>NC_072401.2:18212500-18893750 GCF_028858775.2 Pan troglodytes
GGGCCAACATTGCATATCCATCCACAAGCATACCTGTAGTCCCAGCTACTCAGGAGGCTGAGATGGGAGGATTGCTAGAGCCTAGGAGGTTGAGGCTGCAGTGAGCTATGATCATGCCAGTGCACTCCAGCCCAGGTGACAGAGCGAGACCCTGTCTCTTAAAAAAAAATTACAATGAAAATTAACATGCCTCAGAACATATTTTGGATAGTGCTGGACCAGGAGATCTTTACATTTTGACTGCTGTGAGTTAAAGTATGAACAGCACACGAGAACAAATCCTAGGAGAGCTTAGGGCTTGCAGACTCCATCTCTCGGGGCAGTCAGTGTAGGTGCTGCAGTGAAAGCAGGTGTCCTGAAGGGTGGAGAAGATGGCAACTAAGGGGCAGTAGGAAGGAAGAGTGCTGCGGAAATTGAGCCCAGGTGTGGAGCAGAGGCAAATGCTGCCAGTGGAGAGTTGAGAGAAATGCTGGTGTCAGACTCAGAGGTGGTATTTCAGCATGTTAGTAGTAACCCCTGGGTGATGGGATTACAGTAGATTTAAATTTTTTAAAAAAAATTTCTGAGAGCCAAGATGGCCGAATAGGAACAGCTCCGGTCTACAGCTCCCAGCGTGAGCGACACAGAAGACAGGTGATTTCTGCATTTCCATCTGAGGTACCGGGTTCATCTTACTAGGGAGTGCCACACAGTGGGTGCAGGACAGTGGGTACAGCGCACCATGCTCGAGCCGAAGCAGGGCGAGGCATTGCCTCACTCAGGAAGCGCAAGGGATCAGGGAGTTCCCTTTCCTAGTCAAAGAAAGGTGTGACAGACGGCACCTGGAAAATCGGGTCACTCCCACCCTAGTACTGTGCTTTTCCAACAGGCTTAAAAAACGGCACACCAGGAGATTATATCCCGCACATGGCTCGGAGGGTCCTGTGCCCACGGAGTCTTGCTGATTGCTAGCACAGCAGTCTGAGATCAAACTGCAAGGTGGCAGCGAGGCTGGGGGAGGGGCGTCTGCCATGGCCCAGGCTTGATTAGGTAAACAAAGCAGCTGGGAAGCTCAAACTGGGTGGAGCCCACCACAGCTCAAGGAGGCCTGCCTGCCTCTGTAGGCTCCACCTCTGGGGGCGGGGCACAGACAAACAAAAAGACAGCAGTAACCTCTGCAGACTTAAATGTCCCTGTCTGACAGCTTTGAAGAGAGTAGTGGTTCTCCCAGCATGCAGCTGGAGATCTGAGAACGGGCAGACTGCCTCCTCAAGCGGGTCCTTGACCCCCGAGCAGCCTAACTGGGAGGCACCCCCCAGTAGGGGCAGAATGACACCTCACACGGCCAGGTACTCCTCTGAGACAAAACTTCTAGAGGAACGATCAGGCAGCAGCATTTGCGGTTCACCAAGATCTGCTGTTCTACAGCCACCGCTGTTCTGCAGCAACCGCTGCTGATACCCAGGCAAACAGGGTCTGGAGTGGACCTCTAGCAAACTCCAACAGACCTGCAGCTGAGGGTCCTGTCTGTTAGAAGGAAAACTAACAAACAGAAAGGACATCCACACCAAAAGCCCTTCTGTACGTCACCATCATCAAAGACCAAAAGTAGATAAAACCACAAAGATGGGGAAAAAACAGAGCAGAAAAACTGGAAACTGTAAAAAGCAGAGCGCCTCTCCTCCTCCAAAGGAACGCAGCTCCTCACCAGCAATGGAACAAAGCTGGATGGGGAATGACTTTGACGAGCTGAGAGAAGAAGGCTTCAGACAATCAAACTACTCCGAGCTACAGGAGGAAATTCAAACCAATGGCAAAGAAGTTAAAAACTTTGAAAAAAAATTAGATGATTGGATAACTAGAATAACCAACGCAGAGAAGTCCTTAAAGGAGCTAATGGAGCTGAAAGCCAAGGCTCGAGAATTACGTGAAGAATGCAGAAGCCCCAGGAGCCAATGTGATCAACTGGAAGAAAGGGTATCAGTAATGGAAGATGAAATGAATGAAATGAAGCGAGAAGGGAAGTTTAGAGAAAAAAGAATAAAAAGAAATGAACAAAGCCTCCAAGAAATATGGGACTATGTGAAAAGGCCAAATCTACATCTGATTGGTGTACCTGAAAGTGACGGGGAGAATGGAACCAAGTTGGAAAACACTCTGCAGGATATTATGCAGGAGAACTTCCCCAATCTAGCAAGGCAGGCCAACATTCAGATTCAGGAAATACAGAGAACGCCACAAAGATACTCCTTGAGAAGAGCAACTCCAAGACACATAATTGTCAGATTCACCAAAGTTGAAATGAAGGAAAAAATGTTAAGGGCAGCCAGAGAGAAAGGTCAGGTCACCCACAAAGGGAAGCCCATCAGACTAACAGCAGATCTCTTGGCAGAAACTCTACAAGCCAGAAGAGAGTGGGGGCCAATATTCAACATTCTTAAAGAAAAGATGGGGAAAAAACAGAGCAGAAAAACTGGAAACTGTAAAAAGCAGAGCGCCTCTCCTCCTCCAAAGGAACACAGCTCCTCACCAGCAATGGAACAAAGCTGGATGGGGAATGACTTTGACGAGCTGAGAGAAGAAGGCTTCAGATGATCAAACTACTCCGAGCTACAGGAGGAAATTCAAACAAATGGCAAAGAAGTTAAAAACTTTGAAAAAAAATTAGATGACTGGATAACTAGAATAACCAACACAGAGAAGTCCTTAAAGGAGCTAATGGAGCTGAAAGCCAAGGCTCGAGAATTACGTGAAGAATGCAGAAGCCCCAGGAGCCAATGTGATCAACTGGAAGAAAGGGTATCAGTAATGGAAGACGAAATGAATGAAATGAAGCGAGAAGGGAAGTTTAGAGAAAAAAGAATAAAACCCAGAATTTCATATCCAGCCAAACTAAGCTTCATAAGTGAAGGAGAAATAAAATACTTTACAGACAACCAAATGCTGAGAGATTTTGTCACCACCAGGTCTGCCCTAAAAGAGCTCCTGAAGGAAGCACTAAACATGGAAAGGAACAACCGGTACCAGCCACTGCAAAAACATGCCAAAATGTAAAGACCATCAAGACAAGGAAGAAAACTACATCAACTAACGAGCAAAATAACCAGCTAACATCATAATGACAGGACTAAATACAGACATAACAATATTAACTTTAAATGTAAATGGGCTAAATGATCCAATTAAAAGGCACAGACTGGCAAATTGGATAAAGAGTCAAGATACATCAGTGTGCTGTATTCAGGAAACCCATCTCACGTGCAGAGACACACATAGGCTCAAAATAAAGGGATGGAGGAAGATCTACCAAGCAAATGGAAAACAAAAAAAGGCAGGGATTGCAATCCTAGTCTCTGATAAAAAAGACTTTAAACCAACAAAGATCAAAAGAGACAAAGAAGGCCATTACATAATGGTAAAGGGATCAATTCAACAAGAAGAGCTAAGTATCCTAAATATATATGCACCCAATACAGGAGCACTCAGATTCACAAAGCAAGTCCTTAGTGACCTACAAAGAGACTTAGACTCCCACACAATAATAATGGGAGACTTTAACACCCCACTGTCAACATTAGACAGATCAACGAGACAGAAAGTTAAAAAGGATACCCAGGAATTGAGCTCAGCTCTGCAGCAAGTGGACCTAATAGACATCTACAGAACTCTCCACCCCAAATCAACAGAATATACATTTTTTTCAGCACCACACCACACCTATTCCAAAATTGACCACATAGTTGGAAGTAAAGCACTCCTCAGCAAATGTAAAAGAACAGAAATTATAACAAACTGTCTCTCAGACCACAGTGCAATCAAACTAGAACTCAGGACTAAGAAACTCACTCAAAACTGCTCAACTACATGGAAACTGAACAACCTGCTCCTGAGTAACTACTGGGTACATAACGAAATGAAGGCAGAAATAAAGATGTTCTTTGAAACCAACGAGAACAAAGACACAACCTACCAGAATCTCTGGGACACATTCAAAGCAGTGTGTAGAAGGAAATTTATAGCACTAAATGCCCACAAGAGAAAGCAGGAAAGATCCAAAATTGACACCCTAACGTCACAATTAAAAGAGCTAGAAAAGCAAGAGCAAACACATTGAAAAGCTAGCAGAAGGCAAGAAATAACTAAGATCAGAGCAGAACTGAAGGAAATAGAGACACAAAAAACCCTTCAAAAACATCAATGAATCCAGGAGCTGGTTTTTTGAAAAGATCAACAAAATCGATAGACCGCTAGCAAGACTAATAAAGAAGAAAAGAGAGAAGAATCAAATAGATGCAATAAAAAATGATAAAGGGGATATCACCTCTGATCCCACAGAAATACAAACTACCATCAGAGAATACTATAAACACCTCTACACAGATAAACTAGAAAATCTGGAAGAAATGGATAAATTCCTGGACACATACACCCTCCCAAGACTAAACAAGGAAGAAGTGAATCTCTGAATAGACCAATAACAGTCTCTGAAATTGTGGCAATAATCAATTTCAACTTACCAACCAAAAAAAGTCCAGGACCAGATGGATTCACAGCCAAATTCTACCAGAGGTACAAGGAGGAGCTGGTACGATTCCTTCTGAAACTATTCCAATCAATAGAAAAAAAGGGAATCCTCCCTAACTCATTTTATGAAGCCAGCATCATCCTGATACCAAAGCCCGGCAGAGACACAACCAAAAAAGAGAATTTTAGACCAATATCCTTGATGAACATTGATGCAAGAATCCTCAATAAAATACTGGCAAACTGAATCCAGCAGCACATCAAAAAGTTTATCCACCATGATCAAGTGGGCTTCATTCCTGGGATGCAAGGCTGGTTCAACATACGCAAATCGATAAATGTAATCCAGCATATAAACAGAACCAAAGACAAAAACCACATGATTATCTCAATAGATGCAGAAAAGGCCTTTGACAAAATTCAACGACCTTCATGCTAAAAACTCTCAATAAATTAGGTATTGATGGGACGTATCTCAAAATAATAAGAGCTATCTATGACAAACCCACAGCCAATATCATACTGAATGGACAAAAACTGGAAGCATTCCCTTTGAAAACTGGCACAAGACAGGCATGTCCTCTCTCACCACTCCTATTCAACATAGTGTTGGAAGTTCTGGCCACGGTAATCAGGCAGGAGACAGAAAGGGTATTCAATTAGGAAAAGAGGAAGTCAAATTGTCCCTGTTTGCAGATGACATGATTGTATATCTAGAAAACCCCATCGTCTCAGCCCAAAATCTCCTTAAGCTGATAAGCAACTTCAGCAAAGTCTCAGGATACAAAATCAATGTACAAAAATCACAAGCATTCTTATACACCAGTAACAGACAAAAAGAGAGCCAAATCTTGAGTGAACTCCCATTCACAATTGCTTCAAAGAGAATAAAATACCTAGGAACTCAATTTACAAGGGATGTGAAGGACCTCTTCAAGGAGAACTACAAACCACTGCTCAATGAAATAAAAGAGGATACAAACAAATGGAAGAACATTCCATGCTCATGGGTAGGAAGAATCAATATCGTGAAAATGGCCATATTGCCCAAGGTAATTTATATATTCAATGCCATCCCCATCAAGCTACCAATGACTTTCTTCACAGAATTGGAGAAAACTACTTTAAAGTTCATATGGAACCAAAAAAGAGCCCGCATTGCCAAGTCAATCCTAAGCCAAAACAACAAAGCTGGAGGCATCACGCTACCTGACTTACCAAACTATACTACAAGGCTACAGTAACCAAAACAGCATGGTACTGGTACCAAAACAGAGATATAGATCAATGGAACAGAACAGAGCCCTCAGAAATAATGCCACATATCTACAACCTTCTGATCTTTGACAAAACTGACAAAAACAAGCAATGGGGAAAGGATTCCCTATTTAATAAATGGTGCTGGGAAAACTGGCTGGCCACATGTAGAAAGCTGAAACTGGATCCCTTCCTTACACCTTATACAAAAATTAATTCAAGATGGATTAAAGACTTACATGTTAGACCTAAAACCATAAAAACCCTAGAAGAAAACCTAGGCAATACCATTCATGACATAGGCATGGGCAAGGACTTCATGTCTAAAACACCAAAAGCAATGGCAACAAAAGCCAAAATTGACAAGTGGGATCTAATTAAACTAAAGAGCTTCTGCACAGCAAAAGAAACTACCATCAGAGTGAACAGGCAACCTACAAAATGGGAGAAAATTTTTGCAACCTACTCATCTGACAAAGGCCTAATATCCAGAATCTACAATGAACTCAAACAAATTTACAAGAAAAAAACAAACAACCCCATCAAAAAGTGGGCAAAGGATATGAACAGACACTTCTCAAAAGAAGACATTTATGCAGCCAAAAAACACATGAAAAAATGCTCACCATCACTGGCCATCAGAGAAATGCAAATCAAAACCACAATGAGATACCATCTCACACCAGTTAGAATGGCAATCATTAAAAAGTCAGGAAACAACAGGTGCTGGAGAGGATGTGGAGAAATAGGAACACTTTTACACTGTTGGTGGGACTGTAAACTAGTTCAACCATTGTGGAAGTCAGTGTGGCGATTCCTCAGGGATCTAGAACTAGAAATACCATTTGACCCAGCCATCCCATTACTGGGTATATACCCAAAGGACTATAAATCATGCTGCTATAAAGACACATGCACACGTATGTTTACTGCAGCACTATTCACAATAGCAAAGACTTGGAACCAACCCAAATGTCCAGCAATGATAGACTGGATTAAGAAAATGTGGCACATATACACCATGGAATACTATGCAGCCATAAAAAATAAAGAGTTCATGTCCTTTGTAGGGACATGGATGAAACTGGAAACCATCATTCTCAGCAAACTATCGCAAGGAGAAAAAACCAAACACCGCATGTTCTCACTCATAGGTGGGAATTAAACAATGAGAACACATGGACACAGGAAGGGGAACATCACACTCCGGGTCCTGTTGTGGGGTGGGGGGAGGGGGGAGGGATAGCATTAGGAGATATACCTAATGCTAGATGACGAGTTAATGGATGCAGCACACCAACATGGCACATGTATACATATGTAACAAACCTGCCCATTGTGCACATGTACCCTAAAACTTAAAGTATAATAATAATGAAATAAAATTAAATTAAAAAAAGAAAGTTCGGCCGGGCGCGGTGGCTCACGCCTGTAATCCCAGCACTTTGGGAGGCCTAGGCGGGCGGATCATGAGGTCAGGAGATCGAGACCATCCTGGCTAACACGGTGAAACCCCGTCTCTACTAAAAATACAAAAAATTAGCCGGGCGTGGTAGCGGTCGCCTGTAGTCCCAGCTAGTCCCAGCTACTCGGGAGGCTGAGGCAGGAGAATGGCGTGAACCCGGGAGGCGGAGCTTGCAGTGAGCCGAGATCGCGCCACTGCACTCCAGCCTGGGCAACAGAGCGAGACTCCGTCTCAAAAAAAAAAAAAAAAAAAAAAAAAGAAAAAAAGAAAAAAAAAAAGAAAGTTCGATTATAAAAAAATTTTCATTTTTTTAAATTTTCTTATTTCCTATAATGAATTACTACTGGTTCAATTAAAATGATCAAAGGAAATTTTAAAAATATTTTTTAAACCCTGACATGATATGAACCTACATGTAGCTTTTTCTATGTCCAATATTGTATTTTATTAAAAGGGAAAGATTTTCATGTTAATGGTAACTTTCAGGGCTTCTTCCTTAGACCCCTGTCATTGGCATTTTTTTTCATAGTCTAAAAGCAAATCTAAGGATGACAAATATGAAAAAGAAACCCTTCTCTATCCAACCGTTCATTTTTCCTCATTGCTCCCTATCTCATTTCAGGTGTTCCGGCTCCTGAGAGGATGCTGAATGTGCAAGACCACAAGTGCAAGGAACGCCATGCTCAATCACTCTGCAAATGACATTACAACCGGAATAAATGCAAAGGCAGCAGGTCTCTTTAGGACATATACCTACACACAGTGCCAAACTCATCCTGTGGCCAACAGATGTACAGAGAATCCCAGAGTGCTTTATTAAGGATGGGTGACTGTTCATAGTTGGTTTCCTAAACCTGGGAAGCTCAGCAAATCAGTTTTACAAAAACATCAATAGATGATGATGGTGGTGATGATCTTGATAACAGTGTTAATGATTATATCAGAAACTAGTACTTCTGAGGGTTTACAAGGTGGCAGGCACTGAGGCAACATCTTCCTATACCTTCTCTCATGTGATTCTTCCAAGCGTCCCATCAGGTAAGTCTCTTTATTGCCCCAGTTTTACAGATAGACAAACCAAGGTGTGGTGAAGCTGGGTAATATACCTGAGGTTACGGGGCTGGAAAACAACAGAACTAGGATTCTGTTCCGTCTGACTCCACAGCCTGTGTTCTTAACCACTGTGTAAGCCATTTAAAGAAAATAGGAGTGCCACTTAAGTAAAAGTGAATCCTAATTCTGTGATTGGTAGGGACTTAATTAAATAATGAATCTGAATCGTTACTCAATCTTAAGTAAAAATGAATTTGAATTATGTGATTCGTAAGGTTCAGGTTAAGCTGTGTTTAAAAAAACTCTCCAAAAGTACAGAGGGTTAAATAAGGTGGAAATGTATGCTTCTCTTGGGACAACAGTCTCAAGGCCAGTGGTGGTCAGAAATGGACGGAAGGCTCTACTCTGTGACCATTCAGCCTTCATCAGTTCTCAACCTACAACTTCTGTTATCTGGGCCCAAGTCAGCTGTCCTGGTTGTCACCATTCTCATGTGGTAAGAAGGGGAAATACAGGAGATACAGGGTAAGTAGCTTGTGCTTAGGTTGGGGATGAACTAGAGGGTGCATTCATCCCCTCATCTCACTTCCCTCTTGCCTGCACTTACTCCCATAGCCACACCTGGCCACACGGAGGCTGGGAAATGAAGTCTCTAGCTGGGCTGCCATGTGCCCAGAAAACTCATGGATGGTTCAATTATTGAAAGGAAAAAGGGGAGGCCTAGTGCAGTGGCTCATGCCTGTAATCCCAACACTTTGGGAGGCCGAGGTGGGCAGATCGGCTGAGGTCAGGAGTTTGAGACCAGCCTGGCCAACATGGTGAAACCCCATCTCTACTAAAAATACAAAAATTAGCTGGGTGTGGTGGCAGGCACCTGTAATCCCAGCTACTCGGGAAGCTGAGGCAGGAGACTCGCTTAAACCCGGGGGCGGAGGTTACAGTGAGCTGAGATCGTGCCATTGCACTCCGGCCTGGGCAACAAGAGCGAGACTTCGTCTCAAAAAAAAAAAAAAAAAAGAAAGGAAAAAGGGGAGATGGCTGTTTCCTCCATGCCAGTACCTCAGGACATTAAAATTAGAGCTTGCCTTTTACCAAATTTATACCAGCTGCGTTATGTACAAACAAGGAAGATAAAGCTCAGAGAGTTTAACAGATCTTGTCAATGTCCTTCATCTCATTAGGCAGAACTGAATCTAGAGCCTGTTCCATGATTTTCAGAACAGTGCTTTTTTTTTTTTTCTAAATTGAGTCTTCATATTAAATTGGAAAGGAAAGCATGAAATTTCTAAGTTGTGCCAGATAAACACAATGACCTTTAAAAAATGATACCTGATTTTAACATTGCTCAGATGTTAAAAAGAGGTTGAAAAGGAGCCAATAAATGTCAAAAAGAAAGATAAACATATTCATAGAATTTTAAGATTGTAAGCAAGATATCACCAGGATCACCTTCCTCATTCTGTAATAAGGCAGCTTTGGCTCCAGAAGTTGAGTTGACTGATTTATCTTTCGATTTTCAGTGTTCCTCCCCCGAACCTCAAAGTCCCTCATGAGAAGGACAAAATATTTCCCAACATCCTAACATTGGAGCCCATGAGACTCCCAGGAAACCCCACTCTATCTTCTTGAGCATTATCTCAAATCTGTTACTCTCTGATCTGGCTCACATTCAGAAAACAGTGAGTTTCAACCAACCAACTTCCATTTATAGAGGTACCATACTAGCTGCTGAGGAACGCAAAGATACAAGGGCCATGGTTCCTGCCTCTGGGAGCTTACAATTTAGCAACAAACAGACAAAAACAACCATGAAATGATACAAAATGGCATAACAGCTGGATATAGACTGTCAGCTATTTTATTTATTTTCCCAGAGAGCATAATATTCCACATATCATCTGTAATAGACCCTGACCCTTGGTCACAGGGATGAGCAGGTATCTTAGACTGGGCTGATGATAGAACTCCATCCCTCTGACCAAAGTGATTGGCATAGGATGGGCATGTGACTCAAGCCACGCCAAGCAGTTCTTCTTGGGAATTTATTCATTGGGATGGGAGAGAATCTCTCTCTTGCTTGTTAGGTCTGAGGGTTGGAAGGGTATGAATTCAGAGTGACCAGTGGCCCTGCTCTCCATCACATGGAAAAAGCTTCCTATTAGTAGGAAAGGACCCTGCCAAGCAGATCAATGCAGAGATATGAGTTGGAGAGAGAGTTAAAGATATCTGCCTAACAGCAACAAATATCCAGATTATGTATCATCATCATTATCATCAGAATAAACATTTTGAATGTTTATGCCAGGAATGGTGCCTACATACAATGTAGGCACTTAATAGCATCTCATTGAAGGATGATAAAAACAGTAATATTCATAAGTATAATGTCATTATCCTCCTTTTTTCTTTGGAGAACAAGGAGGACCAATAATTTGCCACACGGCTAATGAGAGAACTGGGCCATGAACCCAAATCTGTCTGACTCTAAAAAAAAATCTTAGTTCTTTCTACTGCAGCAGATAGTCCTGTGCTATAGTTTGGATGCTTGTCCCCTCCAAATCTCATGTTGAAATTTGACCCCAGTGTTGGAGGTGGGGCCTAATGGGGGTGTTTGGGTCATGGGAGTGGCTCACTTATGAATGGATTAATACCCCAGGTGGCGGGTACAGTGAGTTTTCACTCTATTATTATAGTTTCTGTGATGGGTTCTTGTTAAAAAGCATCAGCCAGCCCCTCCCTTCTCACTCGTTTCCTCTCTCGCCATGTGATCTCTGCACACGCCAGCTCCCCTCGGCCTCCACCATGAGTAGAAGCAGCCTGAGGCTTTTACCAGATGCCCAGTCTTCCATCCAGCAGAATCATGAGCCAAATAAACCTTTTTTCTTTATAAATTACCCAGTCTCAGATATTCCTTTATAGAAGTAAAAAATGAATTAACACACCCTGTGCCTGCAAGGCACCATCCTCTGAATGAAGATAGCAGCTTGACTTTCCTGCATAGAATTAGGATTCATGTATTCACCTCACTTGACCCACAAGGTGGATTTGATTCTGGACAGCTTCTTCTCTGTGTTGATTCCTGGCAGGCTGCTTCCCCAGTCTGACCTCCCCTCCTCAGCCACCATGGCGGATCCCCTTCCAGGCAGAGGAATCTCAAGTCTTGTCCCCAGTACAACTGCCCCACAGTGGACATCAGAATCTGCCTCTGCTGTTCCCGCCTCTGTCCAGAGTAGAAAACTTCCACTTGTGACACCTACACAACATCTCCACAGGTGTTCATTATTCGAGGTTCCTGGGAGAGGCGACATTAGCCAGGCAGAATCTGGGTGAAGAGTTCTAAGCCAGGGCAACATGGCAGAGCAGAAGAATAACAAGAGCCTGGCTGGCTCCCTACACCATATGTCATACCAACTTTTTTTTTTTTCTTTTTTTTGAGATGGGGTTTCACTGTGTCTCCCAGGCTGGAGTGCAGTGGCGCCATCTTGGCTCACCGGCAACCTCTGCCTCCCAGGTTCAAGTGATTCTCCTGCCTCAGCGTCCCAACTAGCTGGGACTACAGGCACCCGCCATGATGTTCAACTAATTTTTGTATTTTTAGTAGAGATGGGGGTTCCACCATGTTGGCCAGGCTGGTCTCAAACTCTTGATCTCAAGTGATCCACCTGCCTCAGCCTCGCAAGGTGCTGGGATTACAGGCGCAAGCCACCGCACCCAGCCTGTCATACCAACTTTTAACTGTCTACATCTGGACTTCTTTTATCTAAAAGGTGAATGCACTTCTAATTTGTTTAAATTGCTATTATTTTGGATTTTCTGTTAAATGTTAAACCTAACCCTAAGTAATAAAAAGTCCCTCCTTGTTCACTTTTGCATCTTCCGCACCTTGCATAGTGTCTGGCACAAAACAGGCACTCATAAAAAATGTCTGGCAGCTGGGCGTCATGGTTCACATCTATAATTCTAGCACTTTGGGAGGCTGAGGTGGGCGGATCGCAGGAGGCCAGGAGTTGGAGACCAGCCTGGCCAATATAGCAAAGCCGCGTCTCTACTAAAAATACAAAAATTAGCTGGGTGTGGTAGCAGGTGCCTGTAATCCCAGCTACTTGGGAGGCTGAGGCACAAGAATTGCTTGAACTGGGGAGGCAGAGGTTGCAGTGAGCTGAGATCACGCTACTGCACTCCAGCCTGGGCGACAGAGTAAGACCCTGTCTCAAAAAAAAAAAAAAAAAAAGTCTGTGGAGTCATAAGCAAAGGGTGTATGTTAAATGGTTCACACCACAACAATGATGTAAAATAAATATTTTGCATACATATATCAAACATATGTAGATATTCATAATTCAGGAAGTACTTTGGGGAAAGCTAGGGATGTTTCACTATAGCTTTTAAGACCTAGTTGAGCCACTGTTTACACTCTTCATTTCTTGAAATAAAATACATAATCTTGCCCTTGGAAGAGAGCTGCTGTCAGGTGGGCCTCACCGTTCAGGTCACGACAGACAGAAAAGGAAGAGTGGCAGTTGCCCAGTTGGAAGCTGGCTGGGAGAGATGATTGAGTGGTTTTGGGATTATACTTATCTAATATTTATAAAAGCTAACCATCATCAGAAGCCAACCTCCAGGCCCCCAGGTGCTTTGTATCATAAAGCCTCATGGGAGACTTATGTTTTATGTGGTGTCTTTCTTTTTCCATCACAACAGGCTTCACTGTCAGCTCTGCTTGCAAAGCAAGCTGCACAACCTTACCGTCTCTTTGTCCTGGACTGTTGTAGCCAAGGGAAATGAATAGCCAACTCATTACTTTTCTTTAAAAATATACCCACCCCCAGTTTCTTAGTAAGGAGAAAGCAGTTACCCTTAGGAAATGGAATATATTTCTGCTTATGCACACATCTCTCTTTTGTTCAATCATTTAGCAAATATTTATTGAGTGCCTGCCACGTGCCAGGCACTGTTCTTGGTATTAGGAATACGACGTGCTTTAAACACACCTGGGTTCTTGTGGGCATCAAGCTAACATTCTAGTGGGAGGATCTGACAAACATATTAAATGAGTAGAATAAACAATTTGTTAGTGATATGTGCTCAAAGAAAGAATAAAGCAAGGAAGGGATATTGGGGGATGGAGTTACAATTTTACACAAGGTGGTCAAGAAAGGCTTCACTGAGAAAGTGACATGCGAGTGAAGATTTGACAAAAAATGAAAGAGTAAGCAATAAGGTATCACAGGAAAACGCAGTCCCGCCCAGGGTTCAAGAGCAAAATCCTGGCTGGGCGTGGTGGCTCACGCCTGTAATCTCAGCACTTTGGGAGGCTGAGGCAGGTGGATCACCTGAGGTCAGGAGTTCAAGACCAGCCTGGCCAACATGATGAAACCCCATCTCTGCTAAAAATACAAAAATTAGCTGTGCGTGGTGGCGCATGCCTGTAATCCCAGCTACTCGGGAGGCTGAGACACAAGAATCGATTAACCCAGGAGGCGAAAGTTGCAGTGAGCCGAGATTGCACCACTGCACTCCAGCCTGGGCAACAGAGCAAGACTCCATCTCAAAAACAAAACAAAACAAGAAAACGTAAAGTCCTAGGCAATATGGACTGACATGGACATAAACCCGGAGGACACTGTCCTGGGTTAAATAGCCCACTCACAGAAAGACAAAGACCACATTATGTCACTTCTATGAAGTATCTAAAATAGTGCGTTTATATAATTAAAGAGTGGAATGGTGGTTACCAGAGGCTGGGGCAAGTGGGAGATGGGGAGCTTCTAATCAATAGGTTTACTATCAATAGAAGTTACTAACAGTTACAATAAGAGTTACTAATCAATAGAAGTTTCAGCCAACAAACATAATTAACTGCTAGAGATCTGCTGTACCACATTGTACCTACAGTCAGCAATAATATATTGGACACTTAAAAATTTACCAAGAGGGTAGCTCTCATGTTAAGTGTTCTCACTACAGTAAAATATACATATACATATATATATTTTTTTTTTTTTTTTAAAGAGGCTGGCCAAGGTGGTTCATGTCTGTAATCGCAGCACTTTGGGAGGCCAAGACAAGAGGATCGCTTGAAGTCAGGAGTTTGAGACCAGCCTGGGCAACACAGCAAGACCCCCATCTCTACAAAAAATTTAAAAAATCAGCCAGGAGGCTGAGGTGAGAGGATTGCTTGAGCTCAAGAGGTTGAGGCTGCAGGGAGCCACGATCACACCACTGCACTCCAACCTGAGTGGCAGAGCAATGATAACAGAAGGGCTGGGGTCCCAGCTAAACCGCACCCTTAAGCCTGGAACCACAGGCCTGAGTGAAAACGGCTGACCCCATTTTTCTGCGCAAATGTTGCCTTTTTGGCCTGCCTCGCCCTGCCCCTATCCTGTGCCTATAAAAGATTTCAGCTGATAGAGCAACACAGGCAGCTGAGCATTGAGGTTACAAGCAGCTGAGCCGCGAGCAGAGAAGCAACTGAGCATCAAAGACTGTGGATAGATGCAGCTAACTTCAGACAGTATGGCTTCAGGGAAAGATCACCTTCCCATCCCATTGGCAGCCTCCCTTCCTGCTGAGGGCTACCCATCACTCAATAAAGTCTTCCACATGCATCACCTTTCAAACAGTTCATGTGACCTGATTCTTCCTGGACACCAGACAAGAACCCAGGTGCCAAGAGGGCAAGAACCTGGGTGCCAAGAGGACAGGGGCTGCCACTCTGACCCTCCACTGAGCTGGTTGGCACTTGACCATCCCTGGACAGCAGAGCTGAAAAAGCATTGGTTATACATGCTTGGAGCTGCTGTGGAGCCCCACAGAGCTTGCTCCTGCCAGAGAGGAGTGGCCGGCCATTCCAGCATCCATTTACTCCAGTTCCCGCACTTACTGTCTTGCGTGCTTCCTCCTGTGAGGAGTGGCCAGCAGCTGGCTGAGTGAAACGGGCCACTCCAGTTCCTGCCCACAAAGGAGGTCAAGAGAACTATCCTGTCTCATCGAGACCCTGTCCACCCCCACCAAAAAAATAGCAAAGTATGAGAGGTGTAAGGATCTATGTAGGTTGATGGATCCACCAGGCCAGAGTGGCTGGGATGGGGGTGGGGAGCGAGCTCGTGGAAAGAGGGATGGCACCAGTGGTGGAGGCCCCTGTCAGCCACCGAAGAATTTAGATTCACTCCTCATGAAATGAGAAGACCTGGAGAGTTTTGAACAGGGTGCCAAAGCTGATTCCCCTGTTATAAAGTGCACTCTGGCTGCTGCGTTGAGAGCAGGTGGAAGCAGGGAGACTAGTCAGGGAGACCAGTGAAGAGACATTTATTTTCCAGGTCCCCAGGCACCATCTCTCACCAGCCATTTTCCTCTCTCCCTCTTCACTCCTGCGGTGATCTTCCTCCCCAGCCACTTCAGAACCAAGAATCGTCTTGTGCTCCCTCTGTGCTCATCCAAATGTGCTTTTAAATTCTTTCATCACACTATTCAACAACAGATACTCCTGTAAGCAGATTCATACCCAAGAAAAGCCAAGTGAAGAACAGCAGTTTCTAGAGTCTGCGTAGGGCAGTAGAAGAGGACTATTTTCCCCTCACTGGTTTAGTCAACACTTCTTCAGGTCTTACCCAAGTGTATTAGTTTTCTATTGCTGATAAACAACCACTAACTTGACCACTTAAAACACGTGCTGTATGTCAGCAGTCTAGGTACGTCAGGGTTGGGGTCTTCACTCGGGGTCTCAAGGACCAAAGGAAATCGTGGTGTTGGCCCAGCTGAGTTCTCATCTGAAGGCTCTGGGGAAAAGTCCGTTTCCAAGCTAATTCAGGCTGTGGGCCTAATTCAGTTCCCTGTGGTTATTAGACTGCTGTCAGGGGACTGCTCTCAGCTCCAGAGGCCACCGGCTTTGACTCCTTCACTAATATTTGGTCACATTTCACATCTTTCTGATTTTTCTATGCCTAATCTCTAGACTCAGTTTGAAGGCCTTGTGTAATTAAGCCAGATCTGCTTGGCTCATCTCCCTGTCTTAAAGTCAATTTATTTGGGGTCTTAATTACAACTGCAAAGTCCCTTCACAGCAATACCTAGATTAGTGCTTGACTGAATAACTGGGAGAAGGTGCAATAGACCAGGGGCTGCGAATTATGAGCCATCCTAGAAATCTGCCTACTACACCAAGAAAAAGGGAGCACATTGACCCATCTGGGGAAGTGCCTGGAGTAGAAGAGCTGAAGGCGGGAGGCAGGCCTTGGGGGCTGGGATTACGATTCAATGTGCCATGAGTCACTCATTCTCTCTCTCTCTCTCACACACACACACACACCACACACACACACACACACCTTTCTCCATTCACCTCTCATCTCTGCTGGTCTTCATTCTGCAGAGTTGCTCCTCCCATGTAACAAGAAAGCCACGTGCCTGTAATCCCAGCTACTCAGGAGGCTGAGACAGGAGAATCGCTTGAATCCGGGAGGCAGAAGTTGCAGTGAGCCAAGATGGTGCCATTGCACTCCAGCCTGGGTGACAGAGCGAGACTCCATCTCAAAAAAAAAGAAAAAAGAAAAAAGAAAAAAGCCACCAACTGCCCTAGTTCCTGCTATCACAGTTTTGCTTTTCCAGTAAAAATATAATGTCTTTCTCCTAATGCTTGAATATCAACCTAGAGAAAGAGTCTGATAGAGCCAGCTTGGGTCTGGGATGGGAAGTAGAGTGCTGAGATTGAGAGGCAGCTGGAAGAGGTGAAGAGTTGTCTAAAGGAGGCGGTAGGACGCATGTCAGGTAAGCAGATGCACAGAGCCACTGGGACCTCTTCAGCCGGAGCTGCTGCTTTTCCTCAAAGACCTTACAGCCCTTCTGCATAGCTCTCCTTCCTCTTCTGACCTGCTTAGTGGTCCTGCCTTCTCTAACCTTCAGGGGGCTGACATCTAGCT
Organism: Pan troglodytes; assembly: GCF_028858775.2. NCBI lineage: Eukaryota > Metazoa > Chordata > Mammalia > Primates > Hominidae > Pan > Pan troglodytes. The sequence goes on from NC_072401.2 coordinate 18,229,697, forward strand.
CTAACATCCACAAGATTAAGTCCAAACCTATAAACTTGGGGCCATGGGATGGGGCCAGGCATTGGAGAGAGAATGCCTTGCAGAATAATCTAGAAAGAATTCTGGACTAGATTTTAGTCCTTGCTCTGCTACTAACCGTGATCATGAACATGTTGCGGTGGCCATGGAGGTTGGCCGCTCAGACCTCCCTTAGAGAGAACCTGATGTGGGGAGTATAGTTGGGTGACAGCTTATACCTTTCACACCTTTGGATTTGCTGTGATATTCACAACAAAGCTTGATTTCCCCCTGCCGCTCACCAAGCTACTTCTAGCCAACTACTAAGTCCATTGTAGGTACCATGGCCGGGCTATTTCTGCCCAACACAAGACTCCTTGAATGTTCGATCTTTGCTCAGGGATACCTTACTGGCCTGGCCAAGACCCTTTCATGGCTGTATCGCAGTCTGAGGGTTCTCCTATCCACCCACTTCCTTCCGTCTCCTTTCACATATGCAGACCTGCACCTCCATCAATAGGTGCACCCTGCCTCCTCCTGTTCTCTCCCTCATTACCTTTCACAGACATTTCTCCCAATAAATCTCTTGTACATCTAAATTCTTCTTGGTTTCTGATTTTCAGAGGACCCAAACTGACACACAGGTGAATCCTCTTTCTCTCATCTGTAGCATCAATGACACTCGACTGGATTTCTGGGGTCCCTTCTGGCTCAAAGGTCCTACCTGCTTTTGTGATTTTAGAGAGTTATCCCTGTTTGATGAAAGAAGAAAAAGATGATTGCATATTTAGATCTCTGATCCACAACTATTTGGGCCTATGATCTTTGGTTATATTTAATTTTTGTCACTACAAAGAACTTTTTTTTTATTTTGAGACAGAGTCTCACTCTGTCGCCCAGACTGGAGTGCACTGGTACAATCTCAGCTCATTGCAATCTCTGCCTTCAGGGTTCAAGTGATTCTCTTGCCTCAGCCTCCCGAGTAGCTGGGATTACAGGAGGCCGCCATCACACCTGGCTAATTTTTGTATTTTTAGTAGAGATAGGGTTTCATCATGTTGGCCAGACTGGTCTCGAACTCCTGACCCCAGGTGATCTGCCCACCTTGGCCTCCCAAAGTGCTGGGATTACAGGCATGAGCCACTGCACCTGACTGCTACAAAAAACTTTCCTGTTGGTGATATCTCATCAGGCAAGGTAAAGGATTCTGGGCAAGATTTCGTGAAGGACTGGCTGAAAACTCTACACATTATGTGAATGAACCATCACTGTTTTAGCCAATGGTTCTTCTACTTCAGCATACAGAAGAGTCCCCTGGGAATGGCTTAAAAAAGTAGATTCCTTTGGCCGGGCGCGGTGGCTCATGCCTGTAATCCCAGCACTTTGGGAGGCTGAGGTGGGTGGATCACCTGGGGTCAGGAGGTCGAGACCATCCTGGCTAACACGGTGAAACCCCATCTCTACTAAAAATACAAAAAATTAGCCAGGCGTGGTGGCGGGTGCCTGAAGTCTCAGCTACTCGGGAGGCTGAGGCAGGAGAATGGTGTGGACTCAGGAGGTGGAGCTTGCAGTGAGCTGAGATCGTGCCACTGCACTCCAGCCTAGGCGACAGAGCGAGACACAGTCTCAAAAAAAAAAAAAAAAAAAAAAGATTCCTGGCTGGGCACGATGGCTCACACCTGTAATCTCAGCACTTTGGGAGGCTGAGGCGGGCGGATCACCTGAGGTCAGGAGTTCAAGACCAGCCTGACCAACATGGAGAAACCCCATCTCTACTAAAAATACAAAAATTAGCTGGTTACGGTGGTGCACACCTGTAATCCCAGCTACTCAGGAAGCTGAGGCAGGAGAATCGCTTGAGCCCTGGAGGTGGAGTTTGCAGTGAGCTGAGATCACGCCACTGCACTCCATACTCCAGCCTGAGTGACAGAATGAGACTCCATCTCAAAAAAAAAAAAAAAAAAAGTAGATTCCTGGATTTGACCCATTGAGAGCTTCTTAAGTTTTACACAAATTATTTCCTGGGTATCTATAATGTGCTGTGGGGCACCATAGGAAGTCATTGATGCTGCATGGTGGGGGGCGGTGTGAGCCAAGGTGATCTCTTTAGGTGGTGACATTTCAGCAGGTAATAAAGAATGAAAAGGAATTTGTCCCCCAGGTGGCAACGTGGTAAAGCCATTCCTAGTATGTTGAGACAACTCAACTGCTGGGCAGTTGAGGGGGTGTGGGGTTGGCCAGCGAGGGAAGAGAAGAACATGGGAAATGGTGTGGACCTTTGGTTTAGTTCCGTTTCTGGCACGGACGTTATTTTAGAGATCTGTGATATGGGTAGAGATTGGTACTTCCGAAGTCTGGAGAAGAGCTCTCTTATCTAAACAAAATACAAAGTAAACAAAAAGATAAGAAAGAGTCGGCGTCAGTGGCTCACACCTGTAATCCTAGCACTTTGGGAGGCCGAGGTGGGTGAATCACTTGAGGTCAGGAGTTTGAGACCAGCCGGGCCATCGTGGGGAAATCCCGCCTCTATTAAAAATACAAAAATTAGCCAGGCATGGTGGCGCATGCCTGTCATCCCAGCTACTCCAGGCTGAGGCAGGAGAATCACTTAAACCCGGGAGGCAGAGGTTGCAGTTAGCGGAGATCGTGCCACTCCACTCCAGCCTGGATGACAGAGAAAGACTCCGTCTGAAAAAAAAAAAAAAAAAGAAAGTCGGAAGTAGCAAATGCCATTTGTTTTTTTCTTCAATGCCCAATACTTAGAATGCTGCTCCACCGGAACCTCTCTGTGACACGGTGGGGTGTCCACTCTTGCTCTCTGAGGTGCGTGTCATATTCCAGTACATTTCCCAGTCCCAGGAGTGAGCATCTAACTGACTTTTGGCAACCCCCCACCTGCCTCAAAAAGCTAAACTGCCCGAAAGATCCAGGAATCAGTTTGGGGCATCCTCAGTTGATAGGGTTGTCCCTGTCAGAAGTGGGAATCAAGACTCTTTGGTCCATTGATATACCTCAGAGTTGGTCAATTGTTGTCCTTGGATTTGACACATGACTTTGTCCCTTACTTTAATCCTCCTGTGTAATTTTTTTTTTTTTTTTTAGACAATGTCTCGCTCTGCTGCCCAGGCTGGAGTGCAGTGTAGTGGTGATCTCGGCCCACTGTAGCCTTGACCTCTGGGGCTCAAGCGATCCTCCGGCCTCAGCCTCCCAAGTAGCTGGGTTCACAGATTCGTACCACCACATCCAGCTAATTCTTTAATTTCTTGTAGAGACGAGGTCTTATTATATTGCCCAGGCTTGTCTTGAATACCCTGGCCCAAGTGATCCTTCTGCCTTGGCCTCCTAAAGTGCTGGGATTACAGACATGAGCCACTGTGCCTGGCCTTCCTGTATAATTTTTTGTTTTATGTCTTAGAGATGGGGTTTCACTCGTCACCCAGACATGAGTGTATTGGGTGCAATCATAGCTCACTGCAGCCAAACTCCTGGGCTCAAGTGATTTTCCCAGTTTAGCCTCTGGAGTAGCTGAGACTACAGGTGCTTGCCAGCACACCCAGCTAATTTTTTTTTTTTTTTAAGAGACAGGGGCTCGCTATGTTGTCCTGGCTGGTCTCAAACTCCTGGCTTCAAGCGATTCTCCTACTTGAACCTCCTGAGTAGCTGGGATTACAGGCAGAGCCACTATGCTCAACTTAAAATATCCTTATTTCTTTTTTAAAGAGTATATATGTTTTACAATTTTAAGGCATTAAAGATACTCTGAAGTGCATCTATAAGCCTCTTAATGTCTATGGACTCTAGTTCAGGAACCCATGGAATTATAAAAAAGGAGGCCAGAAAAGATCAGAAACAAAAGAACCAGACGGGCACAGTGGCTCACACCTATAATCCCAGCACTTTGGGAGGCTAGGGCAGGAGAATTGCTTGAGGCCAGGAGTTCAAAACCAGCCAGGGCAGCCTAGTGAGATCTCATCTCTATTTAAAAAAAGATGCTTCAGGAAAGGATTCTAGGAAAAAATAAAAGAAAAAACTATCAATGGAAACAGATCTAAAAATTGAATTATTAAAAACTATCAATGGAAACAGATCTAAAAATTGGATTATTAAAAACTATCAATGGAAAGATATAAAAATTAAATTATTAAAAACTATCAATGGAAACAGATCTAAAAATTGAATTATTAGTACCATCTATATGGCCTGCATTTGTTGCCATGTTACATAATACTATGGTGGTTGCATTACATTAAAAAACAAGGTTGTATTACCTTAAAAATAAACATGGCTGTATCATCTTAAAAAAATCAAAGCTAGAAGAATAAAATTCACCTCAATCCCCTTCAGTACAAAGGAATAGTCATACTAACACTCTGGTGTTTCTTGCCAGGTTACTTTTGTGCATATATATTTTAAGGTATTTATTTTCATAGTTAAGATCATGGTAAGTATTCTATTTTATTTCGTCACTTTTAGTATTTACCGTTATAATGTAAGTGTCTTTTTCCTTCATAGAAATCATGCTTAACACCAATATAAAATTGCATCATGTACCTCAATCATATTTTATTGCTGTTTACACCTATGTTGGAAGTTTATTTTCAATGTTGTCTTATAAATAATGGTGTTTAGAATAAAGATCTGCATTAAAGCTTTTTTCCTATTTTGGATTTTTCCCTTAGGACAGATTCTCAGAAGTGGAATTTGAGGATGAAAGGGCATGAACATTTTTAAGGGTCATCATACATATTGTAAAACTGCTTTTGAAAATAGTCATGCGATTTCCTATCACCACCAGCTTAAAATAGTGTCTGCTTCACTATACTCTCACCATTATTGTGTATTGTTATTCTTTAATCTTTACTGTTGGCAAAAATCATTGACTTAATTCCCATGATTCAGTTTTAATCCTATGAACTTTAATTCTCAGAGATGCCAGTAAGATATTACAAACCAGTATCACAGATACGCAAAAAATGAACTAAAACATTTTACAAACATTCATAAAAGCAGTTTCAGTCTTTTCATTCATCCTGCTTCATATTATTGTATTTTAATGCAGGGTTTCACTCTCAGTGACATTGGCATTTTGGGCTGGATAATTCTTTGTCATGAGGGGCTGTCCTGGGCATTAAATGGTATTTCACAGCATTCTTGGTGTTGACCCAGTGGATGTCAGAAGCTCCCCTAGGTTGTGACAACCAAAAATGTCTCCAGACATTGCCAAATGTCCCCAGGGGGAAAATAGCCCCTGTCTAAGAATTACCATTCTAATGAAAACCATATAGCTCTATTAGTTCACATTTCATTCCAATGTTAAAATTTTATTCTTTAGTATCTTGGACCTGATAGAGCCTACCAAGCACCCTTTCCTTCCTTCTTCCTTGCCAACAAAGCCCCAGTTTTGTTCAGCTGTTCCCCCTGCCTAGACCCAGGGAATGAATTCTGTCTCATTATGCCTGATCTAAGCTGGCTTGGTAGCCTTATTCTCCTTATCAGTGACTGGCTTTGGTTAGGACATGGAACTCAGTCCCGACACATAGGACCCAAGGAGACATCTGCTGAAGGACTTCTGAGAAAGATTCGCTTACTGATAAAAAGCAGCACATAGGGCCTGGCGCAGTTGTTCACACCTGTAATCCCAGAACTTTGAGAGGCCGAGGAGGGTGGATCACCTGAGGTCAGGAGTTCAAAACCAGCCTGGTCAACATGATGAAACCCTGGCTTTACTAAAAATACAAAATTTAGCCGGGTGTGGTGGTGGACACCTGTAATCCCAGCTACTCAGGAGGCTGAGGTCGGAGAATCACTTGAACCCGGGAGGTGGAGGTTGCAGTAAGAGGAGATCCCACCACTGCCTCCAGCCTGGGTGACAGAGCAAGATTCTGTCTCAAAAAAAAAAAGCAGCACATAGGAAAAAGTACCCTTCTTCTTTAGTAGATGCTGTCAATGTTTCCATGTGTTGCCTGGAAGTGCTGTGGGGAAAAACCACTGACATGCTGAGGAGTAGGAATACAGAAGGCATGTGGCTGTGGTGACATCCCTGAGACACTGAAGTACCTCTCTCCATGGAGAGGCTCTACCTCCAGACTCCTTGCTATGGGAGGTAACACATTTCCACACTTTCAAACAACCTTTTGTTGTTACTGTTGTGTCTTCCACGATTAGCATCCTAACAGGCTTTCTGGGAGCCCCTAAATAGTGCCAGGGAGAGGTGGTGGAGCCTGGTTCTGTCTGAGCCTGTTTCAACATCCATGTTTGAGCAATAGGCAGGCCCACAGTCATAAGGACCAACTTCTGAGAAGGCATATTGCTCCAGAGAGGTCCAGCTAGTTGAAGAAGGAGCTCAACCAAGGGGCTGGAGGTCAAGAGGGCTGATTCTGGCCCTAAAAACAAGGCACACACACACACACAGAAAAGAACCAGGCACGCAAGTTCAGACAGGTAGAGGTTTGGCGGGATGCAAACTCTAGTTCAGGAACCCACGGAATAAGAAAAAAGGAGAACAGGAAAGATCAGGAAAAAAAAAAAAAGAACTGGCTGGGCTGCTGAGTGGGCTTCCCTACTGAGTGGCCAGAATCCCAGGGAAGCAGATGAATTCCAAGCCCACCATGGACAGTAACAGGGGCTCTTGGTATACAATGACTGGCTCTGTTTTCACTAGGCTGTACCAAGCTTGGAAGTCTTCAGTACTAGTACTTTGGGGGAGCTAAAACAGGTAGGAACTGAGGGACTTAGTGCCAACATACCTTGAGGAAAGTACTATCGTACAAGAGAATGAATGAGGGTTTTGGAATTGGAGTTTCAAGAGAGATTTTGATCCCATGTCTGACATGGGTAGATGGGTGAGTAAATGAATAGGGAAATGGGTGGATGGGTAGGACAGCAGATAGGGGGAGGTGAGGCTGGGCAGAAGGCTAGATGGGAGGAGCAGGCAATGAAAAGAATGAATGGTTGGGTGGGTCAATGAGTGGGTGGGATAGCTTACTAGAGGAACAATGAGTAACTATATAGATGAACAAATAAATAACAGCAACTCTTTTAGTTTTGCTTTGATCACAGAGAGCCATGTTCTTAAGGTGGGAAGGAACCTCCGGAGATCTCAGCAGGCCACATTCCCTTCTTGCTGCATTTCATGGACTGTGAGGGCAGAAGTGCATCCCAAAATCAGACCACAGGAGGATGCCCAGGACATCACAAGAGTCTACTGCACAAAATTTGGATATGTCATATATCTTATAAAAAGACACAAAGATACTTCCTTCAAGTCAGATATGTAAATGAGAACTGCAAATGAACTATCAAACCGATACATATGACAGCACTCAGAAATCTAATATCATCACTGAAAAAGCTTTGACCTGTACTGAATCCAGGATAGCTGCATTTGTTAAAATTAGCAGAACACCAGAGATTAAAGCAACAGATGTCTTTTCCAATTGGAAAGCAGTTTGATTGACACCCAAGTTTCTCTCTTAACCTCCACTATTTGCCCTTGAAGGTAGCAGCTACTTCTAACTTGTTTGCAGTGTTTCAATTTGCTTGTACTTTCTTCAGTTAGCAATATTGCAAGGTCTTTTCAATTTGGTAGCTGGGCTTTTGATTCCTCTTTGCCTAAGTTTCCTCTCACATCTATTTGACCCCTGCCCTGACTTTTCGTCATCCTCCATCTGCTCCATTGGGGTTCCCTCCTTTGTGCTCCACTGCACCCCAAATGGACCTCCATTACCTCACACCCATCAGAATCTATATGTAATTGTTTGTTTATTTACATATTTGTCCTCTAATTTATCGTAAGTCTCCTCAGGGCAGGGAGCATGTCTTATTCTTGACCCAGTACCTAATACATGAAGGATCTCAAAAATGTTTTAGGTATAAAGGAATAAGCTTGAACTTATAAGACCAAATTTTATTAAAACAAGGCTTTAGAAACTTCTCTGTATGTATATTTTATCGAACTAAATGTTTTAAATGTGTTTAAATAGAACCCAGCATTATTTTAAAGTTAATCATAAGACAATTTTCCCACATACTTAAATCAGTTCTCCTACTGTCAATAATTTTCACAATTAAGTAATCTAGGGAAAACACTTATTAAGTACTAGATTAGGGTGCTGTGAGATTGTTGGTGGTCACTTTCCAGAGGGCTTTAAAAATGGACTAGGGTAAAAGTATCTGGTTCAGTAGCTTTCCCAATGTTTGCTGAGAGGGCTGTATATGCAAACACAGAAGGAGCCAAGAAACCAAAGAACAAAGCAGGTGAATGCAGTTGGTCCATAGAGGGTGATTTATTGGGGAACTTAGGGACAGAAGCACAGTCTTAGGTGACCATAAGAGAGGGCGATCTCTGCATTGTGACGTTCCAGGCCTGGGGTTTATATACCACAGGGAAAGGGTATGCGAGCTTTGGAAGAAATATGTAGGACAATTGAAGTTGACCTCTTAGGAAAGGCAAGAGGACTAGTGTATTATAGCCTAAGGGTAGAATTTATGGTAAGTACAGTTGACATAACATAAAGGTTGTCTTGGCCTAAGGGCAGGATTTACAGTAAGTATGGCTCCTACACAAGATATAAAAAAAAAAGTAGAATTCTTAGAGGTGTTACTGGAACTGGGGGTGAACCAGAAGTCAACACAGCAGATTATCATCTAAAATGGTTACTTTAGCTCCATACCCAGTTATAAAAAATAACCAGCTGAAAACATGTTAAAGAAGTATATATTCTATTTACAATAGCAGCAAACACACACTCATGCACGCATGCATATACACCCGTGCACACATTTAGGAAAAAACTTAAGAAGAAGAGAATTTAGGCCGGGCACAGTGACCCGCGCCTGTAATCCCAGCACTTTGGGAGGCCGAGGCAGGTAGATCACCTGAGGTCGGGAGTTTGAGACTAGCCTGACCAACATGGAGAAACCCCGTCTCTACTAAAAATACAAAATTAGCCAGGCATGGTAGCGCATGCCTATAATCCCAGCTACTCAGGAAGCTGAGGCAGGAGAATCGCTTGAACCCGGGAGGCGGAGGTTGAAGTGAGGCAAGGTCATGCCATTGCACTCCAGCCTGGGCAACAAGAGTGAAACTGTCTCCAAAAAAAAAAAAAAAAAAAAATGGTAAAAGAAAGAAAGAGAAACTTTAGATCTGCAGCATAAAATTTTACTGACACATCCCGGGTGGAATAGAACCTAAAGATCAAAGAACTGCACACATGCACACACCCACAAACACATAAGCCCCTAGATACATGTGAAACCATTTTCAATAATCACATCATTGTTGGTAGTGTTATTATTGTCATTCTGAGACTTTTCCACATATATTATGAAATAAACAAGTAATCAGGGCCTTAGAAACAAAAATGTTTAAAGTGGGAAAAAGGAGATACAGATAGGAAATCAATAAAATAAAATTAAATTAAAACTTTTTTTTTTTTTGAGATAGGGTCTCGCTCTGTCACCCAGGCCGCAGTGCAGTGGCATGATCATAGCTCACTGCAGCCTCAACCTCCTGGGTTAGCTTCAGCCTCCCTGGTAGCAAGGACTACAGGTGTGAACCACCACACCTGGCTAATTTTAAATTTTTTTGTAAGAATGGGGTCTTGCTGTGTTTCCCAGGCTGAGTTCACTCTTGGCCTCAAGCAATCCTCCTGCCTCAGCCTCTCAAAGTATTGGAATTACAAGTGTAAGCTACCTTGCCCAGTCTAAAATTCTTTTATACCTCAATTTGAATAAAAGTATCAATATGAACTCATGATATAATTTATCTTTAAAAAACACCTATTTTCTAGGTCTTCATAAAAAAGCCTAGAAACAAAAGAAGACATTCATACAGCCAGCAAACATTTAAAAAAAGCTCATCATCACTGATCATTAGAGAAACGTAAATCAAAACCACAGTGAGATACCATCTCAAGCCAGTCAGAATGGTGAATATTAAAAAGTCAGAAACAACAGATGCTGGTGAGGTTGTGGAGAAAAAGGAATGCTTTTACACTGTTGGTGGGACTGTAACTTAGTTCAACCATTGTGGAAGACAGCGTGGTGATTCCTTAAAGATCTAGAAGCAGAAATACCATTTGACCCAGCAATCCCATTAATGGGTATATACCTAAAGGAATATAAGTCATTTTATTATAAAGATATGTACATGCATATGTTCATTGCAGCACTATGCACAATAGCAAAGACATGGAATCCACCCAAATGCCCATCAATGATAGATTGGATAAAGAAAATATGGTACATATACACCACAAAATACTATGCAGCCATAAAAGGGAATGAGATCAAGTCCTTTGCAGGGACATGGATGGAGCTGGAAGCCGTTATCCTCAGCAAACTAATGCAGGAACAGAAAACCAAACACCACATGTTCTCACTTATAAATGGGAACCGAATGATGAAAACACATGGACACATGGGGTAAACAACACACACTGGGGACTGTTGAGGGGAGTGGAGAAGAGGGAGAACATCAGGAAGAATAGCTAATGAATGCTGGGCTTAATACCTAGGTGATGGGTTGATCTGTGCAGCAAATCACCACGGCACATGTTTACCTGTGTAACAAACCTGCATATCCTGCACAGGTAGCCTGGAACTTAAAAGCTGAAAAAAAGCCTGGAGACAATGAATGACCTAGTAGCAATGAACACCTTCAGTGTATAAATTGGGGGTCTCTAAATACCATTTCCTACTAAAAAGAAACAGAGTTTCTTGGGGCAATGACTGAATCCAGATCTAGAGCAGGAAACACACAAGATGATCCTCAAATATCTTGTGAGAGCAAGGAAATAAAAAGCAAGAAACCTGTTAAAGATTACTGCAACCATGTCAAAAGGACTCAGGAGCCAACACTGAAGGGTTTCTCTAACCAAAAATTAGTCAATTTGAACATCAAAAAGAATAATAACTGCAATGGATTGAAACATATGAAATATTATGTCATTTATATATAAATAATTATCTAAATTTACAATGATATCCTCCTCTAATAAAAAACCTCATTGGTCATCTTTGGAGGATGTTAGGAAAATAAACCATAATTTTTAAGGCAGGTAATCAACAAAACACAATCAAGCATTTGTTTTGCTTTTCCAATATGAACCGTACCACCAGCTAACCAAATAGTTGATAAGCAGAAGTTTCTCTTGATAGAAGTGTTTTAGCTATTAAATGAAGATGGGGTTGGAGACAGTGGCTCACACCTGTAATCCCAGCACTTTGGAAGGCTGAGGTGGGCAGATCATCTGAGGTCAGGAGTTTGAGATCAGCCTGGACAACATGGCAAAAACCCGTCTCTACTAAAAATACAAAAATTAGCCGGGCACGGTGGTGCACACTTGTAATCTTAGCTATTTGGGAGGCTGAAACAGGAGAATCACTTGAACCTGGGAGGTGGAGTTTGCAGTGAGCCAAGATCACGTCACTGCACTCAGCCTGGGTGATAGAACGAGACTCCATCTCAAAAAAGAAAAAAAAAAAGATGGAATGGAATTAGGAAGTCATTATTTTGCAACCTCTAGTGAAATGATGGTCAGCAGTCTTTCCAGTGACTGATAACATCACAAAAAGAGAAAATCAGACAGTATGTTCCTTCTGATAGAAATTCATGGCACTTGCTATGAGTGTTCTTGCCAAAAACATTGAACCTGAATCGAATCAGTCTTCTAGACGTAACTACAAATTCATAGGAAATACAAGTGACAGAAGAACAGGTTACAGGGCATCATAAGTAATATCAGCAAAACCCAAACTGTTGGAAACTCTATAGATCAAATAACTCAGTTTCTTAAATAAGCAAAGAAAAAACAATGTGTGTGTGTGTATGTGTGTGTATGAAACCACAGATTTAAAAAATCTAAAAGACATGTCAACATATTGCAACATATAAATCCTTATTTGAATCCTGATTCTTAAAAACTGTAAAACTTTTATGAGACAGAACTACAAAACAATGTAAGTACTAGAAGAAAATTTGGGTTAAATATGAACACTGACCAGATATTTTGTGATATTAGTAGGATTTAGCATTAATTTTTTTTCAGTGTGATAATGGCATTGTGGGAATGTTATAAAAAAGAATGCTTATCTTTCAGAGACATACACTGAAATATTTATGGATGAAATACTTCTGAGATCGATATAAAATGATTCAGGTGTAGGGAATAGATATGGATAGAAATAAAGCAAGATTCACATGTGTTGGTAATTTTTGAGGCTGAGCAACAGAGGTACATTATACCGTATACTTTCTAATGTTATACATACTTGAAATTTTCATAGCAAAATGTTATATAAACAATAACAAATGCCTTCTTTCAGAGTACAGAATTTGTGTAACTGGAATCACATCAAGGAATTTAGCTGCCAAGAGTTCTGAGAAATATAGTTTCAAGCTTTCCAGTCTCTGCAGCAGTTTAGAATCAGGCTTGAAATATATGTGAGTGAGATAATCAATAGTGTCTGCTCCCAAATTTATAACTCAAACCCTGACCTCTCTCTTGAAGGACCATTAAAAATATCCAACTGCCTCCTTGAAATCTTGACTTGTATGTCTCCCAGGGTCCCCAAACTCAAAGTGCCAAAAGCAAAACTAATACTATATCCTCACCAAACCTGCTCAGCTACTAACCAGCTGTGTGACCTCAGAGAAGCCTCTAAGGTTTTCTAGTCTCCAGTTTGCGAACTGGGGGAATGACTAAATTATCTCTAGCATATTCCTAGCTCAAGGAATATAAAGGACTCAAATTTACCCCTTTTGTCAGTACTAATTTCATTATATATTGTTTTTTACAGCAAGCCCCCTTAAAGAGAATTAGCCCATAATCTCTTTAGAAGCAGCAATGCTTCATGATAAATCTTAGTATCCGTTTAGCCATCAGTGATCATTTATTCAATATTGGCAGAAAGTTCAAATAGCCTATAATTGCTTTCAGTGTGGACTCATGCATCCTAGAACCAATCAGCCAAGTAACTAACTGACTGCCTACCTGTAGCAGCAGCTGTCTGCTGTTGTGAAGACAATTTAGATGGCTGGCTTTTTCAGACACTGGCTTTTGTATCTGTTTTAGAAATGTGACAAGTGTGATTTTTTTCCAAGGCAAGAGGAAGAGAAGGTTTGACCTCTAGTGCCCATTGAAACATCTACAGAGGGGTAACTTGTCATTTTTATTGCAGAAGTGAGGGTGCTCCTACGGTGAAGAAAAAGAGGTGATAAATAACATTCTTGCAGGCCATTAAATGGCACTTAGCAGGAGAGAGCCTGAATGACAGCTGCACACTGCTCAGGGATCACAACAACAATATGTTCCCCCTTCCCACAGCACTCTGCAGTTGCAAAGCACTGGCACATCGATCGTGGTGTTGGACTGCATTTTCTCTCTCTGCTCAGATAGCTTACCGAATTTAGGGGGTAAAAAAAAACCCAAGTAAGCTTAACACAAATGGGAATAAAAGATGATTGGGAAAGGTGAGGAAAGGTGGGCCAGCCTCTTTTGGCCAGTTCAGAACTTAACCCAGGTATGAAGATAATGTCTGTTAAATCCAGTTTATCTTTTCTCAGAGAGACAGTTTACATCTGATGTCTTGGCGATCCTGTCCTTTGAGATTCTAAAGAAGTGGAACTTGAACTTCCATTAAGTGTAGAGTTAGAAGCCCAGTACCATGCATCTTGCCGGTTCTCAGGGGGCTGGCCTCTGTTTCTCCCAGTCTCCTTGATATGGTTTGGATTTGTGTCCCCACTGAAATTGCATGTCGAATTGTAATCCCCAATGTTGGAAGATTGGTTGTTCTCATGATAGTGAGTGAGTTCTCATGAGATCTGGATGTTTAAAAGTGTGTAGCCCCTCCCACTTTGTTCTCTTCCTCCTGCTCTGGCTATGAAAGACACACTGACTTCCCCTTTGCCTTCTGCCACGATTGAAAGTTTCCTGAGGCCTTGCCAGCCATGCTTCCAGTACAGCCTGCAGAATCAGAACCGTGAGCCAATTAAATCTCTTTTCTTTGTACATTACCCAGTTTCAGGTATGTCTTTTTTTCTTTTTATTTTTTTTGAGACAGAGTTTCACTCTGTCACCCAGGCTGGAGTGCAGTGGTGCAATCTTGGCTCACTGCAACCTCTTGCCTCCCAGGTTCAAGTGATTCTCCTGTCTCAGCCTCCCGAGTAGCTGAGATTACAGGCATCCACCACTACATCCAGCTAACTTTTTTTGTATTTTTAGTAGAAAGGGTGTTTCACCATGTTGGCTAGGCTGGTCTCGAACTCCTCATCTCAGGTGATCCACCCACCTCGGCCTCCCAAAGTACTGGGATTACAGGTGTGAGCCACCACACCCAGCCTAAGCACCTAAGTTCTTAAAGCTCATTCAAAAAAGTCTTAGCCATCTTCTGTAGTGTTTTATACATTCATTTGCTATGTCATTTACTTACCATATCTACAGGCCAAGGTGGGTACTGGTTTCAATAGTCATCAGATGAGGAATCTCTTAGGTAACTTTCAGGGGCTGCAAGCAGACTGTGGCAGCCGCTGATGTGATTCATGCTTGGCTGACTGCACACCTGGGCTCTTTTCCCTGCATCATGCTGTGTCCCCTAAACATCTCAGCATTTCATGACGTACAAATTATCAGCTGAGCCTACCCAACAGCCCCATGGAGGACACGGGAGACTAATATAATCATTACTAAGTTAATAAATTCATCAATCTTGTAGATTAAGAACTGAAATCCGCTGGGCATGGTGGCTCACGCCTGTAATCTCAGCACTTTGGGAGGCCAAGGTGGGCGGATCACAAGGTCAGGAGTTCAAGACCAGCCTGGCCAACATGGTGAAAACCCATCTCTACTAAAAATACAAAAATTAGCTGGCATTGGTGGTGTGTGCCTGTAGTCCCAGGTACTCAGGTTGCTGAGGCAGGAGAATTGCTTGAACTGAGACCTGGGAGGCAGAGGTTGCAGTGAGCCAAGATCGCACCACTGTACCCCAGCCTGGGCTACAGAGCAAGACTCCATCTCAAAAAAAAACAAAAACAAACAAACAAACAAAAAACAAAAAACCCTGAAATTCTACAGAAGTGAAGGCTCATGATCAACCTGATACTGAATGGCCCTATTCTCTCTCTCACCAAAGAAATAAATAAACAAGCAAAAAGGACACATCTCTAGGACACAGCCTATCCATAAGACATTCTTAGGTATCACTAGCTTTGTGTGAATTGTCCTTTTAATTTTCAGAGCACTTAGAATCCTAAAAGATCTCCGGGAAAATGGGAGTCTGATCCCTAAATCCTCCTTGGAAACTCTGGCTTACCAGTAAAAGCCGCAGGGGGTTGCATAATTGCATAAGAGCCTGTTGAGTTTCTCGGAAGAAATGCCCTTTCTCCAAGGCACTTCGGGATTTTCAGTTGAGTCGTGCTGTAGAGAACTGAAGCCTCTTCAAAGTCAATGTCAAAGGTTGCTTCCACCTTGAATGGACAAGGACCTCACCCTAAGTCAGTAGTTTCCAACAGTCGATTTGCACAGTCCCCTCCCCACTAGCCAGGGAGAATTTGGCAGTGTCGGAGACATTTTTAGTTGAGGCCAGGGATACTGCTGAACAACTTACAATGCACAGGACAGCTCATACAGCAAAGAATTATTTGGCCCAAAACGTCAGTAGTGTCCAGGGTGAGAAGCCTGCCCTAAGCCTAAGGTAGAGCCTAGGCTCTGTTCTGGTCCTCAGCTCACTGTCAGCACAAAGGGAGTTCCCTCACATGTCCTTATTAGAAGAGGAAGAGACAGCAGGTCTCTCTCTCTCTCTCCCTGTGTGCACAGAGGAAAGGCCATATGAGGACAAGGCCATACGCCTACAAGTCAGGAAGAGAGAAGAAGCCTTACCAGAAATCAGCCCTGCCAGTACCTTGAGCTTGGACTTTCAGGCTCCAGAACTGTGAGAAATAAATATCTGCTGTTTAAGCTATCCACTCTGTGGCATTCTGTTTTCATAGCCCAAGCAGATCTACACAGATACTAACACCTGGCTCTCTTCACCAGGCTCTCCAACCTGGCCCATCAGCCTTGGAATACCCAGGCCACCAATGGCCAAATTTAATGACATAATGTTGCCCAGCCTAGAGTGCAGTGGCACAATCTCAGCTTACTGCAACCTCCGCCTCCCAGGTTCAAGTAATTCTCCTGCCTCAGCCTCCCAAGTAGCTGGGATTACAGGCCACCATGCCCAGCTAATTTTTGTATTTTTATTAGAGAAGGGGTTTCGCCATGTTGGTCAGGCTGGTCTCGAACTCCTGACCTCATGTGATCCACCTGCCTCAACCTCCCAAAGTGCTGGGATTACAGGCATGAGTCACCGCAGCTGACTTTTTGTTTTGTTTTGTTTTTCAGGCCTCAACCCGCCTTACCTCTCTGTACTATCTACCACCAGTCAATACTCTCCCTCTCTTAAAAGGCTCTCCTCCTTTGCTTTCTAAAATACCACCTTCTCCTGCATTTCCTGTTACCTCTCTGAAGGATCTCAGGCGCTCTCTCTTTTATGGGCTAGCAATCCCCAGGGCTCTTCGTTTTGTTTTGTTTTGTTTTGATATGTCCTTCTCTTCTCCCTCTGCAAATTCTCTCTGAGAAAGCTGCCAAGAGACCTCTTTCCATAAGAATCTTGGACAGTGTCCTCCATACCAATGAATGGAAGTATCCAGCACAGAATAAGCTTGTACTAAATATTTACTGAGTGAATGAGTAAATGAACAAATTAACAAAGTATCCCCTATGAGATGATAATTCCTAAACCAGAATCTCTGATCTAGACATCTTTTTTGAGTTTCAGACTCAGAAAAGATGCTCACAAGAATGCCACGTAACAAACTACCCCTTAAATTCAGTGACTTACAATAAGACACATATATTCTCCTTTAGGTTAACAGTGGTCGAGCTGATCTAGGCTGGGCATGGCTAAGGGGATCTGCCCTAGCTTCAGATTGTGTGGGCTCGGCTTCAGGCTGTGAGCTGGATTCAGATCTGGCTTCATTAGGGCCAGGCTACAGAGCAGTGGCCACCAACACGTGATATTGTCATGGCAATCACTAAACCACACAAGTACACTTAAGGCCTCTGCCTGTGTTTGCATCACATTCGATCGACCAAAGCAAGTTGCAAAGAGAAGCCCATTATCAATGGGATGAGGAAGTAATCTCTGCTCATGGAGTTGGATAGAGCGACAGGAGTGAGTGACTATTTGGTGAACAATAATGCAAGCATCCAAACTAGCACAACTATACATCAAAATGCCTATAAGACACCTCTTTTTCGTATGTCTCACAAGCTGTCTAAACCCTCCAAGTTGTTTGCTAAGAGCTTGGTACTCTGCCAACTCCTTCCTGTAGAGCTGGGTCTTCTCATCCATATCCTACTAGCAGGGGATGCTGCTGAATTTGGACAGAACACCTACTTCCAACTGCCAACTGCCCTGACTTTTGAATCACTGCACCTTCTGGATCTCCTCATTGCCCTGGCCTACACAGCTGAACAGCTCTGCTACTACACACATGTTCCTGACTCACTCCTGTGTTTTCTATGGTTTTTGGACACTGCATCCCTGGCTGCTGTCAATGGGATGTTCATTTCTTAGTGCCCATTTTGTTCAGTGCTAGTTCTTTCTTTGCCTGTCAACCCCAGCCAGCAAGGTCCGATTGTGCCTTGTGCTTCAGCTTGCCTAAGTCACAATGAGGAGACTGGATACTGGACAGTCCTTTTGAGCACTGGCCTCCAACACTGAAAATGAGATTCTCTAAATTGGGTCTTCCCTGGGACAACACCTCATAGGCTCAGCAGTGAGCCACCTCCCATAGAATTGACATTAGAATCCACCAAAGGGGGGAGAGATCAGCAAATGAGCTACTGATTAGGTCTGCTTTCCTGACCTAGCTTTCAGAGGGCACACACACACACACACACACACACACACACAGGCACATGCACCTGTACTCAGTTCTAATCTTCTCCCTCATATTTATTTAGGCTGTTACCAGATAATTTGATAGGCTTCCTTGGGACAAATAGGCCCCGCTCCAGGGGTCTAGGACAGGAATAGTAAGTCTGGACGGACACACTTTGGCAGCGTGAAGAGAAGAGGCTTTGCAAGATGAATGTCACCACTGTTGCTGGCTCTTGTCTGCTGTATTAATTTCTCCCTTAAAAGAAAGCTGACCCATTTTTTCCAGCCCACAGCCCTAATGGACTCTTATTCAGAGGCCATCCTTCTCCCATATAAAGAGCTGTATTGTATTTAATGATAAGCCTTTTAATGGAATTTGCTATTTCTAGGTCTCTGGGAAAATGTCATTAATGAGCTAGCAAGTGCAAGGAACAGCAGATGTTTGAGGGGCATGCTTTTTCAAGGGCAGACTACCCTGGCAGGAAAGTGAACAAAAACAAGGCACACCTACTTTTTTTTTGTTACTTTTTTGGATCTAGCTTGGCCTTACTAAAAATACCATCTAGACAAACGTTGTCTTCAAAATGTGAAGATATCACTCTCCATGCTCTCCACCCGCCCCCAACACCTACCTACATGTTTTTTACTCTGTCATCACCCACAAATATTTCTGTCGTCCTAATCATAACAAAATCAGCAGCATGCAAAACTAGACCAAGACCCATGGGTAAACTAAACAGGCTAACATCTGTCACTCGTTTTCAAATCTGTATTGGGTCAATGCCAAGAGACTGAACACACCAAGGAAAACGGAAGAGGGGAGAGATTAATCTTCCTTTTACTGCCTGGAACAATTCAGCTCTGGCCCCAAACCTGCATATTTGCTCATTAAAACAGAAGGTTGTGTTTAACCAAAGGTGCTCTCCTTCACAAAGCAGTTTATCGATCACCTCTTTGCACTCCACAAGACCCCTCCAAATTGCACCTCTAAGCTGGAAGGGCTCATCGAAGCACATGCATACATCCCTTAAGGGGGTTCTCATATGTTTTGCATCTCTTGGTATTTCCACTGGCACCCAGAGAGGCCTCAGTATGCCTTATTGGTAGGAGTTTTGCTGGCACACCCACCCTTTAATCTCTTACTAGCACCCACTGTTTCCTGGCATTAATGGAGGTTCTAAAGATGTAAAAAACATAAGACAAAGTTCTTGTCCTCAAAAGTTTAACAGCGAAAAGTCCAACTCATTTTATTGAATATTGTTGAGAGCAGGGCAGTATGCTAGAAGCTGTTGGGAGTTCAAAGATGAGAAAAGCAAAGTAAAGATCCTTGATCATCCTAAAGATTTGTTGTAGTCTGCAGCATCACCTGGGAGCTTGCATTAAAATGCAAATTCTCGGCCAGGCGCAGTGGCTCACGCCTGTAATCCCAGCACTTTGGGAGGCCAAGGCGGGTGGATCATGAGGTCAGGAGATCGAGACCATCCTGGCTAACACAGTGAAACTCTGTCTCTACTAAAAATACAAAAAATTAGCCAGGTGTGGTGGCAGGTACCTGTAGTCCCAGCTACTCGGGAGGCTGAGGCAGGAGAATGGCGTGAACCCGGGAGGCAGAGCTTACAGTGAGCCGAGATCTTGCCACTGCACTCCAGCCTGGGTGACAGAGCGAGACTCCGTCTCAAAAAACAAAAACAAAAACAAAAAAACATCCTATGTAATGCTCCTTCTGCTTCAGAAGACTGGAAACAACATTATTCCTGATGGTATCAAAGATTCACAAGTAGATCTTTCTGCCTCATCTCCTAAATGTCCTACAGCTATACCTCCTAAAGTTTCCACAGCTAAGGAAAAGCCTTCCTCAGGAGATCAGGGACAATGTCTTGTCCCTGTGAGAACTGCTAGTATGCTATTGATTCTACTGGACCGCTGGGCTATGAGAGAGCACTTGTTTCTCTGATACCTTGAGCAACCTGGGAGCATTTTCCAGATATATCTTCTTTTCCTGGAGGCTCAGCATATATGGAGTAACTTCAAACAGGTCCATTAGGCAGTCAAAATACAAACTGACAGTCTGAACTGTGATTATGTCAATGTAATGTGAAAGTAATTCCGGGGTCAGGAGTGGTGGCTGATGCCTACAATCCCAGCACTTTGGGAGGCCAAGGCAGGAGGATCACTTGAGTCCAGGAGATCGAGACCAGGCTGGAAAACATAGCAAGAGCTTGTCTCTACAAAAAATAAACAAAATTAGCTGGGTGTGGTGGCACACATCTGTAATCCCAGCTACTCAGGAGGCTAAGGTGGGAGGATCACTTGAGCCCAGGAGGTCAAGCCTGCAGTGAGCTATAATCATACCACTGCACTCCTGGGCAACACAGCAAGATCCTGTCTCAAAAAAAGAAAAAAAGAAAGTAATTCTGCCATTGTCCTTGAAACCACGAGTGTTGCTCCCATGGAGTTCTAGTATTTGGATGGTGGGAGGAGAAAGTGTAATAAATGGCATTTAAAATGGCAAGCTTTGCAGTTACCGAGTCAGGACCTCAGCACATCTTGTCTATCAGATTGTCTTTTTAATCACTACATATTTCTTTTTCTAGGCTGGTCTCTTCAAATCTTCCTGATATTCTTTCATGGGCATTACCTGTAACAAGGGTGAATTCTGCTCACAGGAAACTACCTCAAGGAAACATCTAGCAAATAGAATCAAACGAGGGGCCACTACAATATTGATTATAATATTGATTATATTAATATTGATTATAATATATAATGACAAACTGGGATCAACAAAGGTGGCTCACAATGAGGGATTATCTCAACCTAACTTTCACGATCCCTCGTATTGACAATATTTTCACAGTTCTTAGTTAGCAGCATATCAAAATTATAATCCAGTTTTTGTATAAAAAACAGTAGAAGCTCTTTGGCCAGTCTGCCTTCAACCAACATGTGGATAAACAAACTTTTCAGCCTCTCTGTGCTCACACTGCCACCTGTTTATTCTGGTTGTATTTGTTGTTGAAATTATGTAATTTAACACTGTGGTAATGCGTCCGGAATTGGTGGGTTCTTGGTCTCACGGACTTCAAGAATAAAGCCACGGACCCTCCTGATGAGTGTTACAGTACTTAAAGGTGGTGTGTCCAGACTTTCTTCCTTCTGATGTTCAGATGTGTTCTGAGTTTCTTCCTTCTGGAGCGTTCGGGGTCTCGCTGGTTTCAGAAGTGAAGCTGCAGACCTTCGCGGTGAGTGTTACAGCTCTTAAAGCAGCACGCCTAGAGTTGCTCCTTCCTTTTGTCTGAGGTTGTTCATTCCCCCCGGCAGGTTCATGATCTAACTGGCCTCAACAGTGAAGCTGCAGACCTTCCCCATGAGTGTTACAGCTCATAAAGAAAGTGCAGGCCCAAAGAGTAAGCCGCAGGAAGATTTATTCCAAAGAGCAAGATCTGAAAGGTAACCTAACTGGGTTGCCATTGCCGGTTCAGGCAGCCTGCTTTTATTCCCTTATCTGGCCCCACCCACATCCTGCTGATTGGTCCATTTTACAGAGAGCTGATTGGTCTGTTTCACAGAGAGCTGATTGGTCCGTTTTGACAGGGTGCTGATTGGTGCATTTACAATCCCTGAGCTAGACACAAAAGTTGTTCAAGTCCTCACTGGATTAGCTACACACAGAGCACTGATTGGTGCATTTACAAACCTTGAGCTAGACCACAGGGTGCTGTCTGGTGTATTTATAATCCCTTAGCTAGACATAAAGGTTCTCCAAGTCCCCACTAGATAAGCTAGATACAGAGTGCTGATTGGTGCATTTACAAACCTTGAGCTAGACACAGAATGCTGATTAGTGTATTTACAAACCTTGAGCTAGACACAGAGTGCTGATTGGTGTATTTACAATCCCTTAGCTAGACATAAAGGTTCTCCAAGTCCCCACCAGATTAGCTAGATACAGAGTGCTGATTGGTGTGTTTACAAACCTTGAGCTAGACACAGAGTGCTGATTAGTGTATTTACAATCCCTTAGCTAGACATAAAGGTTCTCCAAGTCCCTACTAGACTCAGGAGCCCAGCTGGTTTCACCTAGTGGATCCCGCACCGGGGCAGCAGGCGGAGGTGCCCGCCAATCCCGCGCAGAGCACCCACACTCCTCAGCCCCTGGGCGGTCAATGGGACCAGGCGCCACAGAGCAGGGGGCGGCACTCATTGGGGAGGCTCCGGCTGCACAGGAGCCTACGGTGCAGGGGAGGCTCAGGCATGGTGGGCAGCAGGTCCCGAGCCCTGCCCCTCGGGGAGGCAGCTGAGGCCCAGCGAGAATCGCAGCGCCAGTGGGCCGGCACTGCTGGGGGATCCGCCGCACCCTCCGCAGCTGCCGGCCCAGGTGCTAAGCCCCTCACTGCCCGAGGCCAGCAGCGCCGGCCGGCCCCTCCGAGTGCGGGGCTGCTGAGCCAACGCCCACCTGGAACTCGCGCTGGCCCGCAAGGGCTGCAGGCAGCCCAGGTTCCCGCCCGTGCCTCTCCCTGCACACCTCGTGGCAAGCAGAGGGAGCCAGCTCCAGCCTCGGCCAGCCCAGAGAGGGGCTCCTGCAGTGCAGCGGCGGGCTGAAGGGCTCCTCAAGCGTGGCCAGAGTAGGCTCCGAGGCTGACGAGGTGCCGAGCCAGCTAGGGCTGCCAGCACACTGTCACCTCTCAGTAAGTCAATTATAAATGGACGTGAAAAGAAAGTTTTTGTTCCTATGAAAACAGGCTTCACTGCTTTGGAAAAACTCAATAAAGGCAAATTGCTAAAGGAAGAGAACCTGGTATCAAATTACGTGTGACAGAGAAGTGAAAAAGACTGGGAAACAAGTTTTAAAGGTTTAGGAGAATTCTGAACTAAATTGTTTTACGTGTGTTTTAGATTTTCATTCTTCACTTAAGCCAAAATGGGAGAAAGTACAAATGCATTATGGGCAAGGTGACCTTACACTTGGATCAGGCTGAAACAGTCCCTGTTTACATCTGCTGTTTCAGCGCTCTCTCTGGATTAGTGCCCCCTCCCCCCCCCCCCCCGGCCCCCTTTGGGTCTCCGAAGAGTCCCAGTCTGGATGAGAAATTAAAAGATCACCCTAACTATGGATGTACTTTAAACAAGACTAATAAGGTAGGGTGCCAATCAACAAGCCATTCCAAAAGAACTGAAACTGAGCCTTCAATTAAAAGATTAGTGATCCAGTGTTTACTTGCATGCTTTAATTTAGGGGTTTCAAACTTTTTCTATAAAGGTAGTAGTTCTTCTAGGCTTTATTCAATCTCTGTCATAACTATTCAGATTTGCTATTTTAACACAAAGGCTACTCTAGAAAACCTATAAATGAATGGGCATGGCTGTGTTCCAATAAAACTTTATTCATGGATACTAAATTAGAATTACATATAATTTTCCAACTGTCACAGAAGTTCTTCTTTTGATTTTGTTCAAGTATTTACAGTTTCTTTTTCTTTTTTTCTGTTTTCAAATTATTTCTTCAAAGACATCAAGCAATTAAAAATGTAAAGATCATCTTTGACTTGGAACTCATATAAAAATGGGCAGTGGACCAGATTTGGCCTGTGGGCCATAGTTTTCTGAACCCCGCCCCCCCTTTTATTTGAGACGAAGTCTCTTGTCACCCAGACTGGGGTGCAGTGTTGCGATTTCAGCTCACTGCAACCTCTGCCTCCCAAGTTCAAGCAATTCTCCTGCTTCAGCCTCCAGAGTAGCTGGGACTACAGGCACACCCCACCACACCCAGCTAATTTTTGTATTTTTAGTAGAGACGGGGTGTCACCATATTGGTCAGGCGCTGGTCTTGAACTCTTAACCTCAGGTGATACCCGCCTCGGCCTCCCAAAGTGCTGGGATTACAGGCATGAGCCACCACGCCAGCCTTCTGACCCCTTTATAAGTTTTAAAATAATATTGTGTATGTGTTAGTCTTTTTCTTTTATGGTTTTCAGTTTTCAATTATCCAAAATGTCCAAATGACGTCAAATAAGAGGATCTCTATTATTATATTTGTTCACATTTTTCCTACTTTTCTTGCCTATGAGGTCCACAAGATAAGGGATTTTATCTGATACATAACAGGTGCTCAGTAAATCAGTAAATGTTTATTTCTTTTTTCTTTTTTTTTTTTTTGAGATGGAGTTTTGCTCTTGTTGCCCAGGCTAGAGTGCAATGGCATTATCTCAGCTCACTGCAACCTTCGTTCCCGGGTTCAAGTGATTCTCCTGCCTCAGCCTCCCGAATAGCTGAGATTACAGGCATGCGCCACCACGTCTGGCTAATTTTCTGTTTTTAGTAGAGACGGGGTTTCTCCATGTTGGTCAGGCTGGTCTTGAACTCCCAACCTCAGGTGATCCGCCCACCTTGGCCTCCCAAAGTGCTGAGATTACAGGCATGAGCCACCATGCCCAGCCAGTAAATGTTTCTTAAATGAATGAAGTTAAATTATGCAATCTCCATACAACAGAATACTAACACAACCATTAAAAATTATGTTGAAGAGTTCAAGATTTATTGTGAAGGGGGAAAACAAAACAGGTTACACAATAGTTACATATAATATAACTATTTTTAAAAATATGTGTCTCCCTTTGCAGGGGAAATCATCTAGTAGGGTTTGCATAAATGTTAATAATTATATCACTATACTTATAGATTTAGTTTGCTTTAAAAACTTTTTCTTTTTGCTTATCTATATTTTTGAGTTTTTTCAAAAATGGGTGTGTTTTCTGTCTGTGATTGATTCTCATTATTGTTTTTATTTTACAACTCTGGTTCCCTGAAGGAATTTGGATCTGATCAAATGGAGGCACCACGTCTGAATAGATCCCGTCATTGTGGTCAGGGGCTGGGAGTGACTAAGTTAGATATTAGCTTGGAGGGAGTGGGTAAAGACTACTTGTCAGCGCTGGCCAGTTTCCTAGTGCACTTAAAACACTTGAAATGAGATGCTAGACCTTTTGAGTTCAAGGCCAGAACCTTGAATGAGGCCTCCCCACTCCCCCATAAGATGACCGTAGTTCCTGGTGAAATTTGATATATTACTTTAAGAGCAATGGGAGGTCTAAGAAGAATTTGGTTCACTTAGTCTATCAACAAATACTTGATGGGTGCCCACCACTTGCCAGGCACTGTTCTAGGCACTGGGGATATAGGAGAGGACAGAAATAGACAGAAATCCCTACCCTTAGGCAATAAACCAATAAAGGAAAAAAGGCAGATGGAGCTGAGATAGTCTCAGAGTGGAGCAGGGCAGCCGCATTAGTCTGAAGAGACATCTGAGCCAAGTTGGCTGAGTCTGGATCAGGCAGAGGAAACCAAGAGGACAAAGGCCCGCAGTGGCACAAGCTTGGCACAGGAGAAGATCTGAGAGAAGGGTGGTGTGGCAGAGGAAATGAGACTGAGAGGCAGACAGGAGCTACCTCAAGTGACCACAATAAAAAAAATTTATTATAAGGTGAATACGTTTTCTTCTAAGTGAAATTGGAATTGAAATTTCATCCCAAGGGAAGCCAGTGGTAGGTTTTAAACAGACGAATGACATGTTCTGGTTTATATTTAAAAGATAATTCTTGCCTTTGTGTGAGTGGGCAAGAGTGGACCACAAGGCCAGTGTGGGCGTCATAGCAGGGGTTGGTGGCCAGAGGTGAAGGTGGCTCCGACTATGGTGGAGGTGGAAATGGAGAATGGAGGTGGACTTACTCATTTTGTTTATGAGGTAAAGTCACCAGGACTTGCCTCAGAACTAGTTTTTGTTGTTGTTGTTGTTGTTGTTGTTGTTGTTTTTTCTGAGATGGAGTCCCACTCTGCCACGCAGGCTGGAGTGCAGTGGCGAAATCTTGGCTCACTGCAACCTCCGCCTCCTGGGTTCAAGTGATTCTCCTGCCTCAGTCTCCCGAGTAGCTGAGATTACAGGTGCATACCAGCATACCCAGCTAATTTTTTTTGTACTTTTACTAGAGATGGGGTTTCACCATGTTGGCCAGGCTGGTCTTGAACTCCTGACCTCAGGTGATCTGCCTGCCTCGGCCTCCCAAAGTGCTGGAATTACAGGCGTGAGCCACCGCGCCCGGCCAGAACTAGATTTTAACAGGAGACAGATCTGATTCAAGTTTTGTTTGTTTTCATTTTAGCAGCTTTATTGAGATATAATTCTCATACCAGGAGATCCACCCAAAAAGTGTACAATTCAATGGCTTTCAGTATCTTCAGAGTTGCAGAACCATCACCACAACCAACTTTAGAACATTCTCATTACTCCATAAAGAAACCTTGCATCTGTGAGTCACACTCCTCTTTGACTAAGGAATGAAAGGTTTCTTTTTGTGCTTATCTATTCCTCCGTTGATGGACATTTAGTTGGTTTCCACTTTTTGGCTATTGTGAATAATGTTTCTATGAACATTCTTGCATCATTTCTCTTGGGTATATACCTAGGAGTGGAAAGATAAGCGTGTCCAAGCATTTGAGGAACTGCCAGACCATTTTCCACAGCAGCTGCATCATTTTATATTCCCACTGGCAGTGTATGGGAATGCTGATTCAGTTTTAAGATCACTCTGGCTGCTGTGTGGAGAAAGGATAGGAGGAAGGCTGGGGCGAGGCAGGGGAGTTTTGGGGGCACTGTGGAAAGTGGAGAGACCAGAATGGTTATGCAGAAGTTCAGGGATCTGAGCAAGTTTCAAGGACATTCAACTTAAGGTGCACTTCCTACCGTTTACGGTATGGTGCAAAGATTTGTGAGCTCTTTACACAATGAATCACCTCGCTAAATTAAAAGATTCCAACAGAGAGGGCTTGTTAAAACAGATCTGCCGTTTTCAAGTCTAGAGTCCTAAAGCAAACTGGCATGGAACTGCTTAAACATCTGTCCCCAAACAAGCTCCGGCAAGCAAGAGGGTATTTTCAGAAAAGCGAGAGGAGCCAGTGGGTGCCATAAGATTTCCACACCTTTAAGCCATGAAAACACAGGGCTCAAGTGACAGCCTGTTGCTGAGGACTCTCATGGCAACAGGCCTCACTCCTCCTGCCCTACAACACTGCCCTGGCCTCTCAGCCCAGAGAAGAGCTGGCTTGTTTCCAAGTTCGACAACTGGGCAGCAGTCCTTGACTCTCTGAAGTTCCTCCAGTTCAGAAAGGGATGGGAAATGAACATCTGTCAGGCTTCAGATGTGCCCCGTGTTGGGTTATAAGTGACTTTTCACTTACATCCCTTATATTGGTAAAGCCTCACAACATATCACCAAGGTGGAAAATTTTCCCTCAGCTAAAGATGAGGACCGTTGGCCCCTTTGCATGGGGAGGTCAGAAAAGGCCACTTTGAAGAGGTGGTAATTTAGCTGATGCCAGCTACACAGGGATCCAGAGCAAGAACATTCCAAGTTTAACCCCAAAATTATTCATTTGCTCTCTAGATGTCTTCATTTTTATTCTTATTTAATTCTAATTTATATTCATTAGTATAAAGAAGGGTGAAAAGTTGCCCTCTAGAAACAAATCAAATTTAAATTCATTTAACGTATAACTTTGAATAGAAATGATAATTATTTTTCCTTATTATTTCTGATTTTAAACTCAGAGACTATTCTCCACTACATCTCCCAATCCTATACCCATCACCTCCCATCCCCCACCCCCAAAACAGAGACAATATTATTGTCTCTATTAGTGTGTCTTAATAGATGGGTAAGGTTCTGGGACATGTGGAGACACAGTCCTCATGGTCTGGCTGTGCCACTGTGCAGGAAGCGGTGACTTTTAACCTCTTGAACTTCCCATTGAAGATGTATCTACAGATAAATACCACACTGCCACTCAAAAGTTTCCCACTCTCAGGTTAATATGCTTTCCCAAATAAAGGAATTAGTTTTCACTATAACTCTGTACCAAATTCCTCAAAGCTAGACTCATCCTAAGATCTGTCTGTTGGATCTTTAGGATGGCCCAATAAATAACATTCCTCTTCCCCACTGATCTAACTGAAATGCAAGACCAAGGTGTGAGTCTGTTTTGAGACCAAACTATCACCGTTTTATCAACTAAAGTTAATACTGGAGATTGTGGCATATATCCATGGGCAAGCTGAATTCCTGATGCTTATCCATCTGGTCACAATGCTAGGCCAGGGCAGTTCTGCCTGCCAGGTGCACCTACCGCTATAAAATTGATGTGTAGAAGACAATGTGTGCTTCTATAGGCAGATCACTCCAGGAGCAAGAAGGGAGGAAGAGGCAAGAGCTCTGTAGGCCCAGTCCCTGCTCCAAACCTCACTAATTAACTATATATTCCCCCTTGCAGTGGAAAAAATAGTAAAAGTAATTGAGAGAGGCTATGGAAACATCAGGATGAACAGGGAAGAAACTTCCCCACCTCCCTCTCTTCAACACACACACATCCAGTGCTGGATTCTGCATGTCCTAGCTCTGTCAATATATACTAATATGATGTTGGACAAGAATACTGACACCCTCCTGGGTCTCAGATTCCCCCCTTCTCAATTAGAGATGGTTCTTCCCTCCCAGCCATGCAGAATTGCTGTGCACACAAAGGATGAGTAAGTATGTCAAAGGCTTTGCAAAGTATGCAAAACTAAAGAATCGTAAGGTATTACTAACATGGAGAAATTGCAGCCACTTGACTCAGCATTTGCTCTTGCAGGGTCTTCTGACAAACTGGCAGAGATCCAAAACAAGAATGAGTGAGAGGGTCCCATGAGGTTATTTGACTCCTTATACTTGAGCTTGGCAGCTTCTGGCACTAAGACGCCTGCTCATTTCCTCCTGGGTACATTTCCTCTAGTTGGTCCAGATGAGAGGTAGTGCCCTGGTATCTGCTTCTCCTGTGTGTGGTCTGGGTTCTCGAGAGTCAGTCTTCAGTATTTTTTCTTTTTTTCTTTTTTCTGTTTGAGACGGAGTTTCACTTTTGTTGCCCAGGCTGGAGTGCAGTGGCACAATCTCGGGTCACTGCAACCTCCACCTCCTGGGTTCAAACAATTCTCCTGCCTCAGCCTCCTGAGTAGCTGGGATTACAGGCATGCGCCACCACACTTGGCTAATTTTGTATTTTTCGTAGAGATGGGGTTTCTCCATGTTGGTCAGGCTGGTCTTGAACTCCCGACCTCAGGTGATCCGCCTGCCTTGGCCTCCCGAAGTGCTGGGATTACAGGTATGAGCCACCGTGCCCAGCCCAGCCTTCAGTTTGAGAGATGGTTCTTGTAGAGGAATACATGCTATCCCACTCATTTTCTTGTTTTAATACAAAAGAATCTTCATTAACACTTGTGTTTGGGGTAAGACATTCTATTATTCCTTGAAAATGGGGATTGGAGAATCCCTGGGTAGGAGGGATTCCAACCCTGCTGGGGATGAGGTTGTGGAGAGAGCTGCAAGATGAAAAACCAGCTAAGGCTGAGAGTGGTGGCTCACGCCTGCAACCCTAGCACTCTGGAAGGCCGAGGTGGGAGGATTGCTTTAGCCCAAGGGTACGAGGCCAGCCTGAGCAACATAGTGAGACCTCGTCTGTACCAAAAAAGCCGGACGTGGCAGTGCACGCCTGTAGTCCCAGCTACTGGGAAGGCTGAGGTGAGAAGATGGTTTGAGCCCAGGAGGCAGAGGTTGCAGTGAGCCCAGATTGTACCACTGCACTGCATCCTGGGCAACAGAGCCAGACCCTGTCTCAAAGACAAACAAACAAACAAAATCCAGCTGGAGAGTGCTAGGAGGGTACAAAAACTGAGAGAGGTGGACACGGGCCCAGAGGCAGGGCGGGGCTGGGGAAACCTGCCTGATGCTTTCAAGAACAAAAGCTTCCCAAAGGGTTTATTTACTGGGGAATGGATCTGGAACCTCTTCTTCCAAATACCTCCTCTGGGTGCATTTTACTGTTCCATCCTTCAATTGCTGCAAGCCAGTGGTTCTCAACCCTGTCAGCACATTGAATGCTCTTGAAGGGATTTGAAAAAAATACTAATACCTGTCACCATTCTCTCTTCTCCTTATAAGATGGGCCTGGGCCCTGTATGCTGTTTGGTTTGCTTGTTTTAAACTTTGACTATAATCTCAAACTTAGGAAATAACCGACAGAAAAAGAACAGTACAAAGAACATCCACATACTCTTTTACTCAGAATCGCCTATTTTACCCCATTTTGTCTCATGTATCTTTTATTCTATTTCCATATCTGTTTTCTATATGATGAAATGAAATGCTTTGAGAGTAAGGCATCATACTTCCTTAAACGTAAGATCAGCTTCAATGTGCATTTCCTAAGAATAAGATATTTTCTTTTTCTTTTTTTTTCTTTTTTTTTTTTTGAGATGGAGTCTCACTCTGTCACCAGGCTGGAGTGCAGTGGTATGATCTCAGCTCACTGCAACCTCCGCCTCCCGGGTTCAAGCGATCCTCCTGCCTCAGCCTCCTGGGTAGCTGGGACTACAGGTGTGCGCCACTATGCTCAGCTAATTTTTGTATTTTAATTTTAATTTTATTTAATTTTATTTTTGAAATGGAGTCTTGCTCTGTTGCCCAGGCTGGAGTGCAGTGGTGCAGTCTTGGCTCACTGCAACCTCTGCCTCTTGGGTTCAATCGATTCTCCTGCCTCAGCCTCCCGAGTAGCTGGGACTACCGGTGCGTGCCACCACACCCAGCTAATTTTTTGTACTTTTAGTAGAGTCAGGGTTTCACCATGTTAGCCAGGATGGTCTCCGTCTCCTGACCTCGTGATCTGCCCGCCTCGGCCTCCCAAACTGCTGGGATTACAGGCATGAGCCACTGAGCCCAGCTAGAATAGGATATTTTCTTGCATAGCCATAGTACAGTCAACTCCAGTAAACTTAACATCAATACAAACACTTTTATCTTCTTTACCCAACATCTGTATTCCAGTTTTGTCAACTGACCCAATCATCTCTTGTAGCAATTTTTCTGGTCAGTATAGAAACCAGTCTAGGACAGGCACTGCATTTAGTTGTCAAGTCTTCAACTGGTGTGTTTTTAAAAGCTCTCTGAGTGGAGGCTATTATCTTAAGTTAAATAACTCAGGAAGAGAAAGTCAAATATCACATGTTCTCACTTGCAAGTGGGAACTAAATAATGTGTACACAGGAACACAGAATGTGGAATAATAGACACTGGAGACTCCAAGGGTGGGAGGCTGCAGGGCAGATGAGGGATGATAAATAGCTCCTGGGTACAATGTATCCTATTCGTGTGATGGTTGCACTAAAAGTCCAGACTTCACTACCACGTATTGTATCCATGTAAAAAGCACATTTGTACCCCCTAAATCTATATAAATTAAAAATAAATAGATATTTTAGAATCTTTTGGATACATTGATATAGTAAACAAATAAATAAGGGCTCTGTAGGTGATTTTAATGTGCACCTTGGGCCTTGGGTCATTGTGTAAATAAATATTCATTTACTGCACTACCACATAGTGAGTGCCTACCAGGTGTAAAGTATTATGAATAAAATTAAGGAGCTCATTACTTTAAGGACATACTATCCACAAGTCAACTATAATATCATAGGGATAAGTATCATGAAAGAAATATTAACAAACCTATAGGAGGAAACTATAATTAAATTGAACAAGTTTACTGAGGATCTACTATGTGTCAGACTTTGTACAAACTGCTGGAGAAATGGATGGATAAGTAAATGTAATTAATACACAGTTAAAAATTAATTAACAATTTTTTTTTTTTGAATGGAGTTTCACTCTTGTTGCCCAGGCTGGAGTGCAATGGCATGATCTCAGCCAACCGCAACCTCCGCCTCTCGGGTTCAAGCGATTCTCCTGCCTCAGCCTCCCGAGTAGCTGGGATTACAGGTATGCACCACTATGCCCAGCTAATTCTTTTCGTATTTTTAGTAGAGATGGGGTTTCTCCATGTTGGTCAGGCTGGTCTCAAACTCCCGACCTCAGGTGATCCACCTGACTCGGCCTCCCAAAGTGCTGGGATTACAGGCGTGAGCCACTGTGCCCGGCCAGTTAACACAGTCTTAATCAGAAAAGTAACGTTTTTAAAAGGTTTTTCTTTAGAGGAGGTGGGGCTCAAAATATAAGCAGATTTTACTTTTAGAGAGGAAGACATTTCAGGCGAGGAAACTTCAAGAGGAAAGCTAGGTGAGTGCACAGTGGAGTAAGGAAAGAATCGTACTCCCTGTGACCTGAGAATTGGGTGCGTAGGGATGTACTAGGAGATTGTGCTGAAGTAGGCTGGATAATGTATGGTGGTACAGTCACTTCGCAAAACAATTTGGCAATTTCTTAAAGAAGTAAAAGTTATCATACAACTTAAGAATTCTGCTCCTAGGTATCTACCCAAGAACACATAAAGACTTGCACATGAATGTAATCTTCATAGCAGCATTATTCATAAAAGCCAAAAAGTAGAAACTCAAATGTCCATCAGCTGGTGAATGGATAAATAAAACACAGCATACCCATAGAACAGGATAAATAAGTAATAAAAAGGAACGAATTAATGATATGTGTTACAATGTGGATGAATCTTAAAGAATTAGATGGAAAGAATAATTTATTATATAGTTTCATTTAGAGATAATTTAAAGAGATAGGAAGTAGATGAATGGTTGCCTGGGGCTGGTGGTGGGAACAGAAACTGACTACAAATGGCCACAAGGGAAGATTTCTTTGGGGTAATGAAAATGTCCCTAAAACTGGATTATGGTTATGGCTTAATGACTAAAACAATGTTGAACTGAACAATTAAAACAGGTGAATTTTATGGTATGTAAATTATACCTCAATAAAGCTGTAAATATTAAAAAAAACTGTTAATCAAAATTAGGCAGAAAGAAAATAGGAAGCACAATCTTAGAAATAAAAAATATAATTATTGAAATTCAAAAAACTTAATAGATGGGAAAAACTCTGGATTGGACAAATTATTTAGAAGACTGGCAAATTGGAAGGCAAGGAATTCACCAGGATGCAACACAAAGACAAAATCTTTTTTTAAAAAAATAACATCTCAGGATATAGATAGTGAGGCTTCCTCACTTACCTAATGGTAGTGCCAGAAAAGATAATGGAGGTAATGGCTAGGAAGCAATATTGCAAGAGAAAATCAGTAATAATTTTCCAGAATTAAAGAAAGCACATGCACCCCTGTAATCCCAGCAGTTTGGGAAGCCAAGGCGGGAGGATTGCTTGAGCTCAGGAGTCTGAGATCAGCCTGGGCAACATAGTGAGACCCTGTCTCTACAAAAAATTTTTTTAAAATTAGCTGGGCATGGTGGCTCATGCTTGTAGTCCAGCTTGAGTATGGGAGGTCAAGGTTGTAGTGAGCTTTGATCACGCCACTGCACTCCAACCTGGGTGACGTAGTGAGACACTGTCTCAAAGAAAAAAAAAAAAGTACCTCCTCCTTTTGCAGAGGATAAAGATAAACTAACACCAAGACAGTTCTAGAAAACCTGCTGGACAGTAAAAATAAACAAAACAAATCTGAAATGTTATCAAAGAGAAAAGGCAGCTTATTTATAAGGGAATGAAAATTAGATTGGCAGTAGAATTTTTAACCAGCAACACTTAGTACCAGAAGACAGTGGAATACTATCATCAGTGTGGTGTGGGAAAATAACTGTTCACTAGAATTTTATATCCAAATAAATCATCATACAACAGTGAGGGCAAAATTAAGACATTTCCAACAATGAATTCCCTCCCATACCAAGGCGCCTACAGAAAGAACTATTAAAGGATGGACTTCAGCCAGAAGAAAAGTGAACCCAAAGGGAACACTGTAGATTCAAGAAAAAGAAATAGCAGAAAAATTGATAAAATGTCATAAATTTAATTAACTTTTAACTATAAAAACTATTTTTAAATTTAAGAAGTAAAAACAGATTGAATGCGGTGGCACATGCCTGAGCTTTGGAAGGTTGAGGTGGGAGGATTGCTTGAAGCCAGGAGTTCGAGACCAGCTTGGGCAACATGGTGAGACTCTATTTCTACAAAAAATTTTTGAAAAAGAAAATATTAGCTGGGGGTGGTGGTGTGGACCTGTTCCTAGCTACTTGGGAGTCTGAGGTGGGAGGATTGCTTGAGGCCAGGAGCTTGAGGCTCCAGTCAGCCATGACTGTGCCACTACACTCCAGCCTGGGTAACAGAGCAAGACCCTGTCTCTTAAACAAACGAACAAAAAAGTAAAAATAAAACTCTAGGCAGCAATAAAAAGATGGGAAGGAAGGGGCTGTTAAATGAGTAAAATGTACAAAGTTCTTTCATCGGAAGAAACAATTACATACTAACTTTGTTAGCAAAAAAATCAGAGTTAAGTATGTATGTTGAAAAAATAAAAGACGATTCTGAGAAGAATAGAAATAAAACCTAAAGCTCTCAAACCAGCAGTGGAATATGGATCACTTTACTAATCCGATAGAAGGCAAGAATGGAAGAAAAAGAAGCAAGGAGAAAGGATGGTAAATGAAAAACACAAGATCTGATGGAAGAAGAGCCCAAATATATTAGTAATCGCAATAAATCCCTGTGGATTAAATTCATCTGTCAGAGATACAACCAAAATAAAACTCATAGAAAGATTAAATATGAAGATATGGACAATATTTCACATACAAATAGTAGCCAAAAGAATGGTGGCCTATTAATAACAAAAACTTCTAATTTAAGCAATTAGCATAAAAATGGTAAACAGACACACTACATAAGGATCAATTGCGATTTCTAATGCAGAATATACTTTAAGAAACACTGCCTACTGTGTGCCAAGAATCATGTATGCCTTCTATACTGCTGTGTTTTCAGTGCTTGGCACATAATAGGTGTGCCATAAATATTAATGAGTGGAATGATTGCTATTTTATATTGAAATGATCTGTTTATGTGTTTGTCATACCACAAGGGCAAGACCATATCTTACTAATTGTTATGCCATCAACATTCAGCATAGCAGCTGGCACATAGTAGGAATTCCATAAGTCCACACTGAATTCAAGGATCATCTCTTCCATAAAATCTCCCCTCACTGTTCCTCCCATACTGATTTGTCCTTTGTTTCTACTTCTACAGCACTCGTAATTGGAAACACCCAATTTAGCACCCAAGACATAGTATAGTCTTCTAGCTTTCACTCAATATTTCAAATCTTGTTTCTTTAAAACTATTTTAGATTCTTTGAAGATAGAGAAGATGCCTTGCACTGCGCCAAGTGCCTTTTCAGGTGCTTGAATAAATACATGTTTTGGTTGATGTCACTATTTACATGAATGTAGGTTAGATCAATAGTACTAGCTATACATGTCAAGAACGCTAAGGGCTATCTCCAGTCTCTTTTTTCATTCCTTGACCAAAGAGAGCCCTGTTTGGAGACAGGCTCACGTGCAAAGAATGTGAAGTTAATGAGACAGGTGGGAGAAGGCGGCTAGTGTTCAATTCCAAGCCTCTGTGCTCTATTCCTCCTGGCAAAATAGTGAGGTTGGCGGGACAGGGGGAGGGGAATGTCTGTGATCCCACAACAAAATGTGTGGGAAGTGAGAGGGAGATGGTGAGGAAAGAGAGCATGTTCCAGACGCTACAGGACAGACCTGGACCTGACCTCTCCCTGGCGGGCATGGCACCAGGAGTTTATTATGAGACCGAAAGGAAACCCCAAGGCAAACAGCTAAATTCATCCACTTGAAACCTTGTATGGGAGACAGTGAGGGATGTTGTTTTCCATCTAGACAAGGCACAGAGGGGAGTCTGTGACAAGGAGCTTCTAATTGGGGAGCTGCAGAGGGTTAACAAAGAGCACTGGTGGCATCTTTTTGCTGGTCTTCTTGAAAAAGACATAGTCTGGGAAGGTTCAATCAGGGCCCCCTGCACGAGGTAAGGAGGTGGGCTGGCTGACCTCCCGAGGTCCTTCCTAATCCCATAGTTATTTGGTGAATCGTGCTCTTCCCCATTTATGCTCCTACACACGTCTGCACCCAGTTTGATAGTAAGTCCCCTAGGCTGCATTCCAGGTTTAGTACGGTGCCACGCAAGCTGCTGGCACTCAACAAATGACGCAAATATTTGTTGAATGAAGGAATAAATGGATCAAGTGTTTAAATAGAGCCCACATGACCTCCCCAGCTGTAAAGTA
The DNA here is from genome assembly GCF_028858775.2 of Pan troglodytes. NCBI lineage: Eukaryota > Metazoa > Chordata > Mammalia > Primates > Hominidae > Pan > Pan troglodytes. The sequence goes on from NC_072401.2 coordinate 18,265,760, forward strand.
TGGCAGTTGAATGAAATCACAACATTCTAGGCACTTGAGCAAAGCTGGCGAGGACACACACACACACACACACACACACACGATTCACATTCCCACCTTGGAAAAGCACAGACCACCTGCCCAGCCAGCAGGCTGTGGGAGTTCCCTTGGCAAGGATCCACTTTCTCTGCTGCTTTAGGATGGTGCCTCTAGAAGGTCAAGTCACCCAGATTTAGGACCGCTTCCCTTCCCGGTTGGCCTCCGAGACAAAGTTTCTGTCTGGATTTGGCCCGGGCCTCCCGGGAGGCGCATCCGCACTGACTACCGGCTCGGGCGCCCCGGGCGTGCAGCTCGCTGGCCCGATGCGCCCCACCTTACCTTGGTGAGCTGGGCGATCTTCTTGCACATTTTCACGTGCATCTCGGGATCACAGTCCATTCTCCAGCCGGCGCCACCGTCGGCTTTGGAGCCCTGGCAAGTCCCGGGCGGGTTAATTTTGCTGTTGAGAGCAGAAGCCATCGCTAAAACGCGCCCAGCACTCAGACTCTCGCTCGTTTTCTCCCTGCCCACCGTGTGCACGTGCGTGCGCGCGCGGGCGTGCGAGCGTGTGGGTTTCTCGGGAGAGGTGGCACTGCAGTCCCGTCGCCTGCACCGCCGCGTGGCCCCAGCTTCCCGAAGGTCTCCGCCTCCCGGGCCCACCCGCGCGCCCACCCTTTTTCCTCTCCTGCTGGTTCTCTGGCTGGCTGGCTCCGCGGGCACCCGCACCCTGCGGCGAGGCGTCGGCGCCCCGCACGTGCCGCTGGCGATCAGTCGGCAGTTCCCCAGCCAGTGCAGGTTTCGTGTGCAAGGGGAGAGCTTCCGCGGCTAGGAGCTGCCGGCCTTGGGGGGTTTGCGGTGGGCGGGCACTGCGCTCTTGGACACGTGGGTGGCGCGCGGCCCTGGACTTGGTGGCGACGGACCCTGCCCGAGGTGGGGATCCCAGGCTAAGGAGGAAGAAGAGCCTCCGGAGAGGGACAGGGCACGGTGACTGGCGGCTCCCGAGTCTCCGAGCTGATAGCGGAGATGGCGGTGGGGGACGAGATGCTAAGAGAGGGGCGGGTAGGTGAGGGCGAGCCACCGGGACTCAAGGAGGTGTGGGATCCGGGGCGCATGGTGTGGGCCAGCGCCTGAGTTGCGCGAGTGCACAGCGGGGCTGGGGATGGTAGCCTTCCTTTTTGGATCTTGGAGAGGAGCCAGGACATTGCGGGAGGATTGCCGGAGATGCCCAAACAAAGAGGAGAAGCCAAGGGGATGGCAGGGTGCGGGTGACCGAAATCTGAGATGAGAAAGTGCGAAACGGGTAATGCGGGAAGCGGTAGGAACGCAAAGACAAAGTCGTTAGGGAGGTAGAAAGGATGGTGGCAGGTGCGGGAAAGGAAGAAGCAAAGAGGAATGGAGCAGTTAGATGAGTAACAGATGGAACTGAAAATCTTAGTAAACCGAGCCCATTGAAAGTAAAGTGAGTCGTCCAAATCCACACTACTGGCCTTGGGCAGACTGGAGTCAGACTGTCAAGTTTTCGGATTCTGAGCTGGTGTCTGTTTAGTGTTTGGTGAGGGGAGAGGTTAGCGGGCCAAATTTCTTTCTGGCGTGTTCTCTGGTTTCAGACAGTGGGCTTTAAGGGAAAGTGACAGCACCGTGATCAGCTTTTCCTAAAGCTCGAATAATAGGTCTTCATGATAGTTTGCATAGTGAATGTATATCATTTATACATTGCCTTTTATCAGAAATTTTAATAATCTTCATAAACCAAGCAAGCTTCAAAGGGTCTCAGAAACCACAGTTCCACCCATCCATACTGAAGGTAACAATACCCATTTTTGTCGATGAGGAAAATTGACCCAGAAAATTTGTACCAAGTCAGGCAATTACAAGTAGAACTGTTTCTGAAATAGACATTCCTATTCTAGATTCTGTATCAAATGACCGGCCTCGGTTTTTGATTTCTAATTTACCATCTTAAGTTCTCTTTTTAGCACAACCCCTCCCTCCCCCAGTTCCTTTAGAAAACAGAAACAAAGCCTCTGAGGATGGGGGTCAGGGGGTCAGGAATCCACATTAAACAGCTCTCTGCTTAATTCCAAATTGTGTATTTAGAATATTTTCTGCAGGATCTTAATATACACTAAATTTTACAGGAATTCAACCACTGTGTAAACTAGAGGAAAATTAGCCTTTTTGGTCAAGAACTTTACTAAAAGTTGTTCACCATTTTGGAAAATCACATCAAGGGCCAGGTGGCTCATGATATTTGGTTGCCAATACAACACACTTATTTATTTATTTTTTTTTTATTTTTTTGAGACAGAGTCTTGCTCTGTCACCCAGGCTGGAGTGCAGTGGCATGATCTCGGCTTACTGCAACTTCTACTTCCTGGGTTTAAGCCATTCTTGTGCCTCAGCCTCCGGAGTAGCTGGGATAACAGGCATGCACCACCACGCCCGACTAATTTTTGCATTTTTAGTAGAGATGGGGTTTCCCCATGTTGGCCAAGTTGGTCTCAAATTCCTGGCCTCGAGTGATCCTCCCACCTAGGCCTCCCAAAGTACTGGAATTACAGGTGTGAGCCACCATGCCTGGCCACAACACACTTCTAACTGCCATATTGATGGTGAGTCTACCTATATATGCAAGCATCTGATTACTACACTGTGTCCCTCAGTATCAACAGGGGATTGGTTCCAGTACCCCTTCAGATACCAAAATCCATGGATGTTCAAGTCACTTACATAAAATGGTGTAACGTTTGCATATAACCTACTCACATCCTCTCGTATGCATTAAATTATCTGTATATTACTTGTAATACCTAATACAATGTAAATGTTATGTAATTAGTTGTTACACTGTATTGTTTAGGGAATAAAAAAATAGGCTGTATATGTATACAGTGCAGATGCAACCATCAATTTTTTTTCCTCAAATGTTTTTGACTTGTGGTTAGTTGACTTTGAGCATGTGGAACACATTGATATGGAGGGCCAACTGTACATATTATTTAATTATAATGAAATATCAAGAATCAAATGTCAAAAAATCAAAGTCAAGAAATTACGCAGATTTAAAAAGGTGTGTATTATCTATGAATTTCAAGATAGTAACGTGGATGTTGTAAAAAGGGTGATGTTGGGTCTGAAAAGAATTGAAAGACATTGCTCTAGATGATCTTATACACACTAAAGTTTAGAAAAACTGCAAGTCTAACCCCAAGTTTTAGTTTTTTAATAATGATTTCATTAGGTCTTGGGGCTAAAAAATGTTCCAGTAGGAAATATTATACTTTCAACTTTACAATGGAAGACAACGGGAAAATCAGATTCCTTTATCAGCTTTGTTGGCCCACAGCTGCTGTAATCAAGGCACCATGATCCCACCTGTTTTGGAGAGTCCTCTGCAGCTCCTAGGATTTTCCAGCACTGGGATTAGTAGGTCCCTTTACACCATCAGGAATGAAATTGAGGGCAGAAGAGAATTAAGTACTATATCAAATGTGGAGGTGGAAGTACATTTATTAGGCCACTAATGTCATATTGGCACTGTGCTAAGCCCGTAGCACATGTTTTGACCTTCTCTGAGGTACTTATTGTCATTCTCATTCTACAGACTAGGAAAGTGAAGCTAAGGCAGGTTGAGTCCCCAACTGTATACAGCTAGTGAATGGATCTGGGTCTATCTGACCTCAAAGGTGATATTCTTTCCAATTGATTTGTCTTTAGATTATAAATATAAGCTTCCCAGAGCACAATGCTGGCAATACGATATTTTTCTTTTAAAAATTCTTATTTTTTAAAATAGAAACAAGGTCTCACTATGATGTCCAGGCTGGTCTTGAACTCCTAGCTTCAAGTGATCTTCCCACCTCGGCCTCCCAAAAGTGCTGGGATTACAGGTGTGAGCCACTGTGCTTGGTCAGAAAAATTTAAAATCATAATTGATTTGCCTTTTCTTTAGATTATAAACTTCTCATAGTATCCCCCCCAAACATCCTCACCCATAATAATACAAACAACAACAACAAAAAAAGAGTAGAAGCAAGCAAAAATAACCCCACATTCCAAACTCAGAGAAAATTATTGTTAATATTTTGGAGAAGACACTTCTAGACATTTCTGTGTACACATATAGAAAATGTAACAAACATATATTTCAGGAATGTTTACACACTTCTGTGTAAACTATAAACAAATACTATAATAATTTTTTTTTTTTTGAGACGAAGTCTCGCTCTTGTTGCCCAGGATGGAGTGCAGTGGCGCAATCTTGGCTCACTGCAACTTCCACCTTCCGGGTTCAAGAGATTCTCTTGCTTCATTCAGCCTCTTGAGTAGCTGGGATTTCAGGCATGCGCCACCATGCCTGGCTAATTTTTGTATTTTTAGTAGAGATGGGGTTTCGCCATGTTGGCCAGGCTGGTCTCGAACTCCTGACCTCAGCTTCAGCCTCCCAAAGTGTTGGGATTACAGGCATGAGCCACTGCACCCGACCAATAATTTTTTTTGTTTTGTTTTGTTTTTGATGAGTCTCACTCTATCGCCCAGGCTGGAGTGCAGTGGTGCGATCTTGGCTCACTACAACCTCTGCCTACTGGGTTCAAGGGATTCTCCTGCCTCAGCTGGGATTACAGGTGCCTGCCACTATGCGTGGCTAATTTTTCTATTTTTAGTAGAGACAGGGTTTCACCATATTGGCCAGGCTGGTCTTGAACTCCTGACAAGTGATCCGCCCACCTCGGCCTCCCAAAATGCTAGGATTACAGGGGTGAGCCACCATGCCCCGCCTATAATAATGCTTTTGAACCCTACTTACTCAGTAATATAAAGTGGATATCTTTTTGTCAATGAAGATCTAGCTTCCCATTCCTAACAACCAGTCTTCCATTACATACAATACCATTTACTCTATCTTCTACTGGACAATTTTTAAAATATTTTAAGCCAAAATCTTTAACGTATATTTGTAATGTATGCTTGCTGTATTATGAGGATATTAAATTCTGTCCTAAGGGATAGAGAAAAAAAAGAATATGTGAAATTCATGTGTTAAGTATAATGGGCAAAGAAGTAGCCTGTGAAATAGGCAGGATTAAGATGTTAAGTATAGATAGTGTAGAGCAAGACATGACAGAGAATGAACGGAACATATGTAAAAAGGATGGAAGAAACAAGAGTGTTCCTAACGGACAGAATAAGGTGGGAAAGGCCAAGTTGCAATGTACAGACGATGCCACCTTCAGGCTGATAGTTCATTCCTAAAATGGCCATTCATTAATGACACCCGTTCTGGCCCTATTTCTGTTCTGCCACAGAAACACAGATTAAGAACATGGCTTTCAGTCGGGAGCAGTGGCTTATGTCTGTAATCCCAGCACTTTGGGAGGCTAATGTGGGAGGATTGCTTGAGCCCGGGAGTTCGAGGCTGCAGTGAGCTATGATCCTGCCACTACACTCTAGCCTGGGTGACAGAGTGAGATCCTGTCTCTAAAAATAAAAACAAACAAACAAACAAACAAACAAAAAACCCATGGCTCTCAGCAGGCCATTAGCTAGGTATCCTTGCCCCTGAGTTTCTGACAGAGCAAGTGTGCGCTGGCTGTAAGCACTGCTGAGCCCCCATTTTCAGTTTTGGCTGTGGTCCTCATAACCTAATTATCAGAGGTAAAGGTTGATGTAGCAGATAAGACGCCACAACACTGTGTAACATGAAATTCAGGTAATTTTTCCTCCCACCCCTCTTGGACCCTATCCTAAATGTGTTAAACGTCACTATATCTTTCCAACTATATTTTGTTTAAAAGCGATAAACCATGTGATTTGAGCCTCTTAATTTGCGGTGTGAGGTTTCCTGTCCATGACACCTGGGACAGCCTGCCTGATCGTGTATTTTAAGATTACTGTTGCATCAAGGGAACTGCCTACATGACATTGTTGTAAGTGGGTTTTTGCACAGATGTGCAAGTGTTCGCACAGAACTATTCCCCCGCACCATTTGTTTGCTGGTAGAACTGAATACCTTCCCACAACTTGATTAGTCATTGTTTTTGCCTGGCTTTCTTGCTGCTTACAAAGAGCTCTTCCTTAATAGGGGCTTTTAGCACTTTGCCTATCATATATATTGCAAACATTTCCCGCAGTTAGCGGATTTTTTTTCTAGCTTTCTCATGCTCTATAAACATTTTGAATTTTTATGTAGGAAAATCTGTTGATCTTTTCCCTCACATTTTTTGGCTTTTTCCTCATGCTTAGAAAAGCCTTCTCTGGGGTAGAGAACCCCAGATTATGAGGAAAAGGGAATCCATAGTTTATCCTAGCACTTTCATGACTTCATTTAAAATATGGTTTATCTACCTGGGATTTATGCTGATATATGGAATGAGGTTAGACTCCAGACTTATGCTTTTCCAGATGGCTAAATGGTTGTCCCAACAGGTATTAAATAATTCATCTTTACCACGCTGATAATCTAAGTGTTGCCTTAGCTGATTTCTTTGGTAAAAATTTACTTCGGTAGATTTACTTAGGCTAAAGCTTTTAATTAGTATTTTTCTTTCCTAATCAGTTAAGTGGCACGGGTAACTCGATTGTTGTTATTACTCCTAATATATTACTCATCTAAAACCAAGTTCACATTCTTGAGTATCTAGAAGGCTTTTTCCCCTACTATGACTGACTCATTCCTACTCATCTTTCAGACCTCAGCCTGAATGTCAGTTCCACAGGAAGGCTGTCTCTGTAGTTGCAGATCAGTCTGCATGTCCTTAAGATATGTTCTCGTAGCTCTGCATTTCCGTATAGCACCTATACCATATTTTATTTTTAAAAGCTGATGTTTTCTGTCAAACATCTTCCCTTTTTTGAGTGAATGTAAGAACACACGTGTAAATTAGCATCATGCTTTTTTTTTTTTAAACTGTAGTCCTAACACACATTAACTAGTATTCAGGGTTTCATTAAACGTAGCATGGTATCAAATCTTCCATCTCATCTCCCAGGGAGTAAAATGAAAACCTCTTTTACACAATGGTGACGTTTGTACTGAGATTTCAGTATATCGACATGACACCATGGAGCATGACATTTTGGAATAAAATGTTTTATAGCAAAGTCATAGTCAGATTGTGTTAAATATTAATATGATCATTTGAGCTATGTACTAAGTGGCAACTCAAATCTTTTAATGGACTAAACTATTGGTAATATGTCTGATCTATGGTTGAATATTGCATTGTAGTTGTTTCTCAATTTCTCTTTTTGGAATTGACTCCTGCTGTTTTTGGTGGTGGTTGCCCTCCACAGTGTCTTTGCAGACAAGAATTATCCAGAGTATTTACATGGGGTTAGAAATTCTCAAATATTAGTAAACATAAAATTTGTTTATATTTACTAAACAAGAAGTTTGATAAAAATGAGTGTTTCTGCTTCCCCATCTCAGAAATTTTGATTCATTGGTCTGGGGTCAGGCATTTAAAACAATCTCTTCAGTGATGCTGTTGTAGATGCTACCAGACACCATGTAGAGAATTGCTTCATGGCCCAACCAACCCTTGCTAGTTCCCTCTAATTGCTTTGTGATGTTCTTCTTGTCCTCTCTGCTATCCACATCCCAAAATCCTTCAATTCTCGGTTCAAATCACACCCATGAGGTAGCCCTGGACTGACTACTCCAGTCAGAGGTGCTGTCTTTGAGATCCCGTAGCAGTGAGTTATTTCATGAAATGTTAGAAATATTGTATACTAATAACACATTATGACACAGTATTGCAACATTTAAAATAAAGCAACATAATTGAATTTATCATTTTGAGATACTGTGATTCGGAGGTCTAGTTTTAAGTTCAGAGGTCTAGTGTTAAGTTCAGTTTATTTCAACACTGACTTTAATAGCTGTTATAACCGAAAACCTATGAAATTTCATTGATTCAAGCGAAGAATATCATTACCTGTATTTACTAAGTTATGTTATAAGTTTTGCAATCTCATCCACCAATTTTCAAAAAGCACTTTGGTGAAATTCAGTAAAGTTATTATCTTCCCTGACCAATCAATTCTCACAAGCTAATCATAAAATGATGATTTTTGAACACATAATATATACTTATGGTACAATATTCAAAAGTGAAAAAATGAAAAGTTTCCCTCCCACCTTTGTTCCTGGTCACTGTTTCCACTCCCCCAGGGGCAACCAGTTCTATTAATACAGGAGCATTCTGAGCATGTAGATATTATTTTCTGACCCATTTTGTGCTTACTACCATAATGAATGCAGAAGGACATGGTTCTCCCACACCATATCTCCTCCACATTCCTCAGCCTTATTTGCTTAGAATTTCACTAACCACTTAATATGACTACAGTCGTAGTAACATTATGGTTCATGGTCAAAGAATGATCACAATTACTCCTACTTTCTTATACAACACCTGCCTCCCATACTGTTTTTTTTTTTTAAGTCACTACCTGATGGGGATGCACTGGAATCTGCACTGGCCTCAATGTTCAGCAAAAATCTGCTCTTAGGCACTGGCCTTGGCCTTTGGGAGGCTACATAGCTAACTTCCACCTTCAATATTGTCTTTCTTATTCCAGAAATTGTACCTGATCAATAATAATGGTTTGGTTTTCAGACAAACATCATATCTGGTCAGATTAACAGCATCTGCAGTATTAACGAAGCAAGCATATTATTAAGGTGATGCTAATTGCTAAACTACACAAGTAGCTTGACATGGTTTTATTGGTCACATTAAAGTGACTGAGTTACTGGTCTTTGGACCTCTTTCCTGTCTAAAGTGAATCAAGGATCAGCTCCTTCTATCTTGCGGGTCCACTATCCCCTAGAGCCTGACAGTCATCTGCATCCAGCCAGCAAAATGCAAAAAAGAACACAGAGAAGGTATATTCACTTCTAAAACACCTTGGCCTTGAAGTAACACACCAATTCTGTTGTCACTCCATCGGCAAAAACTGATATGCACTATCTAGATATAAGGGGATCAGGGAAATGTACTTTTTGACTGGCTAGCAATTTTTCATAACTGTACACTATGAAAAGGGAGCACACCTTTTGTTTTTTGAGGCGGAGTCTCACTCTGTCGCCAGGCTGGAGTGCAGTGGCACAATCTTGGCTCACTGCAGCCTCCGCCTTCCGGGTTCAAGCGATTCTCCTGCTTCAGCCACCTGAGTAGCTGGGATTACAGGTGTGTGCTGCCATGCTTGGCTAATTTTTTTGTATTTTTAGTAGAGAACGGGTTTCACTATGTTGGCCAGGATGGTCTTGATCTCCTGACCTCAGGGAGCACTCATTTGTAATGGACATAAAATTAACTAGTGCAAATAATTCAGACTTATTGCAGATTATCTGTTTTTGTTTTGTTTTGTTTTGTTTTTTTAAACAAGGTCTCTTACTCTGTCATCCAGGCTGGAGTATAGTGGTGTGGACTCAAGTGATCCTTCCATCTCTGCCTCCTGAGTAGCTGGGACCACAGGTGCATGCCACCACCATACTTGGCTAATTTAAAAAATTTTTTGGTAGAGATGAGGTCTCCCTATGTTGCCCAGGCTGGTCTCATACTTCTGAACTCAAGCGATCCTCTCACCTTGGCCTCCCAAAATGCTAGGATTATAGGCATGAGCCACCACACCTGGCCTGAACGTTCATTTTAAAATAAAGGTAAACAAAAACATTCCAGTTACAAACTGAAGTGAAAAAAAAATCTCACTGCATTGTAAGCTTTATGAAGGCAGGAATTTTTGTCTGTTTTGTTTATTGCTAAATTCTTAGCACTTGGCACTGTGTAGGTGCTCAATAAATATTTGCTGAGTGACTGAATGTGCTTCTATTAATAAACAAAAACAATATGTACTACAAAAGTAAAGTGCTACAAATAATAATTGCAGAAAGTGTCAATGTTTTATACAGAAACTGATACTGAGAACTTTCTGGTAGTTGAATAACAGGGAAGTAGAAGGATAATATTTAAAATAGTAAGACTAGATAATGTCTAAAAGAATAACTCAAAAATGTAAAAAAAATTTAAATAATAATATATGGTAGAATAATACAGATTTGGTTATTTTTCATTCATTCTAATGCAGAATTGGTGTGCTAACATTCAAAATTTTAAACAAAATAAGTGTTAAGAACTGTTTGATTTTTAGTTAATTTATGCCACTTAGATAATTAGTTTTTAGGAAGAAGTCCAATTTGGGAATTCTTCAGTCTTTTGGGGATAACTTAAAAACAGTATGTCAGCTTTCCTACCCAAATTTCATGAAAACAAAAAAAACAAAAAAAACTCCAAAGACATAAATGTCATATATGATAAATCCCCTTGAATTTGGATAAAGAATGTGAAGAAAAGGAGAAAGTATTAGAGAAAAATGAGATACCCACAAATATTCTCTTCTCAGTAATCAAATTTGAAAATGTATCTTAAATGTGAAAGCTAAAACTACAAATCTTCTAAAAAAATAGAAGACTGTCTTCATAATATTCAGGTTAACAAAGATTTGTTAAAGCACTAACCATAATACAAAAATAAATCTGATAAATTAGATTTCATCAAAGTTGAAAACTTCTACTCATCAAAATATACCATTAAGAAAACAAACAATGGCTGGGTGTGGTGGCTCACACCTGTAATTCCAGCACTTTGGGAGGCCAAGGCGGGCAGATCACTTGAGGTCAGAGTTCGAGACCAGCCTGGCCAACATGCAGAAACTCTGTCTCTACTAACAACAACAACAACAACAAAAACCTACAAAAATTAGCTGGGTGTGGTGGCACACACCTGTAATCCCAGTTACTTGGGAGGCTAAGGCACAAGAATTGCTTGAGCCTGGGAGGCAGAGGTTGCAGTGAGCTGAGATCCCGCCACTGCACTCCTGCTTGGGCATCAGAGTAGGACTCTGTCTTAAAAAAAAGAAAATAGGCAAGGCATAGAATGGCAGAAGAAATTCATTATATAAATAAACAACTTGTATACAGTGTATATAAAAACTCCTATAGGCTGGGCATGGTGGCTCATGCCTGTAATTTCAGCTGGGGGATTTTGGGAGGTTGAGAGGATAAGAGTGTCTGAGGTCAGGATTTCGAGACAAGCCTGGGCAACAGTGTGAGCCCATTTCTAAAAAATAAAAAAAACAGAACTACAAATTAATAAGAACAAGATAATCTATTTTACAAGTGGCCAAAACCTTGGACAAGTACTTGCAAAGAGGTATCTGAATGTCTCATAAGTATATAAAAAGGTGTTTAACAACACTGATCAAAGAAAATTAAATTAAATTAAATCAAAGTAAATTAAAGTCACACTGGGATACCATTAAACAACCACCAGAATGAGTAAAATTAAAAGGACTGACAATCACAAGTGTTTGTAAAGATATGGAGCAACTGGAACTTCCATACATTGTTGGTGAGAGTGTAAAATGATACAGTCACATTAAAAAGTGTTTGGCATTGACAAATGGGATCTAATTAAACTAAAGAGCTTCTGCACAGCAAAAGAAACTACCATCAGAGTGAACAGGCAACCTACAGAATGGGAGAAAAATTTTGCAATCTACCCATCTGACAAAGGGCTAATATCCAGAATCTACAAAGAACTCAAACAAATTTACAAGAAAAAAATAAACAACCCCATCAACAAGTGGGTGAAGGATATGAACAGACACTTCTCAAAAGAAGACATTTATGCAGCCAAAAGACACATGAAAAAAATGCTCATCATCACTGGCCATCAGAGAAATGCAAATCAAAACCACAATGAGATACCATCTCACACCAGTTAGAATGGCAATCATTAAAAAGTCAGGAAACAACAGGTGCTGGAGAGGATGTGGAGAAATAGGAACACTTTTACACTGCTGGTGGGACTGTAAACTAGTTCAACCATTGTGGAAGTCAGTGTGGCGATTCCTCAGGGATCTAGAACTAGAAATACCATTTGACCCAGCCATCCCATTACTGGGTATATACCCAAAGGATTATAAATCATGCTGCTATAAAGACACATGCACACGTATGTTTATTGCGGCACTATTCACAATAGCAAAGACTTGGAACCAACCCAAGTGTCCAACAATGATAGACTGGATTAAGAAGATGTGGCACATTTACACCATGGAATACTATGCAGCCATAAAAAATGATGAGTTCATGTCCTTTGTAGGGACATAGATGAAGCTAGAAACCATCATTCTCAGCACACTATCGCAAGGACAAAAAACCAAACACTACATATTCTCACTCATAGGTGGGAATTGAACAATGAGAACACATGGACACAGGAAGGGGAACATCATACACCGGGGCCTGTTGTGGGGTCGGGGGAGGCGGGAGGGACAGCATTAGGAGATATACCTAATGTTAAATGACGAGTTAATGGGTGCAGCACACCAACATGGCACATGTATACATATGTAACAAACGTGCACATTGTGCACATGTACCCTAAAACTTAAATTAAAAAAAAAGTGTTTGGCAGTTTTATTAAAAATAAATACACAACTACTCTGATATAGCAATTTGATGCCTAGGTATATACCCAAAGGAATGAATACACATATACACAAAAAACCAAACCAAAACAAAACAATACACACAGAATGTTTATTATAGCTTTATTCATAATAATAAAAAATTGGAAATAACTTAAATGTCAACAGGTAAAAGGATAAATGAATTACGATATATTCATATAATCAAATAGTCTATAACAATAAAAAAAAAAAGAAGTACATTGCTGAAAGAAGCCAGGCATAAAACAATATATACTGTATGATTCCATTCACATGAAATCTGAGAACAACCAAAACTAATAGATCTTTAGAAAAGAGGAGTTATTTCTGGGAGATGTATAGACTAGGAAAAGGCATAAGAGAATTTGAAAATTTTAATACTTTGATCTGAGTGTATACATTTTTATATGATCTTGATATGAATGTATACATATGTAAAAAAATCAAGTACACTTATGATTAGTGCACTCTATTTACTGTATATATGTGATTTCTTACTTAGAAAAAAGGAGATGGACAAATTGGCCTGGCATGGTTTACTCAATAGATTTGATGACAGAGAGAAAAACCTATCAGCATACATATCACTTGCAAGTAAATAAAAATTCACTCTCAGATTATGTAATATTAACATAAACAAAGCAAAGAAAAAAACTCTGAATCATGACTCATAAGGAAACATCTAAAATATTATATAGGAATATATTATGGACCAGCCACTGTATGTAACCATATCTTGATAGCAAAAATAGCATGGAAGATGAAAAACAGTATCAAATTTCAGAATATTATTTTTAAAAAGTAGATACAGGTTGAGTATCCCTTATCTGAAATGTGTGGGAACAGAAGTGCTTCAGATTTAACTTTTTCAGATTTTGGAATATTTATGTATACATAATGAGATATCTTTGGGATGGGAAGTCTAAACATGAAATTCATTCATGTTTCATATATACATAGCTTGAAGGTAATTTTATACAGTAGTTTTAATAAACTGTTGTGTGCCTTTGTTTTGACTGACCTGTCACATGAGGTCAGGTGTGAAATTCTCCATTTGTGCTGTCATGTTGGCACTCAAAAAGTTTTGGATTTTGGAGCATTTCAGATTTCAAATTTTTGGATTAGGAATGTTCAACCTGTAATTCTTTATGCTTTTGATTCTACAGAGGCTAAAATTTAAACAAAAAGCTTGCTGAAATTACTGCTATAGACTATGCATTATTTCTGTAAATAAATACAAAATTGAGATTTCCCTAAGCAAATCAAATACAAAAACAAATTGAAAAACTTTTTATTTTCTAAAAATATCTTCTGTGGCGCACATCTTATTGAAGTCAGCATCTACTGCAATTGTGGAGTATTATGCCGTAAGGACCAATCTAATTATAGCTGACAAGACTCCAATTTGCCTATACTTTTAATGTCAAATTTTTAAAAAACTGATTACTAAATAACATACTTTCTAAGAAATAAAATTTCAAATTTCCTGCTTATTTATACACTTTCCATTGTACTCAAATACTTTGTTCCCAGTTTTCCTAGAGACCTACTTCCTGGAACCTCCGTCCTACTTACTTGACACAGTAGTCATCCTGGGACTTTCCTCGTTTTCCTTTGTGACATCTTTTAGTTTCAGGATCCCATGCCTTCTCAGATTACTCCCTCATTTTGGTAAAGCACATCCTCCAAGTGGCTTCCTAAGAAAAGGCAGATGGTGAGATAAAATTCTGAGACCATGCAAGTCTTAAGGTATCTTTATTTTAGCCCCACTCTTGATTGGATTATTTGAGTACAAAATTCTGCGTTGGAAATCATTTCTTTTTAAATTTAAAGACCTTGCTTTCATAGTCTTCCGGCATCCAGTGTTGCTACCAAGAAATCTAAATGCCATTTTGAAAACGTATCCTTTTTATGTAACTTTCTCCGCTACCTTTATTGGGAAGCTTTTAGGTCCTTCCATAACTCTAGCATTCTGAAATATCCTAACAATGTGCTTTGGTATTTTTTAATTCATTTCACAGGGCACTTAGTGGACCCTTTTAATTTAGAAGACTAAAGTCTTATTATTTTCGGGAAATGTTATTTTAATTTTTTTCTCTCTTCACCTTCTTTCTCTGTTCTCTCATTTTGGAACTCATTTATTAGATGTTGCATCTTATTCAGGTTTAAGTTTCTTTTTTGTTCTTGCCTACTTTTCAACTCTTTGTTCTACTTTTTAAAATTTCTTCAAGTTATTTTCTAATACATCTACTGAATGTTTACTTTTGGTTTCCTGTTTTTCCAATAGCTTTTGTTTTTGGATTGGTCACTTTTTAAAATAGCATCCTGATCCTATTTCATGGAAGCAGTATATTCCTTTCTGAGAATATCACAGCTTCTTTATGTTCATCTTTCATGTTGAAGGTTTCCTCAAATATCTAGTGATCCTTGGCTATCTGTGTATAGTGATTCCAAGTGACTGAAAGCTGTATATGAATGAGCAGGGCTTGTGGACTCTCAGTTTCACTGTAACAAATAATCGAGTGTCAAGCTGTTTTTTTTACTGCTTGTCTTTTTCGGTCAGGTGAGCAGGGCTGGGTATAAGCCCCATTGCCAGATTCTGTAGCCAGGTGGAGAAAAGTGGACTGGAGGCTCATAATGTTCAGAATACTCACATTCTGTTAATCATTTTGTCTTCCATATAGCACATCACTACCATTACCATCCTCCCCCTGTCCTCAGTTCTAAGTCTGTTTGGTTTAATTTCTCCAGACAATAAGGCTTCAGTCATCTGCTAGAGAGATAGCTGCCTGCCTACAAAAGAAGAGCAAAAATAAATGTTCAAATAATCCCCTTGTTTCAACTTTCTTTATTACTCCCACCTTCCAGGGTACCTTGTGCCTTTAAATCCTTGAGTCTTTTGGGGGTTCTGGAAGGCAAAGATAGGTGTTCCAAATTTGTGAACCTTTTCTGTGATGAAGAATGGGTATCATAACCTATCAAGTATTTTTTTTTTTTTTTTTAAAGAGTGATATACTTTCCCTTCATGGTAAAGAAGAGTGAGAAAGTAACTGCTTAAAACACACACAGACGGCCAGGTGCGGTGGCTCACGCCTGTAATCCCAGCACTTTGGGAGGCTCAGGTGGGTGGATCATGAGGTCAGGAGATTGAGACCATCCTGGCCAACATGGTGAAACCATCTCTACTAAAATACAAAAAATTAGCTGGGCATGGTGGTGCGCGCCTGTAGTCCCAGCTACTCAGGAGGCCAAGGCAGGGAAATTGCTTGAACACAGGAGGTGGAGATTGCAGTGAGCCGAGATCGCACCACTGCGTTCCAGCCTGGCGACAGAGTCTCCATCTCACAACAACAACAAACCACAAACCCAAACTACCTGCTGTTGAGACAGCATTTAAAAAATTTGTGTTTGCAAATATTGTAATGGTTATGTGGTTATTTTAGCTAAATACCACGTGTCTCCTATAAAAAGTCTCATATCTGCAATTGGGCCTCCTCTTCTGACACTCAACAACAATTCTAAGAAATAAATAAATAAATATATAAGAAATACAACTTGGGTCAACTATGTGTGAGCCTTCCTCACCCCCAGTCTCTTATTATTAAATATTATTATTTTAGAGATGGGTGGTTGCTCTGGTGCCCATGTTGGAGTGCAGTGGCATGACCATAACCCACTGCAACCTCAAACTCCTCAGCTCAAGCAATCCTCCCAATTTAGCCTCCTGAGTAGCTAGGACTACGGGTGTGCACCAGCACTGCTCCTGGCTACTAGTCAATTACTTAGACATAAGAAAACAACACATACTGGAAAGAGTCAAGACAGTTCCTGGGAACAACTACATAGACTAAAACACAAGCTTAATCCATGCCACTAACATATTTATAGGGTTGCAGATAAAATGCAGGAAACTAAATTTGAATTTCAGATAAATAACATAACTTTTTTCCTGGTATATGTGCCATATTTCATTATTTTTCTGAAATTCAAATGTATTTGGGTGTCCTGTATTTCTTTTTGCTACATCAGGCAACCCAACCCATTTAAAGAAACGTGTCCCAAGTAGGATGTGACAACACAGAAAAACTGCATTCAAAGAAGGAAACTGGGGTCTGGTCCAAAGCTTTCAAGCCATGGGAGTCTACTTAAGTACCAAGTAGGTAGACAGGGACCAATATCATATAACACACTTTGCAGTAAGTCTACATGGAATGCATTGTCTGTGGCCAACATTAATGCCAGCTTTCAATTGATTCAGAAATTAGAATTCTTCAGGTAGTGGCTACACCCTTCTTTCACCAGAGCTCTGCCAGTCTATCAGGCCATTCTGGTTACTCAGGGTGCAACCAGAAAGCCCACCTAGGGTCTTTTTTGATGGAAGATGGTCATGCCCTTGGGCTGTTCCACTTGTTTGGGTACCTCTCAAAGAAGTTGCCCCTACTGGTCCATTGCTTAATTAATTTATTGTAAACCAAAACCATCAGCTGATACATTGGAGTGTCAGGTGCCACAGCTGATACCATAGATGGAAGGGTAGTATCAGGCATAGGCTGAGCAGTTAACCCAAACTTAACAATTTCTCCCCAAATAAAACTATAGTACCAGCTCCTTATTTTGCAACACTCATTTGAGGAGTTTCATCTGGTTTCTGTTGCTAATTTGAGAAACTAGCTTGGTTTATGTGTATACTAGGAAGTCAGTTTTAATCTTGTTAAGCTAACCAGTATCCTGAGTCCCTCCTGAATGATTGTTGTTATATAGAGCCTAACTCCCCTAATGATCCCAGGAACTTTCATATCACGTGTCAGAATCTTCCTAAATAAACTGCCCAAATTCCAGTCAACTTCCTGTTTTATGATTCAACTTGAAACTGTTGCTAACATTTTTAACTGACTCCACAGTTTAGAAGAAATAACCCTATTGCTGTCTTCCTGTTACACTGTTATTTTCCTTTTTTTTTTTTTTTTTTTTACACCAGGTACCAGTGTAACACCAACACTTTGGGAGGCTGACGTGGGAGGATCACTTGAGCTCAGGAGTTCCTGACCAGCCTGAGTGAAACTGCCTCTACAAAGAAATACAAAAATTGGCCTGTGTGGTGGTGTGCACCTGTAGTCCACAGCTACTGATGAGGCTGAGGTGGGAGGATGGCTTGAGCCCGGGAGGTCGAGGCTGCGGTGAGCCAAGATCATGCCCCTGCACTCCAGCCTAGGCAAGAGCGAAACCCTGTGTCAAAAAAATAAAAAAATAATAATAATAAAAAAAGAAAACCAGGCATTTTCCAGAGCTCATTGAGAATAGCTGGTCATAGCTCTCACAGAAGATGGGAAGCCAGCAAGTGTCAGGTCACTGTGGTATACCCTCATCCTTTCCATTTCTTGGTCTCAGTTGCAAACTTAAGTCTCACTGCTGCTGCTAATTGAAAGGAAGAGCTTGGCAAACTGCATGGAATTAGACTCAAATATGTAGTCATTAACTCAACTGTATTTAAGATTATTTGAGACACATCATAGAGATTTTTCTTTTAGCAACAGCAAGTTGACATAGAAGTACTGGTGGTTGGTCCAGCTAATGTAACTCCCTCAGTCCAATGGGTATCACTGGCGGACAGATATGTTACCAGCTTGCACAGTTATCTCATGAAGTCTGAGAAGTTATCCATACTTCTCAGGCTGTTCTATATGTCCTAGCTACCTAAGCAAAACACTTTCGGCCCTGATCTTTGTGCCACTACCTTGTGATTAGCAGATATAACTTAAATCTGGATACAAAATATCTATATATTTTCTCCATTTCCTTGGCTGAGTATCCGTTGTGGGGGTTTAATTGAAGTGTGCCCTCCAGATGAATCTTCATTATACTTGGATGGCTGCTCCATTCAATTCTTTTATATGATTCTCCACTATAAGCTATTTTCAATATGTGAAGGGCCAACATATGGATTAGGGTTTAGGTTTATTTAATATGACCCTAGACAGCAGAAATGGCTTGGGGTAATATATAGGTTCATATATTTTAAAACTAATTTCCTATGTGTAGTAATCTTATTTAGTTTTGCATTCCCAGTGTCTGCACTAGAGTAGGCACTTCTCCATAGCAATATTGGATGAATGGCTAAATTTCTAACAAGAGATATTTAAAACTAACAGGCTGCTCAAAAAGACATGTTCTCTAACACTGGAGCCAAAAGTAGAAAGCCAGATGCAAGCCAACTTACGCATCAGAAAATAACCCAAGTGACTTCTAAAGTCTTTAAATGCTTTAGCTATTTACACTATCAAAACATTTTCATCAGAGACTTTTTTTTTAAAAATATGGACAGGTGTGATAGAAGGCCCAGCAGGAAGGGCTTCTATTCCCTAGAGGGGACCTATCATATGCCCTCCTGCCATGCATGTATGGATTTTTTTCTTTTCTTAGGAAGCAGATGGGACTAAAAGACGTGATTATGGTCTTTGAGGCTCAAGGTATCTGGACTGTTTTAATAAAAATGTTGCCTATGGCTGGGCACGGTGGCTCATGCCTGTAATCCCAGCACTTTGGGAGGCTGAGGTGGGTGGATCACCTGAAGTCAGGAGTTAGAGACCAACTTGACCAACTGAGAAACCCCATCTCTACTAAAAATACAAAATTAGCTGGGCGTGGTGGCACATGCCTGTAATTCCAGCTACTCGGGAGGCTGAGGCAGAATTGCTTGAACCCGGGAGGTGGAGGTTGCAGTGAGCCGAGATTGCGCCATTGCACTCCAGCCTGGGCAACAAGAGCGAAACTCCATCTCAAAAAAAAAAAAAAAAAAAAAAAAGTTGCCTATCTGCACTGAGAAAGTAAAAGACAGTTAATGTCCACTGGTTTAGAAATAGTTTCCTTACTCCTTTGATAAATATTTCTATAAATAGAGGATAAAATCATCTTTTTATCCTAATTATGGTGACTGCATTTAACAGAAGCCAACATAGGGAGTGCAAAGGTAGTAAATTCATTCCCAAACCCAGTGTTTATGCCACACAAAAAGTTAACTTAAGGCTTATTTAGGTACCTGTTATTTTGTGCAACCTGGAATTACTTAAAATATATAAACAAATAAGCTCACTTTGAATCTTGACTGAATATCAGACATTTTCTTCTTCAAGTGTGTTTCTTCTCTAGAGACGCCAAGTCATCTCCTGTCAGACATACTATATAGATTCAGGTACTGTATCTATTAACTCTATTCAGTACTTAGTGAATGTAGAATATGCCTTAAGCAAAGTAGGATCTATTTCATTTGTTGAGGACAAATGACCATACTCTGTTCAGCATGTACAAAGCTATTGGTTTATTCAGCTGCCAAGCTGGGGAAAGGCTTCCTTTCGAAGTGAATAGCAAAAATGCATTCATGAGCAAGGCACTTTTATACACACACAGAGAGAAAAAGGAACGTATTATGAACACATAAACATCAACATATTTTAATATTCAGACCTCTTCCCTACCTCCTCCCACCTCCACTTAAACAAACAAACAAACAAAAAGGAAACAGTTTCCTGTAACATTTTAGAAACCAGTTTCACAGAATACCTACATAGGAACAATTTCTGATACATTCAGTTACACTAACAATATGATATGGTTTCAGGTCAATAATTTCCACTAACAAATACTTTTATTCTACAATTCCCTCTTTTTTCCTTTAGACAAGACAACTAAGGCTCGGCAGAAATATTCACTAGGTTATAAGCATTCTTCTCTCTTCTTAAAGTTGCTATATATTTACACAATTTGTGATTCCTAACCTCCTTTTTTTTTTTTTGAGATGGTGTCTCACTGTTGCCCAGGCTGGAGTGCAGTGGCGCGATCTCAGCTCATTGCAACCTCCACCTCCGAGGTTCAAGCAATTCTCCTGTCTCAGCCTCCCAAGTAGCTGCGATTACAGGCACACGCCACCACGCCCGGCTAATTTTTATATTTTTAGTAGAGATGGGCTTTCACCATGTTGGCCAGGCTGGTCACGAACTCCTGATCTCAAGTGATCCACCTGCCTCAGCCTCCCAAACTGTTGGGATTACAGGCATGAGCCACCGTGCCTGGCCTCCTGCTTCAATTTTTTGATGCCACTTTGTAAACAGCACTTAATTATGGAAAATAGGAAAAAGCAAAACTAAAATAAGGAAGAGGATATATATATATATATATATATATATATATACTTTTCACAATCTCTTTTCTGATTCCCTTTAGATGCCCAGTCAACCAGGACCCCACACAGATTTCATTTTATTTGTAGAGTACATGAAAAGATTTAATAGTCTCATGCATTTTATTTTACGTATACTGAT
Organism: Pan troglodytes; assembly: GCF_028858775.2. Classification (NCBI taxonomy): domain Eukaryota; kingdom Metazoa; phylum Chordata; class Mammalia; order Primates; family Hominidae; genus Pan; species Pan troglodytes. The sequence continues at coordinate 18,286,612 of NC_072401.2, forward strand.
TTCTATGTTTTGACTGATTATTTAAATAAACAAAACAAGACTCATTTACAAGGGCATATACTCTTCCTTGTTTGGCCAGAAGAAAATCTATAGCTAAATCTACTTAGAAAAACAATGCTGCTAAAACTCTTAACTTCAGATTGTATTAGGCTGAGATTTTCTAATAAGAAGGTTCTTTAAAATTAGAAGGGTTCAATCCCAGCACTTTGGGAGGCCGAGGCAGGTGGATCATGAGGTCAGGAGATCAAGACCATCCTGGTTAACACGGTGAAACCCCGTCTCTACTAAAAATACAAAAAATTAGCCGGGCGTGGTGGTGGACACCTGTAGTCCCAGCTACTCGGGAGGCAGAGGCAGGAGAATGGCACGAACCCGGGAGGCAGAGCTTGCAGTGAGCTGAGATCGTGCCACTGCACTCCAGCCTGGGCGACAGAGCAAGACTCCATCTCAAAAAAAAAAAAAAAAAAGAAAAGAAAATTAGAAGGGTTCCTGAAAAGTTTGCAACGGATGTGGAAAGTACTTGAACTTTTACACCAGGAAATGCTATACAGATTAAAATTTTAATCCATTAGCAGTTAATACTGAAACAGAAATGCTCTCTTAATCATTTTTCCATTCATCTTTTGAAATGTTATTTACTCTTGACAAAAGTCTGAGTACCAAGATTCAGGAAACACATTCCCTACAGAACAGGTGTTTGTTTAATCCCAAGGGATGATCTTATAGGCTGATTTAGCCAGAGACAGCCTGGTGGGAGACTCTGATATAGAACGTTCATGCTGTAATTTTAAGTACCATAATAAGTTTGTAGTAGTATAGGCTAGGCTTAAAACTGCACTCCTCCTGCCTCCCTGCCCCCTTCCAAAAAAAAGAAAAAATGAAAGGAACTCTAAAGAGTGTCATATGCAGGCACATCTATATAAAAGCTGGGAAAGAAATTCATATCCCTGCCATTTTCCTTTGTGTAGTTACCCAGTTTAATTCAACTACCTCAAAAAAAAAATAAAGAAAAAATAAAAGGAACCCTAAAGAGTGTCATATGTAGGCACATCTATATAAAAGCTGGGAAAGAAATTCATAGCCCTGCCATTTTCCTTTGTGTAGTTACTCAATTTAATTCAACTACTTCCATAGAAATGCATGTTAGAGAAGAGTATGCTCAGAAAGGTATTATTGTGGGTAGCTAACTTCTTGCTTTTAACAATGGCTGTTCTGAAGTCTGGATAACAAAAGGGGTGGCGGTCTACTTTTCTTCATTAATAATCAGATATCTCATTAAAGCCATTCAGAAAGGCAGAGTAAATTGGGGTGGGGAGGGTGAGAAGTGAGTGTGAAGAATATTCAACTATCTTTTGTAATATGGTCCCCTTAACTAATTCTCCTTTTTTTTTTTTGAGACTGAGTCTCGCTCTGTCACCCAGGCTGGAGTACAGTGGCACAATCTCGACTCACCGCAACCTCCGTCTCCTGGGTTCAAGTGATTCTCCTGTTTCAGCCTCCCAAGTAGCGGGGATTACAGGCGTGCACTGCTGCGCCCGGCTAATTTTTTTATTTTTAGTAGAGACGGGGTTTCACTGTGTTGGCAAGGCTGGTCTCAAACTTCTTACTTCAGCAGATCCACCCGCCTCAGCCTCCCAAAGTGCTGGGATTACAGGTGTGAGCCACCATGCCTGACCTTGATATTATCATTTTTTCCACAGGGTTTGTCAAAGGGTATCCTCATTGGCTTGCCAGGGCATAAGAGAGTTTGACTGAGAAGGCATTAGTGGGCTGTGTAATGACTAACTTTGTACCACTTTCTCAATTAGCAACATCAGAGATATCAGAGCAAATGGTAGATCTTTACAGTGATGCAGTTAGGAGTTTGTTAACTGCCTTTTGGAAGTCAGTGTAAGAATAAGTAGTGTTGATGGGTTCAGTACGAGTTGTTTCCTTAACTGTTTTAGTCAGCCAGCCACAGCAACACCCAGAAACACATGAATTAGGGATCTGTTTTAGGTATTCAGGTATGGGAGTGGCTCTACTCAATGTTCGGCTTAGCTGTTTGGTGGCAAATTGCAGTGCTCCATTTAGAGTGGCATGATCTCTAGAGAGCCGGCTGGGACTTGTAAGAGGCTTTTGAAAAGGTGGGACTCCACAAGAGGCCAGAGGGGGCCATTCAGGAATTGGTTCCAGTTTGGGGACACAATGGGAACAATGGGAGAGTCTTAGACCTATCTCTCGAAGTATATGGACTGGTGTGCTTGGATCCAAGAGTTTAGCATGATACAACCAGGAATTAGGATTTAAAGGTTTCCAAGTTGTGGAATATTTTAAAAGGCACTTAACCTGCCAGGCAAGACTCTCAAGAGGCGATAAGTTGGGCACCATAGAGTCCTCTTCTTCAGAGGAATCCCACTCTTCCCCAGAACTCTCATTTAGGTAACTAATATTTTCTTCTTCCTCACTTTCTGATTCTGACAAGTGGTCAGGAGAGGGATTTCTAGGACCCATCAGAATAAAACAGAGTAAGGAACCAGAAAAAGGTAATAATCTAAGCCAGCAGAACACTGACTAACACTGGCAAATAGAAATAAGAGATGAAAAATCCTGTCACCAAGATTAATTTGTCTTTCAGTCCGTTACACACATAAAGTATGCTTGTGGCCCACACCACTGTGCCGTTCTTCAAGATTATGTTGTATATTCTTCACTTACAAAGAAGACATCTCAGTTTCCAGGACCAGTTCAGTGTGTAAAAGTATTAGTCACTTACCAGTGGCACAGGTCAGAGTATCTCCTTCAAATCCTGGCTACCCAAGAATAGAAGGGGTCCTCATCTAGGCAAGCTGATTTATTTAGCATAGTCCCAACTGGTAGTGATACTGTGAAGAGACACTTTTTGTGCTGTTTTGCTGGCAGTGATATTATATCTACTTGACAATCAAAAGAAGCTCAGTAGTTGTCTTGCTTGTCCGCTGGTATAGCAACTTTTGTGCAGGGGGGAATGACGGGATGAGCTGTCAAGAACATCTGGTGTATAAGGATCCGATGCTTTCCATAGGTGATGCAAATGCCCTTGGAAACTGGTGATTTAGCTGTTGGATTATCTGGAAAGGTAGCCTTAACCTGTGAATGAGAAGACTAGAGACATGATATTAAAGCCTGAAAGCACTGGATAACATTATTGCCTACCTAACTTCAAGATATCTAAAATCAGAACAAATGCTGAGCAAGAAGTCTTACAGACTCTTCCCTCTCTATCTCACAGGCTTAGGCCAATTTACCTGTTGGTAATAGCTCTTACAATCACAATATTGGGGAGCAAAGTCTGGGGCCATTTTAATTCTTTGTTAGTACATAACTGGGCCAGTTTGTATGCAGTTTTAGCCTAGAAAATTACTTTTGCAAAAGCTGATCCCTTATGCCCCAAACTCCAAATAGAGAGCTATAAAAGTTTTTTTTTTTTTTTTTTTTAACCTTCAGAGGTGCTTGTTGGAATTAGTTTTAGGGGGCCTGTCCTGGTGGTAGAGCTGCTAGATGTTAGGACTCTTGCTGGGACCTCAGAAGTTGTGATCCTATCACCAATTCTATATAAGCTGTTCCACAAAAAAGAAAAAAGCATGAAAACTGACCAGCTACTTTTATAAAGATAATAAAAATAAATCCCAAACTTAGAGATGAACCAAACAAGAAAAGTATAGGCTGACTTCACTTGCAAAATCCTAAATATCACTTAACAGAATCCAACAGTACATTAAAAAGAATGTTATTATCAAATATGGCCTATCCCAGGAAAGTAAGAATAGCTCAAATTTAAAAAAAAGTATAAATTACCAGAACTAAAGGAAAAAAAGAGAGAATTTTATTGAATGTGGATAACTTTTGTTAGTTCCTGACCACCATGTATTTATTATTTAAAAGACAAAACATTTTTACCAAACTAGAAAGAGAATGTAACTTTCTCAACTTGGTAAAGGTTATCTACCAAAATCTTTAAGCAAACATTATCCTGAATAAGATGAGATACATTTCATTTAAAAGTGAAGTCAGGGGCAGGACACAGTGGCTCATGCTTGTAATCCTAGCATTTTGGGAGGCCAAGAGTGGAGGATCACTTGAGATCAGGAGTTCAAGACCAGCCTGGGCAATATGGCAAGACCCTGTCTCTACAAAAAAATTTCAAAAATTTAGCCAGGCGTGGTGGTGTGTGCCTTTAGTTCTAGCTACTTGGGAGGCTGAGGCAGGCGGACTGCTTGAGCCCAGGAGTTGGAGGCTGTGTGGTGAGCTATGATCACACCACTGTACTCCAGTCTGGGTGACAGAATGAGACTCTTCTCTACAACAACAACAACAGCAAAAAGTGAAATTAGCTGAAGATAACCATGTTGACTGAGACTGATACTGTCTGACACAGTACTGAAAGTTCTAATCAACATTTTTCTCTTTTTGGAAAAAGATACGTTAAGAATTGGAAGAGATAAAACTATTAGCTTACAGATGATATCATCCAATTTAAAAAAACCATACAAACTATTAGAGTTCAACAATGTTCCTGATCTGAAATTAACCTATGAATATTCATTAATTTAATTACTTATATAACACTATTTGCCATTTACTACTCTAGTAACTGCACAAATGTTAACTATTTTAAAATTCTTCTAACAACCCTAAAAGTTGGTACTTTTATTGTCCCCATCTTACCTGTGGATTAAGTTACGTGATCAAAGCCATTCATCTAGTAAGTCACGGGGCCAGTGTTTCAACTCAGGCACTGTTAACTTTTATACCAGCAATACTAACTTTTATACCAGCAATACTAACTAGACCATATATAAAGACATTTCACAGAAGGAAAAACAAACAACAAAAACCTAATCCTATAAAGAACCTAGGAACTAATCATTAATATGTAAGACCTAATAAACAATATAGATGATAATTTAAAATACAGACATTCCATGCTCTTGGATGGAACAAATATCATAAAGATATCAACTTTCTCCCTATTAATTTATACAATTCCAATCAAATTTTTAAGGAACTCTATAAACAAACCTTAAAGTTTATATAGAAAGAATAAAATTCCACATATAGCCAAATGAACTGTTTAAACAGTAAGGGAGTTCCTATTCTTCAAGGTATGTCCTATGACTAAAGTCACAGAAATTAAAATAAGGTAGGATTAGCATAAGAACAGACAATAGTCCAATAGAGCAGAATAGAGCTTAGAAACAGAGCTATATATAATTTGGGAATGTAATATAAAATAAGGTTGGCACATAAACTAAGGGTGAGTGGATATGTTTAGTACATATTATTGGTACAACTGGCTCATTATATGAAAAAAAGTAAAACTGTATTGGAATAAGAATTAAGAAAAAATTAAGAACAAGGTTAAGAAAAAAATGAAAAGTAAAACCATTTAATACATATACATATAATGACATGTATAAGGGAGGATTCATGATGGATTAAAGACCTAAATGGGGATGGTAAAACTATATAGTTAGTTAAATATAATACAGAATATCTTTGTGAAATGAGGCCAGGGAAAGACTTCTTAAACAAAAAAGCATAAAGCACCAGACCGAAAAATGAATTTAATCACATCACAATTAATCATTTCTGGACTGAACTAAAGATACCAAGGACAAAGTTAAATCAATTTTTAAGAAAGCAACTTCAATAAAGAAATGAGCAATGGACAAAGATATCCAAATTATAGAAGAGAAAATCCCAAGGCATGAACAATATGATCACATTATGCTATCAGTTTGGTAGAATAAGAAAGCTGGATAACGCCAAGTGTCAGTGAGTTCTTTTTTGGAACTGGCACTGCTGGTGGGATTGCAGAGTGGAGTAACTGTTCCGAAGAACAGTCCGGCAGCACTACTTAGGCAAACTATTTGCACATCTCATGATCTAGCAATCCTACTTTTGGGCATAGATAGCAAAGAAATTCCCGTATGAACAACATGTATGAAGATATACCCTGAAGCTACATCTGTGATGACAGGAATTAGAAGCATTCTAGGTTCCTATCGCTGGAGAAGCGGACTGGTAAAATGTGGAAACACATTCCAAGTATATACAGCAACATGGGTGGCCTTTAAAGGCATAGCTTTAAATGAGAAAAGAAACAATATCAATGTCTCGTTTATGCTACTCTGTAGGGGGGATTTCCAAAATCAAAGTCAGTGAACATTTTCATTATCGAATACACTGAGTTGTGCTAATAAGGTCATATGGTATGGCTTTAGGTCAGCAATTTTCCTCTAATGAGTATTTCTCTGGCTTTCACACACTCCTAGCACAGTGTCTGGCATATATGAGTGGCTCAGTAAATAAAAGAATCAGAGAATGGCAAAGGCCTGCAGTAAGTAACTACCACAAGCATGTTCTATTTTACTCCAGGGAGAGAACAGTTCCAAGTTATATCTTGGTGATTTGGTAATGTTAGACAAAGACAAATGAGATAATTTTTTTAAGGCAGGATCAACATATATGATGCTACTACAGCAATATAAAGGAAACTGCTTATAACTTTAAGAAGAAACAATGTAATACTTCTATGTTTAGATTATAGTACTATTACCTTGTTCAATCTGAAAAAGAGTATTCATTCTTTGTCGTGGACCATAAGTCTTTATTAACTGAGACAGGAGAAGCTGTTGGCTTTTAATTGTGCTGTCCTCTAATATTTTTACTATTTTCACTTCAACCAGATTGCACCTGTGAGATTACTAATTGGCTGTACTTCAGTTATTATGTTACTCAGAAAATTTTTAAAAAGGCTCTTACTTTCCCATAATTGTTTTTGTTCTGTTTCACAGTACAAAAGTCAGGAAAAATGTAAGCTTTAAGGCAGTATAGTATGTTGTTTAAATTTAATCTAGCACCTTTTAAAAAATATTTTCAGATTATAATATCAAAAAATACTGAACCAATACCCCCATGGCTTTAACCATTAAAAAACAAAAACAAAAAAAAACAAAAAAACCTAACCAAAATATAGTTAGGCTGACCTCTGGCGGCCAGATGTCTCATTCTTCTGTAACTGACAAAATGGTGTGATGTCTCTGTTGGTGAGACAGCCAAATAGAATATAGTAAAGAAATACTAGCCGGGCGCGGTGGCTCACGCCTGTAATCCCAACATTTTGGGAGGCAAAGGCGGGTGGATCACCTGAGGTCAGGAGTTCGAGACCAGCCTGGCCAACATGGCGAAACCCCGTCTCTATTAAAAATACAAAAGATTAGCCAGGTGTGGTGGTGCATGCCTGTAACCCAGCTACTTGGGAGACTGAGGCGGGAGAATCGCTTGAACCCGGGAGGCAGAGGTTGCAGTGAGCCGAGATCGCGCCATTGCACTCCAGCCTGGGCGACAGAGCAAGACTGTCTCAAAATAAAAATAAAAAAATATATATTAGAAACGTCACAAAGCAAAATTATAGGCAACACAAATGTTACCACATTCTTAACTAGCAGCTGAATATCTACAAAGTTTGAGGAATTAAGCAGGAGAATGGATAAGGTATGGCATATTAATACAATGGAGTACTATAGCAACCTGTCTGTGCCGTAGTTTCCTCATCTTAAAAGAAGATCAAAGTTATCCTACAGGGTTTGTGAGCAGTAAACGAAGTAAAGTGCTTAGCATGGTGTCTGGCACATAATAAAGGTTAATTAAGTGCAAGTTACTATTATTAACATATCAATATGAAGCACAGCAATATTGATTGAAAAAAGCCAGATGCACATATAATTATTCATTTAACGGTTAAAACATGCAAAATAGTACAATATCCTCATTCAGGGATTTATTCATGTCGTTAATATATGAAAATATGTCATTAAGATATAAAAATCTGCATGGTAAAAGTTAACAGTAAATTCAGAAAATCCATTACTTCTTCGGAGGGCAGGTAATTCAAAAGGAGAAAGATGTACAGGTGGCTTTAGGAATGTTCTATTTCTTCAGCTGGCAGTAGGTTACTGAGGTGTAGGAGAGGGAAAAACGGCTTCCCTCCATCCTCCTAGGTTCTTTGGCTGGGTTACAAATTAACCTGACATAGACATTAACAAGAAAAAAACCCCGTACTTAATTACATACGCAGAGGAGTCCCACCATGGTCAGATGATTGAAGATTATACAGCATCCTACGCTACTCAAGAAATGGGGGCTTGCGGCTTTCTGGGGGATGGTGGCCACAAAGTTGTGGAAAGGTGAGGGGAGGAAATATACGGTGAATAAAAGTTGTCTTGGTATGCAGATAAGATCTCCCAGGTAACAAAAATTATCGCAGAGCTGCCCTCTTTCTGATACAGATCCTTTACTGATGTATATTTCCTCTGTAGATGTCAATTTCTTTTACAACAGGACAGATTTTCAGAGCGACTCCTGTGTCTGCATTTTATCAGAATACCAGCTCAAAATATACCCTAGAAGTATATTGTAGGATGGCATATTTTGGTCTCCTACAGTCCTATTTTTGGATGGTGCATCCTGAGATCCAACAGAAGTTCTGTCTGATATAATTTCATTTAAAATTTAAAAACCTAGTTCCTACTCTTCTTTATTTTAACCACTACCCGAAAGACCTTTCCATTCTCTTGAGTTCTCCCTTAATACACTGTCCTTATGCACACTTGTAAACAGGGCCTCCACAGCTGCACATCTAGAAACGGCGCAGCTAAGTTAGCCCGCACCCCCCTTCGCAGCGATCCCCGGGCTGCCTGCACGCCCTGAGGAACCTCGCAGTCGGCTTTACCAGGGCAGGGACTAAGGCCTTCAAAAGACAGCATCCGTCTCCACTAACCTCGGGTCGCCCCGCTCAGCGGACCCAGCAGCGTCGTCTCCCTTCTCAGAGGTGGCCGGGCCTCCCGAACGCGCTACGAACTTTCCTTTGTCGCCGTCTCTCGAAGCGGAGCCCTCGTGTGGGGATCCCCCGCCCTTCGGCCACAAGGGAGGTTGTTATCCTCGGCAGATCTCCCGTTCTCACTCTTGGAGGATCGCTTTTTCTTTCTAGCCTCACGCTCAGCCGCACGACCCAGCCAGGCCTAACGCCAGCAGCCCTTCCCCTCCGGTGGCAAGGCCACTCCGCTCAGCTCCCGCGCCGACGCTACTTCCGGCCGAGTCAAGGCCCCTCCCCCTTAGAAACGCCACTTCCCTCCGTGAAAACCGCTGGACAAGGTTGAACCTAGACGCATGCGCCCAAAGCGCGGGGTGCGAGGTGGGTGGACCCATCGCTTCCCGCTCTCTCCTCCCAAAGCGCTTACGGCAGTCTCGCGGGATTTCCCCCTCTCGCGGGAATTATTTGAACGTTCGAGCGGTAAATACTCCCTGGGGCTGTCATAGAAGACTCCGCGGAGAGCGCTGCCTCTGGGTTGGCGGGCTGGCAGGCTGTAGCCGAGCGCGGGCAGGACTCGTCCCGGCAGGGTTCCAGAGCCATGGGAGCGGAAAGGAGGCTGCTGTCGATTAAGGAGGCCTTTCGGCTGGCGCAGCAGCCGCACCAGAACCAGGCGAAGCTGGTGGTGGCGCTGAGCCGCACCTACCGCACGGTAAGCGCGTCCGGCCCCGGCCGCCGCCTCTCGCCCGCCCCGGCCCACCCTCCCTCAGGGGCCCTCCGTGGCCCTCGGGCTCGGCGCACCGTGACTCCAGCCTTGTTCACCTTCGCGACTCACTTCATAGGGATCTGAGGTTCGGAGAAGTCAGGGACTTACCCGAGGTCGCCTGGGCCCAGGCCAGAAAGCCTCCGAAGCCTGGGCGTCGTTCACACGGGCCCCGCCTTGGCTTTTCTGAGCCGGCACCCCCAGCTTCTGGGCGGCGTGGACCGTTATTCCTTAGTCCGATCGTGAACGTGGAGAGAAACATTTACGACCACCGAGGCGATCAGACATCAAATATTGAACCGCAGAGTGGATCCTGAATGCGGGGGTTCAGTGGTCGTTGCCCCTGGGGTCATCGCTCCCCGCCGAACATCAAATGATTCTACCCTTGTCCTACGGTTACGTTGAATCCAATCACCAAATACGAAATTATTCTTTAGGGCCTGGCCATTCTTATTTATGTACATACTATTTGTTTGTTTTGAGTGGAACCTTGAGAAGAATAGAACAATTAATTTGGGGAAGATGAATTATCTTGAGGTCCAAGAAAAATTGTGAGTAAACATCACAGGGCTTTGAGGATATGAGATAGGATGTGCAAGTTATCTCATAAAGAAACTGCTGGTGATAGGAAGGCCTGAATATGAGAAATATAAAAGCCAGTATTGATTTTGGGTTGTTGAAGAAGCGTATTTGTAACGTACTGGTACTAAAAGGCTTATTGAGAATCAAAGATATTGAAAAAAATATATCAAAGGAATCTTTTCACTGTCAAAAGTCAAGCTTGTGTACTCCCATTATAGCCTGGAGAGAAATTCATGCAAATTGATTGCCCTTTGGCTGGTTTGGATAATTAAGAGTTTACTAAATAAAGATTTTAATTTGTCTGCATTATTATGGCTAGTGCTTTCATCAGTCTTAGGGTGATGTTGGGGATAAAGGATTTTTATCGGTGCAGTTTATGAAGGGTTTCTTTTGTCTTTCAGATGGATGATAAGACAGTTTTTCATGAGGAGTTCATTCATTACCTTAAATATGTTATGGTGGTCTATAAACGTGAACCAGCTGTGGAGAGGGTAATAGAATTTGCAGCAAAGTTTGTTACCTCATTTCACCAATCAGATATGGAAGATGATGAGGAAGAGGAAGATGGTGGCCTTTTAAATTATTTGTTTACTTTTCTCTTAAAGGTACTATGAAAATGATAGCTTTGGGGAGGGATTTTAGAAAATTTTGCCACTTTAAAAGAGTCGTGGGAGTTTGTGTGTTTTTGACAATGAAATATCTAGTGATTGAAAAAACCTGTATGAGTCTACCTTTCATAGGAAATATTAGAATTATCATTATGATTAAAAAGTGGACTTTAACTCCAGCATTAAATTTTTAATGACCTCTTTAAACCAGTTCTCCTTTGTTTATTTTAAATGAGTTCTGTATTTTAGAAGCCTCTACAAAGAGGACTATGTAACTTAGCAAAGACTTCTTTCAGACTGTTTATTTTGAGACTGTATAAAATATATATTTGCTATACATATGGACCAAGGTAGCACTATAGGTTCTCTTCAGGAAATGAATTGTTGTTGTAACTTCTTGCATTCCGAATGTATAGAGTTCAGATAATATTGATTATTTGGGAGTGGTATGTGACTATGAATAAATTTTGATTTGTTTCTGTTTTAGTCTCATGAAGCAAACAGCAATGCAGTGAGATTTAGAGTGTGCCAGCTCATAAACAAGCTTTTGGGAAGTATGCCAGAAAATGCTCAGATTGATGATGATGTGTTTGATAAAATTAATAAAGCCATGCTTATTAGATTGAAAGATAAGATTCCAAATGTGAGAATACAGGCAGTTCTGGCGCTTTCACGACTTCAGGATCCCAAGGATGATGAATGCCCAGTGGTTAATGGTGTGTGTAGTTTCCTAAATCTTTTTTCAGATTTGTTGATTTTGTTAAATTCTCAGTATTTGAAATTTTTTATTATGGTCTATACATTTGAAGAGTATAGGTAATTAATATATGATTCAGATTAAAAAAAAAAAAACCTAAGTAGCAACCACCCAGCTTAAAAAAAAAGTCAGTACTTGCATCCTATCCCAGTTGCATCCCTGTCCCTCAGAAGTAACTATTAAATCCTCAGTTTGGGGTTAATTAGTCTCTTGCTTAAATTAAAAAAAATTTTTTTGCATAAATCACGTATGTCTATCTTTAATGTTTTCCTGTCATTTTGTGTAAATCATGCTGTATGTATATATTTAGCAGCCAATTATATTTCTATATAATACCTGTTACTGTGTTTTGCCCATTTTTTCATTGGATTTTTAATTTAAAATACTATTTTAAAAAATTCATTTGCATTCTTTATATATTTTGAAAAGAAATCCTTGGGTTATATGAATTGTAGATCTCTTCCTGTTTTAGGTGGCTCATTGGGGTATCATTGTTTCACTCCCTTTGGGGTATCTTTTTTTGAACAGAAATTCTTATGTCAAAAATATAAATCTCTGCCATTATGATTCGTATTTTTTAATCTCTTTTTTTAAGGAATTTTTTCTTACCTATGGGGTCATAAAGGTAGTTGTATTTCATTTTTCCATATATGCCTAGGTATGTTTTAGGCACTCTTCTGTCCTTTTTGTCCCTGTTACCAGTTTTGTAATCACTGGTATATTTATCACTATAGTAGTTGGTATTTTTTTTGGTGTTAAAAGATACCCATAATAATATTGTGTAAAACATAGGTATTTGATAGTCAACCTGTACTTAATAATTGAGGTAGGAAAGATGTGAGAAGTACAGATAAATATATTTAAATATAAGAAACGGGTTTGTTTCAATGAATAAAACCAAAAAATATTTCCTTTTAGGTCTCATTAAAAACCAAAATAATGGGCCCTTATAAAGCCATATCAGTTTAAAATAAACTGTCTGCTATATTAAGCTTTCTCTTAAATATTGAGGAGTAGCACAGACATAATCTTAATGATGAATTTTCTGTGACTTTTAGGGCTATTTGTTTTCACTTTTGGCCTAAGAGCCAGTCCGTTGACTAATTCCCCCTTGTGTCTTTAGAAGGGAAGTGGGTGGCCTGCGCAGCAGTGACTCAGGCCTGTAATCTCAGCACTTTGGCTCCAACCTGGGCGACATAGTGAGACCTTGTCTCCAAAAAAAAGAAAAAGAAGGAAGTTGGTGGGAAAAAAACTTCAACTAAAATATGTGAGACTAAAAAATGACATTACTTTCTATTACAGATGGGTTCTCACTTGGGCTGGATTGCAGAGGTGTGGCCTCAAACTCCTGGGCTTAAGTGATCCTTCCACCTCAGCCTCCTAAGTAACTGGAAGCGCCACTACCATGCCTAGCTAATTTTTTATTTTAAAATTATTTTGTAGAGACAGGGGTCTTGCTATATTGCTCAGGCTGGTCTTGAACTCTTGGCTTCAAGCTCTCCACCTACCTTGGCCTCCCAAAGTGCTGGTTATAGGCAGTAGCCATCGTGCCCAGCCTATCTTTATCATATTAAAGGCATTTTAAAATATCAAAATGTGTGTTATTTTATGACTGTAGTTAAATAAATAATTTCATCAGTACTAAAATGTATTGCTTTATTTTTAGCATATGCTACTTTGATTGAAAATGATTCAAATCCAGAAGTTAGACGGGCAGTGTTATCATGTATTGCACCATCAGCAAAGACTTTGCCAAAAATTGTAGGGCGCACCAAGGATGTGAAAGAGGCTGTCAGAAAGCTGGCTTATCAGGTAAATAAGTTCAATGTCTTGTGTTGGCATATTCTTAAAGGACAAGGAGCCATTTTCTTAAAGTGCCTTTGAAAAACACTTGGCATGTAATAATTTCTTCAATTGAGGTTTTATGGAGAACACAGGTAATTTAGGTAGAATCTTACTGTATTAAGTGTGTTACCAGGTATTAATTTCTTTTGGAGATTCTGGGTAATTTTCTAAGATGGTGATATTCTTATGAAATCTATAAATTGTGTTGAGGTTAATGACCATCTTTATAAATTATTTTTAAGGTTTTAGCTGAAAAGGTTCATATGAGAGCTATGTCCATTGCTCAGAGAGTAATGCTCCTTCAACAAGGTCTTAATGACAGATCAGGTAAGATAAACAACTTTATATATACAAAACTTTAGTAGATTTTGAGGTCAGACTTAACAAGGTTTAAGAAACGAGTGTCAAATCAGGTCAAGTAAGCCTGCCAGTCCCATGAACCTGGTGAAATTTATCTTGATGTATTATATAGAAAACACAGGGCTAAAGATTTTGAGATATATATATATATATATGTATATACTTTTTTTTTTTTTTTTGAGACGGAGTCTCACTCTATCACCCAGACTGGAGTGCTGTGGTGCAATCTTGGCTCACTGCAACCTCTGCCTTCTAGTTTCAAGCGATTCTCCTGCCTCAGCCTCCTGAGCAGCTGGGATTACAGGTGAACATCACCATGTCTGGTTAATTTTTATATTTTTATAGAGACGGGGTTTCACCATGTTGGCCAGACTGGTCTCGAACTCCTGACCTCAAGTGATGCACCTGCTTCAGCCTCCCAAAGTGTTGGGATTACAGGTGTGAGCCACCGCGTCTGGCCAAGATCTTGGTATTTTGAAGGAGCAGAGCTTATTTCTTTCACCCTTTCTGTATTTTACAGATGGAGAAACAATACTTAAGTCTGTAGAGCTAATTCATGTCAGAAGTAGGAAAAGATCTATTTGCCCTCTCTCTCTGACTTAAAAAAAAATGCTGTTCCTTATGTGTATACTTTGGTATGAATGTGTTCTGTGTGTCAGAAACAACAAATAGGAATGGTCAGACCAGTATAATTTTCCTATTTTTTTTTTCTGTTAGAGTTCCCCAACATTTTTGACACCAAGGATCGATTTCATGGAAGACAGTTTTTCCACAGAGGGCGGGCTGGATGGTTTCCAGATGAAACTGTTCCAGCTCAGATCATCAGGCATTACTTAGATTCTCATAAGGAGCGTGCAACCTGGATACCTCATGTGCACAGTTCACAATAGAGTTCCTGCGCCTGAGAGAATCTAATGCATCTGCTGATCTGACAGTAGGAAGAGCTCAGGTGGTAATGCTCGTTAGACCACGGCTTACCTCCTCCTGTGCGGCCCGGTTCCTAACAGGCCACAGACTGGTACTAGTCCGTGGCCCAGGGGTTGGGGAGCCTGAGAGAATCTGCTTATAGGAATGATATTTTTTGAAGTTTTTAACTCTCATGAGAAGGCCAAGATGGCTCTATTGCGCTGTAGTGAGAAAACCGACTTGAGTTTGAAAACATTGTCAGAGGACTAATTACTAGGATGACCTTAAAAGCTAAGACTAAGGTTTGTTCAGTGACGTGTGCTTGTATAGTTCACTACTGCAAATAGCAATCGTGTAATAGATGAAATCAGATAACAAGTGAGATAATAGCTATTACATATTCTGGGCTAACACTTGAAGCCCATTGAACCCAGGGGAGAAGGAATGTAAAGATATTTTTGTAGGCTGTGGTATTTGGTGCTGAACCTTTTCCATTTTTATTAGTAAGTGACCATTACAGTGACTTTTGCAGTATCACGGTACTTCTTTTTTTTAACCTTTAATATGCTTAGTTGGCTGGGTGCTATGGCTCACACCTGTAATCTCAGCACTTTTGGAGGCCGAGGCAGGCGGATCACGAGGTCAAGAGATTGAGACCATCCTGGCCAACATGGTGAAACAAAAATTAGCTGGGCGTGGTGGCGCATGCCTGTAGTCCCAGCTACTCGGGAGGCTGAGGCAGGAGAATCGCTTGAATCTGGTAGGTGGAGGTTGCAGTGAACCAAGATCGTGCCACTGCACTCCAGCCTGGTGACAGAGCGAGACTCTGTCTCAAAAAATATATATATACATGCTTAGTTGTGCCTCTTAACCTCTACTATTTCTATTGTAAATACTGACTTTGTTAATTAAAACAGACAAAATACAAGAGATGGAAGCTAGAGGGAGCCTTTGTTCACCTATGTTTCAAATGACTCAATAGATGCTGTGAAACAAGCTATGCAGAAGCATCTTCTTCAAGGCTGGTTACGGTTCTCTGAAGGAAATATCTTAGAGTTGCTCCATCGGTTGGATGTAGAAAATTCTTCTGAAGTGGCAGTCTCTGTTCTCAATGCCTTGTTTTCAATAACTCCTCTCAGTGAACTGGTGGGACTCTGTAAAAACAATGATGGCAGGTACATAAAGGATTCATTCTTTGAAATGTAATACTGATTAACTTGTGCAATTAATTTGGTTTTTTTCCTCCCCATAGCTTAAGATTATATTAATACCTTTAATCTTAACTCTCTTTTGTTTTCTTTTAGTCTGATGAATATCTTTTTATCCTTCCTTTTTCCCCTCCTGGTGTAAGAACTCGTAACTTTATCATAGACTATCTACTTTAGCTATGCTTTTCCCCCCTTCAGTTTCTTACTTTGATTTTTGAATTAGCCTACCATGAGAAAATCCAGCAACATGCACCCCTAGTATATGTTTGCTTATTTGGTTCTTTTTTGTTCTAAGTTTCTTCATTCCTTTTTGTGTGGATACATTAATGACTCTAATTAAAAGGATAGTGTAGTGGTTTTAAAGCAAATCTTATTATTCTCATTTTTGTACTCTTCAATTCTTAATGATAAAAAGATCATGCTTTCTCTCACACTCTTTCTTTTAAATGAAGGAAATTGATTCCAGTGGAAACATTAACTCCTGAAATTGCTTTGTACTGGTGTGCCCTTTGTGAATATTTGAAATCAAAAGGAGATGAAGGTGAAGAATTTTTAGAGCAGATTTTGCCAGAGCCTGTAGTATATGCAGACTATTTATTGAGGTAAATTTTTTTTCTTTTAGTTTGGAGAGTGATTGTGTTGCTGCATGTGTCAATCTCCCAGTCCCTTTCCTCAAAGTCATGTTTGATTGTGAATATGTTAAAAATCCTTTTTTTGTACATGTAGGGATAGTTATATACATTGAGTCTTTTTGAATATCTTGTGCTGGTCTGTATACTGAAAGAGCAAGTCACTATGTTTAGGATCATTTCTTCAAAACTGTTAAGATATGATTATGACCATTTCTGCATAAAGTTGATGATGATGATATATTATTTCTGAAATTGGTTGGCACATTTTCTGTTAAGTGTCAGATAATAAATATCTTAGGGTCCTGTGGGCCATACCGTCTGTCACAATGACTCAACTCTGCCATGGTATTGTAAAAGCAGCCAAAGACAATGTAAGTAACTGTTTTTCAATAAAACTTTTATTGACTTTTATGGCCACTAAATAGTTGAACTTTAATATTCATGTGTTAACAAAATAAGAAATTTTAAAAAATGATCAGTTAAAAATTTAAAATAGTCTTAGCTTGCAAGCTATATAACAGGTAATAGGCTGGATTTGATGCACATTGATGGAACATTGTTTTCCAATTCACAGAGTGGATCTTTGTGGCCAGTTTTATTTATTAAAAACTTACTATCTAGCTTCATGTTTTAAAGTTTTTTCAAAATATGCCTTTTTAAAAAACAATTTGGATTACCATAATTATACCTCTTAAGAAATTATTTGGATTACTTTATTTCACTTTAAAATTATACAAGAAAAACATGAATGCATTCTTGTCAAAATTCAAATACAGAAGTATAAGGAATAAAAATGTGGAATTCCCTCTTTTATTTCCTACTTCCTCAATCCCATTGATTAGCAACTAAGTGTACATTCTAGCAACCCTTAGAATTAGCAACTAAACAATATAGGGTGTATATTCAAACCTCTTTCTCTGCATTTATATACATTTTTTGAGTACAGGTTTCTTTAAAAATATAACACTGTATATACTTTTTTTTTCAACTGATACCTGAGATCATTATATATTGGTGCATATATAATGTAATAGATACTGTTACAGTCTTAACAGCATGTCATTCCGTAGTATGGTGGTAACATTTAATTCCTCTGTTGATGGACATTTAGGATGTTTCCATTTTTCACTGATAAAAGCAAAAGTATGTTAAATTTCCTTTACATTTTTGGGTACCTTTGGGATTTTGGGGGGTTAATTCCAAGAAATAAGTTGCTACACCAAAGGATAATATATGTATATTTTGATAGATATTGGTATGTAGGTTTTTAACTTCAACTTTATGGTTTATTTTTTTTTTTTGAGACGGAGTCTTGCTCTGTCGCCAGGCTGGAGTGCAATAGTGCAATCTCGGCTCACTGCATCCTCCGCCTCCCGGGTTCAAGCGATTCTCTTGCCTCAGCCTCCTGAGTAGCTGGGACTACAGGCACGCGCCACCATGCCCAGCTAATTTTTGTATTTTTAGTAGAGATGGGGTTTCACCATGTTGGCCAGGGTGGTCTCAATCTCTTGACCTCGTGATCTGCCTGCCTTGGCCTCCCAAAGTGCTGGGATTACAGGCGTGAGCCACAGCGCCCAGCCTGATGTATTTTTTTAAAAAAGCTTCCATATAATATGAATTATGGACCTGAATTATCTGTATGAAGTAACAGTTCTCTGCTTTTGTTTAAAATGATCTCACATAAAAGTTAGGCAGCAAAGCTGTGCATGCCTCTAAATTTCCCCTCAAAAATCCTAAATCTAGGATAAGTATCTCAAATGTGAGCCAATAGGGAAACTATAGCTCAAGCCCATGTTAACATCATGAAGAACCTGTGTGAATCTAATGAGCATTTTAATGTTAATTATTTCAGACTTTGACATTTAAGTAGGGAATTCATTATAATGCTGTTTGGGCCATGTTGAAATGTTTCCAAAAGGAATGAGTTTGTGGCAAAGTTTAATAATATATATAAATATAAAAGATGTTTATAGAAGGTAGTGAAAATATAAGAAAATATGAGGAAATGTTAAATATTTAAATGGCATAAAGGGGGAGGAGTTTTCCTCAAGGACAGCATCAGAAGGTGACTTGTAAAAAGCTTGATTCCTCCCTTCTGAAAGGTCAGGGATTAACATTTCCTTTGTCACTCTGTCTTAGTTTTGAAATAAGTAACTTTAACCTCTTCGACTTATTTTCTTCACTTTTAAAGAGGAAAATTTTCGGCTGGGTGCGGTGGCTCATGCCTGTAATCCCAGCACTTTAGGAGGCTGAGGCCGGTGGATCACGAGGTCAGGAGATCGAGACCATCCTAGCCAACACAGTGAAACCCCGTCTCTACTAAAAATACAAAAAAATTAGCTGGGCGTGGTGGCAGGCGCCTGTAGTCCCTGCTACTCGGGAGGCTGAGGTAGGAGAATAGCGTGAACCTGGGAGGTGGAGCTTGCAATGAGCCGAGATCGCGCCACTGCACTCCAGCCTGGGCAACAGAGCAAGACTCTGTCTCAAAAAAAACAAAAAAAAAGAAGAAAACTTTCAGAAATTTATTTTAGTGATTGTTGAAAGAATACCTAAAAAATAGAATGACTGTCTTTTTGGAGGAACATGACTAGATGGGATTAGTATACTTGAGTTCAGAAACAAAATTAAATTGAAAAATTGTTTCCTGATAATCTCAGGAATATGTTTTCAGGCATACTGTATATTTTAGGCAGTAGATTCAATGACTAAGAACTCTGATGTGAAACAATTTTGGTTAACCAAGGTGCTCACTTAAAGAGCAAACGAGGAAATGAGGATTATCAAATTAGAGTAAGTAAAAGGGACAACAATAAAATTTGTTGAAAGCCATCTTAAATATAAATTCTTAGACTTTAAAATACTTTCTTGAGTGATCTCTTCATTATAATAAATGTCTTTATAAATGGTTAGGATTTCATGGTAACTAAAATTGGTGGGTCAGTTTTAAGTTGTATTTATGCAGTTGAGGATTTTTAATCTATTAATTAAACAATTGTTTCAATTCACTTAAAAAAAAAAGTCAAGATGCTATGCATTTTGCTAAAGCTGGGCTGGAGAAGTGGGGAGAGATACAAAGATGAGTATAAATGAAGGTTTTCTTTTAGCCTGTCAGAAAAGAGTAACTCTACTGATTGGTTGATTTTGATAGTTATCGGTAGTGTAGTTTTCCTTAGTTTCCTACTAGAACCCAAAGGGTGGCTGATGTTTTAAAAGTCCTAATCTTGTGGCCAGAAATTTATGAGCTTTTATTTACTCTTGGTCATCACTTTGTAATACATGAGAGTATACTCATTATACATTATACCACAATCTCTGTAACTTGGTTTTTGTCCCCCCCCCCCTTTTTTTTTTTTTTTTTAAGAGACGTAGTCTTGCTTTGTTGCCCAGGCTGGAGTGCAGTAGCGTGATCTTGGCTTACTGCAGCCTCTGCCTCCCAGGTTCAAGCAATTCTCCTGCCTCAGCCTCCTGAGTAGCTGGGATTATAGGTGCCTGCCACCACATTTGGCTGGTTTTTATATTTTTAGTAGAGATGGGGTTTTACCATGTTGGTTAGGCTCTTCTTGAACTCCTGATGTCAAGTGATCCTCCCGCCTCAACCCCCCGAAGTGTTGGGATTACAGGTGTGAGCCACTGTGCCCGGCGACATTTTTTAAATGACATTTTTGATCAGGATTGTTTTTCATGTCACTTCCATCTTAAAGGCACTTCGCTGTCTAAGCTTCAATTCTTAGTTCTGCTTTTAAGTAGCTTTTTTTATTCCACACAAAAAGCAGAGGCTACTGAATATACAGCCTTCTTGGTGAGGATTATAAAGGGCTTTAGTTTGGGTGGTGATGTCTGTAGTAAGAATAAAAAGTTAAAATAAAAGGTAGCTGATGGTGGTGGTGTATACAGAGATTAGTAGGGTTTCTAAGAAAGAATAATAAAAATTTGTGAAATTGTTTCTATTTTTCTGATTTTTTTCAAAAAAGATAATTGTATTCATGGATTACTTGTGTAACTATTGTTACAATTTTTAAAAATAAAAGAATGATAATTAGGCATGATGAAGATTAAATCTTTTTTTTTTTTTTTTGAGATGGAGTTTTTGGAGTTTTTCTCTGTCACCCAGGCTAGAGTGCAGTGGTGCGATCTCGGCTCACTGCAACCTCCACCTCCTGGATTCAAGCAATGCTTCTGCCTCAGCCTCCTGAGTAGCTGGGATTACAGTAGCCACCGTGCCTGGCTAATTTTTTTGTACTTTTAGTAGAGACAGGGTTTCACCATCTTGGCCAGGCTGGTCTCGAACTCCTGACCTTGTGGTGCACCTGCCTCGGCCTCCCAAAGTGTTGGGATTACAGGTGTGAGCCACTGTGCCCGGCTGAAGATTAGATCTTTATGACTAACTGGATTTTTGGGTAAGGGATTCAGAACTTGATAGATGCTTCTTGACTTAAAGTGGGGCTATGTCATAAGTCAAATGAGTTTAATTCTCAGATAAACTCATCCTAAAGTTGAAAAATTGTAAGTTGGGCCACCTGTAATTGGGGACCATCTGTAATTGGGAGAATGCTAGTGACATTGAAATAATTAGTTATCAGTTAGACATAAATATGTACCTTTTGAAATTTTCCCATAGAAAATTTGAGTCATTATTGAAAATACATTTTCAAATTCTTTTGATTCATCAATAAGTTTGTTTGCAAAAGTTAATGACAGTGGCATAGAATTGAGTTTGTAGACCAAATTACATGGCATAGATATGTATTTAGACGAATATGACCTGAAAATGGCCCTTTTCTGACCTAATGGTGGGAATCAACTCTTGTTTGATGTTTCTTAAAAGATTCTACTTTATTAATTCTGCTTGTTTTAGTTATATCCAGAGCATTCCAGTTGTTAATGAAGAACACAGAGGTGATTTTTCCTATATTGGAAATTTGATGACAAAAGAATTCATAGGTCAACAATTGATTCTAATTATTAAGTCTTTGGATACCAGTGAAGAAGGAGGAAGGTATGTCTAAATGTTAACACTCATTCTAATTTGCCCTTCTAATTTCTTATATTGAAATATAGTCCTTTTACAATATAACTAAACATATTTACCCTAGCTCTCTAAAGTGGTATAAAAAGTTTTCTTTTCCCTTCTACATATTTCCATATATACACATACATTTATATTTCTAGTTCAATTTCCTCAGAATAAATCAATGAAATTGCAGTTTTTGGTTAAAAGTTTCTGTTTAGATTTATTAAGGCTAGTAGCATTTTCTAAAAGGTTTAATCATTTCTGGTATTTTGTCATTTTATGATGTTGATTTATTAAAAATCATAGGGTGTTTTATAAAAATTTTTTGTGTGTGGAATAAGAATATTTGACCTAAAGTCTGTACATACAGATTTTTGTACCTATTATAGCGATAAACCTAAGTGAAAGAACTGAGGCAAATGTAATTAAGTTTGCAGAGAAGGTGAATGTTAGAGATAAAACATGTTTTGTCATAATGATATTTAAATTAGTTCTTTTTGACTGCAGAAAAAAACTGCTGGCTGTTTTACAGGAGATTCTTATTTTACCCACAATCCCAATATCCCTGGTTTCTTTTCTTGTTGAAAGACTACTCCACATCATTATAGATGATAATAAGAGAACACAAATTGTAAGTAATTTTCCTCATTGTTGATAAAGAGGTTTTGGTCAATGACATTGAATACTGTCTTATTTTCTGTTTAGAGCTTTTTGTTTTGTCTCTTTTGTTTTAGGTTCGTCTCTTTAATGAGTTTTAAAATTTCTTAAAACCATTATCTATCTCTTACATACACAGAATATTTGAAAAATGTCACCTTCTTCCTCTTAGTGTATCTGTTATTGTTGAATCAGTTTGAAATGGAGCAGGTTTGGTAGGAAGTTACAAGTGGGGATATGGTTTTGTCCATGAGGCACTGGGTGCTAGTGTTTTTGAGAGCTTACTCAAATTGTACATACTAGGGTTTAGAATCTCATCTGACACTTTCTGGCTTTGTGGCTTTGGACAAGTTATTCTGCTGTTTTACTTGTCTGCAAATAAGAATAGCAATGAAATCTACCTTTCATTTTTCAATGAGGTATTGTTCATAAAGGTATTGTTCTGTATTGCTTGATAAATACAGAAATAATTGTTTACTATAATACTATTTCAGTGTTTTTTTTTCTGGCATAGCCAAAAAAGACAGATCTGTATCATTTATTTCATAAAAATCACGTAATTTCAGTTGCAGGTTAATTCACAGATCATCTCTTCCGTCCTCTCCTTATATATACACCCCTTCTACAACATACTTAGTTGTTATTCAGCATCTGCTTAAATACTTTCATTTGGGAGGCAGCCTTTTCCTGATCAGCCAATTCCAATATACAAGTGGTTCTGAAAGGAAAGTCCTTCCTTATGCTATTATTATTTATGCATTGTCTACCCAAAGGAAGAATAAAAGGATATTCCATTTTTCTGTGTTTAACTCCTACAGAGCTGAACAAGAGAAGGGTTGAGGATTTTAGGCAGAGAATTTAAGTGTCTCATCTTAAGCACCATAATTCGTATTTCTGTTTTTCAAACATTATATGAGGGATAATTTACTTTCACTGTCTGTGTGCCTATTTCCCTTCCATTCAAATAATTTCATTTTGTAGTCAGATGTATTGTTTTGTTTTGTTTTTTTCTAAAATTGTCTAGCAAACAGAATGTGTGCTATTTCTACCTGTATGTTTTTGCTCCATTATTCAATATATGGTGGATACTACTTGGAGTTTTATATAGAATTTTGATACTGTTTGCTGATATATCAAACATATATTAAAGCATGTACTCTGAACTTACAGGTTACAGAAATTATCTCAGAGATTCGGGCGCCCATTGTTACTGTTGGTGTTAATAACGATCCAGCTGATGTAAGAAAGAAAGAACTCAAGGTAAGTCTCTTTTAAATGAAAGAAGTGCTTGAGTGTAATGTAGCTGGGCAAGTCTATTCTTTCCTCTTGCTGTGCAGTTCTGAAATGTTTCTCACATAATCAAATTATTGTTTAATTGTTAAACTATAAGAATATTTAAAATGTTACCACATATGTCAGTCTCAGAGATATGCAGATCTCCGTGTCAGGAAAACTACGAGTTTGCATATGCCTGACTCATTAAATTCTGGGCAGTTGAGATATTAAATAATACTCCTGAGTTGCTACAGATGTTCATATTAACAGTTTTTGTTCAGTGTTGAAACAATTTATATCTTCCCTTAGATGGCTGAAATAAAAGTTAAGCTTATCGAAGCCAAAGAAGCTTTGGAAAATTGCATTACCTTACAGGATTTTAATCGGGCATCAGAATTAAAAGAAGAAATAAAAGCATTAGAAGATGCCAGAATAAACCTTTTGAAAGAGACAGAGCAACTTGAAATTAAAGAAGTCCACATAGAGAAGGTACAGGTAACTTTTTTCATACTAAATCTCAGGTGTTATTAATCATCTCAACTAAATCTTATTTTCTCTAACTTCTAGAATTGCCAAAATATATTTACTTTGAGCACTTTATAACAGTGACATAAATTAAAATGAAAAAAGTTTTTCCCTGTTTCTATTTTTGGACTTTGAAAGGCCTTAATTAACTTTAATTATTGGAGGTAGGACTTTATTTGCTTCCTTGTCATGCTAATCTCTAGAATCTGAAGTCTTTCTTACCAGGGAAGCTAGCTTTCCAGTGGTTCACATCTGAGTTTTCTGTTTTTTGTCTTGAATGGTTTAAAAAAGGAAAATACATCCATTTTCCTCTTATTTGTGGAGGATCCATGACCTTTCTTTTTTATTGCTAGCAAAATAATTTCTATGGTAACGTGCATTTTTTTAAAGCTAAATTACTTTTGTGTTTTTAGAAAAAGCTATGCAGCTTTGTTATTTTTAATGAAATACTGAAATATGTCTAGTAACATTTAAAGCTTGCTTTTCAGTAGTTCCTTTTTTAAAAAATTAGTTTGTTAAAGTAGTCTCTTAAATGGAGTATGTCTTTCCTTCTGAAAGAAATTTTTTGTTAATGGTATCGATACCATTCTGTCTTACAACAAATGATAAATATGTAAACATAAGATAGGTATCAATTAATATTTGATATTAACTTTAATTTCTTTTGGGATCTTGTCTTTTGTAGTGAACATCATTTATTGTTGTACTTTTGGGATGTGCTGATTATTCTCATAAAAATAATGCTAAATAGGAGACTCTTTTATATAGAAGAGTTTCATGAGTTATGTTTCTGATCTCTTTAGCCATAGACATCCCAACTCCAACACCCACCTTCCCAGAGAGTATGCCTGAATTTTATTTTGATAGCTGGTGGCTTCTTTTATTTGACGAAGTCTGTGGGCCATTATAGGCTATTAAATTTGGAAAGCAAATTTAAAGCAAAAACTGAAAATATCATCTGAAAAATGACAAACTTTAGGTCAAAATTATAAAATTAGCAAAAGTAGTCTATCATGGTTAATATCATCTGTTTAACTTGACTTGCTTTGACCATTTATGTGTCTATTTGTCCTGTTCGAGGGCTACAAATCTGTTAAAATGCAACTACAACAGAGCATAATAAATGCTATGGTCAGGGAAGTATAGAGGTTTTATGGAGAGGTTTCTAGTGCTGGTAGAGTATTGTTGGCTTCCCCAGAGGAAGACATGTTTTATCCTGAGATTAGAATAAAAATAACAATATAATCTAACAGTCAGAGGATACTTTTTCTGTGGTAGTCACAGCATTAATTACTTCACAAATGTGAATTCATTCTTTTCTTCCTATAGGCCTATGAGGTTGGTACTGTTATTATCTTCATTTTACAAAGGGCAAGTAACTTGCCCAAAATCACACAGATAGTAAATGGTGGAGGCAGGATTTAAACCCAAGAAGTGGCTCTAGACTTGTGCTTTTAACTCACTCTGTGCTGTCTCTCCTCAATGAATTATGGAAGGAATGTTGTAGACAGATGGAGCAACATCTGTGATGGTCCAGAAGTTAAAGAATGCCTGTTATGTTTTAAAACTTCAGGTCCATGTGACTAGAGAATTGATGGGGAGAAGCAGGAGAAAAATCTGGGGAAAAATTAAGGGCTAGGTCATGTAAGACTTTGCGTAAGCAATATTAAAAATTTTGTATTCTAAGGATTGTGGTGAACCACTAGTATTTTAAGTGGTTAGGTAAGTCTTATGTCTCAGATCACTGTTGTTTAGGAAATGGATTGGAGAGTAGTAAAAGCTTAGACAGGCATAATAGTTGGGAGACTTACAGTAGGGTCGGGAGACTTACAGATGATGGTAGTCTGAACAAGATGACAGTGGATTTGGAAAGCAGTGATGAACTTGAGAGGTATTTAGAAATTAGTAACGGAGAAAAGGGAGTCAGGAATGTATCTTAGGTCTTTTGGTTTAGACAACTGGGTAGATGGTGATGACAGTATGAAGATAGAGAACAAGGAAGAGGAGAGATTTGTGTAATGATGAATTCCCTTTTGGACATGTTGAGTTTGAGGAAACTGTGGAACATCCAAGAGGAAATGTCTTTTAGCAGTTATATATATGAATCTGAAACTTAGAAAATAGCTGGGCTAGCTCATAGATGATAAACGAGGTTGTCAGGTTTTTTTTTTTTTGAGGTGATAATTAGGCAAGATGAAGATTAGACTTTTTTTTTTTTTTTTTTTGAGACAACGTCTCCCTCCGTTGCCCAGGCTGGAGTGCAGTGGCATGATCTCAGCTCACTGCAACCTCCGCCTCCCGTGTTCAAGCCATTCTCGTGCCTCGGCCTCCCAAGTAGCTGGGACCACAGGTGTGCACCACCACACTAATTTTTGTGTTTTTAGTAGAGATGAAGTTTTGCCATGTTGACCAGGCTGGTCCTAAATTCCTGACCTCAAGTGATTTACCTGCCTTGGCCCCCCAAAGTGCTAGGATTACAGGCGTGAGTCGCTGCGCCTGGCTGAAGTTGCCAATTTTAAAATCCTGCCTCTACCATTTACTATCTGTGTGATAGCTGTAAGATCACCTACAGAGTCTATATAGAGTGACAGTATGCCCTACACAAAGCCCTGAGAAAGCAAACATTTAAAGGATGGGGAGAAGATATTACTAATGCTGAATATTTTGTCTTCATTTTAGAATGATGCTGAAACATTGCAGAAATGTCTTATTTTATGCTATGAACTGTTGAAGCAGATGTCCATTTCAACAGGCTTAAGTGCAACCATGAATGGAATCATCGAATCTTTGGTATGTTGATGGCCTCTTGGGCTTTATTTTAGTCCACTCCTTTCTTATTTTGTAAGTGATATGTTCTTTAGAAATCAAAATAATGAAAAGATTACTGTCTTAAATATCTGATAAGTATAAATGATAAAATATATATATATAGCAGCTACTTCATATTGTGAGGATTAAATAAGATGTCTGTAAAGGACCTGATATATAAATTACAGTCTTTTAAATATTTTTAAAAATGATTTTATACTGGAAAGAGATACAGAATATCTTCATTTTTTGAATAGTAAGAGAGGAGATACTGAAACATACCAGGAATATTTAAGTACTGGAATTGTGCTATGTAATGAGACTGAGACAATCACATTTTATGCCCTGGGAAAGGAATTTATTTATTATATTTAAAGGGCTTTTAAAATAACCCTTTGTAGGTAATTCCCATAGGGACACAAGTACTGTAAGACTCTAGAACATTACTTTCTGATAAGGAATATAGTGCAAACCATATATAACTTTACATTTTTTAGTAGCTACATTAAAAAAAGTGGCTTTTTTTTTTAAAGCCACTGTTTTAAAAAAAAAAAAGAGGATAATTTTAGTATATTGAATATATCCAACTGTATTATTTGGATATGTCCAATATATCCAAAATATTAATCATTTCATTATTTACTCACTATTAAAACTGTTGCAATGTTTTACATTCTGTTTTGCATACTAAGTCTTATAGCGCATCTTAAACTGGACTAGTCACATTTGAGGTGTTCAGTAGCCACATGAGGCTAATGGCTACAGTATTAGTGCACTGTTTTGTTGTTGTTGTTGTTTTTGATAGTACTACTCATTCAAAGCAAATTCTGTATGTAGCCAGGTTCTTACAGAAGTCTCTCAAAACTGTATTTACTTGGTATTAGTGAGAAATAGCCAATGAATGTAATCTGAAGTCTAATTCCTTGGGTTGTCATGAGTTCCTGAATGTAGTAAAGAAAACCAATTTTAATAGTTTAGAGCTTCTGGAGAAATACTGTTTTGTACTCAACCATTAGAATTTAGCTTTATTTTTGGAAAAGCAGTTATCTTTAGTGAAAAGTGATGCTTAATTTGTGCTTGGGCATTTTATGTCTGGTCCTACAAAATTGAAGTAGTAAATACGAAGACTGTATATATGTGGGAAAGGATATACAGTGTTATGTGAAGAATAAACACAAAACTGACTGATCATAATGATTTTAAATGTATAAAAATCTGGTTAAAGATTGAAAGAGATTAGTAGAGGAATATAAACGATGTTTGGATAAAAGTTATATTTTTATGAAGTTACTGTGTTTTAAATAAAAGATTTAATTATTCATTGGGAAAATACAAATTATTCATTGAGCAAATATTTACTGAACATCTATTACATACTAAGTGCTGGGATGGTACATGGTATACAAAATAGATATAGATTGCCCACGTTGATCTGGTCAAGTGAGAGGAGCATCGATTAAGTAAAGAAATAAGTGAAACTTTGTGCTATTAGTGCTTGCTATGAAGAAGAGCTATATGGCCGTATGTGAACTTATAATAGCAGGATTTGAACTATTCATGGAAGGTGACCCTGGTCTGATATTTGAGTAGACATTAACTATATGAAAAAGTGAGAGAAGATTGTTTAATATGGTAGCTGTCAGCCACACATGGCTTTTAAAAACTAGACCAAAATGAGATATGCTGTAAGGATTAAAAACATGTTGGGGGTTGGGCGTGGTGGCTCACACCTGTAATCCTAGTACATTGGGAGGCCAAGGCGGGATGGCTTGAGCTCAGGAGTTTGAGACCAGCCTGGGCAACATGGTGAAACCCCATCTCTACAAAAAAATAGAAAAATTAGCCAAGGGTGGTGACTCGGGCCTGTGCTGTCAGCTACTTGGGAGGCTGAGGTGGGAGGATCACTTAAGCTTAGGAGGCTGAGGTTGCAGTGAGCCGAGATTGCGCCACTGCACTCCAGCCTGGGTGACAGCGTGAGACTCTGTCTCAAAAAAAAAAGAAAAGAAAAAAGAAAAAACCATGTTGGGTTTCAAAGACTAGTACAAAGAACAGAAGGTAACTTATCTTGTTAATAGTATTTATGTTGATTAAATACTACAGATACAATGTTTTGGTTATATTGAGTTAAATATATTAAGACTAGTTTCACTTTTTTTTTTTTTTTTTTTTTTACTTCAATGTGGTGGCTACTAGAAAATTTAACATGACATATGTGGTTCCCATTTGTGACTTCTATTATATTTCTGTTGGATAGCATTGAATCCAAGCCAGGCTAGTTGAACAAACTGAGCAAGAGGTAGCATGGTATAAGAAGATTGGGAAAGAAACTACACAATAGGGAATAGTATATATCATGTTAAGGAGTTTTATCTTGTTCTGTGAGCATTGGGAAACCATTGAGTCCCTTTTAGCAGGTGGAGGGGAGGTATCATGGTCAGACCCTATTTCAGGAAGGTCACTCTGGCTATATTGTTCTGTTTTAGCAATTTAATACTTACCTTTTCTTTAAAAGTGAAAAATGACACCTTTGAGGTAATAGACAATAGGGAAATGAAGTAGATCTATGAAATCATATGGAAAATTTCTGATTCATTTTAGATTCTTCCTGGAATAATAAGTATTCATCCTGTTGTAAGAAACCTGGCTGTTTTATGCTTGGGATGCTGTGGACTACAGAATCAGGATTTTGCAAGGAAACACTTCGTATTACTATTGCAGGTAGGATTTATCTTGTGATAAATCTCAACTGTATTTCCTGAAATACTCTGTGGTGATAATGCTAATACTCTGAATTTATCTATTCTGATTCTTATTGATGATGATTATTATGGATAATCTTTGGAGACACAATACTTTTATCTTTTGATTTCTTATTAAAATGTCTTTGTAGAAAAAGATGAAATGCCAATTATGTAAGATATTCTTTTAATTATTCACATAGCAAATACTTATTGAGTGCGTATTATGTGCCAGCAACTGTTCTAGACTTAGAAGAAATAAAGTAGGTAGGTAGTGAATAAAACAAGATAAAATGTGTTGTCTTAATGGAGCTTACATTCTAGAAGGGGAAACACACAGTGAAAAATAAGTATACAATGTATCAGATAGAGAAAAATAAAGCAGAGAAGGGGACTAAGCAGTGGGAAGGAGGAGAGGGAACTGTTTGGTTGAGAAAGACCTCACTAATAAGTTGACATTTGAGCAAATACCAGAAGGAAGTACAAGAGCGAACCACGTGGTTATTTGGGTTTCCAAGGAGAGGCAAGAACAGGGGAATAGGCACTGGGGTGTAGGACTTTGGGTGTGTTCAAGGAATAAGAGAACACATGGCTAGGAAAGATTGAGCAAAGGGAAGAATAATAGGAAAAAGGGTTTGCTGGCAGCAGGATGTCCATGTCTTCTAGGACCTTATAGACTGTAAAGTTGTCAGTTTTCACTATAAATGAGATGGAAAGGAATTCGAGGGCTTTGAGTAGAAGATTGTTATGATCTGACTGGGCATAAAGTGGTGTAGACCAGGGAGGGCCTGGCAAACCTTTTGTGTACAGGGCCAGAGAGTAAATATTTTTAGATTTTTGTGGGCCATATGATCTGTCTGAACTCCTCGGCTTTGCTTTTGTAGTGTGAAGACAGCTGTAGATAATACATAAATGAATTAGTATGGCTGTAGTCCAGTAAAACTTTATGGACACTGAAATTTGAATTTCATATAATTTTCACATGTAATACATTTTTTTTAACCATTTGAAAATGCAAAACTTCCTAACTTGCAGGCTATGCAAAAACAGGTGGTTGAATGGATTTGAGCTGTTTGCAGATCCCTAGTATTAAGTAGGGGTACAAGTATGGAAGCAGGGATACTAATAAGGAGGGTATTTGATAATCTAGGAAAGCGATGGCGATGGTTTGGACGAGGGTTGTGGTTACTGAGGTTGTGAGCAGGATGGTAATCTAAGTTTGAAAATAAAGTCTAAGATTTGCTAATGAATCTGACGTGGTATGTGAGAGAAAAATGGAGGATAATTTAAAGATTTGCGCCAGAATAACTGGATGGATGAATTTGCGTTTTCCTATGATGGGGAAAGCAGAGGAGCAGGTTTTATAGCAGATAGGATGAAATAAGGAGTTCAATATTGGGCATGATAAGTTTACAGTTTAAGGTACAAGTGGATATATTGAATAGGCATTTATATATGAGTTTGGAGTATAGGGGAGAGGTCCAAGATGGTGAGA
Source organism: Pan troglodytes (assembly GCF_028858775.2). Classification (NCBI taxonomy): domain Eukaryota; kingdom Metazoa; phylum Chordata; class Mammalia; order Primates; family Hominidae; genus Pan; species Pan troglodytes. Next base: position 18,317,615 of record NC_072401.2, read on the forward strand.
TGGAAGTCTTTATTCTTTTGGTAGTATCTGATAGTATGCAACGCTTAGAGATAGGATGTTGCCTGAGGAATGAGTATAGACTGAATGAGTGTAGGGTCAACTTTATAGGACCCTAAGCCTCAGATAAAGGTAGGGGAGATGAAGAGGAACCAGTAGGGGCTAAGGTGAATTGGACAGTAAAAGAGGAACGGTGTGATTTCCTGGAAAGCAAGTGAAGATAATATTTTAAAGATGATAGAATGACCCAACTGTCCTGTGTTGCTTCATAATGGACCATTCTGGATTTATAATGGACCATTTCTGGCAATCAGGAAGTGTTCTTGAAATTTCTTTAAAAGTTTTGAAAAATTGAGCCATTTTTCTCAATTCATTATTTACAGGTGATATTTATTTGTTCTAAAAGCCAAGTTATAGAGCCAAGTTATTTTACCAATTACCTAAATTTAATTACATTAAAGAATATAGTAAATTGGCACACACCCGTAATCCCAGCACTTTGGGAGGCTGAGGCAGGTTGATCATGAGATCAGGAGTTTGAGACCAGGTTGACCAATGTGGTGAAACCCCCATCTCTACTAAAAATACAAAAATTAGCCAGGCATGGTGGTATGTGCCTGTAATCCCAGCTACTCAGGAGGCTGAGGCAGGAGAAACCCCCATCTACTAAAAATACAAAAATTAACCAGGCGTGGTGGTATGTGCCTGTAATCCCAGCTGCTCAGGAGGCTGAGGCAGGAGAATCGCTTGAACCCGGGAGGTGGAGGTTGCAGTGAGCTGAGATTGCGCCATTATGCTCCAGGCTGGGCAATAGAGTGACACTCCATCTCAAAAAAAATATATATATATATATATTTTGTTGTTGTTGTTGTTGTTGTTGTTGTTGTTATATATATCTTATTTTTCCTACTGGATTTTAAATTTGGATAGACATTTTTATTTTACTTTTTTAATATCTTAATTAAATCCTAACTTTCACTATCATACCTAATTTCTCACTATATATATATAGTTTTTGTAATATAAATACTGAGCTCTGTATTTTTTTCATGGCTTTGAAATTTGGTGGGCATTTTTAAACTTAAGATAGACTCATACAAAGTGCTGTGTTTCGTGGTTTACCTCTTTTCATAAAGGAGTCTAGTTGAAAACTGAGTTTACTGTTAAGGAATTCTAAATTCATTGAGCTAATGAGAGAAAAATGAAACTTGATAACCTAGAAGAATACTGTTCTAATGAATGCCTTTCATTGCTTAGAATGTAATGTTTTTCTCTTGACAGATGGGCTAGAACACTTTCAACATAATTGAACAGTTTTTCTGGATCTTAAAAAAATAAAATCATAGTTGAAGGCATTGTTGATTCTTTTTTAAATAAAAGGAACAAATAATATAATTCAGCCTGACTCCAACTCCAGAAATTTTTATTGACTGTGAAGATTAACTTTTTCTTAAAGTATATAGCTCTATTATATGTTATGGTTCAAATAAATAAAAATAACATTTTTTTAAATTGAAATTTTAACTGTATTTTTGAAAAGTGATGTTTTCTTTAGACTTGACACTGTCATTAAAATTTGACTAAGAAAAAAACAAGATACATATTAATTTTATGTAAACAGAAACAAAACAGTTTACTGAATTTACTTTTTTTGGTGGGGAATATCTTGATTTAGGTTTTGCAAATTGATGATGTCACAATAAAAATAAGTGCTTTAAAGGCAATCTTTGACCAACTGATGACATTCGGGATTGAACCATTTAAAACTAAAAAAATCAAAACACTTCATTGTGAAGGTACAGAAATAAACAGTGATGATGAGCAAGAATCAAAAGAAGTTGAAGAGACTGCTACAGCTAAGAATGTTCTGAAACTCCTTTCTGATTTCTTAGATAGTGAGGTAAGAAATAATCCAGTCCTGTGATTATGAAATGTCATTTTCAGCATGTGTTTATTATTATTATTTTTTAAATTTATTATACTTTAAGTCCTGTGATACATGTGCAGAACATACAGGTTTGTTACATAGGTATACATGTGCCATGGTGGTTTGCTGCACCCATCAACCCATCTACATTAGGTATTTCTCCTAACGCTATCCCTCCCCTACCCCCCTATCCCCTGATAGGTCCCAGTGTGTGATGTTCCTCTCCCTTATGCTCTTTATATCTTATTTTTCCTACTGGATTTTAAATTTGGATAGACATTTTTTATTTTACTTTTTAAATATCTTAATTAAATCCTAACTTTCACTATCATACCTAATTTCTCACTATCAAATTGTATATGCAAAGAAATGAAGTATAAACAAAAATGAAGTGATTATTAAAGTGGGTTGTTATTAATTTTTTATTTCTTTATGTTGTATTTGTGATATAGAGACTCTAAGATTTATCCCCAAGACTTTTAAGAAATAGTTTAGAATAATTTTATATTGGGTGGGTAGAAGATGTAAGATAGGGTATGGGATTGGATCTCTTTTAAGTACTCTTGAACTACTATTTTTGTAGCACACATGTAAACCAACTGATTAAAAATTTTTTATACTGATTGTAGTTTTTCATTGAGTTAGAAGTGATATAACAAAACTTAACAATTTTATTTTTTTGAGATAGGGTCTTGCTCTGTCATCAGGCTGGAGTGCAGTGGCGTGATCATAGTTCACTGACCCCTCACCTGCTGGGTTCAAGCAATCCTCCTGAATAGCTGGAATGACAGGCATGTGCCGCCATGCCCGCTGATTTTTAAATTTTTTGTAGAGACAGGGTCTTGCTCTGTTGCCCAGGCTGGTCTTGAACTCCTGGCCTCAAGTGATCCTCCTGCCTCAGCCTCCCAGAGTGCTGGGATTACAAGTGTGAGCCCTCGTGCCTGGCCCAAACTAATACTGTTAATGTGAACAATTCATTGGCATTTAGTACATTCAAAATGAAAGGCAACTACCACCTTTATCATCTAATTTAAAACATTGTCATCATCCTAAAAGGAAACTACTCATTAAGCAGTTGCTCCTCATTCCCCCTTCTGCCAGCCCTGACAGCAACCAATCCGCAGTCTGTTTCTATGGATTTAACTGTTCTGGATATTTCGTGTAAGTGGAATCATACAGTATGTGACCTCTGTTTAGCTTTTTAAATTTAGCATAACATTTTCGAGATTCATCCACATGGTATCTTGTATCAGTACTCCATTCCTTTTTGTAGCCGAATACTCCATTTTATGTATATATGGTGATTTGTTTATGCATTCATCCATTGAAGGACAGTTGGGCTGTTTCTACCTTTTGGCTATTGTGAATAGTGCTGCTTACTATGAACATGGCATGTGTATGTATTTGTTTGAGTATCTGTTTCAATTCTTTTGGGTATCTGTATACCTAGGAATTGTGTTGCTCAGTCATTTAACTTTTTGGGAACTTGACAAACTGTTTTCCACAGTGATTGAACCATTTTAAATTTCCATCTTCAGTGTAGAAGGTTTTCCATTTCTCCACATCCTTATTGACACTTAGGTTCTATTTTTTAAAACATTATAGCTATCCTAGTATATATGAAGTGCTACTTCATTGTGGTTTTGATTTGCATTTCCTTAATGACTAGTGATGTTGAGTATCTTTTCATCTGCTTCTTGGCCATTTGTATATTTTGTTTGGATAAATGTCTGTTCAAGTCCTTTGCCCATTTTTAAGTTGGGTTGGTTGTCTTTATAGAGTTCTTTATGTAGTTTGGGTAGCAGATCCTTATCAGGTATAATTTGTAACTTTTATTTTACAGGTTGTCTTTTTACTTTCTTGTTAATATACTTAGATGTATTAAACATTTTTAATTTTGGAGATACACTCATTTTTTTCTTTTGTTGCTTCTGCTTTTGGTGTCCTAAGAATCCAGTGCTAAGTCCAAGTCATGAAGATTTATCCCTGTTTTCTTCTGAGAGTTTTCTGGCTTTAGCTTTTATATTTAGGCTGTTGATGCATTTTCAGTTAACATTTGTATATGGTCTAAGGTCCAGCTTCATTGTTTTGCCTGTGTACATCCAGTTGTCTTTTCCTTTGTCTTCTCTAGACTTCTGTTTACTTTTTCTAGGAATGCCTTCTGCTTCAACACCTTCTGTTCACATTCTATCCATTATTCAGACAAATTGCACTCCTACATATGGAGCTTTTGCTTATAGATAGGCACCTTCCTCTAATACCAGGGGCCAGGGTTTTCTATGTCTTAGAAACCCTAAGCATTTAAATATATGTTTTGCTCTTTTTTTCCAACAGTTATAAAAGGCCTTTTGGTTCTTCTAAAAAATTTTAAGATAATTGAATTTTTCATGGCTAGACTAAGCATTTGTCTAGTCTCCTAGTCTTTTAGATTTGTCTAAAATTGTTATTCTAGCTTTGAAGAAACAGTCTTTTTATTTGCCTTTAAAGAATTTGTAATAACTCGAATGGTTTTTGGATGGTTCGTGTAAAAATACTGTAGGACAGGCTACATTGTGAGGCTTAAAAAGGAGATACAAATAAATTTCTTCTAATGAATGTCATCTTTGTTAGGTATCTGAACTTAGGACTGGAGCTGCAGAAGGACTAGCCAAGCTGATGTTCTCTGGGCTTTTGGTCAGCAGCAGGATTCTTTCTCGTCTTATTTTGTTATGGTACAATCCTGTGACTGAAGAGGATGTTCGACTTCGACATTGCCTAGGCGTGTTCTTCCCCGTGTTTGCTTATGCAAGCAGGTATTGAGTCATACTGATAAATCAAAAATCTGACTTGACATCAAATTCAGGTCCCCCATGAATTATATCTATAATGACATTTTGTTGTTGATACTTTTTCTGTCTTTAGTAGATAAATGATGAAATGACAAGAACGATACAGATTTTATCTATCTGAATTTTTGGCTCTTTCCTAGATGAAAATGCACTTAATGAGTGAATTTCCTACATAGTAGTTTTGAATTTCATACTTTTTCTCTCATCAAATAATGTTCTGCCAACATACTTTGAATTTGTTTCTCAATAGGACTAATCAGGAATGCTTTGAAGAAGCTTTTCTTCCAACCCTGCAAACACTGGCCAATGCCCCTGCATCTTCTCCTTTAGCTGAAATTGATATCACAAATGTTGCTGAGTTACTTGTAGATTTGACAAGACCAAGTGGATTAAATCCTCAGGCCAAGACTTCCCAAGATTATCAGGTGAGTGACTATGGTAACTGCATGCAGATCACTGTTTTGGTAAAATAATCTCTCTCAAAGATCCCTTGAAATACTGAGGAACTGCATTTTGGTCTTTAGACTTCTGTCTCAAGCATATACCACAAAGCACGAAAAAACATGACCTTGGGAAATGTGGAGAAATCATATGAAAACAGAAGTAATCAATGCTAACATTTTTGCTACTGAAAAGAAATTACTAAAAATCCACCACCCACACCATGCCCACCTAGTACTGACTGTTAATCTGAAGTAATAACCTACGTTATCTAGGACTCACAGAGTCTTCAAATGTTGGCTTACCTGCTATGCTTCTGGCACAAGAAAGGAGAATTCAAAGACTAGAACTCACCTCAAGCTTTTTTGGCTTTTAATTCAAAGAAGATAAATCAATTGCACACTGACTCACAGACTGAACTTAAGCTGGGTTGTTTTAATCCTTTAATGGCATTTGGTCAAACTTGTTACCATTTTTGAAATTTAATGTATTAGTGATTTCAGATGCTAACAGATTAAGTTGAAAGTATTACTCTATTTTATTTGATATTTAGTGATAAGCTACTCTGTTCAATTCATATGTTGTATATTATTAGAAAGATAAGATTACAAAGGATATTAGGCAAAATAAGGTAAGGGTCAGTAATAGGGCTATTAAGCACTTCATGACTTGAGACAAGGGCAAGAGTCATGTGGTAGGAATGATGAGTACAGCATTAGTTTTAAAACTCATTGACCAAAATTCAGTTAGGCCTTGTTGGTATTTGGGGAGTGCTTTGGGAAGAGGAAGGATGTTTTAGTAAAGGTGATATATGTAGATGGTTATGCAAATATTGGGGAACTGTAGAAAGATGACTTTGGCTAAGGATCCTGAATAGGACTGTTAGGGCACAACATTGGGGGTAGATTATAGATTGCTTTAAAGGCCAATGTAGGGAATTTGGAGTTGGCCTTATGTGCAATGGATAATTATGCAGGGCTTATGATGAAAGGGTTAATGTCATGAAAACCACTTATTGGAAAGATTAATTTGGTGGTCAGTGGTGGTTATATGAGATGAATTGGTGAGCAGAAAGAAAAGAATATTTATAAAGAAAGCAGCTGAAAATCTGTATAATTCGCTTGTAGAAAAAGTACTAGAAAGTAATAGTAGAAAGTAGAAAGAATAGAAATTGACCTAATAAAGAATTATGGGTACAAGAATCTAAAAGAAAGAGCTTGAGAGGCAAGGGAGATGGAGGAGTCCAGGAAAACTCTAAGTATGTGTAACAGCAGACTTCAAAGGAGCTGTTGACATAGTTTAATTGGGGAGTACTCTCATGATCAGCAGCTTGGAAGAGTAAGGGAAAAGTAGATTGGGGCATAGCCCTAAGTTCAACTACTGCTATGCAAACAAAGGCCCCAGCCAATCCCATAGGGAGTTCCGGAACTGGGATGTTCCTTTGAGTTGTCCAGAATGGAGACAAGCTGAGACACTGTACTTGTGCACGGGCCAGTCATTGGATTTGGACAAATCTTTGGGAGAAGAGGTATGATCTTGGACAAGGTCCACCAAAGTCCACCATCGTCAGCCTGGATCAGTACTGCAGCTGGGAACTTTTACCCTCCAAAACATGCAGCAACTGGGGGATGAGTGCATCTTTCCTAAAGGGAGTGGAACTGGGCCCTATATCACAACATCCACAACAAGAAGTCAAGAAGGGGAGCTTATTTTGGGGGTAGGGGGGGATGTTAAATTTGGTTTTAGACATTTTATATTTGGGATTATGGCAAGAAAATTAGTTGGAAATATTTGTTAGATGTGTAAGACTATATAATAATCATAATCATCTTCAATTTACAGAGAATTTTCTCTTAATTTTTTAGGCCTTAACAGTACATGACAATTTGGCTATGAAAATTTGCAATGAGATCTTAACAAGTCCGTGCTCGCCAGAAATTCGAGTCTATACAAAAGCCTTGAGTTCTTTAGAACTCAGTAGCCATCTTGCAAAAGATCTTCTGGTTCTATTGAATGAGATTCTGGAGGTAAAGTAGTTTCTCATTACTCTAAATTAGTTTGTGTTTATATTTATACATGTAGAATTTACATGGTTGTATTAGATTATACATATGTTAGCATATTGTGACTTATTTGAAGTATTTTCTTCATAAATTTCATATAATTTAGTGTTTTTAAACAACTTGATATGTATTGGTACTATTTTCAAAGATTAGGGAATGCGGTGTTTACAAAATGTTAATAATGTTTTCTTTTATAGCAAGTAAAAGATAGGACATGTCTGAGAGCTTTGGAGAAAATCAAGATTCAGTTAGAAAAAGGAAATAAAGAATTTGGTGACCAAGCTGAAGCAGCACAGGATGCCACCTTGACTACAACTACTTTCCAAAATGAAGATGGTAATGACATACTGACCAGAATATTTATAAGGTTCTGTTTTTTTTTTTTTTTCCATCTTTACTGAGACATATTTTTTTCTACTCTAACATGTTTGGTTGGTCATCAGAAATGAATGAAAATTTTTTTCTAATTAATCCTCTTGGGAAAGAGCATTACTGATAAATGTTTATTCTGCTTTTCAAGTGTTTTTTGGCATGCATTTCTCAACATATGACCATCTTTTTAAGAGTTTTGCTTCTTTTTCCAATATTCAGATTTTCGAAAGGGTGATTTATAACTTTTCACTAGCTGCTAGAAGGACTGTGTCATTTCAGTTTTGTAAAAACTGGTCTTAAAAAGACAATTTAAAATATTTCATGAGGTTATCTTATTTATATTGTTGTATTATTCCCTTTAATAGAAAAGAATAAAGAAGTATATATGACTCCACTCAGGGGTGTAAAAGCAACCCAAGCATCAAAGTCTACTCAGCTAAAGACTAACAGAGGTAGTGTGTGGATTGACCATCTTTATGATAAAAGTTTTAAATTTTATCTTCCAATGAAAAATACTTCTTTTGCAAGTTTTCTTATCTTTGTTTCCTTAGGGATAAAGATTTTTTAAAAATGTCTTTGGTATCCTTTCTTTTTAATTCTTTCCGTGGATGTCAGTTTTTGCCTTGTGTCTAAAGATTATAAAATCAGTGTTGCTCTTGGTGCTTTAGATTGAAAGAAGTATGATGCAAAAGATATTACAAAAGACAATTTGGGTTAAATTAAGATTTGGTTAAATGATGGTTTTATATTAGTTATTTGTGTTCTATCCTTCCTATAACTAAGCATTTTTTAAAAATCCCTGTAGTATTTTTCTGGGCTTTGTTTTCCTTCTAGTCCCATCTTATTTCATATTTTCCCAACTTATTTCCCAAGGGCTATCCAACAATAGGGGATCTGTTGGCAAAGTAAATGCTGACTATTAGGGGGTCACTTGGAAAAAAATCTGAAATTCAAGATCTTTTTATTGTTTTATTATTTCCTCATTACAAAAGCAATGCATGCTTATTACAGAAGAATCAGAAAGTACATCCAGGCAAACTACTATAAGGAACACTAATAATCCCACCCATGAGCCAACCATGATTTTGATTTTAGAAATCTATTTTTTAAGGCCCTTTTCGATGCAGATTTATTTTTTTCTAAAATGGAGTCTGGTCATAATATTGTTTTGTAACCAGTAAATTATTTAAATACCAATTGCTGGATATTGTTCCAAATTAGTCCCATATTGTTGGATGTTTTCTTGGGGATAAATGCATTAGTAAAAGCAGGTAAGGAGTAGAAAAAAGTGTAACATGAATGAAGTAGAGTATATAATTTTCAAACAGACTGTCACATTGAACAGTTTGGTTTTGATCAGATTTTTTTTGTGGTATATCACACCATGAGAACACCATCCTTTTTAATAGACCAAACTTCATGTATTCATATTGTTTTATTTCTTATAAATGAGAAACATCACAAGCCAAACTTTGTCTTACTCCTTAACCTTGTAAATTTCTAGTAAGTAGAATCTTATAATCCCCAGTATATAAAGGTTCTAGTTTTTACATTGAAATATATTTTAGAACACATTTGAATTGGTCATGTATGTTATTTTACAAGAAGCCATTATTACCTTACTATGTTTTATCACCTTCCAAGAAAAAAAAAAGTTGTTTCTTTAGCACCTGTTTATGCACCTAACCTACCTTTCTAACCCTTAATTTTCATTAGTCTCCACAGACTTTGTGCTATAGCAATAATAGAGGTACTTCATTATAACACATTTTTCATATACTGTCCTCAAATACATTGAACTAAAATTTGCCTTCTTTTAACTTGCTTGAAATTTCGTTATTTTCCCTTACTCATTATTAGTGCTTACAAAATAATTAAGTTTTAATCTTGCTTGGGTTCCTTTTTCTGTGGTAGTGATAACTGGTACCAAGATGGCTAGAACAAGTAGGAGATACATGTGTTGAAAGGATTGTTGTGTTGAAGACAAAGGATTTAGTTAGCCTAGAAACTAGATTAAAAACAAAAAGCAACTGATAATAAATCCTGATAATGAATTATACTGTCTTCAAGGACAGAGAAAAGTGACAGTTTCAGCTAGGACGAACAGGAGGTGTCAGACTGCTGAAGCCGACTCTGAAAGGTATGTCATGCATGTCTAGAATATATAGAGGCCTATCTTCACTTTTTATTTCTACAAGTAGAAAAAAACTAATTTTCTTGTGAATGAGAGTGAATATATAACAAGATAGTGAAAACTATAAATAGCTGTCTTAGGTATATAGTCTAAAATTCCATCATCAAGAGCATTTGACTTCTTACGGCGTGTTTGCTTTTGCCTATTAGCTGGCATGGTCTTTAGTACTATCTTTAATATGTTGTTTCAATTTCTAATTACATGATGTGACTCCTCTTTGATCTTCAGTTAGCAAACTCTTGATTTTGATAATATTTGGGTTCTCTACCCTTAGATACTGATAGAATAATTCTGTCTATAATTTGGGAATATTGTGTGGTAGAGTGTTTTATTTTTGGCTTCTGTCAGTCAAGCCACTGTTAGAGCTGAAAGTTGGTAGCTGTCTTGTATTCATTTGCAAAATTGTATTATTGTGTGTATTTTCAGTACATAGTTTTACACTGTTGATTAAATTTGTCTTTTTTGGGGGGAAACTTGTTTTTTACTATGTTTTTGGAATTTATTGCTTAAATCAAGAGAACTTAATTAATTTTTTTGTCACTTCTTGAGTGAGTTTCAAAGAAATCTCTTTTGGACAGTTACGGTCCTCGTTTAATTACAAGCTTCATTACAAGTTTGTGGCTTTTTTCCTGTATAACACCAGGTTCTGTTATAGTATATAAAATCATTAGCTAGGTTTTCCCTGATTCACTTTGCTAGATAGCCAAGTCAGTGTTTTTTTGACATTGAGATTTTAGTTTTAAGCTAAGTCAATGGAATCAGGCTATCAATTAAACACTGATAGAATGTGAGTCAGAAACAAAAAAGTTTTATTTATAAATAAACTGGTTTTAAAGCTTGTATCTAAATTCGTGTATTTTCAACATCTATTTAGTGATCATGAAGTTCCAGAACCAGAATCAGAAATGAAGATGAGACTACCAAGACGAGCCAAAACCGCAGCACTAGAAAAAAGTAAACTTAACCTTGCCCAATTTCTCAATGAAGATCTAAGTTAGGAAAGACGATGGAGGTGGAATCCTTTAAGATTATGTCCAGTTATTTGCTTTAATAAAGAAGAAGTTACCCTTGTCAAAATCAGAACAAACCTGACGTCTTTCTGAAGATTTTCTGCTGTGCGCTTCCACGTTACTTTGGCCTGTATTAAAGCAGTAGGGCAGCATCAGTTATTATAGTCCAGAAAAAGTCTGCATCAGTCAGTCACACAGATTTATCACAATCTGAGGTGGGCCTAGGAATCTCATTTTTAAATAATAGTCTCTCCAAGTGATTCTTATGAACTCTTTATGTTTAAAATCATGTCATTATGGAAAACTTACAAGTGTAACTAGCTAGTAGCTTGCATTTGAGAAGCTTATGACTTAGATGGGCAGAATCAACAAAGATGAAACCGCCTGAGGACACATTTAACAAGTAACATTTCTAGGGAAAATGAAGGAAGTACCACAAACTGGCTAGAAAGGAGCTTATCAATCACCAGTGAGGAAGACCAGTATAACGTTCAACAACAGTTATTTTGACAAAAACTTATTTTGTGATTCCTACAGTGAAAACATTTTTGGTGATATCTGCCTGGGAAATCTCTCTTCCTAAAGTATTTATTTGCATATGGGAGTCCTTGTTTGTGAATGTTTCCTGGATTAGGGAGGTGTCAACATAAATGTATTATTAACCATGAAGCTGCTCGCTATATTTTTGGCATAACAAAATAATATTTATTTTATTTACTGTGGATAATAATTCTAGTGGGAATATAATGTGACAGGAACTTCTCTTTATATACGCTACCAATTTATGAGCACTATTCACTGTCAATTTCATTTCTTGTCTTTTGAAATTGACACTTGGCCTGACTTACGAAACTTGTACTATATGAAATTGGTCCTCTTTTCTGCAATACCCAACAAAACACCTTTTCTCTTTATTATTCAGAAATGTCCTAACATGGATCTGTTTTAATAATTGTGCTTTTTTAGGCTTATCTACTAGAGGCCATTTACTTAAGGTGAAATTTTAAGATGGAGCTAAAGTAAGATCACTGGTTTTTAGAACCAAATTGCTATACATATGTGCCTCATAGAACTTATAAAAGGAGTCAAAAAGTTTCAAAGCAAGATAGTTATTAAGCAAAAGGAAAAATGGTAATGATAGAAAGTCAGTTAAAAATAGATGATTGTTCTTCATTCTGTTTGTTGGCTCTGTGTTCTCCTGTGCTTCAGATTCCTTATGTGTTGTTGTTTTAAAGACAATTTGCAGGGGGTTGGGAGAAGGACTGAAAAGGTTCATTAAGTGTGCTGTAAGGAAAAGTCTTAGAAACATAATAAACTAAAATCCCATTCACACATGGCCAGGCTATCCAAAAAGAAAGGAGCCATGTTCTCATGTGGTTTACCATACCAAAGCTTGCTTTCTCTGGCATGGGAAAAATAAATTTAAGCACCAAACCTTTAGTATTCTGAGTATTCAGTTTTTAGACACAGTCATGTAGCCATTGCTGAAACTGTGCTTTGCACTATTAAAGGTAGGGAATGTCCTGCTTTTAAAAGTCATCCCTTTAACTTTAAAATAAAAGGCTAAGGTACAATAAAACAGATGTAAATCCATTTACCATTTTTCATTCAAAACTGGTAACTTACAGAAACCACATAGTATTCTTCTCTACCAAGAGGCACAGATTTGCTGAACAGTAAACATGCAATTGTGCCATTGCTCTTAAAGCCCACAGACTTAGATTTAAAATACAGAGAAAGAACTGATCAGCTCACATTTTCCTGTGAATGGGAAACATGCTACTTGACAAAAAGCTATGATCAACTTTTTTTCTTCTGTACATATATAACGTTGAAGGAGATTTACTTCTAAGAGATACCTTTGCCTTTTCTTTCACCAATTTGCTTCGAGGTAGTTGGTATCCACCTGTTTTACAACTGCTCATGGGTCAGGTTATCATCACAAATCTTTACAATACTAGCTTTATAAATCACAATGTGTTATATATTAAAACTTTGTGCACAGAAATAAAACTAGGGACAATTACGTATTTAAACTTAGGGCATAAAAAATTCACATAATACCACTAAAAGAGAAACATCAAAATCCGTTTACAAAATTCCACAATGATCTGATGTAAAACATGTAAAAAAAACATATAAAGAATATAATCAAAATGATTAATGCTAATGATTTAATATAAAGACAAATCACAGGACTAGAAATACTTCAAGATCAATTGATAAATGCTTATTGTTCAGAAGGAATACTGACATACAAAATAAAGATAGTGCAAGAAGAACTGCAATCTATTTCTCTTCGCTTTTGAGATTTTGGTTATGAACTGTACAGCTCGTTAGAGATGCTGTTGTCAAATTCAGATTCCATTCAATGGGACGATTAAGGCACATCTTAATGGGGCTCAAAGGGCAACTTGCTGTATTCTCATCAGACACATTCAGTTTCTCATCAGTTTTCACTTGTAGCATGCTGGAAGAAAAAGTGTAAGGCATTTTAGTTTTACTTTAATTTCAAAGTAATTATCAACCTTGTAAAAGAACATTTAGTTGTAGTAGTGTTTGGACCTCTAAATTTTAGCATACATAAAGCATTTATCCTGAAAATACAACAGTTTTCTCTCCCGCCTACTTACTGAACTAAATACAATGAATAATGCCATGTAACCTGTGTAACTTGAGAAGTTACATATGACTGAAAAAGTAACATTGCATATATGGATTACATCAGTATACATCAGAAATTATTTAACCTTGTGAGCATGGTAGGATTCCACCCTTTTAACTTGCCCTTTTGTGGATCAGGATGAGAGCCACTTTGAGAAAAAAAAAAGGGATCAACATTTGTTGAATGCCTATTACGTTCTAGCCACCTTCACATGTATTGTCTCATCTGAATTTTGCAAAAGCCAAGTAAGGTTGGTATGCTTATCCTCATAGTAAACAATAAAATCAAGACTCTGAGAGTTAAGTACAAATATGCCTGAGGTCATACAGTCACCTGCCTGGAACTGGAATACAGCCCTTTCTCTTTTCCTTATGCTTGTCTACTAAGCTCTCTGATGAGGCTGGAAAAACATCAGGAATTAAACTTATGGCCAGCTCATCAGAGGAGCATGCGGCATCCACAGGATACTCTGGTTGTTTTTTTCTGTTGAAAAAAATTTCCAAGAATTTTTTACATTGATGGGAAAGTTGGCTTATTTGGATTTACATTAGGTTGGTCAGATCTCTTCAACATTATTCTTTAATATACACCCTCTGTTCTGGACTGGTGTCTTATTCCACAAGTTCATGAGCACAGTCCTGTCTGTTCCTAAATGTTCCCACGTAGGGAACCTTGCTCACCACTCTGCTTAACCAAACCTTTACCCATGCCTAATCCAATCTCACATCTCTCAACTTGCTCTCAGTAAAACATTGCATTGGATTGTGAACTATTTGGGGTTCTCCACTATTGTTTCATGTCTAATAGTCTGATAACCCCCTCTAGATCAGAAGGAAAGGATGCTAACATTCTTTTCTCTGTGAAGATAAGCACAGTGCTAAATACACAGTAATTACTCAAAAATTCAATAAACATTTATAAAAAGCCTGTTGTGAAACATCTGGAGCAGAGTGCTACTCTTCAGAATCACAGACACGTGACAGTCAAAAGGGGAGCTAGTCCACTCTGTGTAATGAATACGCCATCCCTAGTTTTAAATATTACTTATAGTCCACATATTCAGATGTGAATCCTTATGTTTATAAACTATTCAACAGCTCTCTAATTCACTTGACATTTAACTATGGTTAGTTCATTTGAACTACATCATTCCTAAACTTTCTCCAACTGTAGCTCTACAAGTCTTCCTATTAGCAATGAGGTTCAGGGTCTCATATTTAAGTGACTTGGTAGAGTTGGGAAATGGGAGCGTCCAGACTCCAGTAGATCTGTCCTTGCAACCTCAACCAACCAACTCATATGCCATTCAATAAGCTAAATCCGTTATATCCTGTTTTACCACCACTAACACCTCTAACTGCATTCTCCCCAAACAGTCCCAGTCCCACAGAATAGTTTCAATTTGTATAAATAGATACTAGACAAAATGACAAACTACCAGGTAGCTTAGTATGCATCAATAGTAGTAAACCACTTTTTTGAAAAGCTAAGACGGATGTGATTAAAAAATATATTTAAAGTATATGTGACAAAGAGATCCAAAGTACAGTATTTTCATACATATTAGAAATCATAACTGAATTTTGAAAAAATTTACATTAATTATTATTAAAATGTCCTCAGGGACCTCATTTTTGTTTTTCAAGTTAGCAAAACTCAGATAAAGCCATTTCCTTCCTCCAAGGACTGCTAGTCTTCATATTTGTATTGCTTGTATTTTCAAAGCAAAAGTTTGATGTACACCTTTTTGAGAAACTCTAAGGCAAGCTATAAAAACACAATTATATTAATCAAGATAGCTTGGTAGGCAAGTATAGTAAGTATTAAACTCCAAAAAATAAAATGAAGGCATAGAACAAATAATCATGGTCACAAATAAAAACAAATTTTGTTTTGTTTGCTATTTGACTAAGGTGTTTTCACCAGAGAAGAATACTTTAATAAACTACATGATTTTCCTTTTCAAAAACATACGGCGGTTTTCTTAAGTAACTTTTCTAGAATGGTATACTATAAATTTGGGTACACAGATCCCACAGGTGCACAAAACTATACTTATGTATGGGAAGAAAATGTCAGTTTTGAAAAAAACCTAAATTTACTAATATACAGCTTGACATTTAATTCATATATACTTAAAAAACAGTGGATATGCAAAGTTTGGGAAGTACTGCTCTACAGAATTCTTAGAATACAGCTATGTTAGGAAGTGCAGGAACCAGGGGCATTAGAACATTACAGCTAGAAAGTATCTTTCTAGATGTTTGCTTTTTGAGACAGCGTCTTGCTCTGTGGCCCAGGTTGGAGTGCAGTGGCACCATCATGGCTCACTGCAGCCTCCAACTCCTGTGCTCAAGCAATCCTTCTGCCTCAGCCTTCTGAGTAGCTGAGACTAAAAAAGTGTGTGCCACCACACCCAAATAATTTTTAAATTTTTTTGAAGAGACAGGGCTGGAGCCAAGATGGCCAAATAGGAACAGCTCCGGTCTACAGCTCCCAGCGTGAGCAACGCAGAAGACGGGTGATTTCTGCATTTCCATCTGAGGTACTGGGTTCATCTCACTAGGGAGTGCCAGACAGTGGGCGCAGGACAGTGGGTGCAGTGCACCGTGTGTGAGCCGAAGCAGGGCGAGGCATTGCCTCACTCGGGAAGTGCAAGGGGTCAGGGAGTTCCCTTTCCTAGTCAAAGAAAGGGGTGACAGACGGCACCTGGAAAATCAGGTCACTCCCACCCCAATACTGCGCTTTTCCGACGGGCTTAAAAAACAGCACACCAGGAGATTATATCCCACACCTGGCTCGGAGGGTCCTACGCCCACAGAATCTCACTGATTGCTAGCACAGCAGTCTGAGATCAAACTGCAAGGCAGCAGCGAGGCTGGGGGAGGGGCACCCACCATTGCCCAGGCTTGCTTAGGTAAACAAAGCAGCCGGGAAGCTTGAACTGGGTGGAGCCCACCACAGCTCAAGGAGGCCTGCCTGCCTCTGCAGGCTCCACCTCTGGGGGCAGGGCACAGACAAACAAAAAGACAGCAGAAACCTCTGCAGACTTAAATGTCCCTGTCTGACAGCTTTGAAGAGAGCAGTGGTTCTCCCAGCATGCAGCTGGAGATCTGAGAACGGGCAGACTGCCTCCTCAGGTGGGTCCCTAACCCCCGAGCAGCCTAACTGGGAGGCACCCCCCAGTTGGGGCAGACTGACACCTCACACGGCCGGGTACTCCTCTGAGACAAAACTTCCAGAGGAACAATCAGACAGCAGCATTCGCGGTTCACGAAAATCCGCTGTTCTGCAGCCACCGCTGCTGTTACCCAGGCAAACAGGGTCTGGAGTGGACCTCTAGCAAACTCCAACAGACCTGCAGCAGAGGGTCCTGTCTGTTAGAAGGAAAACTAACAAACAGAAAGGACATCCACACCAAAAACCCATCTGTACATCACCATCATCAAAGACCAAAAGTAGATAAAACCACAAAGATGGGGAAAAAACAGCAGAAAAACTGGAAAGTGTAAAAAGCAGAGCGCCTCTCCTCCTCCAAAGGAACGCAGCTCCTCACCAGCAATGGAACAAAGCTGGACGGAAGAATCAATATCATGAAAATGGCCATACTGCCCAAGGTAATGTATAGGTTTAATGCCATCCCCATCAAGCTACCAATGACTTTCTTCACAGAATTGGAAAAAACTAAAGTCCATATGGAACCAAAAAAGAGCCCACATCGCCAAGTCAATCCTAAGCCAAAAGAACAAAGCTGGAGGCATCACGCTACCTGACTTCAAATTATACTACAAGGCTACAGTAACCAAAACAGCATGGTACTGGTACCAAAACAGAGATATAGATCAATGGAACAGAACAGAGCCCTCAGAAATAATGCCGCATATCTACAACTATCTGATCTTTGACAAACCTGAGAAAAACAAGCAATGGGGAAGGGATTCCCTATTTAATAAATGGTGCTGGGAAAACTGGCTAGCCATATGGAGAAAGCTGAAACTGGATCCCTTCCTTACACCTTATACAAAAATTAATTCAAGATGGATTAAAGACTTAAACGTTAGACCTAAAACCATAAAAACCCTAGAAGAAAACCTAGGCATTACCATTCAGGACATAGGCATGGGCAAGGACTTCATGTCTAAAACACCAAAAGCAATGGCAACAAAAGCCAAAATTGACAAATGGGATCTCATTAAACTAAAGAACTTCTGCACAGCAAAAGAAACTACCATCAGAGTGAACAGGCAACCTACAGAATGGGAGAAAATTTTCACAACCTACTCATCTGACAAAGGGCTAATATCCAGAATCTACAATGAACTCAAACAAATTTACAAGAAAAAAACAACCCCATCAAAAAGTGGGCAAAGGATATGAACAGACACTTCTCAAAAGAAGACATTTATGCAGCCAAAAAACACATGAAAAAATGCTCACCATCACTGGCCATCAGAGAAATGCAAATCAAAACCAGAATAAGATACCATCTCACACCAGTTAGAATGGCGATCATTAAAAAGTCAGGAAACAACAGGTGCTGGAGAGGATGTGGAGAAATAGGAACACTTTTACACTGTTGGTGGGACTGTAAACTAGTTCAACCATTGTGGAAGTCAGTGTGGCGATTCCTCAGGGATCTAGAACTGGAAATACCATTTGACCCAGCTATCCCATTACTGGGTATATACCCAAAGGATTATAAATCATGCTGCTATAAAGACACATGCACACGTATGTTTATTGCGGCACTATTCACGATAGCAAAGACTTGGAACCAACCCAAATGTCCAACAATGATAGACTGGATTAAGAAAATGTGGCACATATACACCATGGAATACTATGCAGCCATAAAAAATGATGAGTTCATGTCCTTTGTAGGGACATGGATGAAATTGGAAATCATCATTCTCAGTAAACTATCGCAAGAACAAAAAACACCGCATATTCTCACTCATAGGTGGGAATTGAACAGTGAGAACACATGGACACAGGAAGGGGAACATCACACTCTGGGGACTGTTGTGGGGTGGGGGGAGGGGGGAGGGATAGCTTTAGGAGATATACCTAATGCTAAATGACGAGTTAATGGGTGCAGCACACCAGCATGGCACATGTATACATATGTAAGAAACCTGCATGTTGTGCACATGTACCCTAAAACTTAAAGTATAATAATAAAAAAAAAAACAGTGAAAAATGTCATATAATGGAAAGAAATCTATCGGTGCTCCAAGCCCCTCTTCTGGGGCAACTATTGTTACCATTTTATTGTCTATTCTTCAGATAGTCCCCTCACATTGAAATATGTAGGTATCTGTGTTTCAACTCTCTCCTTGTACAGAATTCTACCATTCTATATACTGTTCTGTATCTTGCTTTAAAATATGTATTTTGGATACTGTTTCATATTTGTACAATGAATACTCAATTCTTTTAACAGCTAAATAGAATTCTACTTTATGGATAAATCATAATTGATTTTATCAGTCCTCAATTGACAGAATTTTTGGCTGTTTTAATCTATTGCATAAAATAGCAATGATGCATTGAATATTCTTGCATGTGTTCAAGTATATCTATAGAGCTGACGAGGAGTAGAAAAGCTGGGTCAAAGGGTGCTTTTACATTTTTGATATTATCAAAGTGCCCTTCGGAGACTGTACCATTTTACAGTCTAACCAACAATGTGTGAAAAGGTCTTTCATTCCTCTTACTCTAACCAATAATGTATAATAAAACTTACAGATCTTTGAAAATCTGATGTTAAAAAGTGGCATACCATTGTTTTAATTTGCATTTCTCTTATGAATAAGGTTAAGCATATTTTAATGTTTTAGAAGCCATTTGTGTTCCCTTTTTATGTGTTCTTTGCCAATTAGTATAATGTTTTTCTTGTGTTATGAAAATCCTTTGTTCTATAGTGATTTGTGATCCCACTCTCCTCCCACCCTATCCAGTTTATTAGTTTATATCTCTTATGGTGGTTTTCTCAGGAATCCATTCTAAATGCTATGTCATCAGATTTATCACTCTTATGTCATGGCTTCTCTGTTTCATAAAATGATTAGAAAGCTGAAAGCAGCAGCAGTTAAGTCATCTGAGAAAGTGACTTTATATATCTATATCCTGGATTCTAATGAAAGCTCAGCAATAGTATGTATACAGTGGTACTCTTGAGAGTAGAGTTGGGGGAAAAAATGTAAAGACCTGGGCTCAATTTCTGACAATAATCACAATAATAATGACCCTGGACAAGTAACCTTAACCTCTTGCCTCATTTTCTTCATAAGAAAAAAAAAAAGGCACTTTCGCTGCTTATCTTATAGAGTTGTTGCGACAATTTAATGAGAGCCAATTAGCATGCTTTAAAAACCATATGGAGCTCTATACAAACACAAAGCCTTAGTTTTGCCGCATGTTTTGGTGAAAAGAGAAAGAAGTGGGAGGAGAAGTGCTTATCATAAGTAAGGCCTCTTCTCTATCAAACTAGGAAACTAATGCAGGTGAGGGTTGAACAAGGGCAAGAGGAATCTGAAATGGTTACGTAGGCATCTAAGCCTATTTTCAATACTTTGGTAATCCCATGGACCCCAAGATAGAGTCCATCTCCACCATCTGAATGGAAGTTTACAGAGTATGTGCATTTGCAAAGTGTGAAAGATGGAAATCTTTTGGGAGTCACAGAAATCCAAATAATTATTTGTGATTTAAATTAATGATTATTGATAAGTCTAATCTTCACAAAAGTAAAATTGTATCTAGCTCTAATAATTTAAACTTGCATTACTGGAGATATGCAATGTTCATTTCTGTCATAGGGACAATAAACTTGAATGTTACCTAGCCGACTCTTACAGGAAACAAATTTTGGTGCAACCAAGACAGGTCTGAAAATATCACTTACAGAACAGTAGCTACGTACCAGGCAGTGTGCTAAAAGCTTGATTTTTTTTTTTTTTTTTTTTTTTTTTTTTTTTTTTTTACAACACAACATTCAGTCCTAACAACTATTCACTGAAGCTCACAGAAGTAAAATGACTTACCCAAGCCACATAACTAGTAAATGGAAGTCTCCAGGGCCTATGATCTATCACCTTGTACTGCATACTAACTCTTGGATTGTTCTAATTCTGTCATGATTCTCCATGTTAATACCCATTTTTCTTTTCTTCAGAATGCTTAACATGTGAGATTAGTGGACAAGTGTATGGTTTATAGGTTTCAAACAGAAAGATATGCCTAAGGCTATAGTTGTAACCCCATCCAGGAGAGTTAAATATTTAATGCATGAAGTTTCCTCATGGCATTAACTAAATAAGTAGCAGCTACTCATATCCTTCAATTCCTGAAAGAGGAGAATAATGTTAGGGCATAGACTGACATGTTTTTGAGAGCTAACAGAGTATTCTTTAGGTCAAGAGTTTCAGGGAACACCAAGTTCATCTTTTCAAAGGGAGAAGTCAGCTGTATCGCAGATAAACTGGGCTCTGGTACAGGATTTGGACTTGGAATAGTTAATGTACTTGACACCGTCAAATCTGAACTCATCTATTTAACTCCAAATTCTGGATGACAGCTTACTTTCTTCTGGAATGGTGTCTTCTAAATATTACTAGAGTAAAAATTTACTGACTAGCTATTACAGCTCAGCTCTGTCCTGCAGATTGATGTCTCCACAAATCTATCCAAATATCACGATAGGTTTGTTAAGTGCACGAACCTAGATGAGAGAACCTTCATGAAGGTCACTTATCCTTTCTTCTAACCCTCAAGCAGTACTTACTTAACATATTAGGAGTATTTAAAAAAGTGATGGTATCTATCTTTAAGGGTTTTGCGGCTTGGTAAGGAGGCAGAGTGAGAAAGTATTCATAAATTACCAGAATAAAACAGCAGCATGCAATAAATATAAAGGAGTAACTAAGGACTAAGGGATTACAGAGAAGGGAAAGATTAATCCCAGCAGAGCAGGGAGACAAGGGGAAGAAATATTTGATAACGGTCTTTAGGGATAAGGATGTTGGTAAGCTGGGGCAGAAGGAAGATTTGTAGAGCTCGAGTTCTGATCCTGAGTCCAATCACTGGCCAGCTAAATGCACATTTCTTAATCTTTCTAAGCTTCAGTGAAGATAATGAAAGTCACTACCTTTTATGGGTAATGGGATTGTTAAAAGAATTTATGTAAAGCACTTGGCATAGAGAATAGAATGCACATAAAATGCCTGGCATTTTGACTGGACACATAATAAGGACACAATAAATGTGAGTTAATGTTAGTACTATTAGCAAAACATAAGACAATCAAAGATATCCGTGTTTTCACTGGGGATAAAATATGGCAAATATGTGTATGATTTGTTTCTGCATTGAACCATATTAGGTTATTCCTGTAATTCTCATAATCAGATATAAAGATTAAATTTGTGTAGACAGATAATACAATCGTTTAATTTTGAGTCCCTGGGCTTAAGGGAGATCAAAATATCTAGCCAGGTAAACACAGTTTCTAAGGGTGACCATGAGGTCTAAAATTTGAATAAATCCTTTCTTTTGGTTGGTAAACAGGTAAGTTTAGACTGCAATTGCTTTTTTAAAAAAAACAAAAACAAAAAACTTGGTTTTTCTCAAAATTTTCCTTTGGTAGGATACTGATGAATTTAAAGGCTTTGGTAGATTAAGTAGAAGATTTTATAGACTTTTTCTCTACTTGCTTGTGATTACTGTGAGTATTTGGAGTAGAAGAAAGAACATGATGGTTAAGAACCAGACTCTGAAGACCAACAGTCTTGGGTTATAATCTTAGATTTGCAACTTGATACAGCCAATTTTAGGAAAATTATTTATATTAACTTTGTTTTGAATATAAAGGTGACACAAAGATTGGCACTCTGGTGCACAGTGTGTGCTTAATAACTAGTAAGTATTATGACCATTAGAGCAAACTATGGCAGTCAAGAATTCACAAGAAAACATTTAGAATAAAAAAAATAGTTTTCTCCTTAGAAATGGGAGAGCCACCTGAATTTTTAATAGAATGGAAATGAAGGAAATTATAGTCGGATTAAGGGCAGAGAACCAACAATCTTCAGAAATTAATGAACACTGCACTGTTATGCAATTTAGAAATGACCCTTGGCCATGTAAGAACAAAAAAAGACTCCCTGAATTTCTATAATAAGGTATTCAAATACCCAATAAATATATAAATATGATTCAGCTACATTTATAAAAAGAATAAAAATAGGAAATTTTAGTAATGTGAAATTAAAAACAATTAACAAGTTGTTGATCTAAAACACTGCCAACCAACTGTAAGAGACTGCAAAAACTGACATGGTTTATAACGTTCCGAAACCCTGTTTGCATCTATCTGCCTTCTCAAGAACTTATCAATGATCATAATCCTTTTTTTGATATACTATCAGTATCAAATTGATTGCATTAATAGTCCCAACTCTTTACTCATCCTTAAATTTACTTTCTTTGCCCTATAATTTTGCAGTGTCTTCCCATTCTGCCTTACCCACGTGATGTGCTCTGGCCAACAGGATCTTAGCAAATATGATGGAAGCTGAAGCTTGAGAAAAATTGCTTGGGCAAACCTGCTGAGTTAGTGTGAGGGACACATGGAGCAGAGATAAATGTCCCACCTGACAGTCAGCTAA
Organism: Pan troglodytes; assembly: GCF_028858775.2. Classification (NCBI taxonomy): domain Eukaryota; kingdom Metazoa; phylum Chordata; class Mammalia; order Primates; family Hominidae; genus Pan; species Pan troglodytes. Next base: position 18,340,780 of record NC_072401.2, read on the forward strand.
CACCAGGACATATGAGGGAGCCCAGCCAAGATCAGAAGAACATCCTAGCCTATCTGCCAACCACAGACTCATGAATGAAATAAAAACTGCTCATTTATTTAAGCTAATAAATTTTGGGGTAGTTTGTAATATAGCATTATTGTGGCAATAAATAAACCACCTCTTCTCAATTGGATCCTCACCATGATGCTTAAAAAAGTACAAGGTCTCTCATTCTTTAAAAAATAAGACTTTACTCAATCTTTCGTTTTCCTCAAGATAACAGTTTTATAACTAGATTACTTTAAGCAGTTATCTTATACTTGCTATCACGATTTCCTTAGCTCCTCATTCCTTAAGCGATTCCAGTATGGCTTCTAGTGCTTTTACTCCATTAAAATAGCACTTAGTAAAGCCATGAATGACACTCACATTGATAATTCCAATGAATTTTAGTTTTTGCCCCCTTGGCAGCATTCAATATTGCTGACCATTTCTTCTGCTATGGACTTGAGTTTCTCCTAAATTCATATGTCGAAGCTCTAACCCTGAAGATGACTGTATTTGGGGATAGGACCTTTAGGAGGTAATTAAGGTCATAAGAGTGAAGCTCTAATCTGATGACGCTGGTGTTCCTGTAAGAGGAGGAAGGGGTATCAGAGGGTCCCCTCTGCCGTGTGAGGACACAGCAAGAAGGTGGCTATCTGCAAGCTATCTATCAGCTTGCAAACCAAACCTGCTGGACCTTGATCTTGGACTTTCCAGCCTCCAAAACTTTGAGAAAATAATTTTCTGTGGTTTAAGCCATGCCATCTATGTTATTTTGCTGTGGTAGCCCAAGGAGACTAAAGCACCCTCTTTCATGAAACTAATTTCTTTTGGCTTTTGAGACAAAACACACTTTCCTTTTGCCTCTTCCATCCCAAGTCATCCTACTTTACTTGGATAATAAAAGTTCGAATTTCTCAAGGATGAGTCCTAGTCTTTCTTTTCTCCTTTATTCTACACAGTCTCTTTGGGGGGTCCTCATCCATACTCACAGTTTCAGTCATCAGTGATATCCTAGATGTCTCAACTCCATTCATAGGTTATGCATTACTTATTCAGAAAGGATTTCCCAGACAACTCAACCTAAAGTAGCTCCCCCTAGAAACTCCTTTCTATCATCCAATTTCATTAACACAATTTATCACTGCTTTGTTTTCTATGTTTGTTTTTCTCTCTTACTAAAATACAGACTGGTGAGAATAGAGATCCTTGTTGTTCTTGTTCAGCATTTTATCTGCAGTACTCGGCACATAGAAACTGGACAAATATTTGCTGAAAGAAAAAATATGATTTCTGCTTCTGGCCATGATGAAGTAACAGGGTAGCAGGGACCAGATACGTGGCTTACTGCCTGGAGAGTTTTCAGGCTGCATGATACGGAGAGAACCCCAACAGAGCTTGGAAATATTTCTGAGTTGGGGAGACAGTGACTGGAGTTCACGAAGTCCCAGGTGACTAGAATCTGTGGGTTAGAGTATAGGAGAGACATGGGGGTGGGGGGAGAAAGGAGAGAGAAGGAGACAGACTGATCTGCAGAGGATTTTCCTTGGGTTAAAGATAAATACTGATCAGTGGATAAGTATTTCCCAAGTCTGTGAAAAGAATCAATGAAAAGAACCAGGTAATAATTTTCTGGAGGCTATATATAGCTGGATATAATTGACCTTCTGACACATGGAGCATTTGGTAAAGTCCGCAGGTGGGTACTGGATTGCCTCTATAGTGAGGTCAACTTAGCCCTACCGCAGGGCTTCTTAACATCAGCTTCACTAACATTTGGGACCAGATAATTGTTTTGGGGGGCTGCGCTAGACACTGTAGAATTTTTAGTAGCATCCCTACATTTGGGACCAGATAATTCTTTGTTTTGGGGGGCTGTGCTAGACATTGTAGAATTTTTAGTAGAATCCCTAGACTTTATCCACTAGATGCCAATAGCACCTTCTAAATGTAAGAGCACAAAATGTCTCTGTATATGACCAAATATCCTCTGAGACAAAATCATCCCTGGTTGTAAACTACTGTCTGAGATTAAAGGGTGTTCTGGCTCTGCCCAACAATGCTTAAGATATGAAAGAATCAAGATATTTCTCAATAAGTTAACAGTGTCCCAGAACAGAGCCCAAGAACATTTAACATTGCAAAAATCCCAGCTCACAATAATATAAAATTCACAATGTCTGGCATCCCACTGAAAATTACCATGCATGCATGCATGCAAAAAACATATATGATCCATAATGAGGGGAAAATCATTAAAGAAATAGATAAATAAATAACACAGATTGTGAAATTGGTACATGAGGATGTTAATGGAGATATTTTAAATACACTTCATAAGTTCAAGAAGTTGAAGAAAGCATGAGCACGACGTGGACAAATATTGTAGATATAAAGAATACTGAATTTGAACTTCCAGAGTTGACATACCACTTACGAAATAAAAAATATCCTAGATGGTATTAATAGCAGATTAAACAATGCCAAAGAAATGATTAGTGAACTTAAAAACACAGAAATAGTAATATGCAGAATTAAAATAAGGAGAGAAAAAAAAAAAACTAAACAAAAGTGAATCGCGTATCAGTGACCTGTGGGATAAATACATGTGATTTATATTCCAGAAGGAGAGGAGAGTGGAGAGGGACAGAAATACATTTAAAGAAATTGGCCAGGCGCAGTGGCTTATGCCTGTAATCCCAGCTCTTTGAGAGGCTGAGGCAGGTGGATCACCTGAGGTCAGGAGTTCGAGACCAGCCTAACGTGGAGAAACCCTGTCTTTACTAAAAAAAAAAAATATATACAAAATTAGCCAGGCATGGTGGGGCATGCCTGTAATCCCAGCTACTTGGGAGGCTGAGGCAGGAGAATTGCTTGAACCAGGGAGGCGGAGGTTGCGGTGAGCCAAGATTGTGCCATTGCCCTCCAGCCTAGGCAACACGAGTGAAACTCCATCTCAAAAGAATAATAATAATAATAATAATAATAGCTAAAAAATGTCTAAATGTGATTAAAAATATAAACTGACATATTCAAAGAGTTCAACAAACTCCAAGCAGAGAAAACATAAAGGCAACCATGCCAAGCCCTTTCATAATCAAACTGTTGATAACCAGTGATAAAGAGAAAATCTTAAAAGCACCTGGTGGAAAAAAGAACATACAGAGGAGCAAATATAAGAATGCCATACCCATCTTCTGAAACCATACAAGCAAGAAGCAAGTAGAACAATATCTGTAAAGTACAGTGTCTGGCTTAGGATGATTTAACTTAGAGTTTTTCAACTTTACAGTGGTGTGAAAGTGATAGGCATTTAGCAGAAACCATGCTTTGAGTACCCATACAACCATTTTGTTTTTCAATGTCAGTATTCCATAAGTTACATGAGATAGTCAACATTTTATTGTAAAATAGGCTTTGTGTTTAATGGTTTTGCCTAGCTGTAGGGTAATGTAAATGTTCTGAGAATATTTAGGGTAGGTGAGGCTAGGCTACGATGTTAGATAGGTTAAGTGTATTAAATGAACTTTTGACTTACAGTATTTTCAACTTACAAGGGTTTATTGGGAAGCAGCCCCATCATAAGTTGAGGAGCATCAGTACTAAGAGAAAAATATGGTCAAATCTGATATCCATATTCAGGAAAAATATATTTTAAAAAATGTGATATACAGACTTTTATAGATATACAAAGGCAGAGTGAATTAATCAACAGCAGACGTGCACTACAAGAAATGCTAAAGGAGTTCATTCAGGTAGAAGGAAAGATATGGGATAGAAATCTGGATCTGTCCACAAGAATGAGGAGCACTAGAAACGATAAATTCATGGGGAAAATATTTTCCTATTTTAAAAATCTCTGAATGATAACTGTGTAAAGAAAAAATAGGAACAATGTACTATGAGGTTTATAACATTTACAGAAGTAAAAGCACAAAGACTTGGAGAAGAAATGCAAATGTATGGTTGTAACAACTTCAGTAAAGTTTCAGGATACAAAATCAATGTACAAAAATCTGTAGCATTGCTATACACCAACAACAGTCCAAGCTGAGAACCAAATCAAGAAAGCAATCCCATTCACAATAGCCACAAAAGAATAAAATTTGTAGGAATTTATTCTTCATTCTTAGGTATGGCTAACCAGAGAGGTGAAAGATCTCTACAAGGAGAATTACAAAACACTGTTCAAAGACATCAGAGATGACACAAACAAATGGGAAAACATTCCATGATTATGGGTAAGAAAAATCAATATTGGGATAAGAAAAATCAATATTGGGCCATATTGCCAAAAGAATTTTAGAGATTCAATGCTATTCCTATCAGACTGCCAATGACATTCATATGGAACCAACAAAGAACGTGAATAGCCAAGGCAATCCTAAATAAAAAGAACAAAGCTGGAGGCATCACATTACCTGACTTCGAACTATACTACGAGGCTACTGTATTAGTCCATTTTCACACTGTTGATAGAGACATACCCGAGACTGGGCAATTTACAAAGGAAAGAGGCTTAATGGAGAACCTACAGTTTCACATGGCTGGGGAAGCCTCACAATCATGGTGAAAGGTGAAAAGCATGTCTCACATGGTGGCAGACAAGAGAGCTTGCGCTGGAAAACTTCCCCTTATAATAACCATCAGATTTTGTGAGACTTACTATCACAAGAAGAGCATGTGAAAGACCTGCCCCCATGATTCAATTACCTCCCACCAGGTCTCCCACAACACATGGGAATTCAAGATAAGATTTGAATGGGGACACAGCTAAACCATATCATTTTGCTCCTGGACCCTCCCAAATCTCATATCCTCACATTTCAAAACCAATCATGCCTTCCCAACAGTCCCCCACAGTCTTATTTCAGCATTAATTCAAAAGTCCACAGTCCAAAGTCTCATCTGAGACAAGGCAAGTCACTTCTGCCTATGAGCCTGTAAAATCAAAAGCAAGTTAGTTACTTCCTAGATACAATGAGGGTAGAGGCATTGAGTAAATACAGCCATTCCAAATTGGAGACATTGGCCAAAACACAGGGTCTAAAGGCCCCATGCAATTCCAAAATCCAGCAGGGCAGTCAAATCTTAAAGCTCTAAAATGATCTCCTTTGACTCCATGTCTCACATCCAGGTCACGTTGATGTAATAGGTGGGTTATCATGGTCTTGGGCAGCTCCACCCCTGTAGCTTTGCAGGGTATAGCCCCCCTACCCTGGCTGCTTTCATGGGATGGCTTTGAGTGTCTGAGGCTTTTCCAGGTGTATGGTGCAAGCTTTTGGTGGATCTACCATTCTGGGGTCTGGAGGACGATGGCCCTCTTCTCACAGTTCCGCTAGGCAGTGCCCCAGTAGGGACTCTGTGTGGGGGCTCTGACTCCACATTTCCCTTCTGCACTGCCCTAGCAGAGGTTCTCCATGAGGGCACTGCCCCTGCAGCAATCTTTTGCCTGGGCATCCAGGCGTTTCCACACATCTTCTGCAATCTAGGCAGAGGTTCCCAATCCTCAATTCTTGACTTCTGTGCACCCACAGGCTCAACAGCATGTGGAAGCTGCCAAGGCATTGGCAGCTTCCACCCTCTGAATCAACAGCCTGAGTGAGCCGTACCTCGGCCCATTTTAGTCACAGCTGGAGTGGCTGGGACACAGGGCACCAAGTCCCTAGACTGCACACAGCACGGGGACCCTGGGCCTGGCTCACGAAATCACTTTCTCCTAGGCCTCTGGGCCTGTGATGGGAGGGGCTGCTGTGAAGACCTCTGCCATGCCTTTGAGACATTTTCCCTGTTGGCTTGGAGATTAACGTGTGGCTCCTCATTAGTTATGCAAATTTCTGTAGCCAGCTTGAATTTCTCCTCAGAAAATGGGTCTTTCTTTTCTATCACATTGTCAGGCTGCAAATTTCCCGAACTTTTATGCTCTGCTTCCTTTATAAAACTAAATGCCTTTAACAGCACTCAAGTTTCCTCTTGAATGCTTTGCTGCTTAGAAATTTCTTCCGCCATATACCCTAAATCATCTTTCTCAAGTTCAAAGTTCCATAAATCTCTAGGGCAGGGGCAAAATGTTGCCAGTCTCTTTGCTAAACATAACAAGAGTCACCTTTGCTCCAGTTTCCAACAAGTTCCTCATCTCCATCTGAGACCACCTCAGCCTTGACCTTATTGTCTCTATTGCTATCAGGCTTTTGGTCAAAGCCATTCAACAAGTCTCTAGGAAGTTCCAGACTTTCCCACATTTTTCTGTCTTCTTCTGAGTGCTCCAAACTGTTCCAACCTCTGCCTGTTACCCAGTTCCAAGGTTGCTTCCAGATTTTCAGGTATCTTTTCAGCAGCACCCCACTCTTGGTACCAATTTACTGTATTATTCCATTTTCATGCTGCTGGTAAAGACATACCTGAGACTGGGCAATTTACAAAGGAAAGAAGCTTAATGGAGAACCCACAGTTTCACATGGCTGGGGAAGCCTCACAATCATGGCAAAAGGTGAAAGGCACATCTCACATACTGGCAGACAAGAAAAGAGAGCTTGTGCAGGAAAACTTCCCCTTATAGTAACCATCAGATTTTGTAAGACTTACTCACTATCACAAGAAGAGCATGTGAAAGACCTGCCCCCATGATTCAGTTACCTCCCACCAGGTCCCTCCCACAACACGTGGGAATTCAATATGAAATTTGAGTGGGGACAAAGCCAAACCATATCAGCTACAGTAACCAAAACAGCATGGTACTAGTACAAAAGCAGACACATAGACCAATGGAACAGAAAAGAAGGCTGAGAAATAAAGCTGCACATCTACAACCATCTGATCCTTGACAAAGCTGACAAAAACAAGCAATAGAAAAAGAAGTCCCTATTCAGTATATGGTGCTGGGATAACTGGCTAGCCATATACAGAAGATTGAAACTGCACTCCTTCCTTACACCATATACAAAAATCAACTCAAGATGGATTAAGGACTTCAATGTAAAACCTCAAAGTATAAAAACCCTGGAGGATAACCAATGAAATACCATTCTAGACACAGGCCCTGGCAAAGATGTCATGATGAAGATGCCAAAAGCAATTGCAACAAAACCAAAAATTGACACATAGGACCTAATTAAACTAAATTATCAATAGAGTAAACAGACAACTGACAGAATGGGAGAATATTTGCCAACCATGCATCTGGCAAAGGTCTAATATCCAGAGTTTATAAGATGAACTTATAACAATTAATAAGCAAAAACCAACCACATTAAAAAGTGGGCAAAGGGGTCGGGCATGGTGGCTCACACCTGTAATCCCAGCACTTTGGGAGGCCGAGGTGGGTGGATCACCTGAGGTCAGGAGTTCGAGACCAGCCTGGTCAACATGGTGAAAACCCATCTCTACTAAAGATACAATAATTAGCCAAGCGTGGTTGTGGGTGCCTGTAATCCCAGCTACTTGGGAGACTGAGGCAGGAGAATCACTTGAACATGGGAGGTAGAGGTTGCAGTGAGCTGAGATTGTGCCACTGCACTCCAGCCTGGGCAACAGAGTGAGACTCTGTCTCAAAAAAACAAAATATGTGAGCAAAGGACATGAACAGACACTTTTCAAAAGAAGACATTCACGCAGCATATGAAAAAATGCTCAATATCACTAATCATTAGAGAAATGCAAATCAAAACCACAATGAGATACCATTTCTTATTAGTCAGAATGGCTATTATTAAAAAGCCAAAAAAATAACAGATGCTGGCAAGGTTGTGGAGAAAAGGGAATGCTTATACACTGCTGGTGGGAATGTAAATTAGTTCAGCCATTTTGGAAAGCAATGTGGTGATTTATCAAAGAGCTAAAAATAGAACTACCATTTGATCCAGCAATCCCATTACTGGGTATATACTCAAAGAAATATAAATCATTCTACCAGAAAAGACACATGCACATGTACATTTATCACAGCATTATTCATAATAGCAAAGACATGGACTCAACCTAAATCCCATCAATGGTAGAATAGGTAAAGAAAAGGTGGTACATATAGACAACGGAATACTATGCAGCCATAAAAAGCAATGCGATCATGTCCTCTGCAGCAACATGGACGGAGCTGGAGCCCATAATCCTAAGCAAACTAATGCAGGAATGGAAAACAAAACATTTATAAGCATTCTCACTTTTAAGTGGAAGTTAAATACTGAGTACACATCGACCAAAGAAAAGAACAACAGAAAGCAGGGCCTACTTGAGGGCAGAGGGTGGGAGGAGGGAGAGGATTGAAAAACTACCTATTGGGTAGTATGCTTATTACCTGGGTGATGAAATAATCTATACAACAAATCCCCGTGCCATGCTGCATATGTACCCCTGAACCAAAAATAAAGATAAAAAAAAAATTTTGGCTACCCATGAAGTACTATATTATTATTTGAAGGTAGAACCCTGATAAGTTAATGATGTATACTATAAACCCTATAGAAACCACTTTTTTTTTTAAAACAGTGTCTCATTCTGTTGCCCAGCCTGGAGTACCATGGAATGATCTTGGCTCACTGCAACCTCCACCTCCCAGACTCAAGTGATCCTCCTGCCCCAGCCTCCCCAGTAGCTGGGGCCACAGGCACGTGCCACTACACCTGGCTGATTTTTGTAGAGACAGAGTTTCACCATGTTGCCCAGGCTGGTCTTGAACTCCAGGGCTCAAGTGACCTTCCACAGTGGTGGGATTACAGGCATGAGCCGCCTCACCTGGCCAGCAACCACTTTTTAAAAAGCAAATCAGGAGATTAAAAAAATAATAAAACACACTGTATTGATCCAAAAGAAGGCTGGAAAAGAGAAAAAAGGGTGGAACAAATAGTAGGTGGGACAAATAGAAAGATGGCTGATTTAAACCCAACCATGTTAATGGTGACATTAAATGTAAGTGGTCTACTGAAAAGGCAGAGATTGTCACACTGGATACAAAGGCAAGCCTCAATTCTGTGTTGTTTAATAAAAGAGATCATCTTTAAACATGAAGACATAAATAGGTTAAAAATAAAAGTATTGTGAAAAGATACACTATGATAACAGTAGTGAAAAGCAAGCTGGAACAACTCTAGTAGTTATCAGATAAATTAGATTTCAGAGTAAGGAACATTTCCAGGATTAAAGAGGAGGTTAATTTCATAACGATAAAAAAGCCAATTAATAAAAAGTACCTAACAATTCTAAATGCATATGCAACTATTTACAAAGCTTCAAAATACGTGAAGCAAAACCTAACAGATCTGAAAGGATAAAAAGGAAAATACACAATCATAGTCACAGATTTTGATATCCCCCTTTCAAAAATAGAACAAGTAGACTGAAATTCACCAAGATGGAAAAATCTTTAACAGCACTAGCAACCATCTTGCTTAACTGACATTTATAGAACATTTCACTCAACGGCAGAATATACATTATTTTCAAGAACACACAGAACATTTACTTAGATTTGCATAGATTCTCGGCCATATAAAACATCACAAAAAATTCAAAAAGACTGAAATCACAAACAGTATATTAGAATTAAATTAGAAATCAGTACCAGAAATATATCTGAAAAATCCCTAAATATTTGGAAACTAAACAACACATCTCTAGGCAGGGTCTTGCCATGTTGCCCAGGCTGGTCTTGAACTCCTGGGCTCAAGTAATCTTCCTGCCTCAGCCTCCCAAAGTGTTGGAATTACAGGCGTGAGTACTGCGCCCAGCCAACATATCTCTAAATAATCCATGGGCTAAAGAAAAAAATCACAAGAGAAATTAGAAAATATTTTGAATTTAATTAAAATGAAAACACAGCAGAGCAAAATTTGTGATATAGCTGAAGAAGTGTTTAAAGGGAAACTTATAACATTATGTTCATATTAGTAAATAATCTTCCTTCTACCACTATAACACTTACACTCTATTACCAGTGGTTCTCAAAGTGTACTTCCAGGTCCAGAAGCATAAGCATAAGTATCACTTGGGCCCCACCCCATACTCAATCAAACTCTGTAGGTGGATCCGAACAATCATTTTAACAAGACTTGCTGGTGATTCTGATGCACACTAAAGTTTGTGAATCACAATGGTCTAAGTGTGGTTAGGTGTCTTGCCCTACACCCTTCCTTCTTCACAATGCAACCAGGGAGATCTTCTAGAAAGCAAAATCTGATTATGTCATATCTTCCCTGTCCACTTCCAATTTAAATCTCTGCCCTAAGTGCAATGGGGAGCCACTGAAAGTAGACAAACTTCTTGGCATGGCTCATAAGAACTTGTATAGTCTGTTCCTTTGCTTCCTTCTCAATCCTCCCTACATCTGACATCATCTCCTTCTTTCTCGACTAGACACACTGGCCATGACTTTTACCTCTAACCTGCCAAGAATCCCACACCTCAGCATTTTTTCCACATCCAAATCCTTCTTCCTACCCTACTGGTTCTCCACCACTTGGCCTAGTTAATTCCTCCTCACCCTTCACAGCTTAGCTTAATGGCCATTTGCTCAGGGAACTCTTCCTTCACTTGGTAAAACCTCCCAAAATTAAATTCCCATAGCACCACATACTGAGAATGTAACAGATTTGTGTATTTACTCAATGTCTGCCTCTCCAAATAAACTTGAACCGTGAGGGTAGGAACCATATCTGGTTTTGCCCCCACTATTTCGCATGTGTCTAACATACTGCCTAGCACGCAGAAGACAAACACTTTTGAATAAATAAAAAGAGTTTATAGGTACAGGCTTTTAAAATCTAGCTTTCTATGTTTGCATAACACAGAAAAAAAGTAGCAAATAAATGCATTTTCCAGGTTGCCTGGAACTGGGAGAAGGAAAAAGAAGCCAAGGTCTGGTTTAAATAAAACAAACACAAACAAGAAAAAAAAAAGTGGCAAGATGAAATCATTCAGACACCTACCCTTGCCTTTTTTGTTTGTAATTAAACTATAGGTGAATTCACTAGGCTTAACGTTACGATAATCACAGAATGCTCAGCTCCATGACAAGAAAACTGTTACTGCCCAGGAAAAACGAGAAGAAAAAATGGTAGTTAGGAGAGCTGAACTAAGAATTTTGAATTCTTAAGAAATAAAGAAGGAAGAAAAAAGGAAAAAGAGAACATTTAGACCTTGAGGCAGGAATTTATCATGGTGTGAGGCATTGAAACCAATCTCCTTCTAGCAGGTGGTAGCAGCTGGTTAAAGAAGAAAAGGGTGACCCTTGAACTTACCTCAGATAGAGAAAGCAGGTCTGGAGGCTGCAGGGAGAGAATAAAGATTTACAAAACAGAATACAACTGGTGTTCATGGCTCCCCCAGCACCACTCTGCTGGATAAAGACAGATATTGACCCGTAAAGATCAAACAAAACAGAACAGCTAACATGTCAAATACATTGTATTGTGTTGAGGGAGCGAGTGTTGAGGAAGAAGTGGATGGGGTGTTGGGGACGAACAAGATAGGATGACCTTAATATATTTTTTAAAAGCCAACAACTTATTTTTTATTTTTTTCAAGCCACACCGTATCAAAATTGTAGTGATATCAACAGAGTCGGCAAACTTTTCTGCAAAGTGCCAGGTAGTAAATATCTTAGACTCTGTAGGCTTTATGGTGTCTGTTGCAACTATTCAGCTTCTGCAGCACAAAAATAGCAATAGGCAATATACGAGTGAATGAACATGGCAGTGTTCCAATAAAACTTTATTTACAAAATAGGCCATGGGCCAGACTTCCCAATTTAGAGAATTAAATCTATGTCTGAAAATAGTTCTGTTCTCTACAACCACCAGTATGTGGAATCAGCCAAATTATGTTTCTTTTACTAATTATGTTGCCAAAGTAAAAACTTGAAATATCTTCTAGATAAATTCCTTGAGTTCCTTTGTGACTTGAACATCTAACACAACACCTGATACATCAAAAGAAAAAGTATCCAATGTTTGTTAAATAAACTGAATGACTTTCTGAGAAAGATATGAGGCAATTAGTAAAACAGAATATCCTGAAAACTCAGTAATAGTTGAGAAAGCAATGGAATATAAAATATTCAAGAAAAATTCTAAGAAAAAACATCAAGACAAAGATTGTTTACCTGTTTTACATTTTCACAAAATATTACGGCAAAAGTTAGAGACTCTTTAAAACCTAAACTCTTCTCTTAATTCCTAAGAAAATTACAGGGGAAAAACTCATATATAAACAGAATGTATCTTTATTAAAAATTCCTCAGGGAGGTTGGGTGTAAAAAAATTCCTAATTTCATTAGAATACTTTAACAGAATCAAATCTTAATAGTTTTACTTAAAGTAATCATTTACTTTTATCTTGTGTTCAGTGTTCAAAATATGTGTTAAAATGCTCATAAGCAAGATCAGAGGAGTATGTATGGTTAGTCTTGCTTTCTGGTAGTTGAAGGAGTATATTACTTAGTTAAAAATCAGCCACCAGTTACAAACCTGTGTGAAAACCAGAATTCTGAATGGGAAAAATGTAAATTCAGTTATTTTTGACGACAGATGGCAAAATAGAAGAAGCTGACAAACTTTTTTTTTTCAGTCATCTCAGAATTCGATTCAAAGTGTCAACTGAATTCAAAATTTTTATGGGAAAATTTAATGTTTTAGGATGACTACTATTATTACAGGAGCTTCAAGACCACATTAGGTTATTTGATTCTTAAAAGTTTACTCAGAGGTGTCCAGAGTCAGCTTATTTATATCAAGATGTTTATCAATTAGGAAAAGATATACACCTGCTTTGGGAACTCAAAAGATACTGACATTAAAAAGGTCTATATTATTTCCAACAGTCGCACTCCATTTTTAGGCCATTATCATCTCAAAAATCATCTCTTGCAACTGACCTTTCACATATCACATTTCCCATCCTCCACCCCCTGGATCTATATTTGTGCTACTATTAGAAAAGATTCTCTAGAACTCTGCTTTGATCATATAGCTTCTCACTATCCACAGAACAGATATATTCTTGGCTCGATCTCTTTTGTCCTGTCATCCCCACGTGGTGAACTTGACTATTATTAAATCTAAGGGCCCACCTTTCTCCAGGCTTACATTCTGGCAGCTGAGATAAAACCAGTTGTTCTATCCTATATTTCTTGAGACAGCTATTTCAAACCTTGTCCATATTCCCCAATTACCCAATCCCACATACTACTCTTGATTACCTCTTGATTCATAGAAAATGGACTCTAATATCTCAGGATTCTGCCCACAAATTACCGATTTGCCTTCCCACATATTGTTCCCACTACCCCCCCCCCTTTTTTTTTTTAGAGAAAAGTGACCCTTTTGGCTAAGACCAATCTCTCTAACCATGTCCTAGATCCTATACCCAATAATCTACACAGGGGCTTCACTCCATTTCCATTGGTTGCCATCTCATTTCTGTATCTTCAATTGTTTATTCCCTATTGGCTTTTTTCCATTAGCATGTAAATATATATCTTTTAAACCTGTCTTCAACCCCGGCTTAATCTAGCTAACCTTTGTATATTCTCTCCATTCATGGTCAATTATAGTTTTCTGTGCTAATTTTCTTTCTCTTCCTTCATTTAACTCATCTAGCCTTGAATATGACTTGTGGCTCTGTTAGTCCACCAAAGCTACTCTTTCCCAACAACTAAGATAAACTCTTGTTGCTATATTCAATGGAATCGTTTCAGGGCTCATCTTAGTTGACTTCTTATCAACAGTTTACATTGCCTTCTCCCTTCTTACAACACATTTCCATTCACCACATTCTCCAGGCTTTCCTCTTACCTCTCAACTACTGTCATCTGTCTCCTTTTGTATACATCCTTCCTTTTTCCTAAATCTTTGAGGCTCTGACTCCCTAGGCTCTTTCAATCTTACAATGAGTAATCTCATTGTAATCTCTTCCACTCTCATGGTTTCAGTTATTTGTTGATTCACAAATCCTTATTTCAGCTCAGGCCTTTTTCTTGGGAAACAGATCCGTATGTTTAGGAAGCATATCCATAACTGCTTCCTAACATCCTTTCTTGGATATCCCACTGAACAACTCAAATTTCTCACATCTAAAGAGCATTCTATCTTAGTAGATCTTACTATCCTCTACCCAGATGTTCAAGGCAAAAACCTGGATGTTCTCCCTTTTTTCTTCTAATCTTTAAGAGATTGATTTTACTTTATAGATCTCAAATCTATTCTTTTCAATTACTGCTACTATTAGGGCTTAAAACATTTTTTGTTTCATTATGTGATGCTGACCTCACAATATGGGCTATGCTTCCCTCAGTAGCTTCATTGTTTTACCATTTTCCCACTCCCTCCTGATCCATGATTCCTATTTTATGCCTCAGTTCTGATAAATTACTCAATATTCCACATATGCTTGCTCTTTTCTTAAAAAAAATTTTGAGACACCTAGGTTGGAGCGCAGTGGCACAATCATGGCTCACTGAAGCCTCGACCTCCCAGGTTCAAGCAAGGTGTGGGCTACCACACTTGGCTAATTTTATTTGTTTGTTTGTTTTGCAGAGATGGGGTCCCGCTATGTTGCCCAGGCTGCTTGCTCTCTTTTGTCATCCAAATTTTCCACATCGTTTGCAACTGCCTGAAAACACTCCTCTTCCAACTTCTACTACATCGGCCTCCTTCAAGCCTCAGCTTAGATGCAACAATGTAGGAAACCTTGCCTAATTCCCTAAATCTGAGTTCAATTTCTCTTTAATGTGCTCTTACAATCCATCGCTCTCTCTCTGATCATAGCAGTCATCATCCTTCTACTGGAATTGGCTATCCATTTTTCTATCCTTCATGACATGGAGGAACATATAAGAGCAACAACCATGACTTTAACCATTCTATCCCCTTAAGGCATATAACATCCCACTTAAAAAATGAAATACATTCTATTTACTGAATAAATGATGTAGCTCTTGTTTTCTCCCTTAGATGGAAAGGAACTATTTGAACCTTCCACAGTGCCTAAGAGCATATTGTAGACATTCATTAAATACTTGTTGAAGTAAGAATAGAATGGGATTGCATTTTTCTGCCTCCTTTCCATGTGCACACTTGATATATACAGCAGTACAAATGTGGTGAAGTATAAATTTAAAAACTCATAAATTATATCTGGACAGTTCATCTCAAAATGTACAAAACAAGATATTTGTGATAGAAGCAAAACTTTTCATCAACAGAAATATTTCAAAATCTCATATACACTGCCTTAGAAATTTTTCTAGAAAAGTCTGGTTGTTAAGTCTCTTAAGTCTCCAGTCAGTAATTTATTCTACAAAGAAGAAAAACACATATAAAACTAATAATGAGGTTTAGCATCATTTCCAAAAAGGCAAAAAGAAGTATGAGATACCAAGAATAATGAGAAAAAAATAATACTTTAAAAATCAGATAAATATTAACAAATATTTCTATAAATACAACTTTATAAAAATAACGTCCTTGTTGATTGACTAAAAAAAAAGAATGTTAAAAAATAAAGAAGGAAAGTTATCAGTGAAAGATAGATAAAACTTTAAGCAGAACAGGAAATAGTACTAGTAATTTTAAAAATGAGAAAGATCAAAAACAGCTCTTCAAATGATACTAAAAATTTTAAAACTGCCCAAAAGGATTTTGAAATTAATTTGAAAAAGTAGTCACTAGGCATCTTCCATCTTATTTTTTCTAGGATGATTTCATATTTAGTGGGGGTAAATAGTCACATTAAAATAAGCTTGATATTTATTTCTTAGGAAGATACAATGATTAAGAAGCTAAAAGGACAAAATACGGTTCTGTTGTAAAATGAATTAATGCATTTACTTCTGGTTAACTGTAACAGCATGATATGAGGATGATATAAAGAATTAAAAATGAAGCTTTACATTTTATTCTCCATTCATGACAGTCTTTAAGAATTATGTGTGTATATTTTCAGATGAATTATAATAAAAAAAAAACCACTATCAGGTTTTTTTGCCTCTCTTTTTCCTGACATGGCATTTGATATTTTTAGTTATCCCAAGAACAAGAAACAGGGCACTTTTTAAAGTCTTGATTCATCGTTTACAATAGAGAATCTACTTTGGCCAACCTTTAAAATTTTAATCATTGCATGTTAGATATTTGAAATTTTAATCACTACTTTCTGAAATAGGCTTTAAAGTTATATAGTTGAATAACTGAATCTTGGGGGTCATAAAATCATTAACTTATTAAAAATCAAGAATTTACTGCTTTTACTATTTTAATATAAGACCTGATACTACCTATTTTAGCTTTTAAACAAGTTTTAAAAAGAGTAGTAAAAATAAAGCCAATACTTCCCCAACTCCCCCAAAAACACCCCTAAAATATATAATGATGCAACTATATAATATCTTTAAATTTCCAAATGTAAAATTTCTTTCATGTTAAGCAAGTAATCAACAAGTACTTCCATACTCCTCAATATCCCTCATTGTCCAGTACTTATCGATACGAAGAGCTGGAAATGGCTACACTGGCAACTATAGTGTTCCTATATTATTTTTACTAGGTTTTATAGCAGGGGTGTCTAATATTTTGGCTTCCCTCGGCCACACTGGAAGAATTGTCTTGGGCCACACATAAAATACACTAACAATAGCTGGTGAGCTACAGAGACAAAAACAAAAACAACAACAAAAAAACACAAACAAATCTCATAGCGTTTTAAGAAAGTTTACAAATTTCTGTTGGGTCACACTCAAAGCAGTCCTGGGCTGCATGTGGTCCACGGGCTGTGGGTTGGACAAGCTTGTAGGGTCCCTGAGTCTCCCTGAGGCACCAACATCCGGTCAGTATAACTGAGTAAACGATGTAATTGTTTGCTAAGGTAATTCTGGTTTGCATTTTGAATTTGGCATTACCTTAACAATAACTTGTATATGATTCTCTTTTGCTAGTTATGGATTACCTGTGAAAAAGAATCCTCATCTTTATATCTGTGGAAATGAGCTCAATGTCTGATATCAAAAAAACTACTCAACAAGTTTGCTGATTTATTTTTAAAAATATTGTTGCTCTACCACTCTTCAAATCATCAGTCTTAAAGTGAGCTCCAAATGACATAACAACTTGGTGGGTGATGTGAGATTAGGATTATCCTAGGATATGTTACAATCTATCAATTTAACAGATAGTCTTTACTTTTTTAAAAACATGGTCTCATAGTTGTGGTTGATTTCTCAATTGAGTAAATATTTACTAGTTTATAGTGTGGTACTTAATTTTTAGTTAGTTACTTGGTTATATTTATCTGTCAAACTGCTTACTGCTTTTAATAGATCTACCAAATGCAAAAGGAGATAACATCTACATTATTAAAATAATATATTTTAAAGATGATTTCTATGTCTCTACTATATATATTTTTATTTGTGTGAAATCCTGGACATATTAAGAGGTGGGGAAGCGCACTGGTACATTTAGCAGCACCTAATTTCACGAGTTTCATACTAGGTGCCAAGAAATTAGGTTGTCCAAATATTTTGGAAACTAATTAAAACTGAATCAGCTGTTCCTTTTCTACCTGTTATACTTTACTCAAGGCACCTACAATGAAACTTTAAAATTAAGTAGAGAAGAACTTACCTAGGGATTTGGAAAAATAGTTTGCCATTTGTCCACTGTTGCAAGACTGTCGTTTATGTCTTTTTGTTGACATTTCTGTGGTCTTCCATGGAGGTCTTTTTCTTTTGTTCAAATTGCTAAGAACTTCAAAACTATCAGGATTCTTGTCAAAGTTAACACATTTGCTTAATTTACTATTGCCAAGATGGTCAGCAAATTCATCAGCTGAAGGATTATTTGCTTTAGCATTTTCTATTTCTTTAGATTGTTTTTTAAAAGAATTTTGCCTAGCAGAATGAGATCTTAAAGTAAAGCGCTTTGATTCTTCCATATGAGTCTGATGAGTATTTCCACTGTCAGTAGATTCAGGAGAGTAAATGATTGTATTTAGCTTAAAAGTATTTCTGTGTTCAAGACAGTTGAGCTTCCTCAAAAATATTCTACAGTCTTTTAAGGTTTTTGACCTCCAACTATTAGGACATACATTTTCTAGTCTTGGTCCCTTTTGAAAGTCTTTTTGGCTGCAATTTGTTCCATTCTCTTTTGCTTCTGACTTAAATTTATTCTCAAAACTAGCATGTATTTTGAAGTCAGGCATTACTACCCTCTGCTGCAAGTCACCCCTGATCTCAGGTGGCAAAACACACTGATTATCTACTATGCTTTTTCCTTGGAGTGGGATGTCAGCATTTGTTTCTCCCTCAGTCTTACTTAAAAATTGGTTCTGGCAGAAAAATCTTAAGTTTCTCCTTTTAGAGTTCCAGTCAACTGTTCCATGGTTGTGCAGCTTTCCCTCTCTTTTCCACCTTTCATGATGCAACCTCTTAAACTCAGTCCTTTTTAATCTAGCTATTGCTAAATTACTTTTCACATTTAAGAGTGGAGAGTTAGCCACTTTATGCAGTATATGCAATTTCTCTGCTGATTTTGAAGGAGAAGAGAGTGCAAATTTTTTAAAGTGCTTTCTGAAGGGGCTGGCATTAAAGTCAGAATATTTGGTCCCTAATTTGATTCCCCTGGTATTTATTACTTCCAAAGGGTTTCGGGCATTTGCTTTTCTAACTAGTGAAAGAGACTGTGTTTCTGTTGTTTGCATAAACCAAGTACAGAGTTCATTCAAATCATACTTTTTCTGAAAAAGCATTTTTACAGGTGAAACTTCAAGTTCTAAAAGACAAGTTTCCAAAGGGCTTGCTACTTTGAAATGATCATTTTCAATGTGTTCTCTTTTTTTATGAATACAATTTTCAGCTTCATCTCCACTTACTTGCACCCAAGCATTTGTTATTTGCTCAAATCTATTGTTCAATTCCTCTAATAAGGAATCATTTGAAGCAGAAGTAGCCCACCACCTGAGCAAAGGGTTTGATGAAATTATAGGATCCAAGGATACTTCAGAAATAGGTACTAATTTATTATCTTCCAAACACTTTTTTGCATTCCGCGAAAGTCTGTTTCTTGGGGTATCTTTGTAAGCTATTTTCATCTTTGAGTGCCTACGTTTTTCCTTCTGACTTTTATTTTTCTGCAAATGCAGTTTATATGATTTATGGAGCAGAGCATTTCTATAAATAAGTGAGCTAGAAGATGCTAATGAATGTAAGAAATGCAGAGATGGTTTTCTATCCCTAATAGAATGTCTCAAAGGTACAGTAGCAATCATACGTTTTGATCCATTTTTAAATATATCAGCTTCAGTGTGCCTTATTTTATCCATTTGAGTGCACTGTTGGTCATACTTTTCTTCAGGCAGATTTTTTCCTGACGTATTATCCTGTTCTAAAGGAGGCAAGCAGCTGCTAATACTTACTTCTCTTTCCTGAGGTGAAGTTCTATTAATAGTCACAGATATGCCAGAGATTTTCACTTTTGCCGGTCTACCAGGCTTCCTACTTATTGCCAAAGGCTTCTGATTTGGTCGAATAATGTTCTTGGAAGGCTGAGGTATCACAGATTTGTTCTTGATGGGTCTCACATATTCAAAGCCAGACCCCAAGATCTCACTTTCAGTAGTCAAGCTTGCTACAGCACTTATTCTTTCACCCAAGTCAATTTTGTCTTCACTAATATTTCTGGGAGTATTATATTCAGTTGGAAAATCACCAGCATTATTGTTTAAAGACATAAGGTTGCTTATGTTTACCCTTCCTTCAGAAACATGCCTTTTAGTTCTTCTTGACCTTCCGTAAATAACAGTTACTGTAATACTCTTTTTATAAATACCTTCTTTTACTTCTGATATGAGACATTCTGGGCTTTTCCTTCCAGCACTAAAGGGCTCATTTTGGCAAACAGTGATGTTTGTTTGATCAATTTTAGGCTTTGGTGGTCTTCCAATTGGTCGCTTAATCTGTTTCACAACTTGGGGACCTATTTTTTTTGGTCTACCTGGTTTTCTTTTAAAAGATGGATCAGTAGCACTGCTTGAATTGTCCTTAGGTTCTTCTTGTGGCTTATCACTATTTATATCACCTATAAACATTGTAGAGGATCCTGCAGTTTCTTTTGCATGACTGAATTTGTTTAGTTCTCTTTGAAAAATATCAGTATCATAATGATTGCAGCGATAATTTTCAGAGTTCGCATTTGAGATATCCTCATTTGTTTCTGTTTTTTCTTCAGTTACGTGATGGGTTGTAGGTTTTTCAGAAGGGAGAATGACATTTGAATGGGAAGTGCCAACTGAAGTTAAAGTATATTTGACCCCTTCACTACTTTTAACCTCAGATAAAAACATGAGTTTGATAGGACTAGAATAGTTGGAAACAGATGAACTTTCAGTACCTTCATATTTTGCTGGTACATTTTCAACACTGGAAATCAAGTGACCCATATCTAAAATAGATGACTTTTTCAGATTTTCAAGTCTTTTGTTATTCAAATCCACTGTAGGCATGCAATGACTTTTGATAATATTGCCGGATGCTACCACAGATTTTGATAAGCTCTGTTCTTTGCATGTCATTCTATTTAGAGTAAGAGTCATATTTCTGTCAGCATGTTGGTCTTTACCATCAATTTCTATCAATTTCTTGGATGCTTTATATCCTTCTGATAATGGCTTATTCCAGGATTTTTTGGCTATACTTATTGTATCTTCCAAACGCTTCACAACCACTTGTAAATTAGAATTCATTGCAATTTTGTTTAGGTCTATATTGTGTGAGCTTTCAATGTGAATATTTTTCACTGGATCGTTTTTTGTTGTGGATTCGGATACTTTTTTGGCTTTAGGGGATTTTTTAAAAACATAATTATTTGTTACATATATAGAATACCACCCTGGAGGCACAATATTTCGTTTAGTTCTGCTCAAAAGTCCAGAAGCATCATTTCTCAAAAGAGTTTGAGTATTACCTAACTTTGGATTTTTCCTATCATTTTGCAAAAATTGTTTTCCATCTGCAGATTTCTCCTGTGGCTTTCTTATGCTCATTTTCTCAGGGGAAGTTGTTTTAAAGCTTTCTGAAAATTCATTAAAAGACAAGTTAGTTTCTGAACTATGAAGAGGTAGTTGCAGTGACTGTAATGCATAATTTGGTGAAAATGATGTTTCAGCATGATTTTTATCTTGAAGTCTTTTAGAATTTTGTAAAGAAGCCCCTTGGTCATGATAGAATTCTCCTTTGTCTGATGAAGATATCTCATTGTTTTGTGTCAATTTCCTTGAACTTTTTTCGGTGTATTTTTTTCTTGTAAAATTTTCATCAAGACTAGCAAGTTCTCTCTTTATCTGTAAAGACTGCCTTCTAAACATGGGTGAATCAGAGGAGTTGCGCATTGCAAATAAAGTTTCTTGACGCTTTCGAAATCTTGTCTGAATAATTTTATTTTCTACCTTTTTATCATGTTGACTCAATAATTCCATAAAACTATAATCACTGGCTTTTGCATTATGCAAGAGAGATGTTATGAAATCTCCCAATTTTAAGTCATTATATGTATTATAATCACTGCTAGATAATTTTACAAGGCTTGTCATATCCGTGGTTTCTATTGATTTTAGTTTTTCATTAATGCGATCCATTAAATCTTGAAAAATTACAGCAGTTTCACCTTTTTCATGATTTGTAGTAGAATTATTGCTGTCATTTGAGAGTAAAGAATAAGAGTTACTGGATTTTTTAGTTTTAAGTATTTTATCTTGATGATCACTCTTATTGCTGCTTATTTCTGCTGGTGTGAGAGATGGAGGCTGGTTAATGTTTGCTTCAAGTTTGTTATTTTCTAAGGCTGAAATCTCTGAGATGACGTCTTTCAATTTTTCAAATCCTTCAGTTTCTACAGGTGATAATGGTGGGGGTGAGGGACTTCGAGATCTACAGGCATCTTTAAGAGTGACTGAAAGATCACATACTTCCTTTGACAAAAGAGGACTACGAAAGGCTGATCTTGTAGAGTGAATGTTTGGTAACAGTCCAGAACAGCACCTGTGAGAATTATAACTGTCTGCAATTCCTCTATTCACTACTGGCTTAACGTGTTCAACAGTTACAGTTTGGCAAGATAAACAATGTAAATCTTTAATACAGACTGGCAGAGGTTCTAAACCAGGGCTTTGTTTTTCGTTTTGTAAACAACCTCTTTCTGCCAGCCTATATTCACAACTACAGAACAGACCATATAAATCATCTTCGATTAAGGGCTTTTGAGATTCTGAAGACACAACACATGATGTATTACAACAGCAAAGAGAAGCAGCATTCTGCTCTTGGACTAGAAATTTCAACATAGCCAAAACTTGTTGCTGGTGATGTATGCACAAAGATTCCAAAACTTTGTTTAATGCTGATTTTCTTTTTTCCATTTTAGTAGCTTCCTCTGATTTTGCATCAACAGTTGAACTAAAAATAAAAATCAAACAAAAAATGAATTGCAGCAAAAATACCACTATAAGGAGTTATAATTTTAACAGTGTTTGAAAAAAGATATTTTGGTATTGCTGGACTCCTGACTCCTAGAGAGCTGCAATAACGGCATTTTGATTATTGTTTAGCAAAAATATAATGAAGCACGGATAATTAATTTCCTATGACAAAGTATAAGTCAAAGCAAAGCCCTATTTTTGCAATATAAAAGCTGATGATTATACATATGATTACATTTATATATTGTCTGTTTTTAATGTATTAAGAATATTTAATGGAAAGTGCTTCAGAAGGAGTTAAATTTTTATGAAGTAGCCATTTTATATTCTGATACATAATTATCAGTCTACATTAGTGCAAATAAGGAAAATAAAATGTAGGAGTACAATCTTTATTTAAAATAGATATTTTTTCCAAGGCAGTGAAAATAATAAAAGCTTTCCATAATCACAAGGAAAATTAAGGGATTTAGATTTTATGTAAATAAGAGAATGTCTTTCCTAAGATTAAGCTGCAGGCGTTAGCTATTTAAAAATAAAATCTATTTTTAATTGATGTTAAATACTAAAGTAATTTCATAAAAGCTAAAGGCATTACTTACCTAATTATTAAGTTTCAAATGCTGGAAAATGGCCCACTACAGAAACTAATATACATCTAACTTTAACTAAGAACCGGGCTTGCTTATCAACCAATATAGAAGTCTACAAATTTTTTTTTAATCCAATACCAGCAGCAGGAAGAATAAAATATATTTAAAGAGTTCTGTTTCAGAAAAGTATCTATTTTAATTAAACATATCACCAAACTCTGTACATGAAAATTGCCTTTCACTTACAGTTTATTACATTTGTTGTTTTTAATAGTTCCTGATTTCTAGAAATTTTAAGGTTGGAATAATGCTGATTATGAACTACTATTGAAGAATGTATTTCTGTTTAAATACAGAATTATTATGCTCATCTATATTAAAAATTATAAGATTTTTACTTTAAAACAGGAAGTGGAATATTTTTATTTTGCTGCCTAAAACTGATATAGCCTGTTTCAGAGGTAAGTAATATTTCACTTATATTTTATAAAAATTATGTTATTTGAGTAGCAAAAATAAGGAAGCAAATTTTAAACACGTGATCAAAACTTTTCTGGAAATAAAGATAACTTTACTAGATCCATCCAATGTTCCACTAAAACTAGTGATCTGACATAAAGAAGCTATCAAACAAAGTGAGAAGAGATGTGAAATTAAAACAAAACTTTTAAAGTCACTGCCGCCTCTAGACAGATGAAGATAGGACATGATCCCAGTATCCTTTCCTTTTTGAAAATAATTTTTTATAAATTTTGTCATGGTTGGGAGTGTAAAATGATGCAACTGACTCCCAGGATTCAATAACATAGTTTTAAAAAATATATGTAGAGAGCAAGGGTAGGAAGAAATGGTAACTACCAAAGATTACAATATATTTTTTTCCAGCAAATTAAAAATGACTAATTTTCACACAAGCAAAAGAAAACCCAGAATGTTGTGAGAGATGCACTTCAGTAGTTTCTAAAGTGATGTTATGGCATAATAAAGAGAGAATTTACATGTTTCTTGGAAAAATATGTTGTATTTTAAAGATTAATAACTGTTTATAACTCTTCCTGAAATGCTCAAAGGCTTTTTTCTGTTAATAAAGCCAGGTATGTGGCACAAGTAATCAAAACTAATGACTAGTGTTAAGTATTCTGAAACAATGTTATAATACCAACTTGATTAAGCTCACAAAATTACAAAAACCACTGCTTTTTATATCCCTTTTCTGACATTCTAAGCAAAGCTTTTAGAGTTTTCTTATTCAATTTATTAATAATGGAATTTCAAAAATACTATGGTAGCCAGTAATTCCCATCTAATGCTATAAGAACAGCTTAATAAAGGTATAAATTAGATATTCAGATATTAGATTCTATCTTATGTATCAGATATCAGAAACTAAGATCTCAAATTACAGAACTTCACAATATGCTTATTTGGCTTCAAACATTCTCCCCCATATTTCTTGCATGTTAGGATCTTAAAGAAAAACCTAGTAATGAGTAAATAATAGTTGAACACACATATAAGTATCCAGTCTAGAATTTATTCTCAGGTGATTATATAAGGTTCTAAAATTGTATTTTTTTCGTAGATCCTTTGCTTTTAAAGTTTTCTAACCTTTTCCTGTTTGATTTATAAACCAAACATCCTGCCTATTTTTAGTATGTTACTATCCATTTTGCCCATTAGAAACTTGTTGGAATATTTCTTCAGAAAAAGTAAATTAGAATACTATATTTAATAAAACTGCTTCCTAAAGTAAATCAAAGAAGTCAGTGTAGTCAGTTTTTTTCTTTTCTTTTCTTTTTTTCTTTTACTGAATGAGTAAATCAATCACACACCAACAGTGTTGTAAATTTAAGTGCAAAAGCATTGAAGTGCTTTACTACAAATTACAACCTAGAAACACGTTAACTGAACAATTAAAATTCATACAATCAGATTTAGATATATAACAACACAAAGTAGGAACAGAATTACAGTACATTTACAACACAAGACAGATACATGAATTCATTAGAAAATATTGTAATAAATAATTCATGAATTATAGTGCAATTGATTTATGCATAAATATAACTAATTGCCTAACAATCAGTTTATATTAACAAAATCTGTCAAAATCAAGGCAGCCACAGAGTTTTACTAAATTACTGCGACAATGGAAATACTGCAATTAAAAAACAAATACAAGTATTTGTACTGTAAACAACTAAAAAAATCAGTCTCACTAAAGTTAGTATACAATTTAATATAAAATTGTCATTAGCTACCAGAAATGGTTTAAACAACTTGACTGAGCAGTAGTTTTCTAAAAACAGAGGCACTGTTTTTTCTTTTCCTTCTTTTTTTTTTTTTTAATATAAAATACTTGAGGAACATTCAAATAAGTAGAAAGCACATAAGGGTTGCTTTCACCTTCATTAAGTCTGCTGAAACGGGATTTTTCAGAAAATTGTCAATTAATAAATAGTAACTGGTAACTAAATTCATAAAGTACTTTGAAAGTTTAACATAAAGGTCATCTTAATAGAATCACTGGGGAGAAGGGGAATTTCCCTGCCTTTCCTAGTTTGTATAATCAAATGTTAACTCAGTAATAGAAATGTTCTGTTTCTTTTAAAAGTTATGGGTTGATTATTACCTATAAACTATCAAAAAATATTTTAATTTACTATTTCTGACCAAAAATAAATAATACAAGTACTAAAATGCTGCAAATTAACTATAATATCACCTATAAAACTACTGATTACTGTGAAGTCAATAGCAAAATGATCCCTGATTTATGAATCCTGTAAAGTTTTTGGTCAGGTCATCTTTTAAATGATACAAAAGTGTTCTGTAAGTTTCCCTTTACTATAAACTTCTCAATCAATTTATTAATGTAAATATAGTGTGAGGAATAAAAAAGCTCAATACAATATAAATATTATGTAATGCATTCAAAGCCCCCAAAGTTTTCCAAGTAAAATTCTGTATAAAGAGGTCAATAAAATTGTTTTGAAATATGTACTTTACCTTTAACTTTGCTTTTCATTGGGGGAAGGGGGAAATATACTAAATAATCCAAGTTCTGGCCCTCACAAAATATGGCTTAATTCTTTAAAAAGAAAGATGACCCTGACATCTGCTGTTCTGTAATCTATTATGTATATTTTCTTGGGGTGAAAAAAAAAAGAGGATTCATACCCTAGTGTGCAGGTAACATTAATAGCTGAAGAGGGTTAAGTATAGATCTCAGAGACCAAATAACTGCTTGGTTGTGTAGTTTCTCACTCTTCAGTTTCTTTAAACATGTAAGCAGTTTTAAAATTTAATAGCTGAAAATCTCTTTAGTATTACACGTATATATGATTATTAAATACACACAAACACAAGTGTAAAAACACAAGCATTTGACAAGGTGCACTTATTTTTTAAATTCAGCTAAAAGTATTCCTTTTGGACTTAGGAAAACTGGCTTAGAAAAATGATCAGAACCTGAATTTTAACAGAGAAAGGGGGCACTCAGAGAATTTTGAATACATAAAGCAAATCCCTATTCTTTATATGAAGGCATATGCTTTATAACATTTTACCACTACAGTTGCATACTCCATAAATCCAACAAGGATACTTTGACCCATATTTTAAAACTGCTATGTAAAAATGACCAGTCTCTCTTATGAGTCTAGTAAAAGTTAAAATGCACTGCCCAGCTTCTAACTACCCAATTAGTAGAGAGTTTACATTACTGAAAGTTCAAAACAGCTTCAGTGTTAAATATTTGTAAATCTATTCAAGACCCTGAACAAACTGCAAATTTGGTTATTAGCAAAATGATAATGTATCGCCCACCAAAATGAAATCTGCAATTCATTTTGATAAACTGAAAATGTTTTGAAGTGTCACAGCAGCAAATATATTAAAGTTACACTGAGGTTTTTCAATAGTAGGAGTGTGTCACAATCCTTAAAATTTAAAGTAGTCATAACATCAACTAACCAGCACATTTAAACCAAAATTATCATTCTCAAGCTTTTTCTGTGCACATTATAAACATGCTCTAAGTTGCATTCCAACTTTCTTTTCTAACCTTACACATTAGCTTATTTTTCAAATGAAAAACAAAACTAAATTATTTTAATAATTAAATTTAAATTATTTTTTGTTCTTAGTACTCCATCTTATTATATTAAAGGGTTCTATAGCTGCTGGGGTTAACTATGTGTCAGTTTTTTTTAAGTATATACCTTATAAACCCCAACTTCTTGCTAAATCAACTATTAAATGATAAATATTAAATTTCATTATACATATCCTTTAAGGTTTTCTTTTCTATTCCTGGTGGATGCACTTGAGTGCATTTTGTATTTCATAGAATGCACTGTCGTGTACTAATACTGTATATATTAATTTTTCTTAGTATGGAGATAGCTATTTAAACTTTGATTGGTTGCTTGATATACATACAACAAGTGTTAAGTATGTTGTATAGAATGTTTATAAACTATGAATATCATATTTCCATTATAAGATGGTTCAACTGAATGGCTGGAATGGTCTTTCACCAATAAAAATGTTTCACTTGACAATTACTCGTTTTCCCACAACGCTTTATGCTATTGACTACAAAGAAAACCTGAATCTTTTTCACCTATTTATACAAGGATTAAATACAAACTATCAGAATTAAGTAAGCAACTATATAATTCTGTCCACAGTGAAAACCCTGAATAAAACTTTTTTTCAAAAGGCATGTAAGTGGTTTTTGAACTGTAAAATTTCATGTCTCCTGTCAGAGTGAGCATTTGTAATTCCCACGTGTGTATATAGACACACAAATACACACCTGTGCACATACACACACACGCAAACACACACACACACACACACACACAAACATTTTCCTAACAAGTAATCTACACAGGCTTGCTGCTGTTTTTGCAGCTGCCAGTCCCTGAATCTGTCATATTATATAACCCAGTGTCTGGTAATCGTAGTTTCTTCTTCGGAGGAGTCTTCAGTGTTCCAGATCTTTCTTTTACCTTGTATTCTAAAGTGCTGTGAGGTACCCCATAAATTCCTTGTGCTTTGGAAACACTCATTTTTCCGCTCATTACCATTGCAATAGCTTCTTCCATTATTTCATGATCATATTGCCGATAGCGGCCACGTTTTTTCCTGGGCTGCTTACTGTCTTTTCGATCTAATCCATCTTCAGTATTTTCAGAGGTTCCATCAACTGTTCCATTTTTAGAATTAAGACACAAAGGAGAGAGGTCCCCATGTAGAAAGTAAGAGTCAACACTTGAGTGAGTTACAGGCCCAGAACATTCTATTTTGTTCTGTTTAGGGAGTATATTTTTCAGTTTTTGGAGAGCTGATCCTTCTAGGACTGAAGAGGTTTTGGAAACTTGATACATAACATCCAGCAGACCAGAACCATCAGGTTGTGATTTTGAGACAGAACTTACTCGTAGCTGAGGAATTTTTAACTGTACAGTAGGATTTGAAGTTTCATATTGGAGGCTTTCATTTTTTTCTTTAAACTGAGTGACCATTTTCTGTAGAGTTAGCTGATGGAGGTAAGTGGAAGCTGTTGGGAATTTTATTTCTGAGGTTTCAAGTAGATTGAGTTTACTTTTTTCTGTGCGCTCTGCTTGAGCTCTTGCCCACAAGGCTACTTTTTGCAGCACTGCACAAGTTTCTTTACTGTCCTTATATGAATAACTATCATGGAAATCTCGAGTTTTGTTTTTAAAAGATGCAGGCTTCCCTGCTGGTAAGGCTTCTAAGTGAAGAAGTAAAGTTTTTTGAGGTATGCCATAAAGTATGCCTGCTTTATTTATGTCCAGTGCTCCAGACTGAATGTCTTTCAAAGCTTTTGAGAGCAAACCATCTGCAAACTCAGCACTTCTTTCCACATAGTCCTCTCTGTTTCTGTGTAGTCTCCTGGATGGATGGAATGAAACGATGGTAAACTGATGCATGAGAGACTCTCACACAGCTATGGAAGGGGAGGGTCCACTCCTTTATTATACTCCTTGCTTAGGTAACATCACTGCTTATGACACTTTTAAGTCTGTGAGATGTAGTAGTTACTCCTTATCAAAGCAAACGCTACAGTCCTGGTAGGACAATGTGTCAATGATACGGTGGCCTCAACGGGCAGACCTTCCAAGAACATAAAATCCTAACTCAGTATTTGTAAAAATATTCTCATGATGTTGCTATTCCTCTGATAGATGCTTGCAGAGCAACACTTATAAATTTTATTTGTACAATTAGAGCTCCATTATAAAAAGTACCCAAATCCTAAAGGAGTTTTTGTTAGTACAAACGTGACGTTACCGCTAAACAAGTAATAAAAGAGTCAACCCCTTTAAAGGAAATTTGTAGCAGCAGGAATATTTCCAAACACAAACATCCCATATTTCCACAAGACTAATTTTTCTCTAGACAAGAGCTTAAAACTTGAAACAAGTAGATGTTATATTTGAATAATTTAATTTTAGATATTATAAATGTCACTTCTATTTCAAATTATCATTGTAATTTTCAAAGTTTCTCAAACAGAAAGCTTACCATACCTTACGACTCAAATACTACTACGGCCATAGTTGAAACAAATTACAGTCTACCTCTAAGATTTAAATGTGACAAAAAAGCTTCCTATGCAGTTAGTTAATGGGAAGATGCAAAAAAGTTGTAAAAAAAAATCCAAAAATCCAACAGAACAGCATTTCACTACTAATTATTTATTTAATGATTAATGACACTTTTCAAAACATGAGAGGACTTTTTGTGGTGATTACTAGATATATTTAAGTAGTTTGCCACCACATCTAAAGTGCAATAAAAAAATCTAAACACTATAAACTAGCGTTAATTAGTAAGTACAGTGCTTTTGGAATTTGTTCATTGTTTTAAAAAATTAATAAATTACATATTTCCCTTAAAATTGTGTCCTGAGTATTTAATTTAATATTCTCTTACTCGTCCTGCTTCTTAGTTTGTATTCTATAAGTTGGTAGTTCATTTTAGTAACATGAACTAAAGTTTGGTGATTGTTCTGATAACTTTTCTTTAACAGAAAGAATAAAAAAGAAAGAGAAAGGACAAATGAAAGGTATGAGAGAGAGACACTTATGAGTGACAAAAATTCTGGAGGAAAACTATATACGTCAATACTACTCAGAATAGTATTAAGAGTTCTCTGCAGAGATAATTTTATATTAATATTAAATTATATTTCCTAGATATTGCTTACCCAGCCACTGAATTTTCAGAAGAAGGATCACATATGGATGACTCTTCAGATTTTATGCTGGTTTTCTTTGTAGAGAGATCTAACACTCCATCCCCTATAATTTTTGCAAGAGAAAAAACTTTATATTTGCAACAGATAGGCAATCCTTACATTTTAATATTTCATATTTTGTTGATCTAATTCATAACACTAGTATTTGATATGTGGCCATTACCTATTCATCTTAAACGGGTTCAGGAACAGGATATGACTGGGAAGGCACTATATAGGAAAAAAAGAACAGAGGAGGAGCTGGCATTGCCAGGTGATAGGAAGAAACTAACTAAATATATGATATAAAATTTGTCTAAGATAAACTTTTAGTCAGCTCTCCACCATTTTGTAGTGAATAGCCACTGATTGCTCATTCATGACTGTTTTACATTCAAAGCTGCCCAGATAATGCTTTGGGAAGGTGGGAGTGATGTAAATTGTACAAAATGGAGAGAATAGAAAATGTGATGATGAGTAAGAGAATTGAATAATTAGCATTTACTAGGACTAGCAAAAGGTAAACTGTGGCTGTATGTATAAACATGTATTTTCTAGAACTCATAGTGTAAAATTTTACTCTTTTAAATTATTGAACTATACAATAGTTAAATCATTGCCTACATAATATATTGTGCTTATATCTACGACTAAAGACACAATTTACGATAATGCAACTTTAGAAAAATAATGTTATAAAATAACTGCCTACGCATATTATTAAAATGTAATTATAACATTTACATAAATAAAAACTCAATGATTCAGACTTGTTAATCTGGCATGCTTCAGGATCAAAAAGGATAAAAATAAACCATGAATTTAAAACCCAGCAAAGAATTCCGTGAATGTTTTTATTGTTAGCTAAAAAACTGAAAGTTTTAGCTCTAAGAAAAATTATTATTGAAAAATACATGTTTAAAAATATACTAATTCAACTGGGCTTAAAAAATTCAACTGGGTTTTACTGTAACCATAATCAATCCATGAAATATGTATGTTCCTGGGCAGATACAAAGATGAAAAATAAAACAAAACATCCTATCTATAGCCTCCTATATAGACTTCGACATAATTTATTGAGCGCTCACTATATGCAAAGCACTATTTTAGGCACTAGAAGAGCATCAAAAAAAAAAGTCATACAAAGTACCTATTGTCATAGTCATAGTGCTTAGGATCTAATGAGATAATTCATACACCACCACAACCAGCACCACTACCACCAGCAATTATGATAGTGCCACCCTGGAAAATAACACAGAGTAAGCTGATAGAGTAATGAGGGTGGGGCTGAGAATGCTGCTGTTTTACACAGTGTTATCAGTGCAGGCTTCTTTGATTTGAACAGGGCCCTGAATAAGGTGAGGGTCACCAACTAATCAGATACATGGGAGAACGTTTCCAAAAGAACAGTCTGTATAGGGGCTGTGATATGGAACCATGTCTGGAACGTCAGAGGAATAGCAAAGGCCAGGGTATCTGAAATTGAAGGAAGCCAGGCCAAGAGTGAGCTGAGATCAGAAATGTTGTAGGAAGAGGTTAAACAGGGCCATTGGGCCATGGCAAGAACTTCACATTTCATTCTGACAGAGACAGGAAGCCACTGGAGGATTCTGGGTGGAAGACTGACATGATTTCAATTTAGGTTTTTAAAAGATCAATCTGCTATGGGAGAATGGACCGCAAGGGGCTAAAGGTGGAGCAGGGAAACCTGCTGGGAAAGTGCTATGCTATTTCTCGTTTCTGGGCTTTCACACTTGGAATTGGTTTCCTCTGCCTAGAAGATTCGTACTCCTCTCCTCCTGACCCCCGCGCCTCACCCCAGCAACCCCTCCTAATTCTCACCAAATCTAACTCATCAGCCCCACTCAGAACACAATGTAGAGTTGGTTGATCATCGTAATAAGTTACTATACCAGTAACACTTACTTACAGTATTTAGTGGGTTGTAATGCTAGTTGTTCATATACCTACCAGTGCTAGCCACAGACTATAAGCTATGTGAAGGCAGAGACCATGCATATTTTATTCATCAATATATTCCTGCTGCTTAGAATAGTGCCTGGCATACAATAAGTATTCAATAAATGTTTGCTGAATAGAATTTCAAAGAACTGGAAAAATTCAGCGTGGCTAGAGGTTAGAGTCCACAGATTAGAAGGGTAAAAGGGGGAGACTGAAGAAGCAAAGTACCTGGCACAGAGTATCTTGAAAAATTATTAAATACAGTTTATTGCCCCAGTTTACCCATCCAGCTTAATTTTAAGCTTAGTCTCCAACTCATCTCAAACCTCACACGTCTCATTTATCTATGTAACTACTTGAATTCCCTCAAACGTGCTATGCAGTGTTATGCCTCTCAAACTGCAGTACCTTGTTCCCTCTGCCTAGAATGCTCTACCTATTCGACTTCTCAAACTTCTACTCATCAAACTTCTACTTATCCTTAAAGACTCAGTCAGATCCCCTGCCCAGGCAGAAGATGCTTATTTTGTCTTCCTACGTGGACAGCATCCTATAATACTTATGACACTATCATGCAATTATTGATTTATAAATCTTTTTCTCCCATGAGACTGAATCCCTCAGGGTTCAGGATCTTGACTTATTCATTTGTATTACTAAACATTGGTAGAGTGCTAAAACCTACTAAAAGGAGAAAGAAATGTTTCCTCTGTTCTGTCATCTCATTTCTCCTTTTTGGCAATTAAAATTTTGCTACTTTAAGAACTTATAAGAAAGGATAACTGCCAAACTCATATTCAAGTTTATAACTTTATTCACTCATTTTGATTTTGCTCATTTTATGTAGTTTATGGCATATAAAACACATTCCCCTAAGTCTGTTACTCTTAGTCTCAGAATGAAGTAATGAAATTTCCCCCATTCTAAGCTTAGACTTGATATGCTCCACTTAAAATTATTTCATAAAATAGAAATTATGAAAGGAGGTACAGGAACCCCTTTCTCTCCTTTACAGATACTATAAAAACTAGGCTGCAGCTCTCTACCTGGGGCAATAAAGGTTTCTTTTCTTTTTTTGGACTACTCACACACGAAGCACCAACTAGAGCGCATTTTAATCTGGATGAGCTACACATAAGCTCTACTCCATCTTTCAGAAACCTATGCAAATAGGCTTATACTTCTGATTCTTTCTCTTTAGGAAGTCTAAACAATGACCCTATTGAGAAATGCTTTTATCTCTTCTTCACAGCCCTTTCTCCACATCTAGGCTATGTTAAAAGTTTTATTCTAAAAGGATTTGACAAATAAAGTAATATATTATAGTATCTAGTGAAAATGAAAAATGTACTCCATATTTCTGTCACATTGCATTAAAATTCTTTTATCAATTAATGTCTACATAGTAAACACAAAATACATAAATATGTAATAGTTGCAATACCATTAAGAATTTTAGATCAATTTTAGTTATCTATAGAAAATCTCACTTTTTGTTAGCAGTATTAACCATCTATACTATTTTGCTGATAGCATGATTCCCTTTTCTTCATAAAGCCTGTAGTTCAAGGGCTGGAAAAGTCAAAAGAAGATACTCCTAGGATTGTCTGAATTAGAAAAACAAAAACAATGAGACAGCCAGCTTGGGAAGGATAGAGAAAGCCCAGGAATGGCGGGGGTGGGGGAAGGATATTTTCTTGTTCCTCATAATTTATATTTATCTGAATGGTGATTACATCACTCCTTCGCAATGGAGATATAACTAGAATCTGTGTGTACATCATTCCAAAGTACTAATTAACTCTAAATATATGATAAAAATCTGTTTAAAATCAACTCTTGGTAACCTCTCCCACCATTTTGTAGTGAATAATGTAGATAAAATTAAGCGCCCAGCATGCTATTACAAGATAACACAAACTAAGTAAGGTGGAGGGGGAGGTAATTAATTCAATTTTACTAGTATATTCTCTGCAGTCTATCTTATTACATTGTAATTTATTCCCCATTTATTTACTGTTGGTATTCAGGTTGTTTTAGTTTTTCACTGTTACAAACAATGCTGAAATGAATATCCTTCTAAATTTTTTTTGTTTTCATGTACAATAATTCTCTAAGATAAACTATCGGAAGTGCTGAACAATAGATACTACCAAATTTATTTCCCACATCCTTGATAACACTTGGTGTTGCTGTGATTTTTAATTTTTGGTGAATAAGTAAACTTCAGGATTAAGTGAAAAAGACAGTGTATTTATTATGCCATTTATGTGAATATTTAAAGCACATAAAACGATTTTGTTTACAGATACATAAATAGGTGGTATCATTGGTTGCTTCCAAGGGTAAACAAAAAGATTTAAAAGGACCTTAACTGTATTTCTAGAAATACTTTAGTTCCTTAAGAGAAGACAAATCAGAGGTAAATATGAACAAGTAACACGTTTATTAATTCTGGTTAACAAGTACAGGATTATTACATTGTATTTTTCTGTATATTCAAATTTTTTACTAACATTTAATAATAAATACAAAATTGTTTTCATTTACTGGTTGGAGACGGGTCATTTAACACTATAATTTAATTATTTCTGATCAAACACTATTGTAAAATGTACAGAATTAAAGATAAGCCAATCTAATCTTTGAACAAGGTCAGGTAATTGTCTATATAACACTACCGGAATTAAATTTAAAAATAAACTGACGTTTCAAAAATTGAAGTCATGGCCACATTGGGCAATTTCTTGAATACTGACACTTTATTGGGTTAATTTTTAGTTAAAATTCAGATTTCAATTTTTCATTTATAAACTGTTTTCTTTCCTGTATTGTCATGCAAATTTCTGATAAAGGATCTATTCAAAAAGGACAACTGGAACCTTCATAATATAGAATTGTTTTCCACCCCTCCAAGGAAATTATTCTGTTTCATCTCTTATCTGGCCTTTTGCTATTCTCCTCTCTAGGAAATTCTTATGGTTTTGTCAATTATATTTGACTGATTGCTAGAAAATATTAGTAACTTACATTAAACCTAATGTGTTTAAAACTCTATTTTTCTATAGTGTACTTAAAGTGTCCGAAGCATTTGCTACAAACATTACATGTCTTAACTCATCCAGTTCTCACAACAACCGGATGGCATAAATAGGTTTATTAATGTGCAAATTTTGATGATAAAACTGAAAATGAAAGAGAAATCAACTACTTGAGAGGCTGAGACGGAAGAATTACCTGAGCCCAGAGTTTAAGTCCAGACTGGGCAACATAGTAAGACTCCTGTCTCTTAAAAAACACAAAAACAAAAAACGATGTAGCCATATGTCTTCAAAAATCTTAAAAATGTTTACACTCTTCTAGGTATCTATTTTAAGAAAATAATATTTAACATAAAAAAGGTTTTATATACAAAGATATACCGTAGATTATACAATTTTTTAAAAACACTAAATATTTTAAAAATGGTTACATAAATTATGGTCCCTTCACTTGCTTGAGAATTAGATTTAACACTGCCATTAAGGCATTAATAAAGCATGAAAAAACTGCAAATGCTACTGTAACGTTTTTAAAAGGTATGATATAAAAATCTGATATACAGATGATGTAAACATGTAAATGCAAATGCTACTATAACATTTTTAAAAGGTACGATATAAAATTTGATATACAGATGATGTAAATATGTTTTGCATGTAAAACAAGAACCCCAAATAAAATAAAATATAGAATAAACTGTGGAAGTAAATATACAAAAATGGGAACAATGGTGATCTTTGGTTGATAAAGCGTTGAGCAGTTAAAATATGTGATTGTGTGCATGCACTACCTAGGTATGTATGTGCCTACATATACACTTACACATACTTTTCTGCCTTTCCTAAGTTTCCACAATAAAAAAAATCCGTAAACTTAATTAGCGAAAAAATCAACAAAGTGTAAAAGCATTCCCTGGGTTTATCCAAATTTCGATTTTAAAAATTTGAAGCCTTATGCTCACTGCAAATAAAATTGTTTTGATTGTTACTGTTTAACTATGGCGTTTCAGTCATGGGAGAAATAACACAAGAGTAGCACATTATTCCAGCCTTAGGATTGGTTTTTCCTTCATTTGCCTACCTCTGCAAGTCAAATAGTATTTTTTTCTTTTTCTTTTTTCTTTTTTTTTGAGACGGAATCTCACTCTGTTGCCCAGGCTGGAGTGCAGTGGCACAATCTCGGCTCACTGCAACCTCCACCTCCCGGGTTCAAGTGATTCTCCTGCCTCAGCCTCCCAAGTAGCTGGGATTACAGGCACTCGCCACCACGCCCAGCTAATTTTTGTATTTTTAGTAGAGACGGGGTTTCACCATATTGGCCAGGCTGGTCTCGAACTCCCGAGCACCAAATGATCTGCCGGCCTTGGCCTCCCCAAAGTGCTGGGATTACAGGCATGAACCACCATGCCTGGGCTCAAATAGTTTTTTAACTGGAAGGTTATTTTCTTCCCGATGTGTTTTGTTTTGTATATACATAGCTGAAATACTACAGAATTCATTAATCTACTATTTATTCATGATAAGAGATGATATAAATCAAAGTAAAGTGCTTATAGTGAATTTAAGATGTAAACATTTATAATAGCAAATTTAGGAAAATGCTATAGGTGAAATTAAAATAAGGCTTCAACATTTCCACCAAATGCCACTTTAGACTTATTGTAATTCTTTTTTCTTTCTTCAGTTATTCCTGCAAGTACTGAATTAAATCATGGCTTCAAAAGGTTTCAAGTCAGTACCTATGAAAAACATTTTAAAGAACATGTTCTCTTTTATCCTCTATATTACATGACCTTATTCTGTAAAAAGTTTTAGGCAAGTATATTATTTAAAACATGGTTTGTATACTTATTGCAACATCATAGTGGAAGACTTTAGATTTTTTTAACCATGCATTTGAGACTCCTTGTTATGCTCCTCCAAAAATGATTACTTTAAAAAAATCTTTTATAAATGTTTTACATAAAAGTACAATCTAACTATACAGTTTAATGAATTTTCATGAACTCAACCTTCCTGTATAAAAACTACACCTACTTACCAGTGTCAACCCTGATGCTCCCCAACCTCAGTATCTTCTTCTGGTCACCACCTTGCCCCTACCCCTACTACTGTGACTTTCAACAGCATTATGCATTCTTTTAGATCCAGCAATTTCACCTCTAGGAATTTGTCCTGAAGTAAAAATTAAGATTGACTTTAAAACCTTAGCTCAAGAATGTTTATTTATATATAAAAGACACATAATATGTGATCCTTCCATACTATTGAGCTAACTAAATGAATTTAAGTATTAAAACGATTCTGCAGAAAAATACTTAGTAACATAAGGATGTCAAAAATATAAATTATGCAAACAGTTTACAGAGGATATATATCTCATGTAGTAGGTCAGTGGGGCTGAGCACTGCGAGTGTGTTTTGTGCACATGTAGATATTCTTCAGAAAATGGTTTGGAAGGACTGAACACAGGAGCACCTGCAGATAGCTCTGGGTGGAAGAATACAGGAAAATTGTTATTTTCTTCATTTTCTTATTTGTTTTCTAGTTTTTCTATAGTAGGTAAAGCTATCTTCTAATGCCTAATTTGCATTGAAATTTCTTGAGTCCAAAATGTGTTTTTACAGCTGGTATCTTCAACTAGAATCAAATAATGTCTCTGTGTTACATTTGATTCTTAGTGTGACACATTTGATTCTAAGGTTATTTATTTATTTATTTTTGAGATAGAGTCTTGCTTTGCTGCCCAGGCTGGAGTGCAGTGGCATGATCTTGGCTCACTGCAACCTCTGCCTCCTGGGTTCAAGCGATTCTCCAGCCTTGGCCTCCCGAGTAGCTGGGATCACAGGTGTGTGCCACCATGCCTGGCTAATTTTTGTATTTTTAGTAGAGATGGGGTTTCACCTTGTTGGCCAGGCTGGTCTTCAACGCCTGACCTCAAGTAATCCACCTGCCTCAGCATCTCAAAGTGCTGGGATTACAGGCGTGAGCCACCACGCCTGGCCATGGTCTCTAATTTAGGGCAGCACTTTCCCCAATTTATGATGGGGCTATGGCTTGATAAACCCACTGTAAATAAAAAAATATAGTAAGTCAAAAATGCATTTATATCCCAATACACCCATTGTAATGTTGAAAAACTGTAAGTTGAACCACCTTAAGTTGATGACCATCTGCACTATTTTCCTGTGGTATCATTTACTTTGCTTTAAAAAATTTCTTGTATAATAATTCTGATAAACTTGGAATTGGCAATAAAGCAAGTAACTCAAACTTTTGGATTTCACAATTCCTTTTTACTCTTAAAAATTATTGCAGACCTTTTATGTGGGCTGTATCTACTGATATTTACCATAACAGAAATTAAATAAAAGGATTTTTAAAGTATTTATAATTGATAACAATAACAACGCTAAAAATGTTAATGTTCATAAAACACTTATGAAAAACGTTTTCAAGATGAGTAAAAAGAATTATATTTTAAAAACAGTTTTGTAGATCTCTTTAATGTCCAGCTTAATAGAAAACAGCTGAATTCTCACATCTGCTTCTGCATTGATTGTGTTGAGATATCACACATCATGTAGCTTCTGGGCAACTTTACTATACACACTTGTGAGAGAATGAGAGTAAAAAGAACAAATAACATATTACTAATTTTAACCTGGTATATCTCCTGAAAGGGTTTCAGGGATTCTCAGGGCTTCCTGACTATGCTTGAGAACCAGTGGTCTAATAATTGTTTAGATCCATGTCCAACATTTTTGGTAACAATACTTCACAGGTGAAGTGACATACCACGAGGTACATAAAGTCTATTTTCAATGATGCTCAAGTGATCAGTGTGTTCTGATGGTGACAGTCTGACCCCTCTGTTGTAAAGTTCTCAAAATAATCTTTCCTCTGATACTTATCTTTTTATATATGTGTATACATATAATATATATTTTAAAAGTTTTATTGGTTTGAATTGACACATAATTGAACCTATTTATGGGGTCCATACATGTATACATGTACACATTGTACAGTAATCAGTGTAATTAGCATATTCACCACCTCAAACACTTGTCTTTGTGGTGACAACATTCAAAATATTCTTTTAGCTGTTTTGAACTATGTTACCATTAACTATAGTCACCCTATTGTGCAACAAAACACAAGTATTCCTCCTACCTAACTTTGTACCTGTTGATCAACCTCTGTCCATTCCCCTCCCCACACCCTTTTCCAGCCTCTGGTAATCACTATTCTACTCTCTACTTCTATAAGATCGACTTTATTTAGATTCCACATGAGTGACAAATAC
This sequence comes from Pan troglodytes, assembly GCF_028858775.2. Taxonomy (NCBI): domain Eukaryota; kingdom Metazoa; phylum Chordata; class Mammalia; order Primates; family Hominidae; genus Pan; species Pan troglodytes. Next base: position 18,380,449 of record NC_072401.2, read on the forward strand.
ACATATTGTATTTGTCGTACTGTGCTGGACTTATTTCATTTTACTTAATGTCCTCCAGTTTCATCCACGTTGTTGCAAATGACAGGATTTCATTTTTTATTGGCTGAAATAGTATTCCACTTTGTATATATACCACACTAAAAAAATCCATTCATCTGTTGATGGACATTTAGGTTGATCCCGTAATCTTGGCTATTACAATTCAGCAGTTTTCTCTGTATTCAGAGTTGTGCAACCATCACAATTTTAGAACATTTTCTCCACCCTAGAAAGAAATCCTGCACCCTTGGGCGACTGCTCTCCCTTGTCCTATGACTCCTGGCCTTTGGCAACCAGTAATCTACTTTCTATGCCTATGGATTTTCCTATTCTAAACATTTCATACAAATAGAATCATATATTTGGTCTTTTTTGACTGGCTGCTTTTACTTAGCACAATGTTTTTAAGGTTCACTCATGTTGTAGCATGCATCAGTACTCCTTTTTATTGTTGAATACTATTCCATTGTATGGATGTACAATATTTTACTTATCCTTTCTTCAGTTAATGGACATTTGGGTTGTTTGCACTTCTTGGCTATTATGAATAATGCTGTTATAAACATTTGTGAACAAGTTTTTGTGTGGACATATGTTTTCGATTCTCTTGAGTAGGTTCCTCGGAGTAGAACTGTTGGGTTATATAACTGGATGTGCAACCTTTTGAGGAACTTCAGACTGTTTCCAAAGGGGTTGCATCATTTTATATTCTTACCAGCAACGTATCAGGGGTCCAAATTTTCTGCATCTTTGCCAACACTTCTTGTATCTTTTAGATTCTAGCCATCCCTAGTGGATGTGAAACAATGTCTTTCTTTCTTTCTTTTCTCCTCTCCTTTCCTTCCCTCTCTCTCTCTCTCTTTCAAGAGGGAGTTTCGCTCTTGTTGCCCAGGCTGGAGTGCAATGGCACAATCTCAGCTCACTGCAACCTCCGCCTCCCAGGTTCAAGCGATTCTCCTGTTTCAGCCTCCCAAATAGCTCGGATTACAGGCATGTACCACCACGCCCAGCTAATTTTTTTGTATTTAGTAGAGACGGGGTTTCACCATGTTAGCCAGGCTGGTCTCGAACTCCTGACCTCAGGTGATCCACCCGCCTTGGCCTTCCAAAGTGATGGGATTACAGGTGTGAGCCACCACGCCTGGCCTGTGTTTCTTTTGTAAGTTTTAATTTTTGTGGTTACTGAGTATGGGGTACATGAGACATTCTGACACAGGCATACAATTGTATAACGATCACATCAGGGTAGACGGGGCATCCATCACTTCAAGCATTTATCCTTTGTGTTGCAAACAATATAATTATACTCAGTTATTTTAAAATGTACAATTAAACTGTTATTGACTACAGTCATCCTATTGTGCTCTCAAATACTAGATCTTATTAATTCTACTTTTTTGTACCCATTAACTATCCCCACTTCCTCCTTACCCCACCCCCCACTATCCTTCTCAGCCTCTGGTAACCATCCTTCTACTATCTCCATGAGTTCAATTGCTTTAATTTTTAGCTCCCACAAGTAGGTAAGAACATGAAAAGTTTGTCCTTCTGTGCCTGATTTTGCTTAACATAATGACCTCCAGTTCCATCTTGTTGCAAATGAAAGGATCTCATTCTTTTTTATGGCTGAATAGCACTCCATTGTGTATGTGTACCGCATTTACTTTATCCATTTGTCTGCTGATGGACACTTAGGTTTCTTCCGAATCTTGGCTATTGTGAATAAAACTGCAATAAACAGCGGAGTTCAGACTTCTCTTTGATATACTGATTTCCTTTTTTTTTTTTTTTTTTTTTAGGGTATATACCTAGCAATGGGATTGCTGGATCATATAGTGGCTCTATTTTTAGTTTTTTGAGTAACCTCTAAACTGTTCTCCATAGTGGCTGTATTAATTTACATTAGTCTTTATCTTCTGATGCTGTTGTTTGATTCAATTATCTTATTGGGGTGGAAAAACAGTAATATTTTAAGTCTATTATGCCTTCCATATTTATTAGCCAACATTCTTCAAGAATTTTCTTTAAATGATTTGGTTGTCCTGAAACACAATTTGTATAGAAAAAGCAAGATAAATGCTTAACACTTTCCTTTAATTGCTAATTTTCACAGTAAAGAACTGGTGTGGTGTGTACCTCCAATAGAGACTACTAACTCTGGGGGACACTTTCAGTTTCTGGTTCTCATAAATGAGTACATTTTAAAACGTTCAATATTTTTCATTCCACCGAAATTGTTCTTCTACTGATGATCAAATATTTTCATATTTGACCACCTGGGAACCTTTAACATTGACTCCTGTATTCTTTTAACAAATTCATCTTTGGGCTTCCTTGCCTGCTAGCACAAGATGTTCCAGGCTCATCTTGTACATTTCCTAGTCCAAACCTGAAGTCCAAAGAGGCCTGCTTCCTTTCAAAGGGAAATAATGTTTAGAGACCACACTCCAGGTTTACGTTCAATGCCACTGAGTTTTCATTGCTTATAGGCTATTTCAGTGATCAGATGAGGAAATGTGTATTTTTGAAAATAATTCATGGTTTGCACTGCATTTCCAATCCACATGTAATATAAGGTTTTTTACTTGATGTTGTTTTTTCTCTTACACTGAAAATACTGGTTTCATAATGATGTTAATATGATTACATATTTGATTTGTTCTACAGACTCAAAAAATAATGACAACATTATTACTAGTATTACTAAAAAAAGGTTTAAGCGTTCCTTAAAGTATTTTTTTGCCCTTGGAATATATTCTATTGCCCTTGGAATGTATTTCAGTAAGAATATATAGTCAAAATGCTGGGTAAAATCACTTGATACAATTCTTTTCTCAATGTTATGTTACTAACATTATGTTACTAATTTGACCCAGCCAGGTTTATTTGTTATATTCTACTTCAAGTTTTTGGGATTGCTCTACTTTAAAAAAATGTTTATCCTTTGGAATATACAGAATATTTACATAAAACTCAATAACAAGATCTGTTGAGAGCACTTCCATTCCTGTCTCATCTGCCTCATTTACTTCATCCCCTTCTTGGTAACCACATTCATTGTCGTTAGTTTTTGGCTTATCTTCCCTGCTTTTCTACACAAAAGAGAGCATGTAATATATGTATTTCTGCATCTTGCTTTTTATTACCTCACAAGAAAACCTGGAAATTCACTATCAAGAGATCATTCTCACCGTTTTTTTTTTTTTTTTTTTTTTTTTGATGTTTGCCTTCCATTGTGTGGATATAAATAATTTAACTAACCAGGGCACTAGTGATGGATATTTGGATTATTTCCAATGTCCTGCTATTACAATTAATGTCCCAGTGAATCACCCTGAATGCATATCATTCCATATTTGTGCAGGTGTAATTAAAGGCTTGATTCCCTGAAATGGGATTGCTAGGTCAAAGGACAAATGCTTATAAAATGTAACAGATACTGTCAATTCCTCCATAAGGACTGCACAGTTTGTATTTCCACAGTAATGCATGAAAATGTCTGTTGCTTAACAGCTTTGACAAACACGGTATATAGCTAAACTTGAATTCTTATCAGTGTGACAGGTGTAAATCACATGAGTATGGTTGAGAGTATTTTCCTATGTTTAAGGGCTTTTAAAATTTATTCTATGAACTGACAGTATAATTATGCTCATTTTTCTATCAGGTTGTTGATATTTTACATTTCAATTTTTTGAAACTCTTAATAGATTAGAATCATTCATTTTTTATTTTATAAGGTGCAAACATTTTTTCACAGACTGCCACTGTCTTTTGATTTTTCTAATACTGCTTTCTTCTGTGTCATGAAGAAGTTTCTTTTGTTTATACATTGAAATTTGGAATTTATCATTTTCTTATTGTTAAGGGGATACTCTAGCTAAGACAGAAATGATGAACAGGGGGCAAGCCAAAAAAAAAACAAGAATATGTGAAGGCAGAGTAACCCAGGCAAAGGGATCAGCGGCCCTGAAGTACAGTGGGCTTGGCAAGTGTCAGACATAGACAGTGTGACTTACACCTAGGCGAAGAAGAGAAGGAAACGGAACAAGTCCAGAGTGGTAGGCAGGAACAAAATCTTGGCAGAACCTAGTAAGTCATTAAAAGAAATGTAAATTTTGTTCTTAATGTAACAGAAAACCAAGAGGAAGATTAAATACAAACTATCAGCTTTATTACAACTGGGCATAAGAACCCAATTTTGGCATATTGATAACTTCAAGGTTATAAAGTAGGTACGAAAGTTATCTCTTTGGGGAGAGAATACTTGGAGAAATTACAAGGGAAAAGAAAAAAACAAGAATTGACACTTGGAAACCCACAGGGTTGGTGATCAACTTTATATCATATGAGTACTTAACACGAACTGCTTCATGCACAAAATTATTTAAAATATTATATAAAATTACTTTCAGACTGCTTGTATAAGGTGTATATGAAACAAATGAATTTTCTGTTTAGCCTTGGGCCCCATCCACAAGATATCTTACTATGTACATGCAAATATTCCAAAATAAGATAAAAATCCAAAATCTGAAACAGTTCTGGTCCCAATCATTTCAGATAAAGAATACTTAACCCATATAACAAATTTTTGTAAAAAATTGAATGGCAACAGAGGACACTAATTTCTTTTTTCTTTTTCTTTTTGCTTTATATACCTAATAATTAAGTTAGTCAGGTGACATTTTAGATAGCATTTATGGAACTTCTGAATTTGAAAAGTGCACTTTTTAAAAAAATGACATTCTTTACAAAACAGAAAAAAGAAAAATCCAGCTTATATATACTGTAACAATTTTATTTCTTCACATTCTATAATCTCACCTTATTAAAAAAGCTTTGAACAATCTCTTGGTTTTCACTTGAGACAATTTTCATACAGTTCCTCAAATATATCTGATACATTCCTGCCCTGAGTTTTGATATTTTGTATTTATATTTGATATTTCTTCTGACTTAAATGCCCTGACCTTAGATCTTCATATGGAGGACTTCCTCTATTATTCAAGTCTCAGCTCAAACTCACTTCTTTATGGAGGTCTTCCTCAACGATCTTATCTAAAATAACCTCTCAGTCACTTTTGATATCTTGCTTAGTGATTCTTTTGTAAAATTATGGGCATGCTGACAGGCATATTTGGAAAAAGTAACAATTAACTTCTGGAAATGAAAAGTATAATGACAAATTAGAAACTCAAGACACAGGTTAAATCATGATTGACATAGCTTGAAAGAGAATTAGTAAATTGGGAAATATTTCTGAATAAACTAATCATGATATTACACAGAAACAAACAGATGGAAAATGTGAAAAGGAAGAGGTAGGGAGGATAAAATAAGAAGATCCAAAATATGTCTAAATGGATTTTGAAAGGAAATAAAAGTGAGAGTAAAAATATATTTGAACAAATAATGGCTGAAAAATGTCCACAATTGATGAGATTTCTCCTTAGTTTTAGGAAACATATAACTCTTAAGTAGAATAAAGAAAGGAAATCTGCTTCCCCTGTCACCTCATCAAACTGCTTGTGACCCATGCTGCCTTGTTGGATTGTGACCCGTGCTGCCTTGTTGGATTGCCGGAATGTAGACAGAAATGTATTGTTCTTTTTTTTAAAAAAAAATGTAATTGCTACTTGATAAGGACAGAACATTATTCTAGTTTCATGTTTAATCTGAATTAAATATATTCTGTGGCTTATATGAAGAAAAAAAAAAAGAAATCTGCTTCCAAACATATCCAAGACAACCTGCAGAATACCATAAACAAAACAGGGAGAGAAAGAGTGAGAGAGAGCCCAAAAGTAGAGTGTGTAAAGTTACCTATAAGGAAAAGACTATTAGTTGGCAGTCACAACAATCATACCAAACAGATAATTATGTACCTAGAGAGAACGTCTTTTAAGAACGAAAGTGAAAAAGAAAATGAAATTAAAAAAAAAAAACAAAATCCTGAGAGTTTACTACCAATAAACCCTTATTTAAGGAATGTCTGATCCCAGAAGAACATGTGAAATATAAGAAGAAATGATAAGCAAAAGAGATGATAATCATGTATGTAATTCTCAACAAAAATTGATGATATAAAACAAATGGTTGTGTTTAAGTTGTGATGTCACAAGAAGGGAAACACAGCACTGAATATAGCTGTAAGTGTCAGGGCAGGTGACTCTAAATTTTTTATATTAACTATACCTTTAAAACCTTCTAAGGTAACTACAAACTTAATAGCAGTAGAGTATATAACTTCAAAGTAAGCAAAGAAAGAAAAGTGAGGAAACCCAATCCAAAAGAAAATAAGGAGGAAAAAAAAGCATAACAAGACCAAATAAACAGCAGACAAAATGGTTGAAACAAATAATTACAAGGGTAACAAATGCTACAAAACAATATAGGATATTATATAAAAATACTGTAAGAACCCCAAACTAAATATGAGTAAGAATAAGAATATCAATGTGTGTGTCTGTGTACATCCAATATGGGAGGTGTGGAGGAGGCTTTCCTAAGAAACTAATGTTTAAAAGGAGACCTGGAAAAAAAATAAGTAATATGTATTTACAAAAAAAACTGGTTGGGGGTAGAAGGTAGCTTTTTTGTCAGTGTTCTGAGGTTCTGAGAGTGTATGACATATTTAAGAAAATGAGAAAAAGCCAATATGAAGACTAAAGAAAGAGAGACACAAGATGTGGCTGGATAGGTGGGCAGGGGCTGGTTCCTGGAGTTTAGGATTTTAGACGTTATCTAAAGGGCAATATGAAGCCATTAAAGGATTTTCAGCAGGAGAGCGTAGGCCTAGATCTGGAATTTTAAAGTATCACCTGTTTCTTCTATCCCTGCAGTCAGAGGAGATTAGATTAGAAGGGACACAGAACCATCTAGACATATGTTTTATTTTTCAGGTCGACTAAAACATGGCATCTTCCCAAGCATGGAATATAACATTTTCTTCCACATGTTTTTAGCCACAGAAAACAAAAGCTCGGCATAGAAAAATAAGATAGACAATTTCGTTAGCGGACATAGAAATTTTTTTGAACTGAACTTTAAAAACTGTTTAGTGATTTCCAAACAGAATTACAAAACTTAATTTATAAACCACATAATTAAGCATACATAACATCATAAAACTATATGTGACTCTCTTACACATAGTAACACCTACCTTAATCACAGCCAAGAAAGCACAACAGTGGTGGTGGCAGCAGCAACAAAGGATACTTAATGACAACTAAATATGCGGCTGAAATTCATATATTTTATTCAATATAGTCTCTCAAATAGTCACTTGAAGCCTACTTAGTATTAGTCCTATACATAATTTGTTAAAAAGAAATTTAAACTAGAAGTTATGGATTCCAAAGTTGACCCTACTGATAACATTTTGAAGTAATTAAAAAAAATCTTACTCATCTCTTGCTAATTAAGAGAAAATAATCCTAAAATTTTCAAATCATTACATGGTGGTACAATAGTTAATGTCCATTATCATGACACAATGTTCCACATGGCATTTTAAAAAGTATTAAAAAGTATATTTCAGAATATTTTGCAGCCAAAATGTTTAAAATGGAAAATTTCACTGCAGAAACGCCCTAAATGCAATGGTCAAGTCTCAACTCTCATTTAGTTATCCGTGGCATTTGAGGATGGTGAGGATTTTTAATTGAATAAATAAATCCAATATACTGTGTACCATACCAAGCAGTGGAGACACAAAAGTGAAAAAAGACAAGTTTCCTGCTCCCAAAGGCAGATAAACATGCAAACAATTACAATGCATTGAGAGGTTTACTATAATGAAAGTTCTACCAGAATATTCACTGGATCTTATGGCAGAAGACTGCATTAACAAAGTTAATGAAGTATTCCATCTCTGCCCAATCTGATCTTGTTCTGTATAGGATTGCCTATGCTTCATAGTTGTTACAGTAATGATAAAGGTCTCTAAGTTGCAAATTTCTTCTTGTACATTGGAATTTAGGAGTTTTTACTCTGGCCCTAGATTAAAACTGATATTTAAAAAATATATACTTGACACACTAATGTTATTTATATCTGTTTCTTAACTCAATGTACTAGGACAAAAAAGAATCCTGGGTATAGGCAATGCATGCCTCACCTTTCTACCACTTTCTGAGGCTCAGAGTATTTATACAAATCTAAATAATTTAAAATGCACAAAGAAATATCCTCAAATATTTGAAATGCCTGGATAGAAAGTACAATGGAGAGGAAAATAGGCATGTTTTCCTCAGGGAAACCATATTTTAAGTGAGTGTAGAGTTTGTGAAAGAGAAGGCAATGACAATGAGGAAGATGGAAACTGACTTATGAAGAACAATTAAGGAAGTTGAAAAAATTTGTAGAGTAAACAGACATTTGAAGAAACCTAATAGTTTCAACAAACATTTACAGCATTACTATGTCAAAGGACTAGAGTTTCTCATATTGTTGCAGAAAGAAAAGCAAAACAAGACGGAAGAAAACCCTAAAGGTTATCATGGAAAAGGGAAGTCTTGGAGACATAATAATTTTTACAAGTATTTACAGTAAAGTAAAACGCTGTTGCAGATGAAAAAATATAAAACAATGAGTATATTCTTCATAGATATGAGCCTAACTATTAGAGTTGTCAAAGATTTTTGGTAAATACTTATTCACTCAGAGGCTGAATTACCATCTCTTATAATATAGAATAAAAGAATCCTATATAGGGAAGGAGGCTAGGCAAGATATTCTTATAAGTATCTTTTTCTTTGCTTATTTGCCTATTCCAATATCTTCTTCTGAGACTTGTCTTTGCCTATTTTTCTTATCAGTTGTCTGTCTCACTGGCTGTAGTTTTGTTAGCTGAATGCTTTCTAGATACATCAGTTACAGATGAGGCTTGACATTTCACTTTCTTCAGTGACTTTATACTTAAGTTTTAGATTTGAGTACAGTCAAATATACAAAATTGTTGTATGGACTGTGATTCTTGCATTTTAAGAACTTCTTCCCTATTTTGAATTAAGATATTATCCTATAATTTCCTCTCTTTTAGTTTTGCTTTTCACATTTAGCTTTTAAACCCAACTAGAACTACTTTTATGAGTGGTGTAAGGTAGGGATCCGCCCCTTATCACCCTTTTGGGTAATCAATTGCCCTGGAACTATTTATGAATACGGTATCTTTCCCCGTGATTTATAACGACATTTCTGTCTTGCACTAAGATTCCACTATTGTTTGGGAGCTTCTGGGCTTACTGATCTGTCCTACTTATTTTTATCCTGGCCAATAGCACCCTGTTTTAATTACTGCACTTAATGCTGCTACGTTTAGCAAGACTTTATTTACCACCTTGACTTGGTTATTCTTGGCTCTTTAAGTCTTGCTTGCAAATTTTAGGATCAGCAAGCCACATTTAACAACAAATCCTGTCAGAATTCTGCCTGGAATGACATTGAATCTGTAAGCATCAGTCCTCACATTCATTTAAAGTATAATCATTCATTTTGCTGGTCTTCTTTTACTTCCTTCAATATATTTTTATAATATTCTCCATAAGACCTGACATAGTTTATCCGTTTCATTCTTAGGCATTTCACTGTTTTTCCTGTTGTTGCAGCTATTGAAAATGTAACTTTTTTAAAACTAGATTTTCTGATTGGGTGGCTGAGTAAGGACCTCTCATCAAATGTTTAAAACTGATGATAGTGTGCATTTTTTGTGTTATCTTTTATTTTAAATCTTTAGGTTATAATGTCTTTGGTAGTAGAGGTGCCCATCTATTATTCTTTGTTTGATATTTTTATCATAAATATATCAGCTTTTGCAGAATAACTTTTTTTGTATCTATTAGGACATAATTTTTAATTTAGAAAATTAAGAAAAGTTTTCAAATGCTTAATCATCCATGCCTCCTTAGTCATTATTTATTATGTTCTTATACCTCACTTTACTCAATTTGCTGATATTTATTAAGGATTTTTGCATCTAGGTTTGTAAGTTGAAATATTTCTTTCTTTTGCTATCTTTGTCTGGTTTTCGCATCAAGATTATACCAACATTTCTTTTTTTTCTACTCTTTGAAACAGAGTAGAAAAAAAGGAAAGCACAAAATAGGAATTATCTGTTGCTTTAAGAGTATATAAAGTTACCTATAAAACTATTTGGCATGGAGAATTTCATAAACTTATGGTTTATACTACCCATAAATGTATCTACATCATTTATGGATAGATTATCTATTGGATTTATGGATTGTCATCTAATTTGAATAAAGTAACTCACCAAATAAATAACTGGCTTAAATGAGTATTGCTAAAAAATTACAGAGTGAGAATAATATGAAAAATGTAAGCACTAGCAAATAGCAACATAAAAAACGGCATAACTGACACTGCTACCACTAGTATGAGCTCTTCATTGACTATACTATGAAGTAAAAACAGTGAAATCAGGCCAAAAAAAGGTTAAATTCTTAAGGAAGCTATGTGAAATATGGGTTTATACTTTCTATCATTGTTAATGAAACTCTCCTAAAGTATATCATCATTCAATAAGATACTGGCAGTGAAGTCATCATGATTAGCAAGACATTTAAAAATTGTTTATAACATCTTTATTTAAATCCTAAAATATTTATAGAAAGATTAGTACACATACTGTGTTAGTGGGTACATATACACACATCCATATGTACACACAAATGCATCAAAGGGTATGTGCTTCATTTTTCCTTGTTTGGTATGCAAGTAGACAAATTTTAAGAAACTACCCATCCATACCATGGCAGAATGGTTTCATAAAAGAAAATCTGATCTTGTTACTCTCAGTCTGGTAGCTTTCTATGACCCTAAGAAAAGTCAAAATTTGGTCCCTACCTACTTCTTTAGCTTCATCTACCATCACTCTTCCCCGTGCCCTCTATACCTCAAACCACATTAAACTAAATAATTTCTATCCTCAAGAAGACTAGAATCACATATGACAATAAGTCATTCAAAAACTTAAAATTATCAAGAAGACTAGTTATAGATTTATATCCACTATCACTACTCTTTCCAAACTCAGGATTTTCACATATTTTTGCACTTTGTTTAGACTATTACAATAATTTAAATAATTACATGACTTGTGTTCTACATATACATGGATCTGTCTTGCCACTTAACTTCATAGAATCAAAGATCTAAGGACTGGAAATTTACTTTTAAAATGCCTTTTTTTTTTTTTTTTTGAGACAGAGTCTTGCTCTGTTGTCAGGCTGGAATGCAGTGGCGCGATCTTGGCCCACTGCCACCTCTGCCTCCCGGGTTCAAGCGATTCTCCTGCCTCAGCCTCCCAAATAGCTGGGACTACAGGCATGTGCCACCACGCCCAGCTAATTTTTGTATTTTTAGTAGAGACGGGGTTTCACCATGTTGGCCAGGATGTTGATCTCTTGACCTCGTGATCCACCCACCTCAGCCTCCCAAAGTGCTGGGATTACAGGTGTGAGCCACCATGCCCGGCCAAAATGCCAACTATTCTAACCACTCATCTGATGCTTTTCAATACCTCCAATGACAAGGCAATCAGGGAATCATTCCTTCTTTCCTTAGCAATTTCCTTAGAAATATTCTTTCTTATCTAGACCTGAAATCTGTTTCCCTCTAACCTCTAGCTAGTGATCCTAACTCAACTCATTGGACCATTCACAGAAAACTCAGTCCTACGTTACTGTAACAGCCATACAAGTATTCATAGATCACTATCATGTTACTTCTAAGGCTTCTTCTGTGGTGATGAGGAACGGGGGGGGTAGACAGTACGGTGAGAGTAGTATTTGAGAATCTTTCATGAGTTTGTTACTAAATATTTAATTCTCACATTGTTCCAATGGGTCCATTATTATTATGGCCAAATTACAATTGAAGAAATTAAAGGTCTGACAGGTAACATTACTTGTTCAAGTAACTTAAGTAAGTAGCAGAGCTGGGATTTCAACCACTAGTCTGTCACATACCAAAGCCTACGTTCTAGTCTCTTCAGAAATCCCCAAAAGGAGAGGAAATATAAGGGAATATAAGGCATGGAAAAGCAAATAAAAAAAATTCTAAAAATCCTCTATTTTCCAAGTTCCAAAATTCTAAGTACTGATATTTTTTTCCTTAAGCCTTCACAGGTGTCCAACCCTTTGATTGTGAGGATATTTTTTACCTATCTGTGGTGGCAGATATCATAAAAATAACACAGGGAACCCCCCCACCGGCTTTTTAGAGCTCATCAGCTATAGTCAGTGTGTTAGTGTATTTTATGTGTGGCCCAACACAACACTTCTTCTCCCATTGTAGCCCGGGGAAGCCAAAAGGTTGGACACCCATGCGATATCATAGTTATCTTTTGACATTTCTTTCTCTATCTTATAAGCTATTATCTTAAAATCTGTCAGATATTGTCACATAAATACTTGCAACCTAGTATTAGGGAACAAAAAAGGAAAAATTATTCCCATATTTCAGCCCCTCTAAATTTTAATCTGATTTACACACTGAAAAGACTGTATCTTCAAACACTAACTAGTATATTCTTTTTTTTTAAGAGACAGAGTTTCGCTCTTGTTGCCCAGGCTGGAGTGCAATGGTATGATCTCGGCTCACGGCAACCTCTGCCTCCTGGATTCAAGCAACTCTCCCGCCTCAGCCTCTCGACTAGCTGGTATTACAGGCATGTGCCACAGTGCCCGGCTAATTTTGTATTTTTAGTAGAGACGGGGTTTCTCCATGTTGGTCAGGCTGGTCTTGAATTCCCGACCTCAGGTGATCCACCTGCCTCGGCCTCCCAAAGTGCTGGGATTACAGGCGTGAGCCAGCACGCCTGGCCTAACTAGTATATTCTTCTTAAGAGCCCCAAACTAACATCACTGCCTTCTGGAATCAAATTTAATGATAACTTTTTTCTTATGGCTTCAAAGACTGACAATACTATTCCTAGTCCATATTAACAAAAGCTACCTAAATTGTCCTTTGTTCTGATAAACACTTAAGTCCTTCGCACACACTTAAAAGGCTCTTCTTCTTGCCTTTCCTCTGTGAAGTTATGGTTCTCTTTTAATTAAACTCTATAAGTCCAACATGGTCTTCATCATTCAGGTTCCTTATGACAAATGTTTCTCCATATAGTTAGTTACATGATAACATTATATTTGTCACAGACATTCCATTTCCTCTGTTCCAAGTTATATTATAAACAACTGGAAGATAAATAATCTATTTTTTTCTCACTTAAATACAAAAAAAAATGAACAAGCAAGTGCTTACTGTTTTCAGCTGTCCACTATAAAAATAATTATTTCTTATAAAAATCTATTTATATCCTTTATTTGTTTATATGCTTTATTTTTAAGCTGTTTATTAGGATACACTTTATTGCAAAAGGAGTTGAGAGCAACTCAGATTTTCTCTTTTATAAACAAAGATGCAAGTACAAAAGCTGTAAATAGGTACTTCTCTCCAGCACACATTACATAAGCAAATTAAAAGTCATATTACATCCAAAATAAATTTCCCTATGAATATAAAAAGTTATAAATATACATTTAACAATATAAAACATCAAATTATATATTAAATGCACACAAAAAATCTTACCTTGCTGAGTATTTTGTTCTTGCATTCGATTCACAGTGAGGTCTAAGGGGCCTTCCTGCTCTTCCAGAAGGGAGTTTTCTGCTTGATTCATTTGGATACTTTTACATACTATACTTGGTCCAATTGAACCATTTCTATTCTCTTGAGTTTTACCACTTTTTGAAATGTACTCAATCGCAAATTGACGTATCATCTTTTTCATTAATTCCTGAGCAACTAGGGGAATGTTAGGATCACAGTTCTGAGGAAGATCTAGGGAAGAAATAAATATAATAATCATTTTAAAAAGAGAAAGGCAAATCACCAACATTTAAATTTATTTTTATTACAAATTAATGACTTCAGAAGTCTTTTAGCATCAGTCCATAACTCCCAATGTTTTCTGGGAATTAGCAATAAAAGCTTTGTAGATTTAATCAGCTTTATAATAATATATCAACCAAAAATGTGGCATATTTAATTACTTCTTACAATTAAACATTCTCTGGTCCCAAACTAAAATACAAATAAAGAATTAGACATAGAAGCAGAACAACTTATTCTCAAGAGTTTTAATATTCATTCAGATATATTTTACTAGACATTAAAACACTCAGTATGTGAATATAAATTGTATAAGTAACCAATTTTTATCCTAATATACAATGTGCATGCATTAACTAGGAAAACGTCTAAATTCTTATAATTCTGTATCCATTAAATTCTTCAATTCTATAAAATGTGCATTTCATATATATCCTGAATTTCATCATCAAGGATTTTCTTTCGATTTTTTATATAGAAAAATTTTGATTATAAATAAAAGATGAAAGAATAGTACAATGACATAGCTTCCACTAATATTCAAGAACTGTTACTAGTCTGCCAAATTAGCTTTCTTTTTACTTTATTTTTATTTGTAGAACCACTGAAACTGTAGAATAATTACAATTTACTTCTAAATATTTCAGCACGGATATCCTAAGATACTTCTGTAAAATGAGAATATCATTGAGAGTTTTAACCAAAACATTTTGATCAAGTACAACTATAATAAAGTTCAACAGTAATAATACAACTCTGTCTGAAACTTATATAGTTGGTAAAACAACTGAATGATTTTAGTAAGAAGTGTGGGATAAGAACAGATAACTTATATACACAGTGCACAATAGCGATACAGAGATTTAGTATTGGGGGTGGTGGCTTTTATACACACATTTCTGGTTTGGCTCCATTCCCTTTATTTATTCTGCCCCTTTAGATGTAAGGTGATTGGTAAATTGGAAAGGATGACTAGAGAAACTTGTTTTTTGAGTAGGGATATACTTTTTCCTCTTAGAAACGGGCCTACTTGTAGAGATACTAGTTCTCTACTCCTTAAATGTCTAAACCCTTACTCAGGTAGATCAGTGTTATGTGAATAGGCCTTCTCTGATCCATGGCTGTCAGAGACTGAAGTGGAAGTCTCCCTAGTTTTGTGTTTCAGTATTAGTTAAAATACTTGTCTAAAAGACTTAAAGAGAAGTCTTCCAAACAGCATCTATCATTAATTGGTCCATGGCTCTAAAATACAAGAAGGTTTCAAAATACACTATTTGGAGGTGAGGAGAGGCAACAAACCCACTCTCACCACAACTATTGTCACATTTGGTAGCAAAACATGACTTAAGCTGATATAAGCTGGTCCTGCATAACTGTCAATATATTTGATCACAGGGTGCTATCTCAGACTTGTTGGAGATATTACAAAACATTGTATTACCTGTTTCAAAACAAATAATTTTGAATTCTGAAAAACATCTGAAAGAGGGAACTATGGGCCTATAAGAAAAACACAATTTTAGCCTTCACTTCCATTGTTTGTTTAGAACCTGATAGGAAAGAGGGACACTATTCGTTTTGGGGCAGTGGCATAAAAGACCTAGCTATAGTTTGGGATCTTAGCCATCTTTATGAACTTAGGCTAGTTACATATTCTCTCCATGCCTCAGTTTCTACATTCATTAAGACAGAAATAATAATAGAACCTGGGATACTATTTATGGGGCTTGCTCACTGGATGCTGTAAGGATTATATGAGATTGTAGATAAAATACTTAACTCTGTACTTGGCATATTAATAGTCCAGTAAATGTTAGCTGTTAGTAGAAATAATATGACAAAAAAAAAGATGCAGGCTGAGCACTTATATTTTATTTAAATCACCAAATGGCAAATAAGTAAAAGTACGAGGGGTCTTCAAAGTTCATGGAAAACACATATTATAAAAAACCTATGCATAGGTTTCAAGAATTTTTTGCACCAAAATAAACTACTAACTTGTTATAACGTGTAAACGGCATCTAGTTTGAGGCACTAAGAAGGATAAGACATCAGTTTGAAAACATCCAGTATCAGAGCAACATGAGTTCTGCTAAAATTGAAGCAAGAACAAATATTAACTACACGGTAAAGCTTGGGTGGAAGAATGGTAAAATCACTGGTAATTTTGAAAAAGCTTATGAGGATAATGGCCTAAAGAAACCAGCAGTTTAAAAATGGATAACTTGGTCGTTGGCAAAGTCTGAGTCCTGTCCTCTCACTCTCCTCCCTGGACAGCATGAGCTTCACCACTTGCTCCACCTTCTCCACCAGCTACTGTTTCCTGGACTCCGTCCAAGCGCCCAGCTATGGTGCCTGGCTGGTCAGCAGCGTGGCTGGTGTCTATGCAGGTGCCGGGAGCTCTGGTTCCCTGATCTCCATGTCCTGCTCCACCAGCTTCCAGGGCGGCTTGAGGTCCGGGGACCTGGCTGTGGGGATGGCCGGGGGTCTGGCAGGAAAGGGAGGCATCCAGAATGAGGAGGAGACCATGCAAAGTCTGAATGGCCAGACCATGCAAAGCCTGAATGACTGCTTGGCCTCCTACCTGGACAGAGTGAGAAGCCTGGAGACCAAGAACTAGAAGTTAGAGACCAAAATCTGGGGGCACCTGGAGAAGAAGGGACCCCAGGTCAGAGACTGGAGCCATTACTTCAAGACCATCAAAGACGTGAGGGCTCAGATTTTCGCAAATACTGTGGACAATGCCCGCATTGTTCTGCAGATCGACAATGCCCGTCTTGCTGCTGATGACTTTAGAGTCAAGTATGAGACAAAGCTGGCCGTGCACCAGTCTGTGGAGAGCAACATTATGGGCTCCTGCAAGGTCACTGATGAAACCAATGTCACTTGGCTGCAGCCGGAGACACAGATCGAGGCTCTCAAAGAGGAGCTGCTCTTCATGAAGAACCATGAAGAGGAAGTAAAAGGCCCACAAGCCCAGACTGCCAGCTCTAGGGTGACTGCGGAGGTAGATGCCACTAAATCTCAGGACCTTGCCAAGATCATGGCAGACATCTGGGCCCAATACGACGAGCTGGCTCAGAAGAACCGACAGGAGCTAGACAGGTTACTGGTCTCAGCAGATTGAGGAGAGCACCACAGTGATCACCACACAGTCTGCCAGAATTGGAGCTGCTGAGATGGTGCTCGTGCAGCTGAGACTTACAGTCCAGTCCTTGGAGATGGACCTGGACTCGATGAGAAATCTGGAGGCCAGCTTGGAGAATGGCCTGAGGGAGGTGGAGGCCTGCTACGCCCTGCAGATGGAGTAGCTCAATGGGCTCCTCCTGCACCTGGAGTCGGAGCTGGCACAGACCCGGGCAAAGAGGCAGCACCAGGCCCAGGAGTACGAGGTCCTGCCAAACATCAAGGTCAAGCTGGAGGCTAAGATCGACACCTGCTGGAAGATGGCGAGGACTTCAATCTTGGTGATGCCCTGGACAGCAGCAATTCCATGCAAATCATCCAAAAGACCACCAGCCACCAGATAGTGGATGGCAAAGTGGTGCCCGAGACCAGTGACACCAAAGTTCTAAAACATTAAGCCAGCAGAAGCAGGGTCCGCTCTGGGGAGGAGGAGGCCAGTAAAAAGTTCAGGGGTCAAAAAAAATGGACAACTCATTTTAAAGGATGAGATGATGTTGAAGATAAAGCCTGCAGTGACAGAACATCCGCATCAATTTGTGAGGACAAAAATCCATTTTGTTTGCATCCCAACTGAAGAGGACTGGTGATTAACAACAGGAATGACAGTCAACACCACAGACATCTTGACGGACGTTAGCTTACACAATTCTGACTCAAAAATTAAAGCTGAGATTTCCACTCAATGGGTGCCAAGACCATTGCGACCAGATCAGTTGCAGACAACAGCAGAGCTTTCAATGAAAAATTTAAACCAGTGGGTTCAAGAGAAGCATGTCTTCAAAGAATTGTAAAAGGTGATGAAACACGGCTTTACCAATATAATCCTGAAGGTAAAACACAATTAAAGCAATGGCTACCAAGAGGTGGAAGTGGTCAAGTCAAAGCCAAAGCAGATTGGTTAAGAGCAAAGGTTATGGCAACAGTTTTTTGGAATGTTCAAGGCATTTTGCTTTTGACTTTCTGGAGGCCCAAAGAAATAACGTCTGTTTATTATAAGAGTGTTCTGAGAAAGGCAGCCAAAGCTTGAGCAGAAAAATGCCCAGGAAAGCTTCACCAGGGTGTCCTCCACAACAATGCTCTTGCTCATTCCCTTCATCAAACAAGGGCAATATGGCAAGAGTTATGATGGGAAATCATCGGGCGTCCACCTTACAGTCCTCATTTGATGCCTTCTAATTTTTTTGTTTCCTAATCTTAAAAAAACTTTAAAGGTCACCCATTTTTCTTCAGTTAATAATGTAAAAAAAATTGTATTGACATGGTTAAATTCCCAGTTCTTTCCAGTATGGACTAAATGGCTGGTATTCTTGCTTACAAAAGTGTCTTGAATTGGATGGAGCTTATGTTGAGAAATAAACTTTGTATTTTTTATTTCTATCTTTGAATTCCATTTTTCCACGAACTTTTTAAAGTCCCCTCATATTTGTTAACTTCGTAACTGGAAAAATATAAAAGACATACTTTATAAACCCATGTGATACTTTTTTGGTCCAAACTAGATTATATTAGCACATGTAACCTAACTAAAGTGCATTATCAAAACAAGAAATATCCATGTTGCACAAAGGATTTCAAAGATATACCACTGCTTGATGATTATCTTTAGAAATCTTTGAAGGCTTCTATGAACATTCTTCTTCACCTTTTTTCAAATCTAATCTTGCTTTGTATTATGTATTTAAAGGAGATACCAGCTTTACTTTTAGGTATTTTAGTTAACTGTCCTGAATTGTATTACTAACATCATCACTTTATCAATTCAATATGATTATATCTGCCATAAAGGACAGACATTATTAGACCCATATCATGTGACTAGGGCTATACTTTAGGATTGAATTTACAGCAAAGTTTAAAGCACAATACATAGTGCTACTCTGTTTTATTCACCCACTCACTTTTTGTCCCTTTATACTATATTGTGGAATAAGTCCATGTGTGAGACCAAAGGACCTGGCAAAAGAGAGGGAGCAAAACAGACAGACAGACAAAGAGAATGCTTCTCAGCTGCTGACTGGTTAGTCAGCCTCTTAAATCACTTGCACAAGTTGTCATAACTACAAAAAAGCAAACAACTGAAGATCTAGATGTAGGTTAGGAATTGTAAACTCAAATTTTTACAAGGATCAGGCTAGTAGTAAACATTTGCCTAGAAGAATGTTGCCACCCGGAAATAGGGTTTACTGCCCCCTATCAGACAAGAACAATTATTTTTTGCCTTATTTCTTCACTTCCCAAAGTTAACTAATTTAAAAACACCTGTGTGACTGCTGCTTCAAGATGGTCCTCAATAATTCCTGCCTCCTGATATAACACTGCTGTGCAATACCCTCTTAGCCTCCATGTTGTATCATGGGTGGTCTGTGTAACCAATAGCGTACTGCCAAAGTATTTGTCACTTTGGAGATTATGTTATAAATGAATGAAGTTTTCATACTGGACACTGATGAACATTGATGCTCCTGGTTGTTTTCTCTTTTGCCCCTCTTCTCCCCTCCTTTTATTTTCTCTTTCTCCCCTTCCGTTTCCCTCCTCCTCTATCTCCTTCTCCCCTTCATTTGTCTATCCCTTCATCTCTCTCTCTCTCATCACTCCAGAGAAAGCCATAACTATAAGCAGTCCCATGAGGTGGCTCATGTGAAGAAAGATGGAAGCCTCCTGCAAGCAGCCAAATGTGTGGACTTGTAAGACATTCTACAGCATTCAAATCTCCTATGACCACAACCCAGCTCACTCCTTGATTGTAGCCTCATGAACAAGTGAGCCAAAACCAACTAGGTGAGCAATTCTCAGGTTACTGACCCCAGAGAAAATAAGAAATAATAAATGTCTGTTGTTTGAAACTCAGTTTTGAAAGTAATCTGTTATAGTCATAAATAATATAGATTTTGGTGCATATTAGTGGGATGCTGCTGTAATAAAAAACTGAAAAGGTAGGTGTCACTTTCAAACCAGGAAGTGGCCTTTGGGAATAGTATTAATGAAAGTCTGAAGTAACTTCAATAAGCTGTTAATAGCCACAGCCTTTAAGAAGGCTGCAGAGTAAGAACCTCTAGAAAAATGAGGTAAATATTACTGGAATTATGTAATGGGAGAGTTTCACAACACTATTATCTTCAGTAACTTGGGAAGTAGAAAATGTGTCCAATGAATTGGATGATCTATCTAGGGAAATATCTAAGCAAAGTGTGAAAGGTGGCCCCTGGTTTCTTCTAGTTAATTAAAGTGCAAAAAGAAAGAGATAAACTCAAGGAAGAACTGTGATATGGTTTAGAAGTTTGTCCCCTCTAAATCTCATGTTAAAATGTGATTCTGAATGTTGAAGTTGGGGTCTGATGGGAGGTGATCGGATCATGGTGAAACCAACCCAACTGCCCCCACAGACTGTTCTTTTTGATAAACGTAGAAATTGCCCCTTCTGGTCTTAAAAAGCTTGAAACTTGTATTTGTTTTATCTGAGTTCCTTCCTCAGAAAAGAACCTTCAGGCCTCTCAAAGAAAGTATCAAAGAACTGAAACTCACCAGATGATGGCACCACATCATGAATCCCTCATTCACCATGATTGCGTCCTTGCCCCTTCCCTAATTCTTGTTTTCTTACACACTGTTACATTTCTCCCCTGCTATACAAACTCTTAGTTTTAGTCAGGCAGATGGATTTGAGACTGAGCGCCCATCTCCTTGGCTGCAGCCACTGATTAAAGCCTTCCTTGGCAATAACTGTTGTTTCAGTGATTGGCTTTCTGTGAAGCAAGCATCAAGACCTACATCAAACCACTGGTGTTTTGGTAATAATGGGGCGGATCCCTCATGAATGACTTAGCCCCATCCCCTTGGTGATAAGTGAGTTCTCCCTCAGTCCACGTGAGATCTGGTTGTTTAAAAGTCTGGGACCTCCTCTCTCTTTTTCTTTTGCCATGTGATGTGCTGGCTTCTGCTTTGCTTTCTGCCATGATTGTAAGCTTCCTGAGGTCCTTACCAGAGCTGAGCAGATATTGGTGTCATGCTTGCACAGACTCACAGACTGCAAAAGCATGAAAGCATGAGCCAATTAAATGTCTTTTTTTTTTTTTTTTTTAAGAGAGTGTCCCTCTGTCACCCAGGCTGGAGTGCAGAGGCATGATCTTGGCTCACTGCAACCTCCACCTCCCGGGCTCAAGCAATTCTCATGTCTCCGTCTCCCGAGTAGCTGGGATTACAGGCATGTGCCACCAAGCCCAGCTAAGTTTTGTATTTTTAGTAGCGGCTGGGTTTTGCCATGTTGGCCAGGCCAGTCTGAAACTCCTGGCCTTAAGTGGGCTGCCTGCCTTGGCCTCACAAAGTACTGGCGTGAGCCACCATGCCTGGCCAAACCTCTTTTCTTTATAGATTACTCAGCCTCAGGTATTTCTTTTTTTCTTTTCTTTTTTCGAGACAGTCTCACTCTGTCACCCAGGCTGGGGTGCAATGACAATCTCGGCTCATTGCAACCTCTGCCTCTTGGGTTCCAGCGATTCTCCTGCCTCAGCCTCCCGAGTAGCTGGGATTACAGACATGTGCTACTGCGCCCAGCTAACTTTTGTATTTTTAGTAGAGACGGGGTTTCACCACGTTGGCCAGGCTGAGTTTTTTTTTGTTTGTTTGTTTGTTTTTGAGAAGGAGTCTCGCTCTGTCGCCCAGGCTGGAGTGCAATGGCACAATCTTGGCTCACTCTGCCTCCTGGGTTCAAGTGATTCTCCTGCCTCAGCCTCCCGAATAGCTGGGATCACAGGCGCCTGCCACCACGCCCGGCTAAGTTCTGTATTTTTAGTAGAGATGGGGTTTTGCCATGTTGGCCAGGCTGACCTTGAACTCCCGACCTCAGGTGATCTGCCCGCCTTGGCCTCCCAAAGTGCTGGGATTACAGGCATGAGCCACTGCGCCAGCTGAGATATTTCTTTATAGCAATGCAAGAGCAGCTTAATACAGACTGTTAAACAAAGAGACAGCAGGTTTTGATTGTTTTGAAAATTCTCAGTCTATACAGAAAGCAAATGATGCCAACATTAAGAAATGCTTATTGAGCTAAGATTAAATCAGGAAAACAGCTAGGAAAATATACTTCAGAAAGGTGACTGGTTGTCTTCCAGTTTTGACACTTAATGTTGTGGGTCTCTTGCGGGTTGTTGTTGTTTTGCAGGGTGGGAGGCGGAATGCAACTTCATTAAACAAAAGAACTCTGGGAATTAACCAAAAGCTTATAGCCATCAAGGAATGTCTATTAAAGAAAATCAGCTGAATCTCAAAATCAACTGAATCTCAGTAAGTACAGCAAGCTATCATGGCACTTTAAATTGCACTATCCTTCCTTTGCGCTGAAGTTACAGGGTAACAAAAACAAAACAAAACAAAAAACAAAACAAAACAAAAAATCACTGAAACAAACAATTGCACTATTCTCAGCCTTCCTCCTCAAGACACATGGAGCCCCCATGGCAAACACTGAGAGTCTTACGATTGTAGACGTATGAGGAAACATCTGTTCAATCATTAGTTGATCGATCACTAAGCTAACTAGGTGAAGATGTCAGTGGGCACAGAATTACAAAGAATACTATCTTCACAGAATTAGTTTACAAAAGTCACTAAACAAAGAATAACAACAATGACACAGCAACAACAAACCTTGGGGTGGAGGATAATCTGATTTCCAGTTATCACGCTGTATTATTTTAAATATTTTGTTTTTAAACAAAACATTATGGGACATGCAAAGACATAAAAATGTACCACACATGGGGGAAAAAGTCCACAGAAAATGTCTCTGAGAAAGCCCAGATATTGAACTTATTAGACAAAAAAAACTTTAAATCAGACATTTAAAATACGTTCAAAGAATGAAAGGAAACCATGTATAAACAACTAAAGTATGAGGAGAATATTTCACTAAATAGGCAATTATATAAAGTTATAATAAAGAACCAGACAGAAATTGTGATGTTGAAAAGTATACAAATTAAAATGAAAAATTCACTAGATATACACTGGTAGATTTGACCTGGCAGAAAAAAGAACCAATCAACTTGAACATAGGCAGGTTGAGATCATTCAGTCTAAGGACAAAGATGCGGAGGGTAGGTAAGCAAGTAGGTGAACAGAGCCTCAGAGACCTGTGGGACACCAATCAAATGTATCAAGATTTGCAAAAGGTATTCCCAAAAGGAAAGAAGAGAGAAAAGTAGAAAAAATATTTGAAAAAAATGGCAATGCCCCCAATTTGAAGAAAACATTTATTTACACATCTAAGAAGCTCAACAAATGCCAAGCAGAATAAACTCAGAGATCACATTTAGATGCATCCTAATCAAACCAAAGACAAAGAATAAATTTTGAAAGCAGCAAGAAAAAAAAGTAAAATAAAGTCATCACAAGTAAGGGACTAAACAAACCTTTAGCTAGACAGACCAAGAAAATAACTAAAGAAGGCCTGAGTTATTTTCTAAAACCAGAAATGAAAGAAGATATATCACTACTGATCTTAAAAAAACACAAAAGATTATCAGAAAATACTATAAAAAACAGTACACCAATAAATTAGATAACCTAGATGAAATGGCCAAATTCCTAAAAGGACACAAACTACCAAACTGACTCAAGAAGTAACAGAAAATATGACTAAATCTGTAAAAAGCAAAGGGACTGAATTCATAACCAAAAATTTACCCCAAAGAGAGGCCCAGGAACAAATGGCTTCAATGTTAACCTCTACCAGATATTTAGAGAGAAATTAATCCCAATCCTTAAAAGCTCTTTAATAAAATGGAGGAAACACTTTCAACTCTATTTAAAGGTCAATATTATCCTGATATCAAAACTAGAGAAAGCAAAACTATCAAATAAAAAAAACCTATCCATTAGTAATACACATATTAGATATTGCAGGTTCAGTTCCAGATGACTGGAAAAAAGTGAGTATTGCAATAAAGACAGTCACAAGAATTTTTTGCTTTCCCAGTACCTATAAAAGTTATGTTTACACTATAGCCTATTAAGTGTGTAATAGCACTATGTCTAAAGAAGCACCCATATCTGTGGTATAATGCTACATATTGGTTCTCATCCATGTTTCTTGGATCATAACTTCCACAGCCCTTGTTACAGTCTTTTATTAGGGTGTTGTGTTGGGTGTGTTAGGTCTCAGGAGCAGGCCCCAGGAAATAGAATCTCTCCTGCCCTCCTTTCACCTGCCCTGAAGTAGGACTCCAATCCCCTGCCTTTCTAACTGTGTGTCTTAAGACCATCCTTAGAGATGGTCTTGCCCTATACTCTGGAAGACGGAATGCTGATGTCATGAAGCTTCCATAAAAACCCAAGAGGGCTGGGTTCGGGAGGTTCCAGATAGTTGAACATGTGAAGGGCCCTGGAGGGTGGCACACCCAGGGAGGGCATGGAAGCTCCACACTCCATTCCCCATGCCTTGCCCTGTGCATCTCTTCATTGGTATCCTCTGTAATATCCTTCAGAATAAGCCAGTTAAGTGTTTGCTTGAGTTCTATGAGCCATTCCAGCAAATTAATCGAACCCAAAGAGGGGGTCATGGAACCCCAACTTGAAGCCAGTCACCCTGTGAGATGTAACACTATCTCCAGGTAGATAGTATCAGAATTGAATTAGAGGGCACCCAGGTAGTAAGCACTGCTTGGTATGTGGGGAAAACCATCCAGGCCTCTGGTCACAGAAGTCTTTTTCTGCGTTATGGTGGTATGGAAATAAGAGGAAAAAACGCAGACATTGACAGAGTTTTTCCTGACCAAATACCTTAATTTAAGAATACCTTATTGTTAAAAATTTCTAACAATCATCTCAACCTTCAGCAAGTGGTAATCTTTTTGCTGGTGAAGGGCTTTGCCTCAATGTTGACACCTGCTGAACGATCAGGGTGATGGCTGCTGAAGGGTGGGGTGGCTGTGGCAATTTCTTACATTAAGACAACAATGAAATTTGCCCACTGATTGATTCTGCTTTCAGGAAACATTCCTCTGTAGCATGTGATGCTATTTGATGGCATTTTACCCCAAGTAGAACTTCTTTCAAAATTGGAGTTAATCCTCTCAAACCCTGCCACTCCTTTATCAACTAAGTTTATGCGATATTCTAAATCCTTTGGTGTCATTTCAACAATGCTCACAGCATCTTTGCCAGAAGTAAATTCCCTCTCAGGAAAGCACTTTCTCTGCTCATCCATAAAAAGCAACTCTTCATCTGTTAAAGTTTAAACATGAGATTGCAGCAATTCAGTCACATCTTCAGGCTCTACTTCTCTTTCTAGTTCTCTTGCTGTTTCTACCACATCTGCAGCTGCTTCCTCTTGAAGTCCTCAATGTTATCTATGAGGGTTGGAATCAACTTTTTCCAAATCAACTTCTTCTGTTAATTCTGATATTCTGACTTCCTCCCATGAATCAGTAATGTTCTTTTTTTAATTTATTTTTTATTTTTTGAGACAAAGTCTCACTCTGTTGCCAGGGTGGAGGGCAGTGGCGCAATCTCGGCTCACTGCAACCTCCACCTCCTGGGTTCAAACGATTCCCCTGCCTCAGCTTCCCGAGTAGCTGGGACTACAGGCACGCACCACCACACCTGGTTGATTTTTTTTTGTATTTTAGTAGAGACAGGGTTTCACCATGTTGGCCAGGATGGTCTCAAACTCCTGATATTGTGATCTGCCCCCACCTTGGCCTCCCAAAGTGCTGAGATTACAGGTGTTGAGCCACCGCACCCAACCGAATCAGTAATGTTCTTAATGGCATTTAGTGAATCCTTTCTAGAAGCTTTTCAATTTACCTTGTCCAGATCTATCAGAGGAATCACTATCCCTGGCAGCTACAGCCTTAAAAAATGTATTTCTTTTATAATAAAACTTGAAAGTAGAAATTACTCCTTGATCCATGGGCTACAGAATAGATGTTCTTGTTTTCAGGGCATGAAAACAACATTAGTATCCCTGTATATCTCCATCAGAGCTCTTAGGTAATCAAGTGCATTTTCAGTGAGCTGTAATATTTTGAAAGGAATTCTTTCTTCTGAGTGGTAGGTCTCAACAATGGATGTGATGGTTAATATTCAACTTGACTGGAATGAAGGATGCAAAGTATTGTTCCTGGTTGTGTCTGTGAGGGTGTTGCAAAGGAGATTAACATTTGAGTCAGTGGACTAGGAGAGGAAGACCCACCCTCAGTCGGGGTGGGCACCATATAATCAGCTGCCAGTTAGGCTAGGATAAAAGCAGGTAGCGGAATGTGGAAAAATTAGTCTGGCTAAGTCTTCTGGCCTCCATCCTTCTCTCACGCTGGATGCTTCCTGCCCTCGAACATCAAACTCCCAAGTTCTTCAGCTTTTGGACTCTTGGACCTACACCAGTGGTTTGACAGGGGCTCTCAGGCCTCCGACCACAGACTGAAGGCTGCACTGTTGGCTTCCCTACTTTCGAGGTTTTGGGACTCAGGCTGGCTTCCTTACTCTGCAGCTTGCAGACAGCCTATTGTGGGACTTCAACTTGTGATTGTGTGAGTCAATACTCTTCAATAAACTCCCTTTCATATATACATCTATCCTATTAGTCCTGTCCTGACTAATACAGATTTTGGTACCAGGAGTGGTTCTAGAGGAATAGAACTTTAAAGATGGAGTTTTTAAGTTGGTTTTGGGGTTTCTGGAATTGGCTGCTTAATATGATTAGACCCAAAAATGTTAAGGACTCTACTTCTAACAGTATGGAGAACACTGATAGTCCTTGGCATGAACTGTTTAAAGAGTTAGGTAAAATAAATGCATTTGATACTCCTGATTCACTGCTTGTGAGAGGCAAGTTTAGTGACTCTATACATAATACATTTGACCATATGTAAAGAACCAAGGAATATAATGAAGTCGGTTGGTTGCTCCTAAGTTCACTAGAGAAAGTGATGAAAGAAAACTATGAACTCAGGGATTCTATCTCCCGGCTCAAGAGGAACATACTGAGTCTCAATCTTCTAAGATTGCCCTGAGTGACAGTTTTATCTCCTGTCAAGAAAGAGCTGAAATTGTGGAAAATCAGACACAAGCTCTTATCATGCGAGTGGCTGACCTGCAACAAAAGGTGCACACACAGCCTCGCAAGGTATCTAGTGTTAAAGTGAGGGCAGTGACCGTAAAAGAATGGGGCCTTGCAAATTGGAATGGGGACTTGTGGGAGAAACCTGATGAGGCTGGGAACACTGAGCTCCTAAATTCTGATGAGCTTTTAGTCAGAGGAAACAGCCTCCCCACTCCCAGTGGTGTCAACATCCCCAACACATCCCTTCCCCAACCTGGGCAGCCATCAGCATTTCCACCTTTGTCTGAGGAGATTAATCACGCACTGCCTGAGGCAAAAGTGATGGCCCCCCAAGGCAGCTTCCAGGAAAGACAGTGACGATTCTCCTCACCCCAACACCCCTGTTTGCTTCTAGACCTATAACTAAAGTCCCGGCAGGCCCCTAGAGGTGAAGTTCAAAGTGTGATCCATGATGAGGTGTGCTACACTCCAAAATAACTGCTTGAGTTTTCTAACTTATATAAGCAGAAAACTGGAGAACAGGCATGGAAATGAAAATATTAAGGGTGTGAGATAATGGTGGAAGAAACATAAAGTTGGATCACGCTGAATTTATGGATTTGGGCTCACTAAGCAGGAATTCTGCATTTAATGTTGCAGCTTGGGGAGTTAAAAAAGGTTCTAACAGTTTATTTGCTTGGTTAGCTGAAATATGGATTAAATATGGGCTCAAGGCCAGGTACAGTGGCTCATGCCTATAATCCCAACACTTTGGAAGGCCAAGGCAGGCGGATAATTTGAGGTCAGGAGTTCGAGACCAGCCTGGCCAACATGGTGAAATCCCATCTCTACTAAAAACACAAAAATTAGCCGGGTGTGGTGGCGGGTGCCTTTAATCCCAGCTACTCAGGAGGCTGAGACAGGAGAATCGCTCGAACCCGGGAGGCGGAGGTTGCAGTGAGCCGAGATTGTGCCACTGGACTCCAGCCTCGGTGACAGAGTGAGACTCAATCCCCGTGCCCCACCCTCCCCCCAAAAAAGATGGCCCTCTGTGAGCGAGCTGGAAATGCCTGATCTTCCTTGGTTTAATGTAGAGGAAGGGATCCAAAGGCTTAGGGAGACTGGGATGTTAGAGTAAATTAGTCACTTGAGACCCACTCATCCCAGCTGGGAGGGTACAGAACACATACTCTTGACCAATACTTTGCAAAATAGATTTACAAGGGCAGCAGGGCAGCACTGCGTCTTTCCCGAATTTCTTTGCCACCAATTTCCCAATCATGATTCTTCCAAGTCCATGCAGTGTGGACTTTCCCTTCCAAGTCTAGGAAGGGAAATCTTCCTAGTGGGCAGAACTTCGAGCAGTGCAACTCGTTGTGCACTTTTCTTTGAAGGAGAAATGGCCAGATGTGTGATTATATACCGATTCATGGGCTGTAGCCAATGGTTTGGCTAGATGGTCATGGAATTGGAAGAATCATGATTGGGAAATTGGTGACAAAGAAATTTGGGAAAGATGTTGTGTGGCTGGACCTCTCTGAGTGCTCAAAAACTGTGAAAATATTTATATCTCATCTGAGTGCTCACCAATGGGTGACCTCAGCAGAGAAGGATTTTAGTAATCAAGTGGATAGGATGACTTCTTCTGTGGACACCACTCAGCCTCTTTCCTCAGCCACCCGTGTCATCGCCCAATGGGCCCACAAACAAAGTGACCATGGTGGCAGGGATGGAGGTTACACATGGGTTTAGCAACATGGACTTCCAATCACCAAGGCTGACCTGGCTACGGCCACTGCTGAGAGCCCAATTTGCCAGAAGCCGGGACCAACACTGAGCCCTCAATATGGCACTATTCCTCGGGGTGATCAGCCAGCTACTTGGTGGAAGGTTGATTATATTGGACCTCTTCCATCATGGAAAGGGCAACAGTTTGTCCTCACTGGAATAGACACTTACTCCAGATACGGGTCTGCCTATCCTGCACGCAATGCTTCTGCCAAGACTACATTCATGGACTCATGGAACGCCTTATTTACCATCGTGGTATTCCACATAGCATTGCCTCTAACCAAGGCACTCACTTTATAGCTAAAGAAGTGAAGCAGTGGGCTCATGCTCATGGAATTCACTGGTCTTACCATGTTCCCCATCATCATGAAGTAGCTGGATTGACAGAATGGTGGAATGGCCTTTTGAAGTCACAATTACAACTCCAACTAGATGACCATACTTTGCGGGGCTAGGGCGAAGTTCTCCAGAAGGCTGTGCATGCTCTGAATCAGCATTCAGTATATGGTACTGTTTCTCCCATAGCCAGGATTCACGGGTCCAGGAGTCAAGGGGTGGAAGTTGAAATGGCACCACTCACCATCACCCCTAGTGATCCACTAGCAAAATTCTTGCTTCCTGTTCCTGTAACATTATGTTCTGCTGGCCTAGAGATGTTAGCTCCAGAGGGAGGAATGCTGCCACCAGGAGACACAATTATTCCATGAAACTGGAAGTTAAGATTGCCACCTGGCTACTTTGGGATCCCCCTACCTCTCAGCCAACAGGCTAAGAAGGGAGTTACAGTGTTGGCTGGGGTGACTGACTCAGATAAACTATGAAGATGAAATTAGTCTACTACTCCACAGTGGAGGTAAGGAAGAATAAGTGTGGAATACAGGGGACCCCTTAAGACATCTCTTAGTATTACCATGCCCTGTGATTAAGGTCAATGGGAAACTACAGAAGCCCAATCCAGGCAGGATTACAAATGGCCCAGACCCTTCGGGAATGAAGCCTTAGGTCACTCCATCGGGTAAAAACCCACAGCCCACTGAGGTGCCTGCTGAAGGGAAAGGGGATACAGAAGGGGTAGTAGAAGGTATTAATCAATACCAGCCAGGACCACGTGACCAGTTGCAGAAATGAGGACTTTGTCATAAGCATTTCCTCCTCAATTTGTTAAGAACATGTTGTGGCTGGGTGCGGTTGCTCATGCTTGTAATCCCAGCACTTTGGGAGGCCGAGGCAGGCAGATCATGAGGTCAGGAGATCGAGACCATCCTGGCTAACATGGTGAAACCCCGTCTCTACTAAAAATACAAAAAATTAGCCGGGCGTGGTGGCACGCACCTGTAATCCCAGATACTCGGGAGGCTGAGGCAGGAGAATCGTTTGAATCTGGAAGGTGGAGGTTGCAGTGAGCTGAGATTGCGCCACTGCACTCCAGCCTGGGTGACAGAGTGAGATTCCATCTCAAAAAAAAAAAAAAAAAAAGAACATGTTCTGCATGTATACACTTGTACTAAGAAAATACCTTCATTTCCTTTCTTTTCCCTTTATCGTGTGTCATAAGATTTACTGACCTAATATCGGCATTGAAGTGCTGTTAACTTTATGTAATAGCATTTGGATTGGGGACTGGTGCACTGTATGAAGGATAGCTGTATTATGTTAGGCATAATTATTACCTTATTACTGTCTTTATTTGAATATTATGTGTGAGTTCAGATGTGTATGGGCTCAAGTTGACAAGGGATGGACTTGTGATGGTTAATACTGAGTGTCAACTTGATGAGATTGAAGGATGCAAAGTATTGTTCTTGAGTGTGTCTGTGAGGGTGTTGCCAAAGGGGATTAACATTTGAGTCAGTGGACTAGGAGAGGTAGATCCACCCTCAATCTTGGTGGGCACCATATAATCAGCTGCCAGCTCAGCTACGATAAAAGCAGGCAGCGGAATGTGGAAAAATTAGTCTGGCTAAGTCTTCTGGCCTTCCTCTTTCTCCTGTGCTGGAAGCTTCCTGCCCTCGAATGTCAAACTCCAAGTTCTTCAGCTTTTCGACTCTTGGACCTACACCAATGGTTTGACAGGGGCTCTCGGGCCTCTGGCCACAGACTGAACGCAGCACTGGTGGCTTCCCTAACTTTTGAGGTTCTGAGATTCAGACTCCTTTTCCCTACTTTTGAGGTTCTGGGATTCTGGCTTCCTTGCTCCTCAGCTTGCAGACAGCCTATTATGGGACTTCACCTTGTGATCATGTGAGTCAATACTCCTTAATAAACTCCTTTTCATATACACATCTATCATATTAGTCCTGTCCTTTTAGAGAACGCTAATACAGTAGGCTTAAAATATTCAGTAAACCATTCTGTAAACAGATGTGTTGTCATCCAGGCTTTGTTGTTCTACAAATAGAGCACAGGCAGAGGATATTTAGTGTAATCCTTACAGGCCCTAGAATTTTTGGCATGGTAAATGAGCACTGGCTTCAAGTTAAAGCCATAGCTGCATTAGGCCATAACCAGAGAGTAGGCCTGTCCTTTGAAGCTTTGAAGCCAGGCATTGACTTTGCTCTAGCTATGAAAGCCCTAGACGGCATCTTCTTTTAACAGAAGACTGTTTCATGTATTAATACATTGAAAATTTCTTGTTTGGTACAGCCACCTTCATCAAAGACCTTAGCTAGACCTTCTGGATAGCCTGGTGCAGCTTCCGTATCAGCACTTACTGCTTCACCTTGCAGTTTCATGTAATGGAGACAGCTTTCTTTAAATCTCATGAACCAATCTCTGCTAGCTTCCAACTTCTCTCCTGAAGCTTCCTCTCAGCTGTCTCGGCCTTCAACGAATTAAAGAGACTTAGGCCCTTGCTCTAGTTTAGGTTTTGTCTTAACAGAATGTCATGGCCGGTTTGGTCTTCTACCCAAACCACTCAAACTTTCTCCCTATCAGCAATAAGCCTGTTTTGCTTTATTATTCATGTATTCACTGGAGTAGCACTTTTAATTTTCTTCAAGAACTTTTCCTTTACATACACAAGGTGATGCATTGTGCAGAAACTGTTCGATGCAATAGGAGTAGCTTTTGGCCTATCCTGACTTTTGATATGTCTTTCTCACTAAGCTTAGTCATTTATAGCTTTTGATTTAAAATAAGAGGCATATGACTCTTCCTCTTACTTAAATACCCAGAGGCCATTGTAGGGTTATTAACAGGCCTAACTTCAATACTGTTGCATCTCAGGGAAGAAGAGGGCCTGAGATGGGAAAATGACTGGTCGGTGGAACTGTCAGAACACACACATTTCATCTTCTCATATGGGAGTGGTTCGTGGTACCCCAAAATAATTACAATCATAACATCAAGGATCACCATAACAGATATAATAGTAATACTAAAAAAGTTTGAAATATTGTGAGAATTACTAAAATGTGACACAGAGACATGAAGCGAGCACGTTATAGGGAAAACGGCGCAAACAGACTTGTTCAATGTAGGGCTGTTACGCACCTTCAATTTGTAAAAAAATGTAAAATCTACAAAGCACAATAAAGCAAAGCATAATAAAATAAGGTTTGCCCCTCTAGACTCAGTACTCAATAAAATGCTATCAAAGAGAATCTAGTAACACATTAAAAAGAATTATACACCACGAACAAGAAGGATTTATGTCAAGAATTCCAGGTTGGTTTAACATATAAAAATCAATCCACCCTGGCTGGGCATAGTAGCTCAAGCCTGTAATCCCAGCACTTTGGGATGGTAAGGTGGGTGGATCACTTGAGCCCAGGAGTTTGAGATCAGCCTGGGCAGTATGGTAAAACACCGTCTCCACAAAAAATACAAAAATTTAGCCAGGCATTAGTGATGGCTGGCACCTGTGGTCCTAGCTACTTGAGAAGCTGAGGTGGGAGGATCACTTGAGCCCAGGCAGGCAAGACTGCAATGAACCATGGCTGCACCACTGCCACCCCAGCCTGGGTGACAAAGCAAGAGCCTGTCTCAAAATAAAAAACAAAACAAAACAATCAATTCATATAATTCAGCATGTTAACAAACATATTAACAGAATACAGAACAAAAGCTACATAATCTCCATACATGTAGAGAAAGTCCTTGACAAAATATAATTTCCTTCCATGGCAAAAACAGTGAACAAGCTAGGAACAGAAGAAAATGTCCTTAATCTCATTAAGGGTATCTGCAAAAAATCCACTGGAAACATGGTACTTAATGGTGAAAGGCTAAAAGCTTTCCCCCAGAATGCTTTGTCAGGAACAAAACAAGGATATATGCTCTTATCACTTCGACACTGTACTGGAGTGTTCCAGCCAAGGCAATAAAGCAAGAAAAATAAATAAGACATCTGAATTGGCAAGGAAGAAGCAAAACTCTCTTTTTATAGAAATAATACAATCTTGTGATATATAAATTTAATTTAGATTACCACTGTATAATCTTGTATATTTGCATATAATCTTATATACATAAATTTCTAAGGAATCTGTATACAAACAAACATTAAGAACTAATAGTCAAGTTCACAAGGTTACAGGATACCAAATCAATATACAAAAATGAATTTTATTTCTAACCAATAGCACAAAACAATTCCAAAATGTAATTTTTAAAAAATCACATTTACAACAGCATCACAAATAAAATACTTATAAAAAATAAACTTTAAAAGGCGGAAGAGTTGTACACTGAAAACTAGAAACATAATAAAGACTTAAAATAATAGGAACATGTCCTCTGTTCACAGATTGAAGAACTTAATATTCTTAAGATGGTAATACTCCCCAATTTTTATCAACAGGTTCAACAGAATCCCTATCTAAATCCCAGTTGGTAGTTTTATAGAAACTGGCAAGCTGATCCTAAAATTCACATGAAAATGCAAGGGACCCCGAATAGCCAAAATAATCTCGAAAGAGAACAAAATTGGAGGATTAGCATTTCCTAATTTCAAAGCTTACTATAAATACAATAGTCAAGACTAGGTGTTACTAGATAGACATGTAGAACAATGGAAAAGAATCGAGTCCAAACATAAATGCACTCATATACAGTTAATTTATTTTTGATGAGTACTAAAACAATTCAGTGGGTGAAAGAATAATCTTTTCAACAAATTATGCTGGGATGACTGGATATTTCAATGCAAAATATGAAGCTGGGCCTCTACCCCACACTATATACAAACATTAACCCAAAATGGATCAAAGATCCAAATATAGGAGACCAAATTATAAAACTCTTAGAAGACATGTGTAAATTTTCATGACCTTGGATTAGGCTATGATTTCTTAGATCTGACACTAAAAGCACAAACAACAAGAACACAATGGATAAACTGAACTTCATGAAAATTAAAAATTTTAAGCTTCAAAGGACACTACCAAGAAACAAAGACAGTCCACACAATGGGAAAAAAATATTTCTAAACCATGTCTTATAAGGGTCCAATATCCACCAGACATGAAGAACTCCTACAATTCAATAATAAAGACATGCCAAATTTGAAAAATGGGCAAATGATCTGAACAGACATTTCTACAAAGAAGATGTTACTGATGGCTTATAAGTACATGACAAGATGCTTAGCATGATTAGTCCTTAGGAAAATGAAAATCAAAACAATGAGATACTATTTCATACCCAGTAAGACTGTTGTAATAAAAAAATACAGATAATAACAAGTATTTTGGAGGATGTGGAAAAACTGGAACCCTCATACAATGTTGGTGGCAATGCAAAATGCTATAGCCACTCTGGAAAACAGATTAGCTTTTCCTCAAAAATGTAAATATAAGCCACAGGAAGTGGCAGAATGCCTGTAGCCCCAGCTACTCAGGAGGCTGAGAACCGAAGACTGCTTGAGCCCAGGTGTTTGAGTCCAGCCTGGGCAACATAGTGAGACTCCGTTTCCACACACAAACACGAAGTAGAGTTTTCTACTGTTTAATTGCACAAGCCCAAAACTTCAATACAGTGTTTAATAGTAGAAGAGACACAGGAGAATAATGTCTTGTTCCAATTTTAGTTGGAATGCTGCCAGTGTTTCCACATTAAGTATTATGCTGGATTTAAACCTAGGATATATGTGTTCTACATTTAAAAAATACATCAATTCCTGTTTTACTGAGTGTTCATTTTTTGTTCCTCTTTAGATTAACAAGTGAATAATATCAAAGGATTTCCTAAAATTGAACCACTTTTGCATTAATGGAATAAATGTCATGAGTGTCATGTATCATTTTCTTAATGTAGCATAGGATTACGTTTGATGCTTTTGTATTGACATACGTGAGATTGTTCTGTAGTGGTATGTATGATTAGTCCTTAGGAAAATGAAAATCAAAACAATGAGATACTATTTCACGGATACACACACAGTGTGTGACTGTCACATGATTTTTATCTAGATTAATACCATACTCAAAAGTAATTTGAAAACTGTCTTTTTCTATGTTCTGGAAAAATGTATAGAGCATTGAGATGATCTGATCTTAGAAGTTTTGGTAAAACATTCCTTTGAAACCTTCTGAGCTTAGTGCTTTTACTGAGCTTTCTTGATACCTTTTGCTATTTCTTCTGAAAAAATTCATCTGTTTAACTTTTCTATTTCTTCTGGGACAATTTTAACAAACTGGATTTTCCAAAGAAATAATCCATTTCACTTAAGTTGTGCAAAATAAAACCTTATCATTTTTTAAATTCTCTGTTTCAATAGTTGTTATTCTCCCCTTGTCACGTCTTGCATTTTAATACTTTCTCTCTATTACCCCCTCTCCTCCTCCCACCTCTACCACCACCAATTAGGTTAACTAGTGGTCTATTTTGTTGACTTTTTCAAAGAATCAGTATTTTTTCCTATTTACTTTTTAGTCCTATTGTTTTTGTCTTCAACCTCATTATTTTTTTGCTTTAATCTTTATTATTTCCTTCCTTGTTCTTTATTCTGATTTACTTTGCGATTTTTCTTAGCTTTTTTTTGATGAAAATGTAATTTATTTTTCTTTAATTTATGGCTGTAAATACATAAGGCTGTTGAATCTTTTTCTAATCGGTTTTAATTATATCCCCTAGATTCTTATATGCAGTTTTTTTGTCATTATCAATATTTTGAAGAAATTCTGCAACTTTGCTTTCTTCGCTATACACCTAAAGTTGTTTAAAATAGTATTAATACTGCAGGTAAATAAGACTTTTAAAATGTTTTGTTATTGATGTCCATCTTTATTGCATTATAATGAAAAAATGCTTTTTGTATTGTTTCTACTTTATGGAACTTAGGATTTCTTTTTGACTTAATATATAAAAATTTTTTGTGAATGTTCCATGTATACTTGGGAAGAAAATATATTTTCTGTTATTTGAGAATTGAGTTCAATATATATTCATAAAATATCCCTTGCTGTGCTTTTAGGTCTTTTATATCCTTACTTATTTTAGATTCACTTCACATATCTTGGACTAAAAGTGATGGGTTAATTCTGTGTATTTGTCCTTCTGAATTCTCTGTAGTTTCTGTTTAGGAGGATGGTTGCTAATGTTATCTGGTACACAGATACTAGTAAATGTTACATCCACACACATTATGAATTACGGTCTTTAACACTATGAAGTAGCCCTTTCCCCCGCTAATTTCTACCCTGGGTAACATTAGAACTAATCTTGGCTTTCTTTATTGTTTTCAATTTGCCATCCATACTTTTTCTCACTCCTTTTAGTCTTTTAAAATCATTTTATTTTAGGCATGTCTTGTCAATATATACAGCTCAAACCTGAGTCTTGCTTCATGAACCATTCTGGACATCTGTTTAACAGGGGAGTTCAATGTTTTCACATGTCCTACAATGACTCATATATTAGTGTCAGCTTACAGATTTAAGTTTTATTTTTCTCTCTTCCTGTGGTCCATTTTCTTTGCTTTGTAAAATTTTTCAGTATTTAAGAGAGTTTGTCTGTTTGTTGATTACCAGTTTTACCTACTACTTCTTATGATGCCATTAGTCCCCCTTTCCCTTAGTTAGGCTGTTTGGTATTCAGGCTTCAAATGATATCTTTGATTCCTAAATAATACATAAGTGACACTCAGTGAATTTTTCCTACTTCATTTCCCACTCTTCCCAACCTTCACTCTGCTTTAGCCTTAAATAAAATAGGGCCAATGCTCACAATCACTCCTTTTGCCATTTATTCATTGCAAGAAATGTGCCATAGAGTACGAGGCTGAGCAAGCAGGGGGACATACGTGGCCCATCATCACTTTTTGTAGATAAGGTTTTATTGAAACACACCCATACTAATTCATTAATGTACTGTCTATGGATATTTTTGTTATAATGGCAAATATAGTGAATTGCAACAGAGACCATATTGCCTGCAAAATCTCCAATATCTATTCTCTGGGTCCTTCACAGAAAATGTTTGCTGACTACAGCTCCAGTAGATTATTCTAGCAGTGCTTTAAATACAGTATTTCTTGAGTTCTTACACATTTAATTATGTTTTGACCACCTTCATACATGAAATAGAACTTGACTGAACACAAAAGTTTCACTTATTCTTTAACTTCTTTGAAAATGTTGCTCTGGGGCTGTCTTTCTTTAAATGTTCTTGTTGAGAATTTTGATTTACCTGATTTTTATCTTTGTGACTTAGTATTTTTGTCTTGAGGTCCATTGGGTTTTTCCTTTTTTAAAATTATCATACTTTTACCAGGATGTCTCAAAATTTGTTATTCTGTGTCAATAATCCCAGGTATGTAGTGAGCTATGTAGTTTCAAATATATTTCTGGAAAGCTATGTAGTTTCAAATATATTTCTGGAAAGTTTTCTCAAATTATAGTTTCAACATGTTCCACTATTTTGTTTTCTTCTTTGGGGCTCCAATTACACCTGTGTTGGACTTTTTGTTGTTGTTCAAGCACTGTTCTAGCAACAACTTTTTTCTCTACCTTTTTACCGTTTTATTTCATTTTCATTCTCTTAGCCATTTTCATAGCTTTCTCCAAAGACTCTTTATATTTTCAGTCAAATCTATTCTCCTTTGAAATTAAGTCTTTATTTCTAAGCAGATTTCTTTTTCTAAAATTGTATTCCTAAGTTTAGTCAATTCTCCATTCCCATTTTCCTTTTTATCTATTTCTTTTTGAATGCCTGGATTTTGTGTAAGGTGTTTTATCATATCTGCCAATGCTTCTTTTAACAATATATAATTCACTTTGAGGTGTTATGATGTACCATTCTTCTGTTTTTCTGCTTGTTTTGTTTTTAGAGAGAATTTCATATGTCCTATACTCTATTCATTTTGAATTACTTTATATTCCCAAACCAGCAATTACTGTCATATGTAAAAACTGTTGTATACAGAGATAATCTGGATGAAAAGAACCCTTTTGCTGGTATGGTATAGTTTCTTTAATTAGTGGTGCATTTGAATGGTAGAATGGAATGAAGAGTTGATATGTTTTCAGTTTTGTGATTCTCTTTTGTTTCTACAGGACCCTTAATTTCTTCCTTCTACTTATTAACAAGATTCTAAGTAACAGTCCTTTCAGCTCACCCTTCTCTTCTTTAGAAATGGTACCTTTCCAAGACTGCTACCTCTGGTCCTATGATTTTAAGACTCTTCCTTTTTATTTCCTAGTATCAAGTACTCAGACTTCAGGGATTTTTCACGGATTACAGGGATTATGCATGATACTGTAATGAAGGATACATGACTGTGTATTTGGCAAATCCACAAAACTGTACAACATACACAAACTGATTCTGATGTAAACTATGAACTTCAGTTAATAATAATGTATCAGCATTTGTTCATCAAATGTAACAAATGAAATACACCAATGAAAGGTGTTCTTGGTGAAACTGAGGGGATGGGGGAAAAGTGATTATATGGGAATTCTGTACTTCCTGTTTAGTTCTTCTATAAACCTAGATCTGTTCTAGAAATTGAAAATTAAAACAAAACAAAAAATTGAATTAAGTGAAAATCTATTATTTGATTCCATGTTTTTTCCTTTAAAAAGCATTCAGTAGATGGCACCAGAGATCTTTTAGAATAAGGAATCGCTACATGCACTGTATAATTCATAAAACTTAGTTCTGATGTTGATACATGCTTTAGAGATCCTACTTATTCCTTAATGAATAATATAATTGATGCTCTGAGAAAGGTGTGTTGAAGACAAATTTAGCTGCAAGTTTTATCATTCAGTAAGTAAATAATCATGGAAATGCAGGAATGCAGATCTGCAGAATTATGGAGCAACAGTAATTCTACATTATGGGTAAATTTTTAAATTCCAATTCACATTTTGACAACTACAGAGCACCCTCATCTGGCACTTCTTTACTACTAGTGAGCAAGTATCTCATTAGTAAAATTGTTTTTCTTCATAGACTAAAAGCATTCACGAAACATGGTATCAAGGTATTTTAAAATATATTTTATCCTCAGGCTAGAACAAATAAAGTATTAAGTCTTTCTAAAAAACAGAGGGTGAAAACCAATCAGTTACCCACTATGTAACTAACTGCCCACTCACTGGCATTCAAACTGACATACTCAATATGTAGTTTCATAGAGAACAAATGAAACAGTTCTGACTAAAAAAAAAGTGATATTATACAGATGCCTGGTTATTACATACTTTGCCCATTAATGAAGTCTCAGTATTATATAGGGCCGCTTTGGTAGGTACAGAAGAAGAAAGAAGGAATCAAAGTAACATCTGGAGAGAAGACTAAAATGTGTTCTTGTTCCTCCAGATTTAGAATCCAATTTTCAGAAAACTATCAATGATAGCAGTGCTGAAATAATACAAATCAAGTATATTAACCATTACTTGCCATTATAGTCTTTTGTAGCTTAGAAAATAACTGCTACTTAACATATATTTCCATGAAAAAAAATACTACTCATGAGTTCCAAATGAATTAATCAGTAACATGGTTTAGATGTTCTGTCCCCTCCAAATCTCATGTTGAAATGTGACCTTCAATGTTGGAGATGGGTCTAGTGGGAGATGTTTGGGTCATGGGGCCAGATCCCTCAAAGATGGCTTGGTGCTATCCTCACAGTAATA
This sequence comes from Pan troglodytes, assembly GCF_028858775.2. Lineage (NCBI taxonomy): Eukaryota > Metazoa > Chordata > Mammalia > Primates > Hominidae > Pan > Pan troglodytes. The sequence goes on from NC_072401.2 coordinate 18,420,508, forward strand.
AGTGAATTCTCACTCTCTGGGTTCATGTGAGATTTGGTTGTTTTAAACAGCCTTGCAGCTTCCCTTTCCCTCCCTCCCTCTTCCTTTCTCTCTTGTTCTTCCTCTCTCACCATGTGATACACTGGCTCCTCCTCCACCTTCTGCCATTACTATAAGCTCCCCGAGGCCCTCACCAGAAGCAGATGCTGGCACCACACTTCTTGTGAAGCCTGCAGAACCATGAGTCAAAATAAACCTCTATAAATCACCCAGTCTTAGTTATTCCTTTATGGCAATGCAAACAGACTGACACAATCAATAAATTTTTAGAGCATAATTTAACTACAGTTGAAAAATAACAAAAATATGGAATGAAATTAAGTGTAGGTACACAGTAACTGAAAAGCAATTTTGGAATTAAATCCTCTGAAAGTATATTACACATTACTGGGTAATAAAAAACCATGACCACTGAAAGAACTCTGAATTCTCCAGAAATAAATAAGAGTACTAAACTTACAAGAGTAAACTATTCACCTATACCTTTGGAAATACACATTAGAAAACATATAGCTAATGATTTCCAATCTTGTATAATGTAATTCCCTACTTTTAATTCAAAGACATTTTCAATAAGACACAAGTAGCTTGGTGTGGCAATTTTTATAAAGAGTAATATCAATTTGATCCAAATATAAAAGAAATCTGTTTGACCTACAGTCTTAGTGCAGATAATTATATGACTTCTTAAGGCTTTTTGAAATGTTAAAAATAGCTCCTGAACTTTTATCCACTTTTCAGGACCACTAGAATTCTGGAACTACCAGATTTTAGATAAAATCTAATCCAGTCTCATAATGAAAAAAAAAAAAAAAAAGAAACAAAAATCCAGAAAGATCAAATCAGTGATAGTGGCATAGTGGCATAGTGGCAGGGCGTAGAACACTGGTTTTCCCATCTTCCAGATCAGTATTTTTTTTCCACCAGATCATGTGGTCTCACCAACAAAAACAATAAAATGTGTATCACTTCTTATTCAAATCTATTTAGTTCTTGAGTTCACATAGTTTGAAGAAAAAGTTCAGATAGCAATGGATATTGCAGAATCTGAATCTGTTTGGTTCTTGAATTTTCGATAGCAAGGAATTTATTTGAAAATTTATGTGAACTTATTTAATTCCTGAGTTTAGATATTTTATGAGAGGTTAACGGAGAATATTTTGATGCATCACTTTCCTTTTCATGTATGTGTTTCTAATTCTATCCTTCCCTCCCCTTCGTATTTTTTGCAGTAGGGGTGGCACAATAACTTAGTTTAATTAGAAAAGATCATTCCAGTTTCCCCCAACTCCAAATGTCTCTTCACACAGAATATTGCAGGAAGTTCCTAATCACCACCAGCAGTAACATGTACAATAAAGTTGAACAAATATGTAAGTCAATATGCTCAATAGTCATGGGTCATTTTTTTATTATCCTGCAATAGTTTCATAATGCATTATATACATTTTATAATCTATGTAATTTACATATAGGGCTAAAAAATTTATAAAATCACATATATGACATACCCCCATAATCCTTCTGAACAATTCACAGGTATTCATCCCCAGCTTAGGTGGGTCTTTGTTTCTTGTCCCCATTTCTTAATGCCAAAATAACACTGCTCTGGGTTAACATTTTAGTCATTTCCAAGTTTTCTGAAAAATTTTGCCAACATTCTATTGCAATTGTTTTTCTAGCACATTGTAATATGCTTCCACTGCTAGATACAACTCAATGAAACAAGCTCTAGCAGCCATACTATATCAGACAACTGGGGAAAAACAGTAAAAAGGCAATGTCCATTAATAAAAAGTGTTATCTTCCACAACCATTGTATTATATCATCAAAACCTGGTAATCCCTCAATATAAAGAGTAATATTAATAAATCTAACTTTTTAAAGCATTTGTCACAATAGAATGTAAGAATAGCAATAATCTGAACTTCTCAAAATCATAATAAACAACTGATTTTTCACTAATAATTTCATTCTTCCCTTACCAAAACCTCCTGTGATGAAGGGAATAAATGAAAAACCTTACAGACTTAGATTTCTTCTCCTTTTTCACATCATTCTCCATAGAAACATATTAACAAGTATGCTAGTTAGAACACCAGAAGGGAAACAGCAGCACACACCCTTGCCCCCATAACTAAGAGGTATAGTTAAGCCATATAAAAAGACAAATTTAAATTCATTATATTATTACTTTATCTATGGATAAGCCTAGCTGTATATTTTTCAAACAAAAACAGGAACTATAGGGCAATACAATAGAACAAAATCTGGTCTACTTTCATATCTAGCATGGAAGCAGCCAGGGGAGTCATTTGACCTGGGCTGCACTTTATAAATTTATAACATATTTAGAATTTTAATATAATTTTCAAATTAGGTTACATATTTACATGTGGCAGGAATAAAAGGAAGCTTTAGACTTATAAATTTAAACAACTTTTTTTTTTTTTTTTCAGACAGAGTTTCGCTCTTGTTTGCCCAGGCTGGAGTGCAGTGGCGCGATCTCAGCTCACCGCAACCTCTGCCTCCTGGGTTCAAGCAATTCTCCTGCCTCAGCCTCCCGAGTAGCTGGGATTACAGGCATGTGCCACCACGCCTGGCTTATTTTTTGTATTTTTATTAGAGACGGGGTTTCTCCATGTTGGTCAGGCTGGTCTCGAACTCCCAACCTCAGGTGATCCTCCTGCCTGGGCCTCCTAAAGTGCTGGGATTACAGGCATGAGCCACCGCGCACAGCCATAAATTTAAACTTCTATCCTACTGGACTTACCTTGATGTTACAAATTAATAATAGATCCTTTAATGATCTTGGGTGTGTAGTTTTACTTCATTTTGTAACTGTTTATTTCTTTTTTTTTTTTTTTTTGAGATGGAGTTTCGCTCTTGTTGCCCAGGCTGGAGTGCAATGGTGCGATCTCGGCTCACTGCAACCTCTGCCTCCCAGGTTCAAGCAATTGTCCTGCGTCAGCCTCCCGAGTAGCTGAGATTACAGGCAGGCACCACCATGCCCGGCTAATTTTGTATTTTTAGTAGAGACGGGGTTTCTCCATGTTGAGGCTGGCCTTGAACTCCTGACCTCAGGTGATCCACCCGCCTCAGCCTCCCAAAGTGCTGGGACTGCAGGTGTGAGCCACCGCGCCCGGCCCTGTAACTGTTTCTAAAGTTTAATTTATTATACAAAATATTTAGAAGATAAAACAATTTTTATAACCCACTCAAAAAGTAAAGTTGCTAAGGCTATCTCAATCTGTTTCAGAGTTCCCCTTTCTTATTTTCTTAGTTGTCTTAGTCTTAATTTAGTTTCTCCTGTATGTCTAGTTTCTTTACCTACCCTAGGGAGGGCATCAGAACTAACACATCTTCAACCTCACAAGGGTAATCTACCCAACTAATTAGGGACAAAGTCTATAAAAGCACTTCAACCAGGCTAAAGCATTATTCAACAAACATAAAACATTAGTAATTATCTGACAAAGGACTTTTATCCAGAATTTATAACAAACACCTACAAATCAACAGAAAGCAAACAACCCAATTAAAAATGAGCAAATGACTTGAACAGATCCTTTAAAAAGGAAGATATATGAATTGTCTGTAAGAACGTGAAAATGTGCACAACATCATTAGTCATCAAAGATATGCAATTTAAAGCAAAATGAGATACCATTTCACACCCATTAGAATAGCTAGTAACGGAATGATAACATCAATTGCTCAAAGGCATGTGGAGCAACTGTAATTCTTACATATTGCTAGTAAGACTCAAATAATACATTTTCTACAACAGTTCGGCAGTTTCTGATATAAATAGCTTTCATATTAGATAATATAAATAGCTTTTATGTTTTATATTTTAAATATACATTGATCCCATAACCCAGCAATTCTACTCATAGGTATTTTCCCATGAGAAATGGAACAGATGTCTAAAAAAGAGACTTACACAAGAATGTTCATAGCAGCCTCATTAATAATCCCTAGCTATTTATTATAACTCCTTTCAGAGAAAGTAGTAAGAAGGTACAAAGAATAAAAAATTATTCTTGCAATTTAACTCTGGGTGAGTAGGAAAGTGTCAATGGCACTAATTAAAGGAGAACACAGCAGAAAAAAGAACAAGTTTTAAAAGCAAAGTAAGTTTAGTTTTAGATCCAGTGACTTAAAATTCTTCCCATAATATATATGTGAAGGTGTCTAGAAAAGAATAATGAAAGAGGCGGTGGTTCATCTAAACAGAGGTGAAGTGTTGAAGCCAGGAGAGGGGATGAAATCTGGAAAAAAATAAACCTGGGGAAAAGGAATAGGTACATGTACACACACACACACATATATGTATATATACATATATGTACCTACATATGTATACGTACTATATATTCATATACTACATACGCATATACACACTATATGCATGTACTATATATGCATATATACACTATATGGTATATATGCATATATACACCATATGCATATATATACACACTATATGCATATATACACTATATGCATATATACTATATATACATATATAGGTAGATATGTGTGTGTGTATATATATGTATATATTATATATGTATATATGTGTATATATGTGTATATATATATACACACACACATATACAGGTAGATATATATGTATATAAAAATCTAAGGACACTGTCCTTAAGGTATGACATTCTAGGGACAGAATAAAGATTAAATAGCAAAGGAGGTAAACAGAATTCTTAACTATTTTGTGCAAGGACTCCTCTGTCATTGTGGTTAAGCCCACAGGCTCCTTCTCTGAATCATGTTTTTAAATGCATGAATATATAGGAAACAAACTGTATTAAAATAGTTTTATATTACTATAATATAGTAATATATATGTAATATATATTATGTAATATATGTAATATATATGTATTATGTAATATATGTAATACAGATGTAATATATATGCCTCTTTTAATGCATTAAAATATAAAATCTAGTAGTAAGTCCAATGTCTACCATAATTTCAAAGTAGTGAGAACGTAAAAAATAATTAAAGATATGATATAAAAATATTTATGATTTCTATTATCGGAACAGGTACTACTAATACCACTGTTGTTTGTTGTCTATGCTTACAGTTGAAGTAAATGTTACATTTCAACCAAGGGTCAATGAAAATAAAAATGTAATTTTTTCAACCATTCAAGTTCATGGACCCATGAAATCCTATCTATGAACTTTTGGGCAAACTATGTGGATCCCAGGTTAAGAATCTCTGAGCTAGAAAGTAAAATTAAAGATATATAAAAATCTGATAAATAGTATCATGAAAATTACAGCAGCAAAGTAGTATATGCTGATTTTAAGTTGCAATTATGAAATGTTATATCCACTGTTTCACTTCTTGTAACTGTGAGGTAGAAAAAGAGAGGTCAGAGAACAACCTGCCAAGCAAAATAAAGTAGAAAAGATTCAGAGGTTTCTGAATATTATCAGAAAAAGAAAACAAATGTTTAAAAATGCATCTGCATCAGGGCCGGGCGCTGTGGCTCACGCCTGTAATGCCAGCACTTTGGGAGGCCGAGACGGGCAGATCACGAGGTCAGGAGATCGAGACTATCCTGGCTAACACGGTGAAACCCCGTTTCTACTAAAAATACAAAAAATGAGCTGGGCATGGTGGTGGGCACCTATAGTCCCAGCTACTCGGGAGGCTGAGGCACTATATATGCACATATACACTATATGCATATATACTATATATGCACTTATACATTTTTATATGCTACTCAGGAGGCTGAGGCAGGAGAATGGTGTGAACTCGGAAGGCGAAGCTTACGGTGAGCCGAGATTGCACCATTGCATTTCAGTCTGGGCAACAGAGCGAGACTCTGTCTCAAAAAAAAAAAATCTTTGATAACCACCGTAACCATAGACTACCATAATTATTCTGTATCAATGTTCTCAGACATTCCACTCCCATCCTGCTTCATCCAGCTTCCACTTCTTATATAAGCTAACGATATATTCCACCATGCAAGACAAGTTCAGAAGAGATGAATAATAATGGCACAAGTCTTCCAGCTAGCCTCTTACCCTTGATATACAAAACACTTAAGTATTGTAATTGAAAAGGAAGGGTAAACCATTTTCTTCTTATAGGAAAGCAGTTAAGCAATTTACTCTAGATACATTACCCCAGTGTTCATATTTCTCTGCACAATAGTCTGAGTTGTAGTGGAAATTTGACCAGAGATTATTTGGAATGCTGAATCATTTCCCATGATAGAATTTTTTTTTTTTTTTTTTTTTTTTGCCTCCTCAGCAGTGATGACACTTGCTATTAAGTATCATAAATCTCTGAACCATCAGAGTCATTTAGATAATGCCTTATTCCTATCACAGCCACTTTCAACACAGCTTTAAAGTTATTGTCTAGAGGCTATTGTGGAGAATTATAGTTAGGGGTGCCACAAATATCTGACTTGTTAGAACATAACCAGTCTAACCAGTATGGTACTCAAGAAATGTCAAAACCTTTATATAAGCTTTTAGATCTACTATAGCTGGGGCATTCTTATGAACAAATGTAAAACAAAGTAAAAGTGTTAAAAAGCAGATTTGTTTCCAAAGAAAAGCAAATATTTTGACAATAGAGTGAAACCCAAATAAGGGTAAAAAGTCAATTCTAAGTCAGTTAAGTTTTGTAAGGACCACTATGGACTACTATAGGATTTAAATGCATTATTCTCTGGTCACGACAAGACCATGCAAAATATCTAAATGCTAAAATAACAAGCAGAAAGGTAAACTGAGGAGTTAGGCTTAATAATCAACTACCAAGACTCATACTATTGCTCTATTTTATCTACTGAATGAGCCATAAAAGACCCTCCCAAACGTTGTTTTTTAATCATCTTTAATTTTCAAATAGCATAAGACTGTAAGCAAAATGCAAACAAATTACTATTAGTGAGTATTAAAAAAAAGCATTTACCTAGAAAATACTGTAATAGGATAATTACAGAGGCACAGAGCTGGATTTCAACTAGAGATCATCTTTCATTTTTATAAGTTACTAAAAATCAATTATCAAAACTCTAATATAACTATGATACTTGCTCAGGGTAATAAAAGATACTGAGAAAATCTATGTATTTTCTGCTCTCTACGAGTTAACAACCTAGTATGGAAGAATACAATATAAAGATTATATATTTCTTGGAGACGTCCTCAACCCCTAGGCCACAGACTGGTACCAGTCCATGGCCTGTAAGGAACCGGGCTGCATAGCAGGAGGTGAGCAGCCAGCAAGTGAGCATTACCGCCTGAGCTTTGCCTCCTGTCAGTTCAGCAGCAGCATTAGATACTCATAGGAGAACCAACCCTATTGTGAACTGTGCATGAGAGGAATCTAGGTTGCATACTCCTTATGAGAATCTAACCAATGCCTGATGATCTGAGGTGTAACAGTTTTATCCCGAAACCATCTCCCTGCAACACCTTGCCTGAGAAAAATTGTCTTCTACGAAACCTGTCCCTGGTGCCAAAAACGTTGGGGACTGCTGATCTGGCGGCTCATTTTGTCTTCAGTTTCAACACCCCTGAGATGACAAGAGAATCAAGAGCTCATATATTATTCTCCCTATTGTATCTCCACCGTATCCTACTATAACAAGCAATGTCCTCCTTGAGACTAAACACTAAACCTTACTCAACTATTTGGTGATCAACCATGGTACCACAACTCAGTAAGGTAACTCAGTGAGTATCTCATAAATGAAACGACTCTTCACTCTTCAAAGGGAATAAGGACTGCATTAATAATTGAGCAATAAACTAATCTTTTAAAATTGGTAGTGCACAGAAAAACAAAAATGAGAAAACATTCCTTTATTCTCTCACACCTTATACCAAAAGTTACTAACACTCGCTGAAAGGAATTACTAGAGAAAAATGATTTTTCTTCTGGAAGGCTTATGAGTTAGCTGGTTCAAAGGCTGGCAAGAATGAAGACTTAACACATTGCTTATGTTGCTTTCAATTTGGCTTACTATTTCACCACTGATATGCACTGCAAAGAATAAATACAAAGTCAAGGATAAAGTAAGTGGACATGGGCTTCCTGAAATTTCTTTTTATTCTACAGATTTGATGGTCTCAATAGCCCATGTAGAATGAGGAATATGCCAGGTCACAGGAATATAAAGAATACAGAATCATAGGACCTTTGGTTTTTAAAACATTTTAGGAGTTTTTGGCGGGGGTAGGTTAAGGGGTACAGACACATTATCATAAGAATCCATACCATTATCACAAAAGAAAACTTGCCAGACCCATTATATACTTCCAAATTTCATTTGTTACTCACACTTTACTTAAGGTTTTAGTGAAAGCCATGTCCTACCATAGCTTAATGAAGCTACCCACCCTAGGTGGTTTTCCTCAAAAGAGGATATGGGCATGGTATCTTCTTTTAGTCTTAAATCTAGTTTACCCATCCTTATTCATGCCACTGTCCATAGTTTTTTGCCTAATTAAAGCCAGGACCTGACCACTGTATTTGTGAATGTCCTAGACTTGTTAAAGCAGAAATCTGATTCCCTTGTGACTACAGTTTTCCCTATTACATTCTTTAGCAGATATATAGTCTTTTTAAGTAGGCTCATTGATTTTAGTTACTTTAAAATGTACAATTAAATTATTATTGACTATAGAACCCTGTTGTGCTATCAAATACTAGGTCTTACTCATTCAATCTTCTACCTTTTCTTTGTACCTATTCACTATCCCATTCCACATTTTTTAACTGGAATATTTATTTCTGTAAGAAAGAACTGCCCCTTCCTTCTCATTTATTTATTCACTTATATCAGTATTAAAACATGGATATTTATTTTATTCTACAGGTAATAATCCAAATTATTGTTATAACTATTGTTGTTTACTTTGTTGTTCAAATTGTTGCAACTCTGGCCATCAGGAGCTCTTTCAGGATGGCTCCTGTGTTCCCATACTTTTTTTTGAGCACTTCCTTACTTTCTGGCAACACAAAATGCTCCAAGCTCATCTTTATTTTCCTAGCCCCAGCCATGAAAACAACCACTTCTCCAAGGGGCTTTGGTTCCTTTTATTGGAGAATTCTTATTTTATGAAGGATATATATAAATAGAAGTCCTGCACTTCAGCGGACATCTTAGATAATAACCCCTACCTATACGCACATACTATTTTACAGAGCACTTGTCTTAGTCTATTTGGGCTGCAATAATAAAATACTTTAGACTGGATAGTTTATAAACAACAGAAATTTGTTTCTCACAGTTCTACAGGCTGGAAAGTCTACAGATAAACTTTACAAAAACAGTATGAGCAGGCTGTGGATATAATATACAACTAGCCAATAGCAGACAGTAAACTGCAGCAGACAGTTCATAATTATATGTAAAATAAAAATGGTGAAATAATACACAAAACTAATTTATCACACTTCCCAGGTACAGTATTTAATCACACCCTCTGCAAGAATTAGACTCCTTATATCTTAGCAAATTAAGAAATACGGAGAAAGAATAAGGCGTTGAGGTTCCAAAGTACTTTAGAGATAAGGGTAATTCTTGACAGCAGTTAACCACATCACATTATTAAATGAGGTACATGGGAAAACTCATGTATTATTAGAGCATGTTTTACAGAGTACTATTATTATAAAAATTGCATTTAAAAGATGATAATCTTTTAAATTATGTGAGAATACAAACAAAAAATATCAGAATCACTCATGACACGACAGAACTTCAACCTTTCATAAAATAGTTGAGATGTTGGATTGATTCAGACACTGACTGGCTTATAACTTGGGGTTTTTTTTTTTACACTAGAATTTATTGTCAATACAACTAGAATATATGGAGTATACAGAGAAAATTATCTGGCAAAAAAATAGCTGACCCAGCAATATACCCCTCCTTTTCTCCCTTTCCAAGTAAAGGAGACTTACAATATTTCAGTCCTTGGTTAATTTCTACAAGCATTACAGATTTTACTTTTTCCTTAAAAGGCCCTGAACTTAAGATTCTAATACCACCTAATTTAGTATGTTGGGCTATCTTAAGTTTGTAGGCAGACTACAATCAAATTAGTCTTATAGTTAAGATATCAAGAGGAAATAAAGTTTTAAGAATTCTGGATTAGAGTTGTAGATGCATTATATATAGTGGGTATGAAAATTTTCTGTATTTATGCTTTGACAACATATATGTTAAAAAAAAAAAAAACTAGGCAAAATAATTGTCACAGTAGTTTCACTCTAAAGTTACCTAACAGCCTGCTGTTTTTATGACAGACATAACCACTGTTTTGAACACATTTAAATACCACGAAGAACTTAAAAACTTAATGAGACAAAATTTAAAAAGAAATAAGAAATAGAAAAATCAGAGAAAAGCAGACCTCTAAGACATACAGATTTTTCTGAGGAGTTTAAAAAAACCAAACTCTTGTTTCCACGGCATCCTCTAACACAAAATTTGTGGCAGGAAAACTGCATATGTAAACATCAGTTCTCATAACAAAACAAAACAATGAAAACCCACCTTAGAAACTATTATTTTATAGAGCAAAACGTTAAGACATCTAAACATATGGCAACTAAGAAGGTGAATGCTGACCAGTAAACTGCTTTCACACCATCTTTTGAGTGGGCTCCTCCTTTATTTCCTTGGCCTTTTAGCAATTTTTCTGAACTGTATTACTGTATATGGTATCCTAAAATTTGTTAGACTGCTTTAGCCATGCTATTTTAAAAACCACACACATGCATGTAATGTGTATAAACATGCAGTTTTTTAAAAAAGATTTCATTTTCCCACCACTTATACCTAAAATATATAATTTAGTAAATTGAGAAGCAAGTATATATCCCATGTTGAAGAGTATGTTACGTTTTTGTTTTATGTCACAGACTTAAATTCATTTAAAACATAAATGTATTATACAAGGAACTGAAAATATAAATCTTATTTAGGTATTCCTTGCCTTTAAGGAGTTTAAAATTTACTAAGATCAGTACTCTTAAGAAGATAATGACAAAATAGTATCTAAAATTGACAAAGAAAGGTAAAACTCATGGTAGAGTCAAAATTATCCTTTAAAATCCCTTAAATAGCCCATAAGTGCAGTCTACATCTTTTAAGGCCTACAATCTCATACATCATTGTGTATTAGGAAACATAACATCTTTTAAGCATGGGAATTACACTCTATTTGCAGAGATACTTAGAGTAAGTGAGGCATATAGAAACTAAGAGCTATTAAAAGAAGAAAAAATTGCAGAGAAAAGGGAACCCACGTGCACTGTTGGTGGCAATGTGAATTAGTACAGCCATTATGGAAAACTGGATGGAAGTTCCTCAGAAAAACTGAAAATTGAATTACTGTATGATCCAACAATCCCACTTCCGGGTATTCACCCAAAAGATTTGAAATCAGTTTGTTGATGAAATATCTACACTCCCATGTTCATTGTAGCATTATTCACAACAGCTGAATCATGGAATCAAGCTAAGTGTCCAGCCGCAGATGAATCTGAAAAAAGAAAATGTGGTGTGTGTACATATGTGTATGTGTACACACACACATACAATGGGATACTATTCAGCCTTAAAGAAGGAAATTCTGTCATTTGCAACAACATGGATGGAATTGGAGAACATTATATAAAGTGCAGTAAGCCAGGCACAGAAAGATAAATATTGCATGTCTTCACTTATATGTGAAATCCAGGAGAATCAAATTCAAGAAGCAGAGAGCAGAATAGTAGAATACAAGAAGTACAGAGTAGAATACAAAGGCTGGGGGTATGGGAAATGGGGAAACAGAGTCAAAGGGCACACAATCTCAAAAGGAATATGGATTTGTTGGGGTTTTTTTTAGATTTATTGCACAGTGTGATGAATAGAGTTAAAAATAGAGTACTATACCTTTCAAAATCACTAAGAGAGTAAATTTCAAATGCTGTCACCACAAAAAATGTTAGGTATTTGAAGTGATGGATGTATGAACTAGCTTTATTTAATTATTCCAAGTTGTGTCCATAGATCACTTTGTACCCCATAAATTTATGCAATTATAAATTGTCAATTTACAATAAGAACATTTTTTTAAAAGACCAGTAAATCCATTAACTCCAGTATCACCATCCAATCAGAACAGATACCCACGTGATATAGGTTTTAGTTTCTTACTATCCTCTCTTTTTGGCAAAGCACATCTAATTTATGTTCCATTTTGCATATACAATGTGTTACAGGAAATCTAAGAGGGAAACTTTTATTTTTGCCTGGAGGTAGTGAAATGAAAAACAGGAAAGGAATCAGGGAATATGAAACATTTCTTCCTTGAAAGATGATTTAGAGTTTATCAAGCAAACAGGAAATGAGAAGCAGCAAAAACACTGAAGTACACACAAATATAATTGGATTTTAGTGTTGATACTAAGCAGCAGCAGATAAGGGAATAATGGCTTTGTTTTAAAAGAAAGTGATAAATATGTGGAGGGTTATAGTGAAGCCAAGAAAATATGAACACCTGCATGGTCGATAAAAAAATAATATTTTAAGTAGAATCAATAGGATTGAGGGGACCTGGTAGATTCAGTTACTCAACAAGTATTTAGTGTGAAGTTTCTAATCAAGGTAACTGGAGGTATGGGTTATTTATATAAGGAATCTGGGCCACAGAGTAGGGTTTTAAACTTCTCATTTTCTGGAGAGCAGAATAGGAAACATTCATTACACATGTATTGAGCATAAATACACATGCTAAGTACTAGAAAAAAATGATGAAATAAAAGACAGTGTCTACCCTCAAAGATTTCATATTTTAACGGAGGAGACAGGAGTAGAAGTCAAAAAGAATAACTAAAATTTTCCAGTGTTATACATATTACCTCCTTTGAAATTCTTGTGGGTTGTATCTGGAAGTAGATAACCTAGAAGCAGCCAGGAATATGAACTTGAAAAATCAGGACTAGCAATGCAGATTTTCTATCACTAGGATGTGAGAGCCTGAAGCTTAAGGTTGTTCAGGGAGAATGCATAAAATTAAAAGGAGGCTGAGAATTGAGCCTTGAGAGAATAATATTTAAGGGATGAAACAAAGACTAAGAAAATCTACCTTACCTGACTTATTATACCTTCCTCCTCATATCAGGGGGAAAAAAAGGGAGAAAATGGGAAACAATTTTCAGAGGAGTAAAGAGACAAATTTCAGAGGAGTAAAGAGACAATCTTCAGAGGAGAAAACGGTACAGTGAAAGCCAAAGGAAAGAGAGTTTCCAAGAAAGAGAGGAGTGATGAATGAAGTCAAATACTGTAGGGTCTAAGCAGCGTAAGGGCTGAGAATATGTCCTTGTTTTTAGCAAATTAAGGGGTTTAATGGATATCTGGCTTTGTGTGTGTACTGTCCAGCAACCAAGTCTCCTATTTTTAGTACCCGAATTCCCCCTTTTCCAGGATTTAGCTAGCAGGTAGAGAGTACCATTATAAAAAGCATACACACTTCACCTGACAACTCTAGAATCTTATGCTTTTTATACACTTGGTCTCTTTGGGCATATTCATTTTCCAGAGTGCTACTCTCATCTTTTGACTACGTGTACAATTGATGTGGAAGAGGCCAGATCCCTCCTCTCCTTCTCGGCCATAGTGATGCTAAGGGTGGGCAGACAGATGTTTTAGAATGGGCCAATTAAATGAATCCTCTCAGGACTTGGAAAAACGAACACATTATGGAAGCATAAACCTCAGGTCATGCAGACTTGTTTATTATAATGTGTCCTTGACTGTGGTTCCTCTGTATTCTTGGATTTTTTATTTGCCAACCTTGGCCCTCTAGCCTCTAGATAATTGTGAGAGCCCTGAATAGTCTCCCAATAACCCCCTTTTCCTTAACATGGCCAAAGTTAGTAACTTTAAATCAAGAACCCTGATACGGGAGCTATCCATTTTCCTTTGCTTTCTTTTACTGAGGGAATTCTGCTCAACTGTTATCACCATTGTAAAGCCTGTATTGGAAACAATACACTTTCTTCTCCTAGCTCTTACTTCAAGTAGAATTTATACTTCTTGTAATTCCATAAAATCTATTTCTTAAATTCTGTTACAACAAACAATCACACTGTATTTATAGTGTACCTCAGCTGAAGAAGACAATGATTCAGTAAAAGAGTTGAGTTTTAAAGGATGTACAGAAGGGTTTGAGAAACTTAAGAACTGTACAAACTACATAATTTGAGGATCACAGTTCAGTGAGTAGTTTCTGCTGTCAGTGAGGCTGTAGCAGCACTCCTCACTGAATGTGAAAAACTACAGTATTGACAAATGTGTTTAAACCACTATGCACATTTTCAATCCTGATGAACTAGAGCTTTTATGGGGGAAAAATGCCACCTCAATTTTTTTTTTAGACAAGAACAGCATTAGAACATCAAGAGGTCAAAGATAACTCAACATTACTTTTTAAGTGGAAAGTGTAAAGATGATATTAAGCTAAAACCTTTTTTAGTATACCACTTGAAAAACTCAAGAGCCCTTAAAGTAATGTTAAAGGAAGCAATGCTTATTTTATGGTGTTCAAATCATAAAACTTGCATATGAAGGTATTCATGATGTTGTACAGAACCATTCTTTATTATTCATCAAGGAACATATGGAGAAAGAAAATCTTAAACAAGGCACTTCTGATAATAGAACATGCTTATGTATATCTCTTTCTGGTTAACATTATTTCTGAAGACAATATTTAAATGGACTCTTTTGCCTTCCAATTGAATGTCATTAACGCAGCCTACAGACAAAGGACATATCACACACTTCAAGCATATTGATGATGAATATCTGATGTGGGGTGCTAATACATTTAATACTTCTTTAATGTAGGATTTATAAAAGAGTTTTCATAAGATGATACTATTAGCCAATCAGGCTTGGAGGAAAATATCACTGCAAACAATGAATGGAGTATGGAAGAATCCAGTACATATTTTGCTAACTTCCAGGAGTTAACGGAAATGTTGACTGTAAAGCAAAAGTCTTACATCTTGCTAAAGGAGGCTGAATTTAATGAAATGGACAGTAGAAATGTTGATGTTTATAAGTGAAAAAATCTTTCCACTTGATGTTCATCATTAGTCAAGCAAAGAAAAAGGAGTCACAAATACTTGACACCGAATCTTAAAAAAAAAAAAATTCAGACCACACAAATAAAATGTTTGTTGTTACAAGTGAGTTTGATCATGACAGGAGAAGACTCACCACATTAAAAAATTAAACTACAAATAGAGTATTGGGCGACCAGGAGCTGAAAAAGTGCAAGTAAAGTAACTTTAAACAGTTTATTCATTCTGAGTTTTTTCATCCAGTTGCTTTGTCTATGGCTTCAGTTGATGGTTCAGAGCTACTTCCGTGGATTCAGACATGGATGAACCTCAGGCATCTATTTCACTACTTCACCAGTTCACTCTGGCTTAACTCACTACCAAACAGCAATGGGCGCTAAAGCTCCTATTTCTTTTTTTAACCACTATATTTCACTCAACCAACTCTATAATCAATTAATCAGACATTTTAAAAATTGCCTTATTTATTTTGCAAAGTGCTATTGACGATCATTAATTATCTAACATTATTTGGTTATTTGTTTACACTATAGTACATGTTCATTGGTGAAGTTAACTATTTCTTTGTATGTAAAGAAACACAGACAATCTCTAACTCCCCTTCCTGCTTTAAAATGCTACAATTTTAGATTGTTCTTTAGAGAAAAACAAACATTCTATAAAACTAAAGAATGGGAATGGCAATCACCTACCACATGCCAAATCCATAATTTCTCAAAATTGTTATTATTTTAATTCCTGAAATATATTTCTCCTAAGATCTCTATGGTTTGCTACCTCAACTTTTTTTTACATCTCTGCTCAAATGTCATCTGATTACCACTTATAAAAATGTAATCACCATCTCCATGCTTTATGTCCTGCTCCATTTTGTCTCCATGGCACTTATCTATATTCATATACAACCAGCCTGTGAGAGGTTTGGATGTGTGTATATACACATTCAACCACAGGTATAATTTACTTGTTTATTATCTGCCTCCCTTCACTAGAACATAAAGGTCCACGAAGACAGGGATATTTTTTCTTTTGTTCACTAGAGCAGTGCCTGGCATGTAGTAGGAGCTTAGTAAATCTTTCTTAAATTAATGAACTAGTCATGGACCAGAAATATGTTTTATAAAGACCAACACGCTAGTTGTGCTTGGGAGAAAAGTCACAATTTGGGAAAAGAAAAAACTAAATTAGTAGCATTCTATACAAGAACACACAGGTGATGATACAGTTGGTGAATTCATGAGTTACTCAAGAAAACTGGGGAAAATATCATTAAAAAGCCTTATTTAAGACACTATAATAATAACCAGTCATATAGCACATATTAGTTCTTCTGTTACTTCCACATAAAAGTGCTTCTTCCCATAAAGTACTTAAATATAAAGTATTTTGAACAGCACATACAGATTGCTATATATTAAATATAGGCTAATTTTACTGACTGCCATAGTAGAGACAGCACAGGGAAGAAGCATTACCTAAACACAGACGGTAATTCAAAAAACAGGGCCCCAAATAGAATTACATCTCTTTTGATGATCAGGTCTGCATTCTCACCTACTATACTTTCTCAAATGAATTAGAATACACAAAGAAATTATTTAGAAAAACTCCTAACAAATTATATAAAGATAAATAAAAAACCCATTTTCTTTCCCCTCAAAAACAATTTTTTTTTTTTTTTTTTTTTTGAGATGGGGACTTGTTCTGTCGCCCAGGCTGGAGTGCAGTGGCGCGATCTCGGCTCACTGCAAGCTCTGCCTCCCAGGTTCACGCCATTCTCCTGCATCAGCCTCCCCTGTAGCTGGGATTACAGGCACCCGCCACCACGCCTGGCTAATTTTTTGTATTTTTAGTAGAGATGGGGTTTCACCATGTTATCCAGGATGGTCTCGATCTCCTGACCTCGTGATCCACCCACCTCGGCCTCCCAAAGTGCTGGGATTACAGGCGTGAGCCACCACCCCCAGCCAAAAACAATTTTTTAAAACTTTTATTTTACATTCAGGGGTACCTGTGCATGTCTGTTATTACAAGCAAACTCATGTCATGGGGGTTTGGTGCACAGACCATTTCAACACTCATGTACTAAGCATAATACCTGATAGTTATTTTTCCTGATCCTCTCCCTCCTATCACCTGCCTCCCATCCTCCTCCCTCAAGTAGGCCCCAGTGTCTATGGTTCTCCTCTTTGTGCCCATTAGTTCTCATTACTTTAGATTCCCACTTGTAAGTGAGAACATGTGATACTTTTTTTTTTTTTTTCTGTTCCTGCGTTAGTTTACTAAAGATAATGGCCTCTGGTTCCATCCATGTTGCTGCAAAGGACATGATCTCATTCTTTTTCATGGCTGCATAGTATCCTATGGTATATATGCACCACATTTTCTTTATCCAGTCTACCACTGATGGGCATTTAGGTTGATTCCATGCCTTTGCTATTGTGAATAGTCCTGCAATGAACATATGTATGCATGGGTCTTTATGGCAGAACAGTTTATATTTCTTTGGGCATACACCCAGTAATGGGATTGCTTGGTTGAATGGTAGTTCTGTTTTTGCTCTTTGAGGAATTGCCACACTGCTTCCCACAATGCCTGAGCTAACTTACACTCCCACCAGCAGTGTATAAGTGTTCCCTTTTCTCCACAACTTCGCCTGCATCTGTTCCCCTCAAATTTAAACATTTACCCCAAAGGATATTAGGGATGTACAAAATCACTGAAAGAATAATGACTAAACATTTCTGAAAGGAATTTAGAATCACTTATATTTTCAGTATTTTTGGCTGATCCCTAGAACACCTTAGAATATTAGCACTTACTTGTCATCTGCAAGGACTCCCTCATGATGTTTATCTAAAGGTCTAGCATACTGCAGCTGTGAGTTACGTTTTTAAAAAACCATTGAAAGGCCATCATGATTTTAAAGCATTGCTTTTGATTCTGAAAACATTTCTTTTCTAAAAGATTTAAATGCACTCAATTAACTGATTGAGTGTTAATGGTGCCAGGTACTATTCTAGGTGCTAGGGATATAACAAAACACAAAATCCCTGCCTAATTTGTTCTTATATTCCAGAAGTGGCAGATAAACAGGTTTTAAGAGGAGTAAGGGAGAGTTTAAAAAAATAATGTGAGGGCCAGGCGCGGTGGCTCACGCCTGTAATCCCAGAACTTTGGGAGGCCGAAGCGGGCAGATCACGAGGTCAGGAGATCGAGACCATCCTGCATAACACGGTAAAACCCCGTCTCTACTAAAAATACAAAAAATTAGCCAGGCGTGGTGGCAGGCGCCTGTAATCCCAGCTACAGGGGAGGCTGAGGCAGGAGAATGGCATGAACCTGGGAGGCGGAGCTTGCAGTGAGCCGAGATTGCGCCACTGCACTCCAGCCTGGGCAACAGAACGAGACTCCATCTCAAAAACAAACAAACAAACAAATAAAAACGTGAAAGAGTGACTGAGATGAATTATCAATAGGGTGGTGAGGGCAGTGCATCGTCAGGAGAGAGGCAATATTTGATGATATGAAGAAGTTAGCAATGTGCACTGGTAGAAACAGGATTCTAGACAGAAGTAACAGCAAGTCTAAAGATCCTGAGAAGAAAATAAGGTTAGCTCATTTGAGGAAAAGCAAAAAGCCAGTAAGTATTCAAAAGAACGAATAATAAGATGTGGTCAAGGAGGAGACAGAACCAGACCACATAGAGTCCTTGAGAGATTTTATTCTAAATGACATGTAAAGCCACTAAATGTTTTTGGACAGAGGAATAATGATCTGGTTGAGGCTTTAGAAACATCATTTTTCTTTTTGCATAGAAAGCTGAATTGGTAAGATGGGGGAGAAGTAGAAACAAAAGGACTAGTTAGAAGGCTCTTTAGTAGTATAACCAGACCAGATGGGCCTCAGATTAAGGTGGTAGCAATGGAAATGATGAGACATGGTGAGATTTAGAGTAGATTTGAAGGTACAGACTTGATAATAGGTTGCATGTGGGCTGTAAAAGATACTGAGAAATCAAAGAAGGCTCCTGGCCTTTCAGCTTGACCAACTGAGTCACAAGTGATACCTTTCACAAAGATGGAAAAAGCTGGGGAAGGGAAATAGGATAAAATCAAGTGTTCTGTTTTAGACAGGTCATTGTGGGATGCCTATTAGCCACTGTAGTGAAGAATTATCAACTAGGCAGTTAAATATATGAGTTGGTAAAGCAGGAGGAAAGGTCAGGATTAGATTGAATATGTAGTTATTATCAGCACACACATGATAATTAAACCCATAGGACTGAGTGAGGTTATCAAGTGAGTAAATGTATATCAAGAAGAGAAGACAGCTGAGGACTAACTCTTATGGCTCTTCAACATTTAAAGGTCAAGAAGAAGAAAACCAGTAAGGATCATGTGAAAGAAGCAATTTGTGAGAAAGGCAAAAAAAATCCAAAGGGTATAATTTTCCAGAAACCAAGAAAGTGATCAGCTTTATCAAACGATGCTGAAATGCTAAGATGAGAAATGATTGGCATTCCTTTGAATAGGACAAGATGGAATTGCCAGTGAAATTGATAAAACAATTTCAGTGGAGTGGTAGGAAAGAAAGTCTAACTAGGATGGATTGAAAAGAGAAGGGAAGGTGGAAAGTGGAGATGGCAAAAGTATGGACAATAACAAATATTGTTACTAAACACCTACTGTGTGCCAGTTCTTGAAATATATTAGTTAACAAAAATTCAGTTCCTCATGGTGCTTATATTCTAGCAGAAGGCAACAGATAACAATAAACAAAATAAGTAGAGTATATAGTATAATAGAAGGTGATTGTTCTACAAAAAGGAAGGAGAATTTTTAGTTGGTGGAGGTTTGAGGACAGAGAGAAAATAACTTCCTATAAGAGAGGAAATCGACTAAATAAAGGAGACTTAGAAAAACAGCATGATTGGATGTTTTCCTCATCAAGTTCAGCTATTCCAGAGTAAGTGTGTAGTAAAAGAGAACTGAATTAAAACACAGATAAGATTCTGAGTGTTAAGTATGACAAAGGCAAAGAGAGGAAAGGGAGTTAAGATTTTACAGGAAAAATGATCATGGTTATCAAGCACAGTATCTGAACTGAGTACAGAGAGAAGTGAAATCATGAGGAGATAGTCAACAGTGAAAGTGGTGTGGTCTATACATTGAAGGCCGCAATGAGGTGAAAAAAGATTGGATACCTGCATAAATAATCCCATTAAAAAGTGGGCAAATGACCTGAATAGACATTTCGCAAAAGAAAGCACACGAATGGACAACAGGCATATGAAAAAAATGTTCAACATCACTAATCATCAGGGAAATAAATGCAATTCAAAACCACAGTGAGACATCATTTTACCCCAGTTAGACTGGGTATTATAAAAAAGACAAATAATAACAAATGCTGGCTTGTGTGAAGAGGAAAGGCAACTCTTTTACAGTTTCTGGGAGTGTACATTGTACAGCCACTATAGAAAATAGTGCGGAGGTTTCGCAAGAAACTAAAAATAGAACTACCATACAATCTAGCAACCCCACTACTGGGTATCCACCCAAAGGAAAAGAAATCAGTATATCAAAGAGATACCTGCATCCCCATGTTTACTGCAGTACTATTCACAATAGCCAAGTTATGAATTCAACTTAAATGTCTATGAATGGATAAAGAAAATGTGGTGTATCTACATAATGGAATACTATTCAGCCATAAAAAGAATAAAATCCTGCCGTTTGCAGCAAAACGGATGGAACTGGACAGCCATTATGTTAAATGAAATAAGCCAGGCACAAAAAGACATATATCACATGTTCTCATTCATATGTGGGAGCTTAAGAAAACGCTGACCTCACAGAGGTAGAGAGTAAAATGATATTTATCACAGGCTGGGAAGGGTGGGAGGGGATGAAAAGGTTGGGTACAAACCTACACAGTTAGCTAGAAGGAATAAGTTTTAGTGTTTGATGGTACAGTAGGGTGACTACAGTTAATAACAATATATTGTATTTTTCAAAATAGAAGCAAAGATGTGAAATGTTCTCAACACAAAAATAACTATTTGAGGTGATGGATATTCTAAATACCCCAATTTGTTATTACACATTGTATACATGTATCAAAATATCACATGTATCCTGTAAATATGTATAAATATTATGTATCAGTACAATAAATAAAAAATTAATATTGGAATGAGAGTATTGGGATAAGATGGTAGTCAGAAAAAGGGATAGGTAAAATTAGATTTGGGAGGTGATAAAGGTATAGGAATGTGGGAAAAGGTGGCTAGAGTAGAATAAAGGAAAAGAGCGTTGGAAATGAAGAGATCAAGTAATGGAGAGGCCAGGGTGTTGGATGTATCAGCTACATAGAATTTGAAGTCAACATAAGCTATGATGGGAATAGTATTTGGGAGGAAGAAAGCAAAAAGCCTGGTAGAGACAAAAATGTAGATGGAATACTTTAATGCCATGGCTTCAAAGAAGGTTACGGTTTTGATCAAGCAGGGCAAATATAAAGATCTTGAAAGTTGCCTGCCAGTTGCCTCCTTATGTTACATAAAGTAAGGAATTAAAAACAATAGCAAGTGAGAAGTCTACAAAAGCATCCTTTATGAACACATAAGTTTCAATTAGAGCAATAAAGAAAGAGGAACACTCAGAGAAGAGACTGAGGGATTCTGTTGATGGAAGACCAGAAGCTCCAGAAGACAAAGTAGAAAGAATTTGGGTGATTGTAAAGGGGTAGGAGACTGGGTCAAATTAGGGAATTAAAAAGCCAAAGGAAGAGGAGAATCTGGGTGATGATGGGATGAACTGGTAGATTTCCTTTAATTCCTTCTATGGATGGACTTGCAAATAAAAGGGAGATTTTTATCAGAAATGTAAAAAGTCTTCAATCCAGTTCTAATTTTAAGTGTGTTCTTAGAATTTGTTTACTATCTTACAGGTACCTGGTAAGAAAAGAAGAAAAATCTTTTCATGAACACCTCTAAATGCAGCTCATAATGGTATATCAGTTATTTTATGGCAATTACAATTCCCTGAGAGTTCCAAAAGGGCAACCTATATAAGAGAAATTCAAAGTATGACCACGATGACATCACAAAGGAACACTTACTAAGAAACACTTAAGGTCTGAATGAATCATGTTAAATTTACATAGTCAATCAAGGATGTCTGCATTTAGAGAAAAGCAATCTAAAAGATTAACACTACCTGTTTTTAAGAAATCAATTACTTTATCATCAGTTATAACCCAACTGGTTAATGAACCATACTAGTATTTATATCATGCTAGAGTACAAAACAAAACATTAACGGTTTAAAAGGAAAAGGGTCAGTGTTCCCAAAAGGCACGGGAAAAAAAAAGGTTTTTAATATAAAACCTGGCTATCAATTAACTTAAGGGAAAAGAGTTTGTTAATAGGAGCTTTCAACTAACGGCATCAAATCCATCAAGAAGGTCTTCAGGAAAAAAACAGAATTGTGGGTACGTGAATGCTAAGCATGTGTGGGTATTAAAAAAAAAAGCAGGAAAAACATTACATTTTGATGAAGGATGACTTTGTTATATAGATAGCAGTATGATTCGTTCAGCTACTATGTACATATTATCTGTCCAATTTAGTCCAGTCCAGCAGCCTTCAATTTAAAAATAAAAGATGAGACATCTTCCTGAATCATAAGCCAGTGACTTAAACATTTCAGGTGATTAGAGAATCTGCAGCTAAAGGCCAAAATAACTTAGTTTACATTTCATAAGGATACCTGTAAACAAGGCATTTTATATCTATATGCCTATGTTTATCAACATTCCAAACAAACTGGCTGATATTCAAACTATACACAGTAATACTTTAAGTACAAAGCAGAGAAAGGTAAACTATATGTACGTACAAAATAATTTACTTCTTCAAAACGAACAAAGGAAGTACTAATACTACCGAATATTCTGAGAAACTGAAAGATATCTATCTAGGTAGAGTTTATCTTAGTATTCATTTATTCACCCAAGAAATACTAACTCAGGACCTAACATGCAGGTACAGTCCTAGTTGCCGAGATTCTGCAATAAACAAAACAAAGTCCCTGTTATTATGGAGATTTTCATTCTACTCTAGCACTCTAGTTAATTTTAGTGTTAACCTCTAGAAGGAATTCAGTTTTTAAACATTTCTAAAGTAAAGAATATACAAAATTAGTTAAAGTTCACCTTTGTCCTAGAACATCCTCCTCTGCATTTGACTTATTCAACCCTGAAAGAGTATTTTTGACTAGCTTCTAAATACAATTAATTGCTTGAGCTGTATTTAAGTAATACGCTTCTTCCAGTCTTCAGATGGTTTAATGCCAGTGGCATTCCTACAACCTATTTATTATTAAGCACTATAAGGGAATTAATCACTGAAATTGTTCAGAGGCCACATGAAGAAAAAATAGAAACCTATAAGAAATATAGAGTATTCCCCATAGTTCCTCTCTAGTCTGCTTAATTCAAATAAAATAATTCTAATCCTAGTCTGCTAACTAGTGGAGAATGGGAAGTGTTTTCTACTTAGTACTTAAAGAGTCTAGGTGCTCCTCACACAGAACACTGTTCATTTTTTGAACTTCTTCTGGACGGCTCAAATGTTCAGCACACAGAGCTAAAAATCATGGTATTTAACTTTTCTGAGCTTCACAGTTCCTACCTGTTAAACAGTACTTACCCTCTTAATATTGTTTTGGCATTAAACGAGATAGAGCATAAAAAAGGTTTAGTGCTCAATCACAACTGATGGTATCAATCATCATCATTATCCCAGGTAGTGATATTCTCAATAGTAATAGCTTATATTTATCATTAGAACCATCTCAAAAAGCATAAGTTGGGAAAGACAATAAATTAGTTACCATAAGGATATTAGAAGATTTCTTTGTGTGTTTTAGCAAGATGATCAACATGCACATGTTCCTCAAACTAAGCAAAAGATTTAAAGTACCAGGAATACTAATGCCATCCATATCCAGGATCCCTAAAAATGATTGCATTTGGGATATTTTCAGGGAAAAAAAAATCTGCACTAAAAAGATGTTTTACCAACACGTCATAATGCTACTCCAAAGACTCAGAAGTATTTCCTGTCTTTAAAATAATATTTCTTGCCTTTTACTTCAAAGTAGAGTTAATAGTAGAACTCAAATGGCAAACTAACAAAGGAGTTAAGACCATTTAAAAGATACTGTTATTATCTTCTAGCCCCATCTTGGTCAGACCATTTGGAAATCTCTAAAATGATTTTAATGAAAGCAAATTTAAAAAGCCCAAGTAAACAAACAGAAAAACTTTTATGTTTAATTAAATCTGGAAAGTGATGAACTACAAATAAAGAAATTAACAAAGGCCTAAAATAAAGCAAAAACACTAAGAAGAATCTTTAATTTAAAAACTCTGCAATCTTTCAAAAGATGTTGAAGAAATCCAGAAATGGAGAGGTCACTAAATATCCAAGAACACTCACCCAACCATTGGTAGGAGACCTCTTGGAGACCCAGATGCTTGAATCAGCTGAAATAGTACCAAGTTTTTACTGATTACTCTTAATAGGGCAATGGAGCATAGGCTAACTCCATAATATCAAAAATTAAAGGCTATTATTATTGATAATTCTAGTTATTACCATTACAAATGACTCAAAGGAAAAAGAGACTGAGTAATGACTTCCAAAGTAAATGAAACTTACTGTGTGCATGTGTGTAAATGTGTATATTTCTTCCAGTTCTCTTAGTGATACAAGTCTGATAACATAATTCTTCCTGTAAGTGAATACTAACAGAGTAAAATTTTCTAAATTAATGTTACAAAATCCTTAAAGAAAGTATGTAAAATTATTGTTTTAAAGAGATGGGGTCTTGTTGCCCAGTCTGGCCTTGAACAACTGGGCTGAAGCAATTCTCCCACCTCAGCCCACCTGTTATCTGGGACTATAGGTACGTGCCACTGTACCTGGCCGTAAAACATTTTTAACACTGTACTAAAAATTTTGAAAAAAGATTTGATTTTTGAAGATAATGCAGATTTCTCAACAGTAACACAAAGGAAAAGATTTTCAGTCTCTTGCTCTTAAAAATTATAGTTCTTAATTTTAGGCCTTTAAATTATATTAACGACTCTTCTAATAAGAGGATTTCCATATTCCAACATATAAAAGAACTTAGAACACTTAAGACTAAACAAAAGACTCTTGTATCACAGTCAAGTACTATTTTAAACATTATTGATTTAAACATGAAAGTTGTCAATTTAGTAGAAAAATATCTAGTGATATCTCATTCCAAAGAGGAGTAAAATAGGGTCAACAAGTAGATGATGACAATATGGTAATGTTTTCTTAATCTCAAAGTTGAGAGAGAATAATCCCCCAACCTAAACATGCACCATAACTCAATCCAAAGGTCCAGGTGGTAAAAATAAGACACTCTATTACTGTGGGAACAGCCAAGAACAAAACATGAAAGGTCCTACATTTCTCTAATTCTCCCAAGTAACTAAAATATAAAAACTACTTCTGCTTGATACATGAGTGTTAAAGTAAGGGAACAAGTAAAACAAAAGCTATTTGGTTTGAGTAGTTTGGAGAGACAAGAAATAAAAAAGAACATTGATTTTTTTAATGTCTACTAAGCAAATTCAAGTTACCAAATAAATATTGAAATAGCAAGTCAGCAAATATACTCCAACCAAGCTGATAAGTGATTTCACTATTACATTATCAGGCATAGCTTTGCAATATAATATTATATATCTGTAACTTATTGAACATCAAACAAATTTTGAAGTGTTCAAGACAGCAATACAATAAGGAAGACCAGAAGCATAAGAAAAATTTTTAAAGGTGCCTATAATAGATGAGGAAAATGTGTGATAAAGTCAGAGAGATACTTGAAAATAGAATGCTGAACAGGAATGCCTAATACAAGACTAGTACTAGAATGATTGAGACTCCTACTGTCCCTAAAAATATAAAGAAAATTTAAGAATAAAGAAACAATAAAGAGTGAAGTAGAGAGACTGACATATAAAAAACTTTTGTGTAAAAAAATTCCAACATTTTACATCTCTATTGCAAATTTTAAATGACAAAGCATACCAATATTACCTTTCTTTCGAAAGAGTGCATTTAGGTAATTTTCTGCTTGGCATTCAATCTTATCAGTGTTGGACTGGCCCTGAGATGATAGCTCCTCTGTTGGTGTTGACTGTGAAGAATCAAGAGATGGTATACAATCCTAAAAGTATAAGAAAACAACAACATACAGAATTATTTTTTAATTCAAACATGGAAGTCCATTAAAAATGACAAAAAATTAATGCTCTAAATGCCCATTTGTTCTACTCTTTAAATTGTATTAAATTAGATAGAGGGAACATAAAATTCAGAATGAGTCAGGAAAAAAGAAATAGCTCTGATACAGAGTCAAAATAACCTTATTCCTTAGCAAAACTACAGTCAAAAAAAAAAAAAGAGCATATGAAACATACTGGTGAATAAATTCACTATATTGGCATGCCAGTAATGCAATCCTATCGGAGAGTTTTAACAACAAAGCAGATGTGTTTACCCACTAATCTGACCAAAATTGGTACACGTTCTCAAGTTTTCAATTCTTCTCAGCCCTTCTCACAACAGTAGAAAAGAAATCAGAATTTCCCACCACACAAGAAGATGCTGGTTGCATAGTTTATGCCCCGTATACAGTAGACACTTACATATTTCATCATTTACACAGGAGATAATTATGATATACAAAAGACTTCAAGAGTAAGTGAAAGGCTAAAACAGCACATTATTCCCCTACTATTAATTTCTAAGAAATCAGATTGTAGGGTGGTCTCAGACCAAAGTAGGCCTTCAAGCTCATCCCTCTATACCTAAATACAAAATAGACCTGAACTAAACTTAATGAGTCAGGGTAAGTAAGAGTAAGAAAGAAATGTGAAATAAATAAGTAAAAAAAAAGATGAGTTTTTCTAAGATTTTCACCTGCAAGTTAAGCTAAATGTTAGATTTCTAATATGACTTTAAAATATTATTTTCGTTTACCAAAATCAAATACTTAAACTTCCACTGTGAGTCACAAATTTTCAAAACAAATTAAGATAAAAAAAAAACTGTGTTACAATTGTGCATTAGTTTAAAAATAATTTCATAGCACTAAAACTTACACTGACTGCTTCTCTCTGTAGGTTACAAAATGAACATTTTTCATCCATAGACCAGTCAGTCAGCTCTTCTGGTTCACAGTCTTTAAAAGAGGGAAAAAATTCATTAAATATACTAACTTTATTAAAACAAATAAAACTACCACTCTCCACAGCAATGGCTCACATAATAATAATTTTTAAAAATCTAACAGTAATGGGAGAAGAACTAACTTTAAAATTAAACTCACAACATCTAGAAATAAACAGAGAAGGCTGTAAGGAGAGTAATCTGCACTATTATGGGACAAAATAGCAAGAACAATGAGCTGGTTATAAATTAACAATTTTCCAACAATAGGGTTTTAAATATCATCTAACTTTCTGAAAGATTCAACTTATCATTGTGCTTTAATTTTATTTTTGCTATGAAAGGAATCAGAACAAAGGGGGAGATATCTGGAGGAAATAAACTTTGCACACCATGAGAGACAACATAAAATAGAGAAATAGAAGAAAGCACTAGAAAAGCCCACAGATTTCAGAAAATGGAATGATGCCCAAGAAAACAAGTAAAAGTCTATAGCTCAAAAGTCAGAACAGATTTTTATTAAATTGTTTAAAGGCTTTGTTGCAAGAATTAAGAGTAAAAATCAGGTAAACAAATAAGGTATACTATTTAATATAAAACATAGATTTTTTTTTTTCCAGAAGAATATTCCTTATAATCCAACTGTCGTAATATATTAGAGAATTTCTGGAAAACTAAAATAGTTCCTACTGAATTTTATGAAGGCATAATAATATTGTCATCCTAAATATATCTGGCATAGACATGATTTTAAAACTTAACCCTTGCAGCAGAAACTCTCCCCAATTTCTATTCCCAAATAAATTCATATGCAGAACCTCAAACATAAAAACCATTATCATCTAAGGCAGCTATACTGTGACTGATTTGAAAAACACTGGTCTATCACTGCAATTTTCATACTTTTGAAATACATAATGAAGTTGAATACACGTCTCTGCTAAAATGCACAGAAAATAAAGTTTTTCTTTTTTTGGAATGCTAATGAATAAATACTAGTTAGGATCAGTAGCTAGGACTCCCCTAAATCAACTCAGAAACACTGATCAGAAAAGAAGATAATATGTTGGAATATAAAGAACATAATAACAACTCCCTTTAATTTCTGCAGTAGTACACAAACTTATTACTAATATCTACATAAACTTGGACAGAGCAGGGAATGGAAATTAAGATGCGGTGTAGGGTAATGGAAAGATAACTAGATTTGAAGTTTCTGAAAATGTGGGGTGGAATCTCAATTACTAGTTTAAGCTTTTCAAGCCACAAAGTTGTTTTAATTACCTTGTATATGAATAAGGATCACATCATCTAACTTATTTATGGATTAAATGAAAAAATGTAAAAATACTTTATAAACTATGAAGCACCATACAAAAGCCAGTTATAAACAAGACAGAATTACCAGTCATTATTTTTTAATCCTATATGATTGTATGTGATTTAATAAGGTCAGTTTGCAGAAAGATTTTAATTAAATTTTAATTAAGAAAACTGGTCACTTTCTGTAAAACCTGACAAATCAAAAAGTTTCAACATTCTATATAATTAAAAACCCAGCTCCTATAGAACTGTAGCTATGTAGGCTTACGTAGGTTTCAAACTTTCACCCTCTCACTAGGACAGAATCACCATACGACGTAAGAGGAACTTGGGACCTAACGCTCATGTGAAGATGTTATTCCCCACTCACAGCCTGAAGTCCAGCTGAACCAGATCACCCATAAGCGTGCAAAAGATTTTGGAGTTGTTTTGGAACTGTTGTGCCAAAAACATGATTCCTATGCCAAGCGTAACATAATTCTGATAGGTCAAGGAAATCTTACTGCCCTTTTTTTTTTTTTCTTTAAATCAGTGTCTCATTAGAGAATTTTTGGAAAATAGCTTGTAGGCTTCAGGAAGGGGTATTTTTAAAAAATAGCTGTACGGTTTCATAGTTTCAGTGATAAATATCCTCAATCAAGGGCCAACAATTTTAGATTAAGACAATTGCCAGTTGTAAGATAATATCAAGGCATCCTGAGATTGTCACTTATTTTAGGTATTTTAGGAGTTCTTCAAGAAAATGTTAATTACAACAAATGCTTACACAGTCAAATAAATGGCAATGAATAATCAATTGAATATAAAGACCATTAAATTTTTCTGAATTCAAAATGTATAGCTTTATAGCTTTACTTACAAATATTTAATCACTCTTTCTATATTAACTTTTTATTTTAAACCAAACAAATGATGTTTGGTGGGATACATTTTTCTATATGGAAAAATAGCTTTTGAAAAATCAACTCTAGGCCAGATTTTCACTCTCCCCAGGTTATCTTTCATGTCATTAAAAACTAAATAAATGCTGAAATAAAACATTCATTTTAATCTCTCAAACAACGAATAAGATACTCATCTCTAAAAGATGTTATCTCTCTTTTTGAAACTGTAATGCATAAACTCAAAAAAGGTTAAATTATATATCTTATAGAAATAGCTTCATTAGTAAAAGGTAACGTCATAATTAAAACTAATAGTCAATGAATGACAAACATCAACCTTTCCACCATGGATATATACTCTTATAGTTAAAATCTGGCTTGAATCATTTTATCTAATCCAGATTTTGAAATAGGAGAACCCTAGTACTGAACTTTTTGTGGCTTTTCCACATACTCATGTGGCCTCAGGCAAGTTAACTTGAGTTTCAGATTCTTTGTTTGAAAAAGAGAATAATAATTGCATGTTAAAGCTGTAGTAAAAATTAAAGCATGTGTGAAACACCTTAACAGATGTAATTTTTATTTTCTTCTAAATAACCTCATTATTAATAAATAATTTTTGAGTGTTTTAATGCTTTTTGGTCCCTTTAATCCATAGGCTGTAAATTTAGCGTTTCCAAAGACAAAGTTCAGTGAAAAATGAAAAAGAATACTGAGCTAGATTTTTCATGAAGATCATGAAACACTGGTTATAACTGTATTGGTCTGAGGGAAAGATACTAATCAGTAGGCAATACAACTAAAAACTGATTTTTCATTATGAAATTATATATTAACTATATTGAAAAGTACAAAGGAGAAAAGAAAAATTCATAATCCCATCATCCGTAGACAATAATTAACATTTTGTTATAGATTCTTCTAGTTTATATTTTATGTCGCTTAAAAAACTAGGATCAGCTGGTTCATTGGGGAAAAAAAATCAGTAAAATAAACCTCCAGACAAATCTGGCTAGCCAATCAAGAAAAAAAGAGAAAGCACAAATTTTTAATACTAGAAATGAAAGACTGGCCATCACTACTGATCCTATGGGCATTATAAGGATAATAAAGGAATATTATGAACATCATGCTCACAAATTTGATAACTTTAAATAAAATGGACCAATTCCTCAGAAGACACAAACTACCAAATCTCACACAAGGTAAGACAGATAACCTCAACAGCCCTGTACCTATTAAAGAAATTAATAATTAAAAACCTTCTGAAACAGAAAGCACCAACCCAGATGATTTCCATACAATCTGTCTCTAAAAACAGCAGCAGGGGAAATATGTCTTCACTTACTCTACGAACCCATCATTGTCCAAATATCAAACTCTGTCTGAATAGATACATCACCCAAGAAGATACATAGTGACAACTAAGCATATGAAAAGATGCTGAATATCATGTCATTAGGGAACTACAAATTAAGGCAATGAAATACCACTATATACCTGTTAGAATGGTTAAAATCCAAAACACTGACATCAAATATTGGTGAGGATGTGCAGCAACAGGAACTTTCATCCATTGCTGGTGGGAATGCGAAATGGTACAGCTACCATTGAAGATACCCTTACAGTTTCTTACAAAACTAAACATAGTCTATCAATGATGCTCCTAAATATTTACCCAAATGAGTTGAAAAAATTTGTCCACAAAAAAATTTGCCTGTGAGTGTTTATAGCAGTCTTATTCTTAATAGCCAAATTTTGAAAGTGAGCAAGATGTGTTTCAATAGGTGAATGAATAAGCAAACTGTGGGTACATCTATACAACGCAATATTATTCATCAATAAACAGACATGAAAAGTAATAGAGGACCCTTAAATGCACATTTCTAAGTGAAAGAAGCAAATCTTTAGAAGCTACATACTATATGATTCCAACTATATGACATTCTAAAAAAAACAAAACTTTAGAGACCATAAAAAGATTAGTGTTTGCCACAGGTTTGGGGAAGTGGAAGGTATGACTAGGTAGAGTTTAGGAGACGGTTTTTGGCAGTGATATGCACTGTGTCTGATACTATAATGATGGATCAATGACACTATGCATTTGGCAAAACCCAAAAAACTGCACAACACATAGAGTGACCCTAATGTAAACTGTGGAATTTTGTTAATAATAATTTATCAATTGGGTTCAATAAAATATGCTAATATACAGGGACCTGAAGGCAGAGGAAAGACAGTACATGGAAACTCTCTGTACTTTCTACTCAATTTTTTCTGTAAATTTAAAATTGCTCTAAAATATTTTAGTTTAAAAAATTAAAATCATATTATACCTTTATACTTATTTACCACAAATATTTCCCATACTCAAAGTAATTTTTGGTTAAGTATAGTCCATCAAAAAGATGCACTACAATTTATTTAGCCAAATTCTATTACTGAATATTTAGCCTGTTTCTCCAGTCTTTGTATTACAAGCATTATGATGAATATACTCAGGTAAGTCTTCACTTCAGATAAGTATGTATCAAATATCAGGTTGGTGCAAAGGTAATCGCAGTTTCTGCCTTTAGTTTTAATTGCCATTTGCCATTACTTTTCTTTTCTTTTCTTTTCTTTTCTTTTCTTTTCTTTTGAGATGGAGTTCCACTCTGTTGCCCAGGCTGGAGTGCAGTGACACAATCTTGGCTCACTGCAACCTCTGCCTCCCAGGTTCAAGCGATTCTCCTGCCTCAGCCTCCTGAGCAGCTGGGATTACAGGTGCCCGCCATTACACCTGGCTAATTTTTGTATTTTTAGTAGAGATGGGGTTTCACCATGTTGGCCAGGCCGGTCTCAAGCTCCTGACCTCAAGTGATCTGCCTGCCTCGGCCTCCCAAAATGCTGAGATTATAGGTGTGAGGCACTGCACCCGGCCATTTGCCATTACTTTTTATTGACATTACTTTTTAACGACATTACTTTTTAACATTAAAAGTAATGGCAAAAATCACAATTACATTTGCACCAACTTAAACATACATATGTGATAAGAGCTAATATAATTTGTAACTAAAAATAACATTAGATTCTCTGGCTTTAATTGTATAATATAAATAATCATCAATTCATATTAGAAAACTACCAACTTCTGAGTAAATACTAGGCCATGAGTTCCTAGTAAGAAGAGAACTTACTTATGCACCTTTTATTCCTTATTGCTAATCACAGCATCTAAGACAAAATAAGCATTCAAAATATTTCATTAAACACATGTTATTAAAAAGTAGTTTTGTTGTCTCCATCATAGTGTTAACAGGTAGAAAACATGATATTAAGCCAAGTATATTAAATTTCAGTCAGTACTATAAGTCAAGGGTCAGCAAACCTTTTCCATAAACAGCCAAATAGTAAATATTTTAGGTTTTGCAAGCCATACAGTCTCTTCACAACTACTTAATTCCATCATTATAGTATAAAAGCAGCCATAGTCAAGGAATGAGTGAGACTATGTCCAATAAAACTTTATTAACTGAAAAATTAAATTTGAACTTCATATAATTTTCATGAAATGTTAACTTTTTTAACCATTAAAAAATGTAAGAACCATTTTTAGTTCATAAGCCATTCAAAAACAGTCAACAAGCTGGATTTAGCCCACATGCTGTAACTTGCAAATCTCTGATACAAATAATGCCTTTGATATGTTGCCACACCTAGAGAAAAAACAGTAAGCATTTATCAATTTCTACAGGCCTAATGCATTGAGGTTCATGCCACATACAATCTATTCATATTTTTGTAAATATACATAGTCAGGTATATAAAATCAGATGGCCCCAACCAGATGAAAGAAACTGGCCTACCAATAAGACATAAAATATTAACTAAGGTAGGAAATGAGTAGTTTTTGATTAAAAAGTCCTATGACACCAGAAGTGCAGTTAGGGTAGATGGAGGAGCAAGACAGGCATAGAGTACTGGGAACTTTTCTAAAAGTACACAAATGTGTGAAGTTCGTGACTTCTTGGAGACCTCACTCCAAAAAGAGAGAATAGTTATGCTTTCTTCATAGGGACAGTCATAAGACAGACTAAAGAAGATTTTGTTTCTAACAAATTAAAAATAAGCAGCACTCAAAAGTTTCTTTCAAAACCACTCAATCTGGAGGTGGTTGCGAATTAAATTCAAAAATTAAAATGTAAACCTCTCAAAACACTAGCGTGTAAGATAAAAAGTCTTTACCTTTAAGATGCTGTGCCAAAGTTGATTTTTAAGGTAGTAGGATGAACTTTAGAATATATTTTTCAAGAGAAAACAGTAGGTTTGCAAACTAAAAGTATAATTAACTTAAATGTATATAATACGCATTTAATTTCATAACTAAAAAGAATTCAGGATAATATACAAGAATATACAAGAATTATATTATCCTGAAGGATGGCTGAAGAAACATCAAGCATGGGTTAAATTCTTGATTCTTTAGATTTTTCCTTTGTTCATTCGTAAACTCAGCAGAAAAACTGGTTAAACTAAAATTAGCATTGCTTAAATATTTCAGATAAAAATACTTAATTCAGTGCAAAACTATGTTAAAATAAGAAATGATTAAAATTAAGAGATTTCAGGAAAAAAAGCTCTCAAGCCATAAGAATAATAAAACACTGGAATGGGTACATTTTGGAGTCTCCACCCTTAAAGTCGTGTTGTGTATGGCTATCATTCCATCTGACTGGTAATATATTGCTGGGATATCTTTCGTATGTACTTTCAGCTTTGTGATTCAAAACTGAATTACCCTGCTCAACATTAACAAAGACGAGCAGAAAACTTCTATCACCACTATCACTTCCTTAACTTAAAACATGTATTTATACAAAAGAGAGAAGGATCCTTAGAGATACTTTGTGTCTCAGTAGAATGGAAAGTACCATAGTACGGTGGAAAGTAACAACAGCACATAAAACTGACCAGATAGAAGATCCAGAAATAGCTCAATCAAAAACCAAAGCAGAAAATCTAAACCAACACTACTCATTTTGTAAATGAATTGTACTATAACATTTCAGATATATCTACAAAAATGTTCTCTCCTTGTGCTCTACATTTCCAAGCAAGCTATAAAACAGCTAACCTGTTTATGTGGTATTGCAATTACATCACAGATCAAAAGCTTCCAAGAGTATCTGAGCTAGAGCCTTTGGAAGAGAAGGCTATAATAAATAACAAACAATATAATGTAAAATATAAAACTCTGAATACACAAGGTAGTATTTCTTGGAGTGGCAATCCAAGTTCCACGCTGCCTGTATCATGAGAAATAGAACATAACAGCTGCAAACCTGTAACCTACATTGCCAGACAGCAGCCAGGAGCCCAAGGGCTTCAATGGGCAATAAAGGCACTTTTGAGCACTGACTAGTTGCTACGAATACAAGGTTTAACGCCATATCCTTGTCTTCAAGGTTTGAGAACCTCAAAGGCCTTAAAGCTGTTGCAATACATTTAAGATAATCCACAAGTTCTCTAAAAACCTCATGGGAAAGACTGAAAACATGCTATGTTCCTATATTCTTGCAAGATCCCATTCCCATCCCAAGGACAGTTTAAGAAAACACAGGTTATATGTCAAAGAAAGTGTTTATACATATGAGAACCCAAATAAAATTCTATTTCCTTTATGGTTCTGTAATTTATAATATTGGATAAAGTTCATCTGATATTCCACACTAGCATTACACTTATAATATGATCAAAATGACTGGAAAAACTAATTGTTGGTAAAAATAGATAACACTCTAAGGGAGGTCTCAGCCATAGACCTCCCTTTCCAATACTGGTAAGAGT
This sequence comes from Pan troglodytes, assembly GCF_028858775.2. Classification (NCBI taxonomy): domain Eukaryota; kingdom Metazoa; phylum Chordata; class Mammalia; order Primates; family Hominidae; genus Pan; species Pan troglodytes. Next base: position 18,456,021 of record NC_072401.2, read on the forward strand.
TTCAGTAAGAAAAATACAAAGTGTGCTATTTAAAAGTTTCACAATTTTCATATTTTAAAAATTATATAACACATGTTTGATTTTGGAAAAAGCCACATATATAAAAGGAAACCATAACTATCCATAATCCATATTTCAAATATAACCATGACAAACATTTTGGTGTCTTTTCTTTCTAGTCCAAAATATACACACTTTTCTTGTTTTTGTTTTGTTTACAAAAATAGAATGAGTCAATATACAGTATATATACACTGCACTTGCTTTTCTTCAGTCTAACAATTCTTCCACGTCATTAATAAACTCAACAACATAACTGTTAATATCTGCATATATCCGAATTATAAATATAAAATATTAAATAGCCCCTTTTTAAATACATAATAGCAAAAAAAAAAAACTAGAAACAGCTTTGAATGACATATAATGAGCAGCCTTATACAGAATTCATCTTTTGCATACTTGATTATTTTCTTGTGATACCTAAAAATACAGTGTAGTTATGTGTTTTTTTTGGCTTTGAATATTTATTGATAAAACTGCTTCTTTTAGAATGGCTGTACTAGTAATACTTAGGAGCTCAAAATTGCATTAATACACAAAAAATCCTTTTCCCAACCATACTTTAAAAGCACTAGATTTTATCATTAAAAATACTTTCAATCTGATAGTAAACTTGTTCTTTGGCCTAAACTGTATAAAATATAATGGTAATTTAAAAATTTATGAGCAGGATGTAACACTTTGGGAACACATCCTAAAATAATAAATTGTACTCAATATTTAAAATTTATATTAAGAAATTAAGAAAATCTTTTAAGTTACTACTTAGTAATATCCCTTGGATATGATAGTTGAAAAAAAATCAAAGCAGGTCACGCCTAATAAGAAATGTATTCATGTTAAGTTAAAAAAAATTTTTTAATTGATCAAATATTAGCATCATTGCTACAATACCACTACCAAGGACACTTCTCCTTTGAACAATAGCAAAAAAGGCTCTACTTAATTCTGAAAACTATGCCAGTGAAGAGACAAGTTTATAGGTTAGAAATATGTTGACCTTACAGGTTTAGGTGACTAAAGTGACTGCCAAACTCAGTAAAACTAGAAAAAATTAATCTCCTGACTTCTACTCAATATTTTCTATAAATTCCTCATTTAAAAAATGTTTTACAACTCTAGCTCTTCAGATATGAGAAAGAGATGTCCTAACAAAAACAAATAAAAGGAAGTCAATATATTAGTTCACTTAGCCATTGTTTCTTCCTTCCCAATATTCACGTGTTTCACTAAGACAAATATTAAAAGAACAAACAAAAGTAAAAATGGGTGATAGCTTTTTAGAAGGCAATTATTCAATTGAACATTTACTTAAATTGAATCAATTAAATAATTCAATTAAAGTTTAATAATTTGATTAAGCAATTACCTAACTCAACTTAATTAACATTTATTTATTTAAATCTTATTTAAGAGTAAGTTAGGGTGTGGAATCAATAAAACAACAAAAATTAAATTACACCATTGACCCCCAAACAAGCTTTATTTTCTATTTTGATTTAGTATATAAAATTTTTTAAAAATATGGTATGTAATAAAAATATCTGGATTACTTTATTAATTTTAAAATATTTTCTAATTAAATGGGATCATAAATTCATGTTTAATATAAAGTTAGTATAGAACAACAATTTTTCATTTGTTAAATAGGATGGGAAATGACAACTTATAAATAAAATTTTAAAAATTACCTTCAAATAAACTGAGGTCTCTTCGTAGCCGTGGTCCATAAAGCCCTTCTAAAATACTCTCAAAACCTGTGTTTTTAGAGAGAGAAAAGTATATTAACTACTAGAAAAGTTACATTTTACAATTTAAAGTCATAAACTCTGTATCAATCAGCAAATTAATTTAACATACCATAAATATTTTTCCTCTAGCTGCATTAAGCTGAAGTAGGCAATATACAACATAACAGTCACACAATGACTACCAGAAATTACATGACTGTAAAGAAATTAAAATATCAAAATGGAAATATTCACTACTAAAACAACTAAACAACTTTATCATTTATAAGTATTCCTGGGTAAAATATTATGGGCAGATTTTGTATGTAATAATCTTGCAAAGAGGGGAAGAATAATTAGAAGACACATAATTGTTTATGTTTGTTTTAAAAAAGTAAATATGAAAAAAAGCATCTTTAACATCAATTACAAGAATGAGTAAATGAGGATCAATAGGGAGAAATCTTTCTGTTAAACATATAATGTATAAAATTTAAACCTACTTGTAAAAATCAAAACACAACAATTTGGTCATTGGTATAGACTGCCCTAAATTTTAGGTAAAAAAAATTACTGAAAATCTTACCAAGTTAACAAAACCCTAGTTTATTAATTTCCCAAGTATTCCACTTTCTGGACATACTAGTTTTAAGATTTTACAATTTTCAACTTTGAAGTCTGTAACATATTTAATTTTAAGCAACAATCAACTACAGACATCCAAAAAAAAATATGATCCTGATGGCAAAATAATTGAGAAGCTAAGAAAAGGAAATAAAGTAAGCCGTGTGTGGATTTGGGAGGAAAAAACTAAACATGGCATGACAGACCCTATAAATCAAAGAAAAAGTAGATTTTCTCAGTGGTATTCCTAAAATGTAAAACATTATTAATACTTCTATAGAAATATTTCATAAGTTATAAGATGCTTTTGAAAAACATTAACATCTCCAAAATCAAGACTCATCTTAGAATCTACTGTCATAGTAAAAAACTAGCCACAGTTTTTCATTTAATAAAACATGAACTACTGATGCATCCTACAACTAATAATGTCTTAGATTTCACAAAGTAAGGTAGCTATCATGATACTTGGTAAATATGTAATGAAATAAAATCTTTTGTGAAATGACAGTACTAGTTCCCATGAGTAGAAACTTCCTGGTAAAAAAGTATGAACTACCTACTACTCGAGCAAGCTATCATACTGGGTAGAGACTCAGACAGATTAAGCCCAAATCCTTCTATAGAAGGGTTATTCTATTTTAGAGTAGAAGATACTCTATTTTTCTGTCATCAACGTGCTTCAGAAATATTACTGCACTTGTGAGCATCTGTTGCTGATAACATAGTTCCTAAGACTGATCAAAAGTGTATTAGTTGGTCTCATTATTGTCTTCATGCTACTATCTCTCTTCCGCATTTTATGTCTCTTTAGCTTTCTTTACTGCATTTTAGTTAATTTCTTCTACTATCTATTCCACTTCATGAAATTCTTATGGTTCAATCTGCTGACAAATACATCTTTTTGTTTAAAAAAAGTCAACTTTATTGAGGTATAATTTTCATACAAGGTATCCATTTTAAAAATAAAGTTCAGTAACTTCTGAAAATCCATACTTTCATTTTGCCAAGAACACAACCAAGACAGAAACTATTTCCATCAACTCAAATGGTACCCTTGTGCCCTTCTGAGTAATCACCTGGAACATCCCGAAGCCCATTCCAAAGCATCTTTTCTCCTGTAATGGTTTTATTTGGTTTTGGTAACAGAGTAATGCTGGCCTCATAAAGCAAACTGGGAAATGATCCAAACTTCACCATTTTTTGAGTTTGTGTATTATAATATTTATTAATTATTAGTCAGACTTGGAGCTCTCTTTGTGGTAAAATTTTAATCATAAGCCCAGTTTTTAAAAATCAGTAAAAAACTATTTAGGCTATCGATTTCTTATTAATTCCGTTTTGGTAATTTGTATAAATTACAGCACTTATTGGCAAAAAAGTTGCTCAAAAGATTCTTTTAATACCTTTTACCATCTGAAGAATCTGTAGTTGTGTCCCTCTTTCATTCCTGGTATCAGTTTAGGTATCGTCTCTCCTTTTTCACTGATTACTTGACTAAAAATTGAGTAATTTTATTGATCTTTTTACAAAAGATCAATTTTTGGTTTCAATTATTTTCTTTCTTGATCACTCATTTTCTATGTTTTTCATTTCTGCCCTTTCCGCTTTATATCCTTCTAATTATTTTTTATTTTCACTGAAACTTATTTTTCTAAGTTTTTAAGGTGGAAGCCTAGATCACTGATTTCAGACCTTTGTTCTTTTCCAATAAAAGCATTTAAAGCTATAAATTCCCCTCTATTCACTACAATAGCTCTATCCCATAAACTGTGATATACTCTTTATTTTCATTTAGTTCAAATTGTTTATAATTTCCCTTATGATGTCTTATTTTACACATAGGATATAAATGTGTTGCTTAATTTCAAATATTTAGGTATTATTCAGAAATCTTTCTCTTTGCTGAATTCTTTTTTTTTTTTTTTTTTTTTTTTTGAGACAGAGTCTTGCTCTGTCACTCAGGCTGGAGTGCAGTGGCGTGATCTCGGCTCATTGCAACCTCCACCTCCTGGGTACATGCGAATTCTCCTGCCTCAGCCTCCTGAGGAGCTAGGACTAAAGGCACATGCCATCACGCCCGGCTATTTTTGTATTTTTAGTAGAGATGAGGTTTCACCATGTTGGCCAGGCTGGTCTCAAACTCCTGACCTCAGGTGATCCATCCATCTCAGCCTCCCAAAGTGCTGGGATTACAGACGTGAGCCACTGGGCCCAGCCTGTTATTGAAATGTACAAGATTCTTTGTGGTTGTAAAACATGTAAGATTACAGTCATTGTAAATTTCCTGACACTGAATTTATGGATAGCATATGATATACACTGGCGAATATTCCATGTAACACGGAAAAGAATATGTGTCTGTAGTTACTGGGAGGAATGTACTACAAATGTTAATTTTTAGCTGATTGATAATGTTCTTTGGGTCTTTTATCTCTCATGATTTTCTGTCTTTTCTCCTTTTCTGCCAATTTTGATGCTCTGTTATTGGGTACATTTATATTGCATATTTTTATGTCCCCTTTGTGAATTGATATCATCATTATAAAATACTCCTCCTTGTCCTTGTTCTATTGTGTCTACTGTTATATCAGCTACACCAACTTTCTTATGATAAGCAGCATTTTCATTATGTATTTTTTTTCCAATTCTTTAACTTTTAACCTGTCTTTATATTCAAATTGAGTTTCTTGTGGACAACAGAGTTGAATCTTGCATTTTTATTCAGTCTGAAAATATCTGTTTTTTGAGGACAGTGTTTTAGACCATTAAAATTGAATGTATTTATTAAAATAGTTGGATTTATATCTGCCATCTAATTTGCTATTTATTTCCTCTGTTATACATTCCTCCCCATTCTCCACTCCACAACATTATTTTAAGTTAAATGAGAAGTTTGTAGTATTCCATTTTGTTGCCACCATAAACTTAATAGCCATACCTCTTCTAGTTTTTTTAGGGCTTGTCCTAAGGTTTACAATGTTCATTTTAGCTTTTCACCATCTACTTTAAAACATTATAGTACCACTTAGTATGTAATGTAAGAATCAATACATAGTATGTAATATAAGGATCAAATCTCATTATATATAACTTACTTAAAAACATTTTAAATATATTAAAACATTAGAAAGTCTTTTAAATTTACTCACAATGTCACTTTTTTGTGTTTGTAGACCTATGCTTAAAGATCTACTAGCTACCATTTTTCCTAAAAGACAAAATCATTTGTCTCAATTTTTTTAAAAATGTTGTTTTGAGTATAAAGTTGTAGGTTGACAGTTTTGGTACACTGAAGATGTGCTTTCACTGTCTAGTGGTTTGCATAGTTGCTGGCAAGTTTACAATCTTTCTTTCCTCTGTTCCTCTGTACTTCATAATGTGCCTTTTTCTGGCTGCTTTTAAGATTTTCTTTTTACCATTGATTTTCAGCAGTTTCATGATTATGTGTCCTGGCATGGTTTTCTTTGTTGAGCTCACTAAATCTGCGGAATTATTTTGATTATTGAGCTCACTAAATCTGCAGAACTATTTTGATTTCTATGGCAGATTAGTTTCTATTTTCTAGACTTTCATGAGAATCGAATCTTACAGAACAGACTCTCTTTTGTGGGGGCTGGTCTTTTTCACTCAATAGAATAATTTTTAGCTTTCTCTGTATTGTTGCTGGTTATCACCAGTTTATTTCTCAGTATATTCCATTATATTAGATATACTACAATTTTTAATCTATTCAGAAGTTGGTGGATATACGTTTTCATTTTTCTTGTGTAAATAATTAACAGCGTAATTGTAGGGTTACATAGTAGGGTTACATTTAGTTTTTTAAGAAACCAAACTGTTTTCAAAGTTATTGTTATCATTTTACATTTCTGCCATCTGCCATCCATGTATGAAAGTTACCATGGCTGATTCACATCCCAATCACCACTTGGTTAGTTGTGTTTTTCTTTTGCTTTCTTCTAAAATAATAATAATAATAAACAGTGATTTGTAGAAAACATTCTAATGTCTTCATGTCTCCACGTGGTTTTAATTTGTATTTCCCTATTGACCATCTTTTCACAGGCTTACTTCAGATACCTCTGTTCAAATCATTTGCAAAATTTTTAATTGGGTTGTCAGACATTTTATTACAGCATTATAAGAGCCTTTCCTATTTTGTTTTAAAATATATTCTGGATACAATTCCTTTGTCTAATAATATATGTTGTGAATATTTCTCCTAGTCTATCATTTGCGTTTTTGTTTTCTTAGTGCTGTTTCCCAAAGAACAACAGTTGTTAATTTTGATGATTAATTTACCCAGTTTTTTCTTTACAGTGGTTTTTCTGCTCTAACAATCATTTTCTTTATCCCAAGGATGCAAAGACTTTCTCCTAAAAGTTACAGAGATTTAAATTTTACATTTAGGTCTGTGGCCCATTTTGATTACTTTTTGTGGATGGTGTGAAATGACTGATCTTTTTTTTGTTTCTGTATTGGTATCTATTTGATGCAGCAAACTATTTGTTTCTACCCTAAATCCTCCATTTCCCTCTTATGTTCACGTTACTTTTTTAGTCCTTGAACATAACTTAGCAAACTTTAATAGCAGTTTTAGTATACTTCTTTGCAATTTCGATCATCAATTATTTCTGGTTCTATTTCTACTGATGTTCTCCCAATTACGAATCGTATTTTTCTGCTTTTTTGCTTATCTAGTACTTTTGCTTGAATGCCAGACATTGTGAATTTTACATTGTGAGTGCTGGGTTCCCCATTTTTTAAAGGGAGTCAGACCATGTTTATTCAGGAAGGTAAGTTACTTAAGGTTCATTTTGAGGTTGTTAAGGGGCTGGGCACAGTGGCTCATGCCTGTAATACCAAGAACTTGAGAGGGTGAGGTTAAGAAGATCACTTGAGACCAAGAGTTTGAGACTAGCATGGCCAACAAAGCAAGACCCCTTCTCTACAACATCTAAACAACTGGCCCAGAGTGGTGGCACACACCTGTGGTCTCAGCTAATTGGGTGGCTGAAGTGGAGGAATGCTTGAGCCAGAAATTGGAGTCTGAAGTGAGCTATGATCACATCACTGTACACCAGGACTGGGCAATAGAGCAAGACCTTGTCTCAAAAAAAAAAAAAAAAAAAATTTAGCTTTCTTGGCTTCAATGACTGCTTTCACTTTGGGTGGTGGGAACTTGAATAATGATTGCCAGCCCTGTATAAGTTCTGAAAATTGTTTACATTATAGGTTCCAGAAACTGCTTTCCCAAAGGTGTTATTTGTCAGGTTTTATGGATGTCACCCTACACACACGAACTGGTTTTCAGCCAGATTCAAGGGCACTGCATGCTGATTTCTTGAGCTCTTTCTCTCTGCAGCTCTCTCCGTTCTGGTACAATGCCCTCATAAATTCCGGCCACTCACAATACACTAAAGGCAGATCTCTGCCTTCTTTTTTTTATTTTTTATTTTTTATTATTATACTTTAAGTTTTAGGGTACATGCGCACAACTTGCAGGTTTGTTACTTATGTATACATGTGCCATGTTGGCGTGCTGCACCCATTAACTCGACATTTAGCATTAGGTATATCTCCTAATGCTATCCCTCCCCTATTCCCCCACCCCACAACAGGCCCCGGTGTGTGATGTTCCCCTTCCTGTGTCCATGTGTTCTCATTGTTCAATTCCCACCTATGAGTGAGAACATGCGGTGTTTGGTTTTTTGCCTTCTTAAGTCAGCAAGCCCACTGGGCTCTTTTTAGGCCAACCCTGCCTGTGCTATAATCTGCAAATTACCTACAGGCAAAAAAGCTGGCATGATCATATGGCCTAAATCATTAGTTTCCTTCTTCTCAGGGACCAGTTTTGTGCTCCCTGTTTTCCACTGTCTGTGCATATATGGTCCAGTTTCCTAGCTGTCTACAGGAGAAGATAAGTCGAAACTCTATTACTTCCTCATGCACAGAGGTGGACGTTCATCCTCTGACTTGTTAATTTCAGCAATTTATACAAGCTTTATTCTGTTCTTTTTGAAAACTTAAAAACTTTTTAATAGCTCTCCATACCTTACAGATATTTAGGTCTATAATTTATTTCTTTAAATATGAAATATTTTAAAATCAGTGTTAAAAAATTAAATTGGTATCTAATCATTTCAATACTTTTTTCTTGAATAAGTCTGTTTCTGCAGTCTGATGTCTCTTGCTCATCTTGCCCTGTTTCTTCATGCAATTAATTCAGTACTTACTGGCTTTTGCCCTCAAAAGATCAAATTCCCTAAGGCCTAGAATGGAAGTGCTCTCCTCCAGAGAGTTCTAATACCCAGTACCCTTGAGCAAACTATGCTACATGGCAAGGGGGAAACAGGCTGCAGATGGAATTAAGGTTGTTTATCAGCTGACCTTAAAATAAGATTATCCTGGTGGATTCAACATAATCACAAGGGTCCTTAAATTGGGAAGGAGGCAGAGGAGTCAGAAAAAGAGAGATGAAATTGTGAGAAAGAATCAACCAACCACTGCTGGCTTTGGAAATAAAAGAAGACCTCATGCCATGGAATGCTAGCAGCCTGTAAAAGCTGGGAAATGCAGGAAATTTGATTCTGGCCTAGAGCTTTCATAAAGGAAGACGGCCCTGCCTACAGTTTGATATTAGCCCAGTGAGACCCATTTCAGATCTCTGACCTCCAGAACTATAAGATACTAAATTTGTCATGTGCCACTAAACTTGTGGTATTCGTTACAACACTAATAGGAAACTCATACCTGCTTCAAACTAATTTCATGGCTTGAAGTTCCTTGATTGACTCAGGGTACAGATCTACTAGAGGGCTGGTCTGTGGCAAATTCAATATTTGATATTTTTCTACCTTTACTTTTCTTGTCCCGCTCTGATCATCACCAAAGCAAACCTCTGGGACTGGAGAAAGGCAAGATGATTTAGATTGACTTGCTTTTATTCTAAAGCATAACTCTTTGATGTCACAGCTTAACGTAAAGACAATCTCCCATAGAACTATTTGGACAGGCTATTGCCCTAGAATTGTGATCCTCTTGTTTAAACAGCCATGAAAACACAAATACGTGGTACTAACAAAGACTTTGAGCTTAAGCAGCTTTTTACCTCTGATTTTCTACTTATCTCTAAAATTAGCTTGGGTATTCTCAACTGCCTTTTTAACTCTTAGCCATTTTTAACTTTTTAAAAATCCAGCACTTTTCATTGTTTTTAGAAGAAAGGTTGATTCAGAGCAGGAGTCCCCAACCCCCAGGGCCATGGACCAGTACCAGTCTGTGGCCTGTTAGGAAAGGGACCACACAGCAGGTGGTGAGCAGCGGGCAAGCGAGCATTACCTCCTGAGCTGTGGCTCCTGTTATATCAGATTCTCACAGGAGTGTGAGCCCTATTATCAACTGTACTTGTGAGGTATTCTGGGTTGTACACTCCTTATGAGAATCTAATGCCTAATGATCTGAGGGGGAACAGGTTCATCCCAAAACCATGCCCCCGTCCATGGAAAAATTGTCTTTCACAAAACTGGTCCCTGGTGCCAAAAAGGTTAGGGACCACTGACTTAGATAACTTAACCCTTCCAAAGACCAAAATTCATAGTTCTTTAAGACTAATTACACTATAGAGTTCCTTTGTATAAGTACATAGTTACCTATTTCCCTACTGAAAGCTATATAACTTTTTTGTTGTTATTGTTATTACAAACATTGCTGCACTGGAACCTTTCATAAACGGCTTATCCTGTCCAACTGGTAGTTTCTACTGAGTAGAAATCTTTAAGTGGGATTACTTAACCCTAGAGTATGAATATTTTAAACTTTACTACAATAAATATTGCATCGTATGGCTGAATCATCTTAACAATCTTATCAGCAATGTTTGAGTTCCTATTGTCCCCAAATGGTCACCAAAAGTTATCATCAGACTTCATATTTGTCCAACACATGAATACAAAACTATCATTTTAATTTGCAGTTCTCTGATTATTACTGAGTTTCAGTATATTTTAAATATTCTACTTTCAGATTTCCTTCAGCCAGACACGGTGGCTCACGACTGTAATCCCAGCACTTTGGGAGGCTGAGGTGGGCAGACTGCTTGAGTCTGGGAAACATGGTGAAATCTCATCTCTCTCTCTATAAAAAAAAATTAGCTGTGGGTGGTGGCATGCACCTGTAGTCCCAGCTACTCAGGAGGCTGAAGTGCAAGGATCACCTGAACCCAGAAGGTTGAGGCTGCAGTGAGCTAAGCCATGATCACGCTCCTGCACTCTAGCCTGGATGACAGGCTACAGTCATCCAGGCTTTTCTTATTACTTTTATTTTAGGTTCAGGGGTACATGTGCAGGTTTGTTATATAGGCAAACTGATGTCACAGGGGTTTGGTGTAGACTATTTCATCACCTGGGTAATAAGCCTAATACCCAATAGATATTTTTTCTGATCCTCTTGCTCCTTACACCCTCCATCCTCAAGCAGGTCCCAATGTCTGTTGCTCCCCTCTTTGAATCCATGTGTTCTCATCATTTATATGGTAGAATATGTAGTATTTGATTTTCTATTCCTGTGTTAGTTTGCTAAGGATGATGGTCTCCAGCTCCATTTATGTCCCTGCAAAGGACATGAGCTTGTTCTTTTTCATGGCTGCATAGTATTCCATCGTGTGTGTGTGTGTGTGTGTGTGTGTGTGTGTGTATACAAGATATTTTCTTTATCCAATCTATCAATGATGGGCATTTAGGTTGATTCCATGTCTTTACTATTGTGAATAGTGCCACAATGAACATACGCATGCATGTGTCTTTACAATACAACAATTTATATTCTTTTGGGTATACACCCAGTAATGGGATTGCTGGTATGAATGGTAGTTCTGCTTTTAGCTCTTTGAGGAACTGCCCACAATGCTTTCCACAATGGTTGAACTAATTTATCCTCCCACCAACAGTGTGTAAGTGTTCCGTTTTTCTCTGCAACCTTGCCAGCATGTTATTTTTTTACTTTTTAGTAATAGCCATTCTGACTGGTGTGAGATGTTATCTCACTGTGGTTTGATTTGCATTTCTCCATTAATCAGTGATACTGAGCTTGTTTTCATATACTTGTTGGCTGCACGCATACCTTCTTTTGAAAAGTGTCTGTTCATGTCCTTTGCCCACTTTTTAATGGAAATTTTTTTTCTTGTAAATTTAAGTAAGTTCCCTATAGATGCTGGAAATTAACCTTTGTCAGATGCATAGTTTGCAAATATTTTCTCCCATTCTGCAGGTTGTCTCTTTATTCTGTTGATAGTTTCTTTTGCTGTGCAGAAGCTCTTTAATTAGTTCCCATTTGCCAATTTTTGTTTTCATTGCAATTACTTTTGGCATCTTTGTCATGAAATCTTTGCCCGTGCCTATGTCCTAAATGGTACTGCCTAGGTTGTCTTCAAGGGTTTTTATAATTTTGGGTTTTACATGTAAGTCTTTAATCCATCTTGAGTTAATTTTTGTATAAGGTATAAGGAAGGGGTCTAGTTTCAATTTTCTGCACATGACTAGCCAGTTATCCCAGCACCATTTATTGAAAAGGAAGTCCTTTCCCCATTACTTGTTTTTGTTAGCTTTGTTGAAGATTAGATAGTTGTAGGTATATGGCCTTATTTCTGTGCTCTCTATTCCATCCAATTGGTCTATATGTCTAGTTCTGTATCAGTACCATGTTGTTTTAGTTACTGTAGTCCTGTGGTATAGTTTGAAGTCAGGTAATGTGATGCCTCTAGCTTTGTTCTTTTTGCTTAGGATTGCCTTGGCTATTCAGGCTCTTTTTTGGTTCAATACAAATTTACAAATAGTTGTTTCTAGTTCTGTGAAGAATGTTATTGACAGTTTGATAGAAATAGCAGTGAATCTATAAATTGCTTTGGGGAAAATGGTCATTTTAATGATATTGATTCTTCCTATCCATGAGCAAAGAAGGTTTTTCCTTTTGTTTTTGTCATCTCTGACTTATCTGAGCAGTGTTTTGTAATTCTCATTGTAGAGATGTTTCACCTCCCTGTTTAGCTGTATTCCTGGATATTTTATTCTTTTTGTGGCAACTGTGAATGAGACTGAGTTCCTAATTTGGCTCTCGGCTCACTGTTGTTGGTGTATAGGAATGAGAGTAATATTTGTACATTGCTTTTGTATCCTGAAATTTTGCTGAAGTTGTTTATCTGCTGAAGGAGCTTTTGGGCTGAGACTATGGGGTTTTCTAGATATAGAATGATGTCGTCTACAGACAAGTATAGTTTGACTTCCTCTTTTCATATTTGGATGCGCTTTATTTCTTTCTCTTGTCTGACTACTCCGGCCAGCATTTCCAATATTATGTTGAATAGAAGTAGTGAGAGAGGATATCCTTGTCATGTGCCAGTTTTCAAGGGTAATGCTTCCAGCTTTTGCTCATTCAGTATGATGTTGGCTGTGAGTTTGTCATATGTGGCTCTTATTATTTTGAGGTGTGTTCCTTCAATACCTAGTTTACTGAGAATTTTTAGCATGAAGGGAAACTGAATACATTGAAAGTCTTTTCTGTATCTGCTGAGATAATCATGTGGTTTTTTGTCCTTAGTTCTGTTTATATGATGAATCACATTTATTGACTTACATATGTTGAACCGATCTTGCACCCCAGGGATAAAGCCTACCTGATAGTGGTGTATTAGCTTTTTGATGTGCTGCTGGATTCAGTCTCCCAGTATTTTGTTGAGGATTTTTGCATCTATGTTCTTCAAGGATATCCTGGAGTTCTCTTTTATTGTTGTGTCTCTGCCAAGTTTTGGTATCAGGATGATGCTGGCCTCATACAATGAGTTAGGGAGGAGATCCTCTTCCTATATTTTTTGGAAGAGTTTCAGTAGCAACGGTAGCAGCTCTTGTTTGTGTATCTGGTAGAATTCGGCTGTGAATCTATCTGGTCCTGAGCTTTTTTAGGTTGGTAGGGTATTCATTACTGATTCAATTTAGGAGCTCATTATTGGTCTCTTCACAGAATCAATTTCTTCCTGGTTCAGTTGTATGGGGGGGTATATGTGGCCAGAAATTTATCCATCTTCTCTAGGTTTTCTAGTTTGTATGAATAGGGATGTTTGTAGTTGTCTCTGATGGTTATTTGTATTTCCATGGAGTCAGTGGTAACATCCCCTTTGTCTTTTCTAATTGTGCTTATTTAGGTCTTCTCTCTTCTGTATTATCTAGCTAGTGACGTATTTTATTAATTTTTTCAAACAGCAACTCCTGAATTTGTTGATCTTCTGAATGGTTTTTCTTGTCTCAATCTTCATCAGTTAAGCTCAGATTTTGGTTATTTCTTGTTTTCTGCTAACTTTGGGGTTAGTTTGCTCTTGCTTCTCTAGTTCTTTTACTTGTGATGTTAGGCTGTTAATTTGAGATCTAACTTTTTGATGTGGGCATTTAGTGCTATAAATTTCTCTCTTAACACTGTCTTAGTTGTGCCCCAGAGATTCTGGTATGTTGTATTTTTGTTCTCATTAGTTTCACAGAACTTGCTGATTTTTGCTTTAATTTCATTATTTATCCAAAAGATAAACAATGTGCTATTCAAGAGCACGTTGTTTAATTTTCATGCAATTGCATAGTTTTGAGTGATTTTTTTTGTTTTAATTTATATTTTTATTGAGCTGTGGTCTGCGAGTTTTTAATATGATTTTGGTTCTTCTGCATTTGCTGAGGATTGTTTTATGTCCAATTGTGCAGTCAGTTTTAGAGTATGTGATGTGCCATGTGCCATGTGGTGATGAGAAGTAAGTATACTCTGCTGTTTTGGGATGGATAGTCCCGTAGAGGTCTATCAGATCCATTGGGTCCAATGTTGAATTCAGGTCCTGAATATCTTGTTAATTTTCTCCCTTCATGATCTAATACCCTCAGGGGAGTGCTGAAGTCTCCCATTTTTATTGTGTAGGAGTCTTAAGTATCTTAGTAGGTCTCTAAGAACTTGCTTTATGAATCTGGTTGCTCCTCTGCTGGGTGCATATATATCTAGAATAGTTAGGTCTTCTTGTTGAATTGAACCCTTTACCCTTATTTAATGCTCTTCTTTGCCATTTTTGATCTTTGTTGGTTTAAAGTCTGTTTTGTTTGACATTTCGATTGCAACCCTGGCTTTTTTCTCATTTCCATTTGGTAGATTTTCCTCCATCCTTTTATTTTCAGCCTATGGGTGTCACTGTGTGTGAGGTGGGTCTCTTGAAGATGGCATACCATTGGGTCTTGCTTTTTTATCCAGATTTCTACTCTCTACTTTTTAAATAGTGCATTTTACCCATTAACATTCAACATTAGTATTGATATGTGTGGATGTGACCCTGTTATTGTGTTGTCAGCTGGTTATTATGCTGGCTTGTTTGTGTGGTTGCTTTACAGTGTCACTTGTCTGTGTACTTAAGTGTTCTTGTATTGGCTAGTAATGATCTTTCCTTTCTACATTTAATGCTCCTTTCAAGATCTCTTGTAAGGCGGGTCTGATAGTAACAAATACCCTCAGTATTTGCTTATTTAAAAAGGATCTTATTTCACCTTTGCTTAGGAAGCTTAGTTTGGCTGGATATAAAAATCTTGGTTGAGAATATTGTTATTTAAGAATGTTGAGTATAAGCTCCGAATCTCTTCTGGCTTGTAGGGTTTCTGCTGCCAGGTCTGCTATTAGCCTGATAGGGTTCCCTTTTGTAAATGACCTGCACTTTCTCTCCAGCTACCTTTAACATTCTTTCATTCCAACCTTGGAAAATGTAATGATTACATGTCATAGGGATGATCTTGCACAGAATCTTTCAGGGGTTCTCTGTATCTTCTGAATTTGACTGTTGGCCTCTCTAGTGAGGTTGGGGAAGTTTTCATGGGTGATACCCTGAAATATGTTTTCCAAGTTGTTTTCTATTTCGCTGTCCCTTCTAGGGATGCCAGTGATTTGTAGGCTTGGCCTCTTTACATAATCCCATATTTGTTGGAGACTTTGTTCATTCCTTTTCATTCTGTTTTCTTTATTTTGTCTGACTGTCTTATTTCAGACAGCCAGTCTTCAAGTTCCGAGATTACTTCCTCAGCTTGGTCCATTCTGCTGTTACTACTTATGATTGCATTGTGATATTCTTGTAGTGTGTTTTTCTGCTCTATCAGATCAGTTAGGTGTGTTGTTTGTTTGTTTATTTATACTGGCTACTTTGTCTGTCAGCTCCTGTATCATTTTGTGATTCTTAGTTTGTGTTGATTGGCTCTTGCTGTTCTTCCGAATCTCAATGATCTTTTTTTTTTTCCTATCTATATTCTGAATTCCATTATTGCTATTTCAGCTTTGGCTACTTCTCAACTGAACTGTTGGTCTTTTAAGAATTCAGGCATAGTTTTATGTATTCTGGGTAACAATTATCAAATTCATAAATTACAAACATTCCCAATTATGACTACACTTTTCATTTTTTGAGTGGTTCTTTTGGTTTAATGTACCATAGTTTAACCTTTTTTTTTGTATCTTGTTTTATGCTTTGTATATTTTTTCTTACGTAAGAAAAATTTTTGAAAGTCAAAAATCATTTTATGTGTGAATACGAGTGTGCATTTGGTTTTCACGTGTGGTTCTTTAATATAGTGGAATTAATTTTCTTATCAACTTATAAACGGTATAAAACAGAAAATCAATTTTATCTGAAGCACCATTCATTTTCAGGCCACTTTTATTACTCATGAAGTCTCAAAATGATGTGGGTCTGTATTTCTTGTCCATTCATAGCTTTACTGAGATATAATTTACTACCATAAAATTCACTCACTTTCCATTTCTATACATTTGCCTTTTCTGATATTACATACAAAGAGAATATCACACATGCACTTTTGTGTCTGGTTGCTTTCACCGAGCATAATGTGTCTGAGATTCATCATGTTGTAGCATACATCAGTACTCCAATTCTTTTTATTGCTGAATAGCATTCCACTGTATGGATATACTACCTTTGTTTATTGATTTGCTAGCTAATGAAACTTTGGGTTGTTTCCACTTTTTGCTATTGTGAATAACACTACTATGAAATTTACATGAAACAGATTTTCATTTCTACTAGGTAAGTCTATAGGAATATAATTGCTGGGTCATACGGTAAGTTTATATTTAACATTTAAAAAAACTGACAAACTGCTTTCCAAAGTGGCTTCACCATTCCTATAACAATTTCTCCACATCTTTACAAACACTTTGATTATAGCCATTCTAGTGGATGCAAAGTGCAGTCTCATTTCCCTAGTGACTAATGATGTTGAACATTTTTTCATGTGTTCATTGGCAATTCATGTAAGTTCCTTGGTGAAATGTCTATTCAAATTTTTTGCCCATTTTTCAATTGAGTTATTTGTCTTTTCATTATTGAGTTGTAAGCGTTATTTTGAACATAAATCCCTTATGAGATATTCACCCATCTGCAAATATTTTCTTCAAGCCTGTGGATTGTCTTTTTCTTGATACAGGATGATATGGTTTGGCTCTGTGTCCCCACCCAAATCTCATCTTGTAGCTCCCATAATTTCCATGTGGGAGGGACCTGGTGGAAGATGACTGATTTATAGGGGTGGGTCTTTCCAATGCTGTTCTGGTGATAGTCTCTGATATTTGATGCTTTTAAAAATGGGAGTTTCTCTGCACTACCTCTCTCTGCCTGTTGCCATCCACGTAAGACGTGACTTGCTCCTCCTTGCCTTCCGCCGTGATTGTGAGGCCTCCCCAGCCATGTGGAACTGTAAGTCCGGTAAGCCTCTTTTCTTTTGTAAATTGCCCAGTCTCGGGTATGTCTTTATCAGCAGTGTGAAAACAAACTTAATACACAGGGTCTCATTCTGGAATTCAGGCTGAAGTCCAGTGGCACTATCATAGCTCACTGCAGCACTTCCTGGGCTCGGGTGATCCTCCTGATCCAGCCTCCTGAGCAGCCAGGACCACAGGCATGCACCATGCCTGGCTTATTTTTTTATTTTATTTTAGTAGAGACTAGGTTTCGCTATGTTTTGCATATTTCTTTGACTTTCTTTTTAGACTTTCCATTCATCTGCTCATCTACTCCTAAGCTAATACCACAGTGTGTTAAACATCACTATTTTATGATTTTAAAAATATTATTGGTAACATTTTATCATTTCTTTAATAAAGGTCTAGCACATTGTTTATTTATTCTTGCTTACATTATAGTTTTTATAATCATCAAAGATGTTAACTTAAAAATAATCTTGTTTCTGGCCGGGCGTGGCAGCTCACGCCTGTAATCCCAGCACTTTGGGATCAAGGCAGGTGGATCACTTGAGGTCAGGAGTTCGAGACCAGCCTGGCCCACATGGCGAAACCCTATCTCTATGAAAAACACAAAAATCAGCTGGGCATGGTGGTGTGCGCCTGTAATCCCAGCTTCTCAGGAGGCAAGGCAGGAGAATCGTTTGAACTTGGGAGGCAGAGATTGCGGTGAGCCGAGATCGCGCCACTGCACTCCAGCCTGGGGGACGGAGTGAGACTCCATCTCAAAAATAAATGAATACAAAACAAAATTTAAAAAAACTTTCTTTTTGGTTTCCATGGATGTGGCCAATTTATATCCAAAACACTTGCTAAACTATCCACCAGCTTTAATAGTATATCTATAGATTCTCTTACACTTCTATACAAATACCTGTGGAAAATGACAATTGTAATTCCTCTTCCAAATCGTTTTCCTTTATTTTATTGTTTTGATGATCTCCTCAAGGTAATGTTAAACAAAACTGGTAATAATGAGCATCCCTCCCATTTTACTGATTACAATGAAGTTCTTCTAACATTTTGAAGTCACATACTATACTTGTCATAGATTTTTTGTAGATATCATATCTTTATCAGAATAAAGATTTCCTTCTATGGCACCTCTTTTTATTTTGATCCAGAGTAAAAGAATTTGTTAATTGGGCACATGGGGAAAGAGATGGACAGTGTCAAGGGCAAAATATTTCAATGACACCAAAATAAGTTTACTGAGTTCGAGAAAGTAGTAGACAGTGAATTACACTAGAGTTTACGATTTCAGATATTGAAAAATTCTAGGTACAGAGTCTGCAGAAGTATCTCCCAAACTTTTGGAACACAAGCCGCATCAGTAAAAACTTGCCTGTGTACCCTCAATATCTTCATATATGTCCAAAATAAAAAAGAAAAAGTTAAAAATACTATAAAACGTCTTCATATTGCTCAAGTAATAAAAATCATTAGTTGATCATTCAAGGCATGTGTATTATTTATCTACTGTGATATAACAAAAGACCACAAACTGTGCCTTAAAACAACACAAATTTACTCATCACAGCTCTTTAGGCCAGAAGCCTGGTATGATGTGGCTGGTTGACCAAGCTGAGTTCTCATCTGGAGGTACCAGGGAATATCTGCTTCCAACTTCATTCTTGTTAGCACAATTCAGTTTGGTGTGGTTGCAGGACAGAGGTCCTCATTCTCTTACTGTCAGCCAAGGGCCAATCCTCTGGCTCCTAGAGGCCACCTTTATTACTTAATATGTAGCTCCCTCCATCTTCAAGCCAGCAACTGTGCAGAGAATTTGAATCTCCCACTTCGTCTTCTACCACCAGCAGAAAAAAAGAAAACTCTCTGCGTTGTTTTTTTTTTTTGAGATGGAGTCTCGCTCTGTCACCCAGGCTGGAGTGCAGTGGCACGATCTCGGCTCACTGCAAGCTCCGCCTCCTGGGTTCACGCCATTCTCCTGCCTCAGCCTTCCGTGTAGCTAGGACTACAGGCGCCCACCACCACGCCCGGCTAATCTTTTGTATTTTTAGTACATATGGGGTTTCACCGTGTTTGCCAGGATGGTCTTGATCTCCTGACCTTGTGATCCACCCGCCTCGGCCTCCCAAAGTGCTCGGATTACAGGCATGAGCCACCACGCCTGGCCAAAAACTCTCTGCTTTAAAAGGGCTCATTTAAGTTTAGGTCAGACCTACTCACATAATCTCTCTCTTAATGTCAACTGTGCCTTATAACAAACTAATCATGAGGTGGGGGAGTGGGGTGGGGTGGGAGGGTTGGTCTTGAGGGCTGTCTTAGAATTCTGCCTACTGTATCATGATATGCACTAAGGGTAAACTTCATTATTAATGACAGTGGCTATAAATTCACATATTAAATTCCCATCTTGGTTTTTTTTTTTTTTAGAGAATTCTTTTTATTACAAGTGAACAGGTACAGGTAAGCAGGTCTCGGCCTTCTGCTGGTGGTGCAGCATCTCCACAAAGGGCCTCAGCCCAGTCCTGGCCCTGACTGAGGACTGCACTGTCAGGGTTTAAAGTAAGGATGGGAGATTAAAAACTAGGTGTCAAAGCCACCAGTGAATGTGGAAAGATATCTGGCTTTTAGCACACTCATGCCATACTAAAAAGTCCACGATCCTCAAAAATAAAAGGCATTTTGTATGGGGGCACAACAATGATTTGAAAGCAAAATCATGTTACAGAGTACACACAGAAAAACTACCTTCAAAAAATAAAAATAAAAAGCTTTTTGAGAGTAAATGTTAAGGATAATGAGGTATGGTCACATGAATATAACATTTTATAGAAGAGCCTAGGGAAATTACAGGAAAATTCAAAGAAATAAAATTTTTTAATAAAAGATGAATAAAAGAATTTAAGTTAGTCCTAGTTTACCTAGCATAACCTCTCTCTCATCACTAGTTAATCCTCCACTCTACTCTGGTGCTCCTCTGTTTCAATTCTTCCCAAATACCCTGCTCATTCATTCTTCTTTGCTTTTAAAGCCTCTACTCCTTGTTCTTCTCCATCCCTTCTTCTAACTCAAATTCTGTGTCTTTAAGGAAGGCGCCTCTAATTAAACCATTCCTCATTAATATCTGTTCATCTTTAAATGTTTACCATACCTATTTGTGTCACACAATTCAAAGTATCTAAGCTATATCAAAGAAGCTTTTCTAATCCCAAATGTAGCTAGAGTCAACTGAGTTCAGAAAACTGGGGTTCTGATAGTCACACATTCCAAGTTGGAATATTTGAAATCAGAAGTATCTTGGGAAATCTATTATTTCCCTAAGGCATTCTGATAATATTTGGCATCTAAACTTATTCCATGATAGCCTCATATTGCTGAATGAACAAACCCAAAACCACAAATTTAAAAACCTATGTCTTTTTAGAACACATATCCAGATCTCTGGTAAATAAAATACAGTCACCAAATTTATTACAAATAGACAAGAGGAAGAATATGTCATTTGCCCCTTTCTTAGGGCACAAGACCAGCCCTGGACAAAAATTTCAAGCCTGCCCTCCTTAAAAAAGAAAATATTTTCTAATACCCGCTAATACCATATCTGAAGCCCTAAACTTTGCTCAATCTAATCTCTCCTCACCCTCACCCTCACAGAGAGGTGTATCTGAAATTAATGATTACGGAAGTGAAGCACACAAAGTGAGGTGAGACGCAGAGAGTAATGGATAACTAAAGGGGAGCAGAGGTAAAACCTTCTGATGACAAGTAATCATACTATAAACTTCAGAGTACGTACCATAACATTTTTGATATTCCCTAATCTGCTTATATTAGTTCATTTTTATGCTGCTATGAACAAATACCCATGACTGGGTAATTTATAAAGGAAAGAGGGTTAATTGACTCACAGTTCCACATGGCTAGGGAGGCCTCAAATAACTTACAATCATGGTGGAAAAGGAAGCAAATGTGTCATTCTTCACATAGCAGCAGGAGAGAGATGTGCTGAGTGAAGTGGGGAAAAGCCCCTTATATAAAACCATCAGATCTCGTGAGAACTCACTATCCCAAGAACAGCATGGAGGAACTGCCCCCATGATCTAATCACCTCCCACAAGGTCCCTCCCCTAACACGTGGGGATTACAATTCAACATGAGATTTGGGTGGGGACACAAAGCCAGACTATATCACTGCTTGTCATAATGCTATTAAAACTGATCTGATGGCTACAAATTTAATGCTGTGTTTTCATAATGAAAATATGTCTGATTTCATTACATTGTATAATTCTGGTGCAACGCTTTTCTATCTACCTGTAAATTTACCTATTTATCTTTGAACAGATTCTTGAGTTGCTAGATTCAATTCTACATTATAAAATTTGCTTAAGTGTATGCAATTATTATCAGTCAAGGAGCAAATCTGATAACTTTGACCTCCATAACAAACAGACTCTATCTTTTCCTAAGGTCACACTTAACTAGTGAAGTGCTTCTTTATTCAGTACTCAGACAATAAATCCATTTAAGTGTCACTCACGTGCTGGTAAATCCAAGCACCATACTCTTAAATGTAAAACTGTAATTTATAAAAAATCTTAATACTTTGTTAGAATTTTGCTATTAAGCACTGACGCCTGGGTTTAAATGCAAAAAGACATTAAGACAAAAAGTAACAACACACAGACTTTAGGGTTAGGGGAGAGACGGAAAGATGTCATTTGATGACATTTGATGATGATGCCCAAGTGGAGTCTTAATGGAAGAGTAAATGTTAGCTAGGCAAAACAAGGAAGGGCACATTACACGTTTAGAAGAGGAGAACAGCATGTATAAAGACACAGGGACAAGAAAACTTGATATGTTTAAGAAGAGCACTATCCAATAAAATTTTCTGTAATGACAGAAACATTCTGAATCTGTGCTGTTCAATACAGTAGCTGAGAATATTTTATTTAGTTTTATTAAATTTATTTATTTTAGACAGACTCTCACTCTGTCGCCCAGGCTGGAGTGCAGTGGCATAACCTAGGCTCACTGCAACCTCTGTCTCGGGTTCAAGCAATTCTCCTGCCTCAGCCTTCCAAGCAGCTGGGATTACAGGCATGTGCCACCACAACTGGCTTAATTTTTTTGTATTTTTAGTAGAAGCGGGTTTCATCATGTTGGCCAGGCTGGTCTCGAACTCCTGACCTCAAGTGATCCTCCCGCCTCAGCCTCCCAAAGTGCTGGGATTACAGGCAGGAGCCACCACACCCGGCCTAATTAAATTTAAATACCTATGTCTACAAATTGAAAAAAAAATGGTATGAGTAAAGAATGTGATATGAAAGGAGGACAATATAAAAGGCTGAAGATGTGTGCAACACAGACCCTGAGGAGCCTAGTTATGTTTTGCCAAGGAATTAATTTTTATCCTGAAAGCCAAATGAACCATGGAAAGTCTTGAAGAAGTCAAGAAACAGGATTAGCTTTACATTCAGAAAGGATTGTTCAAGCAGCAAGTGGCAAATAGAATGAAAAAAGAAAAGAATGAAGACAGGATGGTTAGAAAGCTTGCAAAAATACATCAGAGGAAAGACAAGAATGTAAATTTAGGTGATGGAAGTTTACCTGAGAGAAAGAAGACAGCTTTGAACAATACAATTAAATGGAAATAATTTAGTGATACAGCATCATTATTTTGAGGTGGGAGTGAGAGAAGTTAAAAAGTTCTGGCTTGAGAAATAGAGTGATTAAATATTCACTAAGACAAGAAATTCATGAGGTTTGTTTTGCTTTGAGTGGTAGTTTCAAATGAAGTTCATTTTTAGTTGGATATGTGGGGCATAAATTAAACAAATATATCAGGAGGTAGAAACAAAGACTTAGAGAACATCAGTATGCAGGTGGAAGATGGGGTCTAATTTCCTAATTAAATTAATTAAAACAAGTTTTCTTCAAGTATCAGAATCAAAATATTTTTAAATTACCATTTAAAAGCTGCTTTTCTATTTTCATTGCTATATTGTCATGATGCTATTTTGTTTTATAATATTCCATATTTCAGTACAAAATAGAAGAAAAATCAATATTCCGTCTCATATCATGCTACTCCCTAACTCCCGCACCTGCCAACACCCAAACCCTATAAAATGTGGATACTTCAGGTATTCACAGAAGCTGTTTAATCAGACACAATACACTCCAACCCCCATTTCCATTCCCAAAACATGTCTGGATGACTCCTACTCATTCTTAAAAATTGTAGTTTAAGAATCACTGCCTCAATTTAAAGTTTCATCTGATCTATTTTGCTTTAGACTACATTAATTGTTACATGCTTTAAATTACATAACACCCTGTATTATTCCCTTTGGAACACTGATCACAACTCTACTTCATCACCTGTAATTTTTTAATGTCTCTCTCAACTAATCAATTATTCATTTAACAAAGATTTCCCTGTTTACCAGGTGCTCTGGGGATACAGTAGTGAGTAAAAAGAGAAAAGAGTTGCGCCCTCAACTCAAACTGGGAGAAGGGGAGTAATAGGGAAAAAAAAAAAATCACATAAATTAACATTTATGTGATTTTTTTATTTGATAAATGCCATACAATACTATAAGCTCCAAAGAAGCAAGGATCCTGTCATCCTGCTGGCTATGCTAGCCCAATGCCTGGTCCATGCTAGGCACTCAAATATTTGTTGTATAAATGTTTGAGGGAAAAATGTCACTCTGAAACCAAAGCTATTCATCCTCAAAACAATTTTTAGAATACAGCCCAATTTGCAAGTTAAAAACTGCCTATTATTAATAATTATCTTTCCTCACATCAGGTAGCTTTCTGAAATTCACAGCCACAGTGCCATATTTACTTACATCCTACTTTCTTCTAAGAAAGACAACCCATTTTTTGTCTGGCTTTGTTTAGTGCTTTTTCAATTTATTTAGTTTCAGGGTAACCACTACCTTTCTTTTAAGCATTTTTTTTTTTTTTTTTACTATTCTGTTCAGTCATTTTTTTTAGGCATATGTCAGATGTATTTTCTGCTATGACTTAAGGACTACAGTGTCTCCATTAATAAAGGTGTTGCTATTACAAGGTCCTGGTCTCCTTAATCCCAAACACAAACATATAAATGGATCTACTGGCATCTTGTGGGAAGAGGCCAACTGTGCTGCTAAATATCCAAAACAATTCACAATAAAAGAGAATTCACCAGCCCAAAATGTCAATAGCACCAAGGCTGAGAAACTCAGCATTAAAGAAACCGGATCAATGTATCTAAATAGATACTAAAAGAGAAAAATCCAAAGAACACTTTAATTATCCACTGATTTCCCTAATTTATACTTATGCAACAAGTAGAAACCAAACTAGTCATAAAGAATTACTGAGGAATAAATACATGTAACAAGATATATGGTTCCCCTGTTGAAGGCTTAAACACTACTGATTTGATACTAGAATATTTTGCTCTATTTAAATGCTTCTTAGTTACTGTTGGGGAAACTAGTCTCACCCTCTCATTAGCGTCCCCTGAGTTTTATATCTAATATTATATAAGTTTGTTTTGCCCTCTCATGAAATATAGAATGTAATGAATATGGAGTGAAGACTCAGGTTGGAGTCCATGATTTGCCATGGTACTAGCTGTAGTAATTCTGGACAAATGTATCTCTCTGAATCACTGAGATAGATACATCCTCTTCTTTAAGACTTGGAATATTATCAACACCTCATATATTGAAAATTTAATTATTTCATGAAAAACATTTAGTAAAACAGATATGTTCCAGATACCGAATTAATTTGCATGGAACTTCTTGAAACAATGTAATGCAATAAACAAATGCTAGATGCTGTCAGAAACTAGAAATATACAATTCAAATGTGTGAACCAGATTTACTCATGCCTAAGTTCTTAGGCACAAATTCAGGAGATATATTCCAACCAGGCTATATCCATATTATTTCCCTTTATCTTTTACCAGCTCTGTAAATTATTACTAATAAAGTTGTAATACTAGAATTTTTATATCTATAGCACTGATATGTATCATTTTATGCAAATGTAGCTAAATAATCTAGATGTATAGAGAAATGAAAGGACAAAATCTGGGGTTAAAAGCATGCTTTAAAAGAAGAAACAATTTAAATAGGAGGTTTGTTTAGCAAAATAATCAGACACAGAAAAACTCTTATAAAAGATACCTAGTAAATAAAGTATAACTGATTCATTATACTGAAATAACTTACAGAAAACAGACTATGAATACTTTACAGAAGACTGATAGTGAGTGAAAAATATATACCTCCAGGATGGAAGAAAGGGAAATGGACTGGCAAATGACAGATGGGAATTTCAATTTCATCTGTCATATTTTATTCCTTTAAATGCAAGGTAGTTGAACATACACTATATTCCTCTGTAAAATTTCCAGAGGCCTGACATATTTCATAAATTGAAAAAAAAAGTTTTATAATTCCAAACAGTAAGCTTGATACATTAAAGATTCAACTCTGTTGAACATCTTTCTCAGCAGTACAGAAAATTCCAGGTTCACTAAAACCTCTCTCCCAAGGCTTTTATAATGGATATTAGAATCATTGTTCTAACCAACTTTTACCATTCAGAAAGGAAAAAGTCTATACTAACTCTGGTTCTCTACTGTCTACAAAATGAATTATAAATATTCTCAGTTAGCATACGTAGCCTTCCCTGATCTAACTCCTGCCTTTTCTCCAACCATTCCGTAAGTAAATTATATGCACTTATAAGAAACAACTAACCCATTACGCTGTTTAAACATTTGAACTTTTGCACATACTATCTGAAATGTCTTTTTCCCCATCTCTGTTCATCTGTCAAGTGTCCTGTCTTCCAAACTAAACTAAAACAGTTTCTTCTAGTTTTATCACAAACTGAACAATTACCTAACCACACGAAACAACAGTTTGCTCATACGTAACATACGAACAAGTATGTACTGGTCTAAATGATGTCTCAACGCCTTCTCCAATCTTACTTGTTGGAATTCGTTGTTACCAACACCACATTCTCCAAGCACATTCACATTCTAATTACATTTATGATTTGAGAATTTGGGGAAAGGGTGGGTTGGGGAGGAGGGCTAGAATGTTTAGCTCCTTGACAACAGGAACAATATTACTGCCTTTATATTACCCTCTGGATCTGTCATAGTGATTCACCTAATAAAAGTAATTGAATTTTATGGCTGATAAAGGGTTTACTTAACATAATGCTTTTTCAATAAAGAAGCAGAACAGTTTTTAAATAATAAGAAAGATGACTAATACAAAAATGAGCACTTGTGGCAAATGATAATGCTTTAGAGAACACTAAAACAAGTGACAAAAGTCTTCAAATTTTTTTTAAAGTTTTATTGAGCTCCCAATAAACACCTACCTTAAACTCATAGTTTGGTGGGAAAGATAAAGATGCACAAAATGTCTGAGATCAGCAAGAATAAAGAGCTAAAGCCTAAGAAAAACTGGGAGAAAGAGGATGGTAGAAGGTATACTACCATTATTGTTTGTTTGAGTGTTAGTAATGGACACAATGGTTAAAACAAAGATGAAAATTTTAATTTCAGAGAAGACAAATTCAGGATAAAGAAGGCTAAAAATGAAAAACAAAATACTCTTGCAAATTGAAGAAATAATATTCAAGTATAAATTAAGGGCTCGTGCATTGCTTAAAAATGGAAACACATTCTGATAAATGCATCTTTGAGGTGATTTGTTGTTGTTATGCTAACATCAGAGTGTACTTACACAAACCTAAATAGGAGAGCCTACTGTATACAGTCTGTACAGAACGTTACTGTACTGAATACTGTAGGCAATTGTATTTGTATACCTAAACGTATCTAAACATAGAAAAGAACAATAAAAATATGGTATAAAAGATACAAAATAGTATACCTGTATAGGGCACTTACCATGAATGGAGCTTGAAGGATGGGAAGTTGCTCTGGGTGAGTGAGTGAATGTGAAAGCCTAGGACATTACCATATACTACTGTGGACTTTATAAACATTGTACGACTACACTAAATTTATTTCCTTTCAAAAATAATCTTAACTTACTATAATTTTTTTACATTATAAACTTTAATTTTTAAAAGCTCTTTGGTCTTTTGTAATAAGACTTCTTTCTTGATAGTCTTATTCTATAATTTTTTTCTATTTAAACTTTTTTTTAAAACTTTTTAACCTTTTTTGTTAAAAACTAAGATACAAATACACACATTAGCCTAGGCATACACAGGGTAAGGATCATCAATATTACTATCTTCCACCTTAACATCTTGTCCCACTGGAAAATCTTCAGGGGCAATAATAGGCATGGAGCTGTCATCTATGATAACAATGCCTTCTTCTGGAATATCTCCTGAAGGACTTTTTTTTCTAAATTAAAATAATGATAAAAACTATAGTACATGTTTGGACATGGTGTTCATGCCTGTAATCCCAGAAGTTTGAGGCTAAGGTGGGTGGATCCCTTGAGCTCACGAGTTCAAGACCAGCCTGGGCAACAAAACGAAACCCTGTCTCTGCAAAACCACAAAAATTAGCCAGGCATGGTGGTGCACATCGGGAAACTTAGCTACTCAGGAGGCTGAAGTGGGAGATCACCTGAGACTGACGAGGTCAAGGCTGCAGTGAGCCATGATCACACCACTGCACTCTAGCCTGGGTGACAGAGTGAGACCCTGTCTCAAAAAAAAAAAAAAAAATATATATATATATATATATATATATAGTATAGTAAATACATAAACTAGTAACACATTCACTTATCAAGTATTATGTACTGTACATAATTGTATGTGGTATATTTTTGAAGGGCAGTAGATTTGTTTGTACTAGCATTACTACAAACACGTGAGTAATGCATTGCACCACAACCATTAGGATGTCTAAGCCGGGTGCGGTGGCTCACGCCTGTAATCCCAGCACTTTCGGAGGCCGAGGCGGGCGGATTACGAGGTCAGGAGATCGAGACCAGCCTGGTGAACACGGTGAAACCCCGTCTCTACTAAAAATACAAAAAATTAGCCGGGCGTGGTGGTGGGCGCGTGTAGTCCCAGCTACTCGGGAGGCTGAGGCAGGAGAATGGTGTGAACCCGGGAGGTGGAGCTTGCAGTGAGCCGAGATAGCGCCACTGCACTCCAGCCTGGGAGACAGCAAGACTCCGTCTCAAAGAAAAAAAAAAAAAAAAGGACAGGATGTCGAAGACATCACTAGGTGATAGGAGCTTCCCAACTCCATTATAAACTTATGGGACCACCCTCTTATATGTGGTCTGTTGTTGACCAAAATGTCTTTACGTAGCACATGACTATACAAATAAGTAATTTGCAAGAGTAATCAATTTTTAAGGCAAAAGAAACTCAAAAGCACAATAAACTATAAACTCTGGTTTATCTCAGTGATTTAATTTAACCTAAATTCAGCGACAATTTGGTAAGAAGAAATTGTTTTAAGGACACTAGTAGGTGGGAAGTAGGGGAAGAAAGCCAATGTTCCTTAAAATCTCAGTTCATTTTTTATACGATTTCTCAGTCTTTTTGGCAGTTTTCAAATGTCTTTTGGCAATTTTCAACACTCAAGACCACCCATGAAGAGCACATACTAAGTCTGCTACAAATAAGGTTGTTAAATGTCCCACAAGTTATAAAAACAATGTTCATAAATACTTTATACAATAGCTATGGGGTAGAATGAGTGTACAAAAGGGATAAGATGCCTGGCACATTAAAAACTTTTAGCACAATTTGACAATAACCCATTTTAAGGTAACTCTGCACATCTAACTGAACAAAACAAAGACAGAGAGTAACTAAGTTTATTACTCAATTTCCATTAGATTTGTGGTTGGTTTTTTTTTTTTGCACTGAAAGAGTGAATGTATTAAAAATTCATTCACTCAACAAATATTTATGTATTTGGTAAGTGCCAGAAAGATAGGGAAGGGGAAAATATGGTACACACTTCTTTGTGGACACACACACATACACTTTGAACTTGGTGAGAAAAAAGCAAGCAATTAAAAAATAGCATAAATGCTTATGATAAAGGAAACAGAGTGATTATCACTGCACAAAGAAGGGGGCAAATCTCAAACTTGGAGAGGCTAAGAAAGGATTCCTGGAAAAAGTGAAATCTAGACAACTAAAATGAAGTTTAAAAATATTCCAGGAGTTGAATCAAAATTAAGAATGTATAATGTCTAAGAATGTTCATTGCATTGTTTCTAAGAATGTAAAATGAAAACAACCTAAATATCCTTCAAAGATGTTTTGATACAGTTACATATCAGAATATTATAGAGCATTAAAAGTGAATGAACTATATCTACAGGCAACCACATGAATGAATTACATAAAATACTGAGTTAAAGAAGCTAAACACAAAATATATACTACATAATCCCATTTCAAAGTTTCCCAAAACAGGCACAAATAATCTACTGTGTTAAAAAGTGAGAATACTATTCGTATTTTACAGGGAGTGGGAGAGATTAGTGACTGGATGGGGATATGAAGAGACTTCTGGGGGTTCCATTTCTTGATCTGGTGGTGGTTATAAGAGTATGTTCATTTTGTTCACTGAGGTGTAAGATCATGATCTGATACATTTTTTCCATGTAGTTCTATTTAGAAACAACAGTTTACAAAAAGTAGCAATGGAGCAGAAGCTACTGTAATCCAGAAAGAAAACAAATATGCAAAAGCCCACAGGCATAGTGTTGGAGAATCCAAAAAGAGTTCAAGCTGAGTGAGTTGGCTCACACCTATAATCCCAGCACTTTGGGAGGCCAAGGTGGAAGGACTGATTGAACCTAGGTGTTCGAAGCTGCAGTGAGCTATGACAGCACCACTGCACTCTAGCCTGGGCAACAGAGCAAGACCCTGTCTCATAAACAAACAAACAAAAACCAAAAAGGATTCAGTGTATGCTAAAGACAATGCCTATACTCAAGATTATTGTGAGGATTAAAGGATATAATACATGTAAAGCATATACCTGGCATAAGTATTAATAGATAGTCAATAAAAGCTGCTATTATTACCATACTACAATTACTCTGCTACTGATACGCTCTTTGACTGCAGTGCTCAAAGTAGAATGAAAAACAGAAAGGCTAAGGCAGTACAGAGCAGGTAGGCTATGCTGAGCTTTCTAAGCCATATTATAAATTTAAGGCTTTATCCTAAGGTCAATGGAGGAACCAATGAAGATTTTTATTCAGGGGTAACATGAACACATTTGAATTTAGAAAAGTTATTCAATAAAAGAACGTAAAAAAAGAAGTCAAGAAGAAAGGGGCTACCAACATTCTTGCAGAGAAAGGTTCAGTATAAAGAAAGAAAGAATGGAAGACAGAGAAAGGCACAGATCTGGAAATCAGTATGCAACTATTTTTGAGAACACAGCTCATAAATTTTGCAAGGTTACAAAGTTAATAAGTGACATCTACAATGTGAACATAAGGTGTTAACTCCAAGATCACAATTCACTACAAAATCACAATGAAATATATTTTATGGATTTTAATTCTACACAAATGGCAACAGGTTCATTAAAATAAAACAAATTTTTTTTTTAAAGTCTCCCAGAATCATACTTGTTACTAACTACAAATTATATACATATATGGAAATAGATAGTCCTATACACACATCTATTTATCTATGTTTATCTATATCCATCCACACACATATGTTTGTTTCTCTAAAATTCAGATTTTCCAAGGCATAATTTGGTGTGGATCTTTAATAAACACCCAAGACATAAGTACCAAATTATCATGAGTGCTGACAAATACTGTAACACTAATGTGAAACATTTTCATTAAGTTATTGTTATTTCAACAACCAAGTAAGATGAATGCTCTGAGGGCTTTCTACCCATTAGTTACATCACTGTTAATTTGGTGGCTCTACAAGATTGAAAAACAATGAACCACTGTTCAGCATATGCTATGGGTCTATAATAAGCAATATCTTCTTTGGTTTGCTTCATGAATGTAAACTGTCAGATACATCCAAGACATAAACAATGCTTTCTTACTGGGTTTTAGAGTTACTCAAAATGCATTTCATATACAAGGTGCTCTCACCAGCACCACTCCCGCCTCTCACAAAAGAAAAAAAAAACCTTCTGGGTTCTAGAACTTAAATTTTTTGGTTTATAACTAAACCATATAGTACAAACAAAAATAGTTAATATTAAGCTAAAAGCAACAGTAAGACAACATGTCATGATGTTAATACTTTTCACCTTCTGTTGTAAATTTACAACTCCAAGAAAATGTGTAATTTGGGTTTATTCACATGAGAACATGGAATGAATTACAGTACATCAGACAACCAACATATAAAATGTTTTGATAATTTTTATATTAAAAATTAAGCCAGAATTTGTTATATTGTTAAAGCTAGGTCACAAAAACATTGAGATTCATTATGCTTTCTCCTATTTTTGTACATATTTAAAATTGTCCATTATAATTTTTAAAACTCAGCCCAAGTCTTCATATATTCTCTTGGGAAGGTATTCTCTCAGGAAAGCTTTTGATTTCTCCAAAGAAAGAGTAATCAGAGTTTGCATGGGGTTGGTATAAAACAGAACTGCACCAGTGAATTCACTAAACGGAATGTGGAAAGTGGCATCTCTATCAATCCCACTGCTTAAAAACAAACTTAAATATCAATTTAATCCCAATTAGCAACAGAAAAAGAACCAAAGTCCACAGGACAATACATATTTTTTTAAATCACAATCTGACCTCAAGCCAACTTTTGTACAGCCATGGTTTCTGCCACACTGCAAATTTGGGGGTGCTATAATTTTCCAAGAACAGAATATATCCATATCTCCGTGCTTTTGTCATTGGTGCAGAAGTCATTAAAGGTTGAGAGCAGAGCAAAGTACTTAAACAGATTTTTCTTTGCACCACGGAAGACTAAACTAGAGAGAATAAAAGGAGAAGACAGGAAGCCATATAAGAATTTTTTGCATCAGTCTAGGTAAGAAATGAGGCTGACTTCAACTGGAGTGAAAATAAAGGGAAATGAATGGGTTTAAGATATATTTGAAAACATAATTAATTGGTGGATTGGCATAGGAGATGAGAAGGAAGATAAGTAAAAGATTACTTTCAGGTGTTTGACTTGTGAAATTAAGGTACGTTGAGATAAAGAACACCAGAGAAACAGACTTTGTATTTGGTAGAGAGAGATCAAGAGTTAACTTTTAGGTATGTTACATATTAGGTTGGTGCAAAAGTAACTGCAGGTTTTGCCATCAAAAGTAATGCAAAATATCCTAATATTAGAATACCTGAGAGACATACAAGTGGAGAGAGATCAAGTAAGTTAAATATTGGGATAGGTAACTGGTAGGGAGATAGAGAAATGAAGATCAAGGAAGTGTTTTAGGTTTTAAGATGTAATCACTATATGTCAAAGCTACAGGGATCTAAGACCTACAATTTTGAACCACGTTACAATCACTCTATCAACTGAAAACTGACTTGAGGTGTAACTTTTCCAAATAACATTTGTTATTAAATTATTCAACATATCACATAAAAATACTACATAAAGTTACTCAGTTTATCTTGGCTAAATTTTCCTGACAGAATCTGTGATCAAACCTGGGGGAGGGGTGCACCACACACACCAATAAAGTCCAAAGCCACCTGTGGATCTTTAAATGTTAAGAATGCAAGAATGCAAAGGTGCTACATGCATTCCTGCAGCAGAAACACAAGAGCTTTTGAACCAAAGCACAGAACTTGTAAGTAGAAGGGAACTCCATTCTATAATTGCTTTCTCTGGGAAGTATTGGTGTACATATCCTTGCAATGACTGGCTTTAAGACAAACTAGCAAATAGCAATGTGTTGATCCGATTTCAGTCTATATATACTGACTCCACCTACCACATATACTATATGAAAATACATATATTATGTGAAAACATATTATTCACATATGGATTTCACATTGTACTAGCCCATTTTCATGCTGCTAACAAAGACATATCCAAGACTGGGCAATTTAAAAAAGAAAGAGGTTTATCAGACTTACAGTTCCATGTGGCTGGGGAAGCCTCACAGTCATGGCAGAAGGTGTAAGGCACATCTCAGAAGGTGGCAGACAAGAGAAGAGTGCTTGTGCAGGGAAACATCCCTTTTTAAAACTGTCCGATCTCATGAAACTCATTCACTATCATGAGAACACAGCAGGAAAGACCCACTCCCGTAATCCAATCACCTCCCACCAGGTTCCTATCGTGATACGTGGGAATTGTGGGAATTACAATTCAAGATGAGATTTGGGTGGGGAAACAGCCAAACCATATCATTCCACCCTGGCCCCTCCCAAATCTCATGTTCTCACATTTCAAAACCAATCATGCCCTCCCAGCAGTCCCCCCGCAAAGTCATAACTCATTTCAGCATTAACTCAAAAGTCCACAGTCCCACATCTCATCTAAGGCAAGTCCCTTCTGCCTATGAACCTGTAAAATCAAAAGCAAGTTAGCAGACACAATGGGGGTAACAGACATTGGGTAAATAGAGCCACCCCAAATGGGAGAAATTGGCAAAAACAAAGGGGCTACAGGCCCCATGCAAATCCGAAATCCAGCAGGGCAGTCAAAGCTTTTTTTTTTTTTTAGATGGAGTTTCACTCTTGTTGCCCAGACTGGAGTGCAATGATCTTGGCTCACTGCAACCTCCACCTCCTGGGTTCAAACAATTCTCCTGCCGCAGCCTCCCGAGTAGCTGGGATTACAGGTGCCTGCCACCACACCCAGCTAATTTTTTGTATTTTTAGTAGAGATGGGATTTCTCTATGTTGGCCAGGCTGGTCTCGAACTCCTGACCTCAGGCGATCCACCCGCCTCAGCATCTCAAAGTGCTGGGGTTACAGGCATGAGCCACCACACCTGGCTAGCAGTCAAATTTTGAAGCTCAAAAATGATCTCCTTTGACTCCATGTCACACATCCAGGTCACACTGGATGGGTTCCCATGGTCTTGGGCAGCTCTTCCCCTGTGGCTCTGCAGGGTACAGCCTCCCTCCCAGCTGCTTTCACAGGCTGATGTTGAGTGTCTGCAGCTTTTCCAGGCACATGATGTAAGCTGTCAGTGGATCTACCATTCTGGGGTCTGAAGGATGATGGCCCTCTTCTCACAGCACCACTAGGCAGTGTCCCAGCAGGGACTCTGGGCTCCAACCCCACATTTCCCTTGCACACTGCCCTAGCAGAGGTTCTCCATGAGAGCCCAGCCCCTGCAGTAAACTTCTGCCTGTGCATCCAGGCATTTTCATACATCTTCTGAAATCTAGGCAGAGGTTCCCTAAACCTAATTCTTGACTTCTGTGCACTCACAGGCTCAACACCAGGTGGAAGCTGCAAAGGCTTGGGGCTTGCATCCTCTGAGGCCACGGCCCGAGCTCTATGTTGGCCCCTTTCAGTAATGGCTGGAGTGGCTCGGACACAGAGTACCAAGTCTCTACACTGCACAGAGCACAGAGACCATGGATCCGGCCCATGAAACCACTTTTTCCTCCTAGGCCTCTGGGCCTGTGATGGCAGGGGCTTCCGTGAAGACCTCTGACACGCCCTGGAGACAATTTCCCCACAGTCTTGGGGATTAACATTCGGCTCCTCATTACTCACGCAAATTTCTGCAGTGGGCTTGAATTTCACCTCAGAAAATGGAACTTTCTTTTTTTCACATTGCCAGACTGCAAAATTTCCAAACTTTAATGCTCTGTTTCCCTTTTAAAACCAAATGCCTTTAACGGCACCTAAGTCACCTCTTGAATGCTTTGCTGCTTAGAAATTTCTTCTGCCAGATACCCTAAATCATCTCTGTCAAGTTCAAAGTTCCACACATCTGTATAGCAGGGGCAAAATGCTACCAGTCTGTTTGCTAAAACATAAAAAGAGTCACCTTTGCTCCAGTTCCCAACAAGTTCTTCATCCCCATCTGATACCACCTCAGCTTGGATCTTATTGTTCATAACACTATCAGCATTTTTGTCAAAGCCATTCAACAAATCTCTAAGAAGTTCCAAATTTTCCCACATTTTCCTGTCTTCTTCTAAGCCTTCCAAACTATTCAACCTCTGCCTGTTACCCAGTTCCAAAGTCACTTCCACATTTTCAGGTATTTTTTCAGCAGTGCCCCACTCTACTGGTACCAATTTACTGTATTAGTCCATTTTCACACTGCTGATAAAGACATACCCAAGACTGGGCAATTTACAAAAGAAAGAGGTTTATGGGATTTACAGTTCGACGTGGCTGGGGAAGCCTCACAGTCATAGTGGAAGGTGAAAGGCACATCTCAGATGGTGGCAGACAAGAGAAGAGAGCTTGTGCAGGGAAAGTCCCCTTTTTAAAACCATCAGATCTCATGAGACTCATTCACCATCACAAGAACAGCGCAGGAAAGACCCATTCCCTATAATTCAATTACCTCCCACCAGTTTCCTCCCATGACAGGTGGGAATTGTGGGAGTTACAATTCAAGATGAGATGTGGGTGGGGACACAGCCAAACCATATCACATATATTATTATATTATATGAAAATACAATGCTCTATATCCTACTCTGGATAATGGTCCCATAATCCAGTTAGGCCTCCTAAACAGAAGC
Organism: Pan troglodytes; assembly: GCF_028858775.2. Taxonomy (NCBI): domain Eukaryota; kingdom Metazoa; phylum Chordata; class Mammalia; order Primates; family Hominidae; genus Pan; species Pan troglodytes. The sequence continues at coordinate 18,491,917 of NC_072401.2, forward strand.
TTGGAAATGATTCTCTTTTCTTTCTCCTTTTTTCTGTATGGCCATATCTAATCAACAACTAAAATCCGTTTATTGTAACTCCTCTTGTAATAGTCTCCCCCTCTTCTCTGTTTCCACTACTACTCTTATTTCAGACCCTCAAAACTTGCTTGGTCTATCTTGACATCTCCTGATTTGCCTGTTATATTCTCCATACTAGCAGAGTAATCTTATAAAACCACAAATTAAACTATATCACTCCCATGCTTAAAATTCTTCAGTGGTTTTTCTCCACCTCTAGTGTAAGTGAGTTAATTTCCTTATCTATAAAGTAGGATGAAAAATATAGTTCCTGTCTTATAAGACAGTTATGAAAATCAAATAAATTCTAAGTATAAGCACTTAATGCCTAATCCACAGTAAAATAATTTAAAATAATTACTACTATATCCTGCTTACATGTTTCTTCATGATTCAATTAAACAAACTATCTTTTCTCATTTCCCACAATCATCTTATGATTGTTCATGGACTCATATAAGGAAACCTCACCATTCCCCCCCTTTATGCTACAAATTTAATACTGTATATGCTTCTATTATCGCATTTATCGTATTCTGTAGTCAGAGAGCCTTGTTTTCCCCAGGAGATTGTGCTTCATGAAGACAATCTAATTCACCTGAGTCTCCTAGTACAATGCCCTGTCCATAAATAATTACTGAAAAAAATTATGAGGAAGAAAATATAAGCAAAAGGATTTTAGCAGATGGTCATGCTTCTTTCAACACTGAAAATACTATTATTCTTTATATAAAATAAAGGCGGCAATTTTAGAATGGGTCTGAGGAATGAGTAGGTCAGCAGAAACTCACTCTGACAGAGGATGAAAGGATCTGTGGGCTCAGACTGTTAAGAGTGAAAAGTTAGACAAGCAAGCTAATATGTACTCATAGGCAAATTCTATTCTATTTATGTGCTATGCCAGAACACAAATACTAAAAGGTTAAGAAAGCAAAGAAGAAAAAAGTAATTATTGGGCTGATCCCAAAAGAGTAGTATGTAAAAAAAATACAGGATTTTACCAAGAAACTACTTTTCCATACCCTAAATTGGCACAGATAAGTACAAGGAAAGGAAGGTTAAAATGAAACAATTAGCTATATCCTATTAATTCATCTGCCATTGTTGAGGAAAGTTCAAAAGAGATGGAAAGGTATTGCTCATCATTCTTAGAATTAGGATAGAAGGTAACTTTATATCCAGACTAAAACTTAACACTGCAAGTCTGTGCCATGGAAAAGCCTTGCCCACTAACTCCATGTTCTCATCATCAGTTGTAAAAGCAAGAAAAAAATTAGTGGATATTTTCTCTGATTAATCCATCACAGGGGAATCCTTATCTCTGACACCATGCATTCAAATACAGAAGTCCCGGTTCTCTCTCACTCCAGGACAGGAATAAAAGGCTGAGGAGGCCTAAACCCAGAATACTTTTTCCCACCCCTGAAACTCAAGTTCTAAAATAAAATGAAAACAGCACTACTACAGTTTTAGATGTAACAATCTGACCAGAAAGGATGAGACTTGCTAATTTTTAAATGAGGTTTGACCTGGTATAGTGGTTAAGACTGGATGTGAATTCTACTTTTGTATTTGCTAGGCAGAAAGACTTGGGCAAGTCACTTAGCCTCTCTAAGCCTGAATTTTCTCATTTGTAAAATGAAGATTAAAATTGTACTATTTCATATGGAAAATTATATGTGATAATACATATAAAAACTTAGAATCTGCCTAACACACGGTAAGCACTCAATAAATATTATCTATCATTATTTCAAGGGGCAATTCTTGGTGCTGGAAAATGTGTAAGACAACATGTATATTACTAACTATGGTAGTTAGGGCTGAAAGTGATTAATTCACAAGAACATACGTAGACTAATGACACTGTTTTTAAATACTTACTTTTATGTTTTAACAATCTTTAACTTAAAAAAGAAGTTTTAAGTATAGTAAGGAAGACCTTTATCTTCCCAACCATTTGAGAGTAAATGTCTACATAATGACCCACCACTCTTGAATTCCTAGTATTTCCCAATTCTCTCACAAAAACAACCACTAAAATCAGGAAATTAACGGTAATACACTATGCTCACTGCTATCGTACTGCCATTGCTCCTAAGCCCCTTCTCAATGACCAGTATAGGGCATGTGTATGTATACATACACATACATTTCTATATCTATATATGATGAAAACCAAGAGTTCGCACAAGTACTTCATTTCCTATCCAACTCCACAGAGAGCATTCTAATTTTCCCTACTTTCATATTAGTAAATCCCTTCTCAGACAATGAGAAGCCTGGCTCCCATTATTCTTAATACTGATCAATCTTCATGTACGTAACCAATCTCCCACTGTAGCTGTCTCTTTCCCTACACGGACACCCTCCTCACCTCTCTTGGCCCCAAAATCCCTACCCCATGTATATAATCTCCTTACCCTGTTCAGGTCCCTATTCCTCATGCCTGGCATCCCTCCTACAAGAATATCCTCCCTACCCTGCTCAGGCTATGAAATCCCATATTGTACCGAGCTCCACTGAGAGGCCTTCCTCCCTTTACCCTCAGGCTCTGATACCTTGGACTCAGATACCTCTATGTATGGACTCCCTCCTCATCTCACTTGAGCCTCAATATACCTACACCAGGCTGCAATCCTACATGGGTCACTCCCTACCCCCTGCTATCTACTGGGGCCCTGAGAGCTCATGCAGGATGACATCCCACCCCAAGTAGATGTCCTCCTTGCTGGGACCAGCTGACCTTCCCCCATACCAGGCCACTCTCCTTCACAGATACCATATCACCCTGCTTGGGCTCCAATACCCTGCCTTAGCATGCCTTCCAATGGAGAGGTGCTCCTTACCCTTCATTCCATCAACCCCCATGGACACCCTCCTCACCCTATAAGGTTCCGAGATCCCGCTCTTCTTAAATGACGATGTGGCTCTGCCTCCCACGCACCCCACCCAGTGTGGATACCTACCCTTGTTTTCTCCCATTTGATGTTTTAGTACTGAGCTGTTCAGAAAGGGAGGAGGAAGAAGACATTGAAGAACAATTAATTATATTTTAAAAAAAGAGACACCAGTGAATAAACTGTGTAAGCACCTATAATCAGAGCTAATTAAAACAACAATCTATTTGTCAGAGTACCTGCTTTTTTTCCATGTAAACAGTGCTCTATTCTTTTATACTAATTCCTTCTAAGTTTAAAAAGTTAATTGAAAATTATAATACAGAAGAGAGCACTGGGTTTCCTTCTAACCAAACATGCATTTTACTTAAGTATCTTACATAGGCCTGTGGAAAATCTAGTTAATTTAAAAAGAAGAAAAAACCCTACTAATTTTGAGAGTTTAAAAAATACAGTTGTTCCAAACACTAAAATATACATAAATGTGTGTATGGGTACATATATATGTGTGTGTGTCTGTGTGTGTGTGTGTATATATATGTATGTATGTATATATGTATGTATGTGTGTATATATATATATATTTGAGATGGAGTCTTGCTCTGTTGCCCAGGCTGGAGTGCAGTGGCATGATCTCGGCTCACTGCAACCTCCGCCTCCCGGGTTCAAGTGATTCTCCTGCCTCAGCCTCCTGAGCACCTGAGATTACAGGCACCTGCCACCACGCCTGGCTAATTTTTGTATTTTTAGTACAGACAGGGTTTCACCATGTTGGCCAGGCTGGTCTTGAGCTCCTGACCTCATATGATCTGCCTGTCACAGCTTCCCAAAGCGCTGGGATTACAAACGTGAGCCACCGGGCCCGGCCATAACATATTTTTTAAAATATCCAGAACAAGTAAATTTGACTTGTTTTCAGAATATTAACAGTTGTATTGTTTCCAGTATACTTACCCCCAGATACAACCCTGCAAAAATTAACAGCCATGATTGTTACAATACCTTTCCCTTGCTCCTGGTTTCTATGAGGAAGGATGCATCAAAAGCACAACCTGAGCCTCTTTTGACCCTTAGCTAGTAAAGTGAATTATCCGATTGGTGGTTCTGGATTTGAGGAAGAGCTCAGTTCTATTCCTCTTGCCCCTGGGGTTGAGCTTTCAAAGGAGAACAAACCTCCAAAGACTCATATTCAGCTCTGCTTCTCTACTGAGCCTAGGACTGGATGGATAAGTCAGCCTATGCCAGACCACCTGACTCCCCCATCAAGCTATTCCTCTAACCTGGCCTGTATCGGTAATAGAAAGATTATTTTGGCTTCCATCTTTCTCCTTGTTTTATTTCTCAAGTTGTTCAGAGCCCAAGCAGAATGTCTTAATACATTCAAGTGAATGAAGACTGCTCATTTTCCCAGTTTTGATTTAAAAGGGCTGCTTTAATCTGAGCTTCTTAAAACTATTGCAAACAAAAAGCCCTCAAACCTGCACCAACAACAGATGTTCCAAATGAAAATAAGCTGACTTATCTGATCATGCTTATTACCCATTTAAAAAAAAAAAAAAACAACTTCAAAGGCTTACAATTTCCTCCTTGTAGAAGCCATAATTTATACTTCCAGTCCTACTTTCTGCTGCTACCCTATAAACCAATGGCACTGTAATGCTAAATATTTTCAGAATATATCATTATTTATACTTAAATATATTTGCTTATACTATCTCTGCCCATTCCCTCCACTCTACTTTCCTGCTGTATCCTTTATCCCAGAGATCAGCAAACTATGTTTATAGGCCAAATCCACCTATTTTTATAAATAAATGTTACTGAAATGCAGCCATGCTTATTAATTTATGTCTTTCTTTTGGACTACAACAGTGGAGGTGAGTAGCTGCAATAGAGACCAGATGGCCCACAAAGCCTAAAACATTTACTGTCTGGCCCTTTAGAGAAAAAGTTTGCCAATCCTTGCTTTCCCTCAATGTTTTGAAGCCTAGTCATTTTGAATCCTTCAAGTCAAAATTAATTGTTCCCACTTCTGTCTTTCCATTACATTACACCAAGTCTAATATTTAACATCCCTGATCACTGTGAACTCTTTAAAAGCGAGGTAAATCCTATTCCTGTGTAAACAGTAAGCTTTTTGAACCACACCACAGTTCCTGTCTTTTCCATAAAATAGAACTCCCACAAACACTTTTCACATTCTTGGGGGAAGTACTTTGGAAGAAACTTGGCTCTTTTCTCTACTACTTATTCAGTTCTCCCAAAAGAAGGAAGAATAACTAATATTGGCAACATCTTTACAGTTGGTCCCTAGTGGGATGGATTAATGTTTTAAAAGTCATTTTTCATTCACGGCCAAGCCTCCTGCTCACTCCTACCAACAAGCATGGTAAACTCACTAGGGTACAGCTTTCTTGTATTTTAAGAGGCCTGCAGCTCCAGCTGTACTGTCTTTGATAGGCTGATAAGTTCAATTCAGGGAGTCAGGTAGTAAGGCAATCTAATGTCTAATTTTGGCCTCAGTTCCAAGCCAAGTTCCTCAATGCAACCTTACCATTTTAAAAAGCTAATATTTTGATTTTTTATTCCGAAGTCTATTTCTAGTTCAGAATCCAGTAAAGAAGAAACATAAAATTATACCCCCAAGCAATGGTCACACATAGGACTCAAGATAATTGATGACTGACAACAGTAAATTAATTGTAGAAAATAACATTCTTTTAAAATGTGTAATGCACCAATGTTACACATACCACATCCCAGTAACTTGATTAGGAAACTTTTTTGAAGGGGAAAAAAAAATACATGTAGAATCCATACTAAGAGATTAAAACCAACTCTATCCCATTTCTTTATCTAATATATTTGCCTCAGTATTTTGTTACTATCAGCTCTCAGCTTAATGAAATTAACATATAAAAGAATCATGGTTATCACTGATACAGAAAAGTATTCCCCATCTTACTAAGTATGGTAAATGGTAACGCCCATCTAAAAAACAAATATCCCTAGACCCCAGATGTCTCCAATTACTGCTCTATTTATCAGTTCTTCCTCAAAATATAGCTCTTAAATTAGTAGTTTACTACAAATGTTATCTCCACTTGCACATATCTTTATTACTTTCTAACCTATTATAATATGGCTGCCATCTCCCTCACTACTGAAATTTATCTAGTCAAGGTCACCTAGAGCCAAAAACAATGTACACTTCCCTGTTTCATGGTACTTGACATCTCATCAACACGTAACAATCCCTCCTTATTGTAATATTTTTCTCTCTCCTCTTGGATTTGGTAATACCACTCCCTCCTGGTTTTACTCTTCAGCCAGTGACCCTACTTTGAGGTTTCTCTTCTTCTGCCCAAGGAAGGCTAAGATTCCTTAAGGTGTGGTACTGAGTCACCTACTAGTTATACTATCTAAACTATCTCTGATATACTCAAGTTATACTCTGATATACTGTCCCCTATTCCTAAGTAATCTCATCTATTTCTGTGGATTTAAATATCATCTTTATGCTGGTAATTTTCTAATTTATACCTTCAGCCCAGATACTACTACTACATAAATATTATAGCATCTTTCATAGGAATAAAAATGGCAAACATTTGAGGACAGATACTATCCCAGTTTCATAGGTTTCCATCTGTAAAAAGTGGAATGATTTGTGCCTAATGTTACAATGATAGGGGCTAAGAAGAAACTGGGTTATTTCCATTAAGTCCTTTCTACCACTTGTGAGGACTTATTAGTTACTGACACTAAACAGTTTATAATTTAAACATGAAGACTACTGGACAAAATTACGTCCTATGTGCACACCTTGCACATACTAGTCAGAAAAGAATTGGCCAATTTGAATTAATGGAGAAAGCTCTTAAATTTGCTTTTCAATAAATACTTTAGAAAAGCCTCTAGGTTGCAGTTGAATTTTTTTTTTTTTTTCGGAGTCTTGGTCTGTCACCTAGGCTGGAGTACAGTTGCATGATCTCATGCACTGCAACCTCCGCCTCCCGGGTTCAAGCGATTCTTGTGCCTCAGCCTCCCAAGTAGCTGGGACTACAGGAATGTGCCACCATGCCCAGCTAATTTTTGTATTTTTAGTAGAGATGGGGTTGTGTCATCTTGGCAAGGCTGGTCTCCAACTCCTGGGCTCAAGTGATCCGCCTGCCTCAGTCTCCCAAAGTGCTGGGATTACAGGGATGGGCCACCGTGCCCGGCCTGCAATGTAATTTTAAAGGCCACTGAGGATGGAGGGTAGAAGATATAAAAAGATACTCAAGAATTTGGGGCAACGTGGATAAAAAAGGACAAAAGTCTATGAAAAAGGTTGAGTTGTCTAAAGAAGAAACTAGACAAACTGAAGAAGCAGGCTGGTAAACTATGACCAACTAGATAAACATGGCTGGCAGCTTTTATTTCATGAAAAAAAGACAAATGGAGGTACTACAGCTTTGTAAACTATGAAATCAAAGCAGCTACTTTAAACAATGATTTACTATTGGTTGTAAGTCAGACTGAAAGACAGTAAAACCAGCAATGCAGACACTGATATAAACCAGAATCTTATCTGGATCTGTCCTAATGCTTACTGCATAAAAAAAAAAAAAAAATTGAATCCATGAGATACTGTAAAGAAAGTAATAATAGCTTGGCAACAGATTAAGGTAAAAAAAAGAAAAGTAAGACGCAAATGTAGCAAGCAGGATAGGGTTGCTGCCAATTATGGGGAAACTATATGAAAGGAAAGGAGATGAGATACAGACAATTCCTCATTTTAAGTTTTGTTTTCTATCAAACACAAAAATTCTCAAAACAAAATTTTTATTTTGCTTTAATTAAGAACAAAGTGGTATTCTTCAAATACAAAGATGGCATTAGTTTGTTAATCAGTTTTCTATGGGTAGCAGTAGGCTGGTCTGGGCCCCCCATTCACATTGCCTTATCTAGATTGCATTGTGAATAAAAACTCTTGCAAAGATTACTTGATTACAGATTCAGCTCTTAAGTATTAACTCTATACAGTTAGGCAGGTCCTTAAAATTTTGGACCTATGTCCTTGGTGCTCTGTTATCTATCAGCCATGAATGCTAGTTATATATACCAAAAGGAAGGAATACTACTAAAAAGAAAAGATAGAAACTTCCCACCAAAAATGTAGGTTATTACAATTGAAAGATGAGATTTACTAATGAGGAATAAAAAGTTACATAACATAACCAAAAATCTATATATCTTTGTTGCTCCTCCCAAGACTGCACTATGACAGAAGAATTAAAGACCAGGGTTGAAAGTCAGACAAATGAGAGGAATGTAGAGGACACATAACAGCAATTTATCATGCGCACAGCCAATCAGGAAGCAGCGCACCCGTGTAGCCAAACAAGGGATGTAGTATGTGCACAGAGGGCATCACACAAAAAAGACTGGTTAAGACCAGTCTGTAGCCCATATCTAACATTTACAAAATACAAAATTACACACTGCTTGGTTCCAAAGATGGCAGAATTTTACTCTTTCAAATATAAAAAGATCCAAGAGTACAGAGAACTTCAAAATTTGCATGCAAAATTCATCAATATGCCTATTTTACAGAAAGACTTGATACATGTCTTAACCATCCAACTACTCATCAGCATCACAGATTCCATTTGTCCAATGCACACTATTAGAAGGTGCCACAATTTACATCTTTTAAAATAGAAAACATTTGATAGTGCTTGAAAAAAACAGCTGTATAAACAAAGTCTTTTGGATAGCAGACCCATCCATACCAGTCCCATCAATCCAGATTTCTAAGTAAATCTACTCTTACGGGGTTTACATGGCAACAGTGACAAGATGAGGGAGAAGTTAGTGGTAAGATAAAGGAGCAGGAGACAAGAAGCATCCAGAAAGTAGCAACAAGTTGATTAACAGGAAAAGTAAAATAGAGAGTAGATACCGACAAAAAGCAACTTCAAGATGATCTAGTATGATATAAATTTTTTAAATGAGCTAAAAATAATTTATTGTATTCAGTTACCACATAGCCAAAAGATTCCTTTCGGTATCAAAGGCCTTCCTGGTTTCATACATAAAAAGCCAGGATTAGACTAAGTGATACCCTGTGATTCTAAAACTATAATTCTATGGCTCTAGAATAGTCTAGAATACAGACCATTCAAGCCCTTACTATCTTTTCTTTAACATGTTCCATGATCTTTTCACTGTTCATCAGGATTCCTACCAGAAAGAATCTATTGGCAAAAACGTTAAGAGTTCAAAGCTGCTAATAACCTGTGTAAACCAATCATAATACTAGCAAACACTTAGGGAATGCTTTCTATATGAAAGACACATATCAACATATATTAACACAAAATTAGCAAACAACCTGATTATCTCCAATTTACAGATTAAGAAACTAAAGCATAGACAGGTTAAGCTATTTGTCCACACTGCTAAGTGGTAACAATAGGATTCAAACACAAGTAGTCTAGTTCTAGAATCTTTATGTTTATTTGCTGTTTTATACTACCAAAATAAAAGATTTGAGGAAAAATAAATTAAGCTATAGGTTTGGTTATTATTAACAGGCTTTAATTAAGTGGTATCATGGTAATCAAGAGTTGGCTGGAGCAACTACTGTATAGAACTGAACTATGCAAAGTGAAAGCCATTTGCTACATGTGACTATTAAGCCACCTAAAATGTGTCTAGTCCAAATTGGGATGTGCTATCAATGTAAAATACCTGATTTTGAAGACTTAATATTTTTGAAAAATATAAACTAACTCAATAATTTCTATATGGATTGGTGTTAAAATGATAATATACTTAACACATTAGGATAAATATGCTTTTTAAATGTGGTTATTAGAAGACTTAAATTTACATGTTTTACTTCCATTATATTTCTACTGCACAACACTGTTATGTAGGAAAGATACTGAAGTTTACAGAATGATTCTAAACCAATCTTTGTCATTCTGTTTTGCTGCTGTGCCCTTAGACAAAATGGTTACAGTGATTATCAGCTTCTGTATCATAAAAATCAGGTTTAAAAACAGTCCTAAAACCTACTGCTTATATTTTGGTATCTAAGTCTATTTTCCACTGAAAAGAATGGAGGTAAATTTGGAAAAGGAGCTCATGCCACAGCTTGGACAGATAAAATACAAAATTAAGCTGGAGTATCTTGTTTTTGCAGAAATAACACTGGAACCAGCTTGATGAGACACCCATTGGCCAAACCTGGGACAATTTGTGAATCAAAATAATGACAGCAATGGATTTAACCACTGAATAAAATTAAAAATCCATGAGTTCATACAGATAAAAACAACTGAGTAAATAACGGAGATGGGAAAGATTACCTCATGTCAGAATGTCAACTAATAATTATAGAAGGAATGAAGTCAGATAATCATCAACTGATGCTAAAACTTGTGGGTGAAATTTTGATTATACTATGTAAATATACTGTTCCCCAAAATAATTTTTCCACAAATTGCATATTAGTTACAATGAGATAAACAATAACTTTCAGGGATACATATGAGGAATACCAGCTTAACAAAATTTTCAAAGCTAACATCACCAACATTGGTACACACCAACATCATGAATCTCAAGATATGATGTACTAAGAAGGGCAGAACATCTCTTAAGTGGTATTCCTGCCAAAATGCATAACCAATCTAATCATGAGAAAGCAACAGATAAATTCAAATTGAGGGACGTTCTACAAAATAGCTGCCCTGTACTTTTAAAAATGTCAAGGTCAAGAAATAGTAAGGTTGACGAAGTGTTCCCGATTGAAAGTGACTAAGGAGACATAATTACCAAATGTAATGCATGATCCTGAAGTGGATCCCAGAATAAGAGGAAAAAAAGCTAACAGAAAAAACAGATAAACAGATATAATTTGAATATGGACCATAAATTGGGTAACAGTATATCAGCATTAAATCTTCTGGTTTTAACATCCTCACTATAATTAGGTAAGACAGTATCCTTGTTTTTTAAAAATATACACTGAAGAATTTAGGGGTAAAGAGGTTGATGTCTCTGAATTACTCTAAAATTGTTCTGAAAAAATATAGAGAGATCAGTATAAAGCAAGAATGATAAACACAGCAAAATGTAAAACAACAAATGTAGGTACATAGGAGTTCTATTCTTCCAACTTTTAAGATTGAAATTACATCAAAATACAAAATTTTTAAATATTGGCCAGTCTCCCAGATCAGATATCCTAATGGACTATACAAGTCCTGATGATGTTTAAAAATATACAGGTGTATTTATTTTATTCTAGACCTGTTTTAAAGTGTATGACTTATCAAATGCTAATTATATTATACATTTCATAAGATCCAGGACTATATTTGCTATTTCTCAATATCATAGTTAGTACTAGGATACTATTTACTACATCCAATAAGCACTCGAACATTTGTGACATGAGCTACTGAAAACTATAACACAGTACAGTATAGGATAATTATAGAAAAACAGTCAAATACCATCCTGGCTAACAGGGTGAAACCCCGTCTCTACTAAAAATACAAAAAAAATTAGCCGGGCGTGGTAGCGGGCGCCTGTAGTCCCAGCTACTCGGGAGGCTGAGGCAGGAGAATGGCGTGAACCCGGGAGGCGGAGCTTGCAGTGAGCCGAGATCGCGCCACTGCACTCCAGTCTGGGCGACAGAGCGAGACTCCGTCTCAAAAAAAAAAAAGAAAAGAAAAGAAAAACAGTCAAATTATAGAAAGTACCACAATGTAAATAGAGATATTAATTGGGACAAAAGGTTGTAGGACAACTCTTCAATGAAAAGAAAACTATGTGGAATGAACCAGAACAGTAGTTAAAAATCTAACATAAAGAGATGAATGCCACAATTAGAGGAAGGTAAATATCTCATTCCATATTAAGAGTTAAACGTTTACCTTTGTGGCTAACTACAAGCAGTCATGACAACTAAAACAACTTTCTACCCTATAAAATTAGAATATTATATGAGTTATAAAATGAATCAGATTAGAGTTAGGCTAAGAACTGAGATTCAAAATCTCATTAGGGGCTCAACACTAATTTGCTGTACAACCCTGAGACGCTGCCTACAATTCCATATCTCACTTAAAATTAAGATGTTTGTATCATTTCCTTTACCGAAAGACAAGAAGGATATTATTTTATAAAAATGATTGTAAGCAATGAGAGCACCGAATATTACATATATACTGAATATACACATATGTGTACGCATATATATTCACACATGTATACACATGCGAAGGGAAAATAATATGGCTTTTTTATAAAGATGTTTATAAAGTAATGAATGTAAGGCACATTAATAGCAAAAGGTAATTATCCAAACTCCATTTAATCCCAATTCACACTATAAATAAGTGCTTAACACCTAAGATGCTAAAAAAGCCCAATCGACAAGTGTATACTCTGTTTAAATGGATGTTATTGTTTATTTTAAAATAACAATGGGATTCGAGACCAGCCTGGCCAACATGGCGAAACCTAGTCTCTACTAAAAATACTAAAATTATCTGGGCGTGGTGGCGGACGCCTGTAATCCCAACTATTCGGGAGGCTCAGGCAGGAGAATCGCTTGAATCCAGGAGGCGGAGGTTGCAGTGAGCTGAGATAGCACCGCTACACTCCAGCCTGGGCGACAGACTCCATCTCAATAAATAAATAAATAACAAAGAATATGAGACAGGTTTTAATAGGGCTTAATTAGGATGGGGACTGTGGGAAACAATTCTCAAATATAGTTAGAAGCCAGGGACAAAATTTCTTTTCACATACGATACAATGTAATCACATATTGCAATAAAAGTGTAATACAGTATTAACTTTCAATGTCTTCCAATTTTACTTGAATATACAAGTAGGTAAGGCAAAAAGATATTCTAGTTCCCTTTTCCATCAAATCCAATGAATTGTGTTCCATTTAAAGTCTGACTATTTTTCAAGTCTATCTATTTTTATGATGCAAAGCTATACTTAATGTATCTAAATAAGCAAGAAGATCAGAAAAAAAACCAACCAAAATATTCCAAAACATAAAAAGACATCCTCAAATCACTTTGTGCCTTGACAAAACTTAACAGTAATATCATAAGCCAGTGTTGCAATGCTGTCATCCTACCTAATTCTACCTAAATGAGCTCAGTAATTTCTAAATTGGTTTCCAGAAGAGATCTTTACATAAGCAATTATCAAAAACAGCCCATTTTGTATTCAAGAAGCACAAACAACAATATTTAGTTTTTTAAACAATTTATATAAAGAATACCTAGAGGGTTTTTTTTACACTTCATAAACTAAAATCACTTACGAATACTTGACTAAAGCTATTTCTCATCATCTTTCCTTAGAGAAGACCAAAATACATTTTTCGTAAGGGCAAAACAAAAGCAGTAAATTACTTAAACATCACTTAAATGCCCCCTAAAGTAACCTTCCTTTCTCGTACATTTTCCTATATTCATCGCGTTCTGCGGTACACATTTCTGAATTGAAATTGTATTAAGTTTAACCTAATACGATCTCTTTTCTACTAGTCAAAAAAAGATCTTAAGACGTTAACCAAATACATGGGAGGCGGGGTCGGGGTGCGAGGTGGTGCCAGAGCAGATGGAAACAAGGTAAGAGAGTTGTTTTCTTAAGACACCAGGGTTACTCCCCAACTCCAAATGCCAAGATTCACTCGCCAGTAGAGCAAGCTGCTGCCACTATCCACTGCTTACACAATACAACCTTCCTTTCTACCTCTTCCCCTACACTCCCACCCATAACCCCCTTCCAAAACAAACACCCACAACGCGCCCCATTCCATAATCCGTATTCGCCCCTCTAAGCCCACTAAACCAACCTGCTGGATAACAGCTCTATGCATTCGTCTCACTTAGGCAAAAAAAAGAAAAAAAAAAAAAAAGCGACTGCAGCAAGGTCGGGAGTCCCACCATTCCTGTCACCCTAAACAATCCACAGGGTGAGAGCCCCAAGCCCAGAAGTTTGAAGCAAAACGATTCAGATCCAACCAAAAAGAGGGAATTGCAGTTGAATGGGGATGGGAGGTGGGGAGGGCGATGCGTGTGTGTGTATACGTGTGTGTGTGTGTAAGGAAGAGTCCATCACATGACAGTGAAAGAGGACCAGAGTCGTCGGGGCGTCCGCAAGCAGACGGGGGGGGGGGAGGGTGTCGTTGCCGTGGCAACACCCCCCATCCGTCCAGACTTCCAAAGAGGGAGGAAGAACTTCAAATCCCAACCGTCAGCGCTCAAGCGGCTCCTTCTTAAAGGGGTACACACAGCGCCGCCGCCGAGCGCGAGAGGGCAGAGTTGGGCGCCCCCCGCCCCTCGGACGACGCCCCCGCCGCCCCTCGCCCCCAGCCGGCCCATCAGCGGCCCCCGCCCTGCGAGCGCCCGTGGGTCTCCAGGTCCAGGTCCCCGGGAACTGGCCGCGTCTGCTCACCCGGTCCCCGGCGGCGACAAGGGGGTGTGTGTGCGCTCGGCGGGGGCGCGGACCAGCCCGCCTTCCTCCGGCCGCCCTGCCCGCCGGCTCCCCTCCGCCAGGGCGCCGACCCACCGGGCCGCTTCCTCCCTCCTGTCAGGGTGGACGGCGGGCGACAGCGGGCAGCGACGGGCGCCGAGGAGTTTCGGGGAGAGCGCGAGCGGGCGGCTTCCGCGGGGGCTCAGCAAGCGGGTCCAAACTAACAGTTCCTGGGGAGCCCAAGAGCTGGGAAGGCGAAGGAGGGCGGACCGCGCCGGGCCAGCAGCCCGCAAGACAAAAGGCGAGCGCCGGGGCCGCCGCGCCGCGCCGCTCCCATCTCGCTCCCCCACCGAACTAACCCGAACGGGAGATTCAACTAAACCCCTCAGCCACAAACTCCTCGGGCTGCGACTGCGGTCGCCGCGCGGAGCCCGGGGCCCCGGCCCGCGTCTCTCTTACCTACACAGTGCATGAGGCGGTGGCGCCAAGAGTCGAGTTCCCGCCGGAATCCTCTTCTCTCCGCCGCGCACCGAGGGCTCCGGCACTGAGCGGCGGCGGCGGCGGCGGCGGCAGCAGCGGCGGCGGCAGCGGCCATTCTCTCTCTTCCCTTGTCCATCTGCGTCCCGCGTCACGCGCCCTCATTTACATACGAGCAGCGCAGGCACGAGGCAGGGGCGCGAGCCCTCGGCGCGAGCCCCGGAGCGCGCGCCCCCCGGAGGGGGGTTGATTGACACGTGTCACTACCTTCCCTCTGCCCTGCCCTCCCCCTCCCACCGCTCCCTCAGGGAGAGGCGGGGAGGGAGCCAGAGGAGAAGGAAGCAACCTGCCGCTTCCGCTGACCCCGCCTCCCCACCCACTACCCTCCTCCCCCTCCCGCTGGAGTTTACTCAGGCGAGCCATACCGCTCCCGCCGCCCGCGAAAACCCTGAGCGGGAGCGAGAGACCCGGAGCCCAGCCAGGAACCGGCGTGCTAGTGGAGCGGACTAGCAACGCCTACTTTCTGCCTTCACTACGGGACTCCGACAGTCCGGAGACTTCACTTCCCAGGCTCCATTTCGCCAGGATCTCGAAGCCGAACTTGGCGCCGTGGCGCGTTGCTTGCCGGTCATTGTAGTCCAGAAGAAAGGATTTTTTTGTTTGTTTGTTTTTCTTCCCCCCCGCACTTGGGTATGCAGGCTGGCCTGCAACTTCTCTGCGCCGCGCCGCTGGGGGGCTGAGTCTGTCGCTCCCTGCGCCCGGAACCATGCGCTGCCCGGGTGGCCGGGTCTGACCCGACTGCTTTAGCTTCCTTAGGCTCCGCGATAGAAGGGTGGTGGAAGCCGCAAGAGTTGTCGGCTCCTTGTGGGTTCAGGCTGCGTTTTGTGTTTTAAGTGCTGGAAACTTTCCGGGGTCGCTGTCTTCCTGTCACTCCGCAGGGAAAGGGCAAGCCGGTCATTCGGCTACATCTGGAATAACTGCCAAACGTCCAGAGAGAGATCCCGGAGTGACTTCGGTATTCAAGGCGAAGAGATCTCGGAAAGCCAGAATATTTGCAAGGACTAGGAAAAAGATGCGGGTTTTTTTCACTGAAAATTACTTGCAGGGGACTGGGTGTAGCCGGCTGAAAACTGCAGAAGGAAAATTTTCTTTATAAGCTCCTGGAGGGCAGCGACCCACTGAGATCTCTGTACCGTGACATCTGTCACTCGCTAGACCCTAGTACAGTGCGTGACACGGGATTAAGCACTTTACAAAGGTTAATGGAATGAATTCTACCCCGTGCTAGAGAAAATAACTTCTTCAGAGAGCGCTAGAGAGGAATCTTACGTTTAAATACAGACTCCAATCACAGTTTTTACTTTTGCACCAGAGCGATTGTGCGTTTGTTTCCGTATACGTGCAGTTTATCAAGCCGAAGCTAAGCTACCCAACGTTTGCTAAGAAGTACTGTGTATTTCTGGAAATTTATTCACAAGTCTGTGGGAAATATGTTTAATTCTTCTTGGAAATCTCATAAATTCTGAATTCAGTACCACCTTCCCTGTTTTGTGGCTTATCCTTATCCACCTTCTTTCTTTTTCTTCCTATGAGAAAGTATTTCTTTGCTCATTATGACTTCAGTAGTGAAGATGTAATTTTGCATCTTCATAAGTTAAAAATAATAAAGTTTGAACGCATAATCACCTTTTCTAGAACGGTCACAATTGGAGTGCAGGTGAAATCACTAGTGAAGGTGATTTTGGAATTGTCAGTGGATGGTTTTAGTTAACCACTTCCACTCACAATTGCCACGATGATCAGCCTTTGCAGTTTTCCTGATCACTTTTATAGTAATCTACATTAGTTAGGATGGGAAAAATTATGGTGCAGTAATAAATGATCCAAGAATCTTAGTGGCTTAAAACAACAACAAAAAACTATTTCCTGTTTATCTACATGTTCATCTCTGGGTGGCAGGAGAAGGGGGCTTCATTCCATGTGGTCTCACTAAGCAACTGGATCCTTAAAGAGGCTGGAATCTCTGCAACGTCCCCCCTTGGGTGATAGGCAAAAGGAAGATGAAGAATGGCAAACTGGTTCTTCCTAAAAGTGATACAAGTCAGTTCTCACATTTCATTGACCAAAGCGAATTATACGGGCATATCTATCTTAAAGGGAGCAGGGAAGTGCGATCCTATTATATGTGCAAAAAGAAGATAACCAGAATTTATTGGTAAATAGTATCAAGGATTACTGTGATCTATCCTTCTAGTCACCAGTTTACAGTTCACTTTCTTCACACTACAAAATAGATTTACTCCTATCACAAAGTGAGACAATCCAAAAGTTCTGTTCAGTAAAGGCATTAATCTCAAAGTCTGGCATCTCTGGGTGATGGTTGGTAGTCTCCATATTGGAACTGGATAAAGCTTCTCTTGTTATAGACAACTAAAAAGATAAGGTATCCTCCCCCGATCTCTCTCACTCGCGATCTCTCTTCTCTCTCTCTCACACACACACACACACACAGACACACACGCACAGTGATGGAATAGGGATTAAATAGACATGGTGTCTTAGTCTATTCTGTGCTGCTGTAATGGAATACCACCGACTGGGTAATTTATATGAAGAGCAGACATTTATTGCTCACGGTTCTAGGGCCTAGAAAGTCCAAGATCAGGGTGCTGGCATCTAACAAGGGCCTTCTTGTTACATGGCCCCACAGTGGAAAGGCAAAGAGAAGGCAAGTGAGTAAAAGGGGGCCAAACTCATCCTTTTATAATGAACTCACTCCTGCTATAAAGAATCCACTCCCTTGATAATGGCATTAATCCATTCACTATGCCCTCATAGCCTGTCACTTCTCATTAGGCCACAGTTCCCAACATTGTTGCATTGGAGTTTATGTTTCCAACATGTGCTTTTTCGTGGGCAAATTCAAACCACAGCATATGGTAAACATTCCTGTTTAGAAAGGAGAAAAATGGGAGACACACATGAACCGTTTCAGCAAATATTTTACGACAGTTAGCATCTCCAACTTTCCAGCCTCTGACAATTTCCTTGCTACCACCCACTGAGCCTCTAAGTGAAAGCCACATATTTTAGATTTACTGTTATAACTGTACCTCCTTCTGGGTGCCAATTTATATATTAGTTAGAATGTGCTATGTTCTGCTCCAGTAACAAACCCAAAATCCAGTAAACTCGAAACCTCAGTGATTTAATACAAAGGTTAATACAAAAGTTTATTTCATAGTACACTATCTGTCTTCCAAAAGTCAGTGTGGAAAAGGGTGGAAAGAACATGAGCCCTATAAGCCTCATGTCCATCTCGGGACTGAGGCTTCTGGGGCTATGCCATTTGGAAGCTCCCCAGTCACCATGACGAGAAAGATGATGCTAAATCACAGTCCAACTCTTAAAGGCTTCTACCAGAAGTGACACATTTCAGTAGATGAAGCAAATTTTATGGTCATGCCTGACTTTTAAGGAGTTATATATTAGATAGCTTTGAGGGCAGGACAAACTACCCCACAACTTAGTACCTTGAAACACCAACTAATCATTTAGCTCATAATTCTGTGGAATGAAAATTTGTGCTAGGCTCAGCTGGACATTTCTGTTGGCCTCTACTGGACTCACTCAGGTGTTTGTGGTCAGCTGCCTGTCAGCAAGGCAGCTCTGTTTCTGAGGATTCACTGACTGTCAGCTAGGAACACAGAGCAATGAGGCCAAGTATCATCAAGAGGCCAGTCCTAGCCCTAGGTTATTCACATGGTGGCAGTCAGAGGGATCCAAAGTGCTGCAAGAGAAGAAGTCCCCATGCACACTTTTCAAATCTCGGTTTGAGTCACATTTGCTCTGGTTTCAATGGCTAAAGCAAGTCACATGGCCAAGCCCAGAGTCAATATGGGGAGATAGATTCTACCTCTTAATAGAAGGATCTGCAAGTCACATTGCAAAGGGATTTGGACAGAGGGAAATAAATAATTTGTGGCCACTTTTGTAGTCTACCACATTTGGGGAAGTGCAAGATTACCCTATTCTCCAAAAAAAGGAGAACTAAAGATATAAACAGAACTAATGAATATCACATATCTAGAATTTCTGGGAGAAGATAAAGATTAAGACCAGAAATATTGAAATACACAAATGGAATTAACTTTGGAATTCAGCGTCACTTTGAAGAGCCAAGAAGTTTCCACAGAATGTATTATAATTACCCAATGAACATAAAAATAGGAGTCTAACTGATTAACCATTACATTATAAGTATCAAGTGCTGGGCCAGGCACTAATATGGTGTCTAATATTTATTTATTGGTTTGATACATGTTTGAGTTATCTATAAGTTCAAGTATAAAAAGAGGGCCTTATCAGCCAGGAGCAGTGGCTCACGCCTGTAACCCCAGAACTTTGGGAGGCTGAGGTGGGTGGATCACCTGAGGTCAGGAGTTCGAGACCAGCCTGGCCAACATGGTGAAACCCCGTCTCTACTAAAAATACAAAAATTGGCTGG
Organism: Pan troglodytes; assembly: GCF_028858775.2. Classification (NCBI taxonomy): domain Eukaryota; kingdom Metazoa; phylum Chordata; class Mammalia; order Primates; family Hominidae; genus Pan; species Pan troglodytes. Next base: position 18,511,366 of record NC_072401.2, read on the forward strand.
GCGTGGTGGTGGGCACCTGTAATCCCAGCTACTTAGGAGGCTGAGGTGAGAGAATCGCTTGAACCAGAGAGGCGGAGGTTACAGTGAGCCAAGACGGTACCATTGTACTCCAGCCTGGGCAACAAGAGCAAAACCCTGTTTCAAAAAAAAAAAAAAAAAAAAAAGAGGGTCATATCAAAAATTGTCTCCTACACTGAAGATCCAGTTACTCACAAAGGATTTTCATATAACAACAGGTATATGATATGAAATGTTAATGTTCTTTGGAAAAATAATTTTTTCTACTATCTACTTCCTATATATGTTGTACCAGTTATTTATTGCTGTGCAGCAAGCCAATCCATAGGGTAGTTGCATAAACAACAACCAGTAGATAATATTCACAAGTCTGCAGGTCAGGTGGGCTGTTCTGCTGATCAGGTGAAGCTCTGCACATCTTACCTGAGATTGCTAGTCCTGGAAGCTGCATGATCTAGAATGGCCTCACTCTTGGTGTGTAGTTTGGCTCCCAGTTTGCTGGGGTAATGAGAATGACTGAGTCATGTGTCTCTTACCATCTAGAGACTAGCTAGAGCCAATAATTTATGTAGTGGCAGCATGTGAAGCACAACATAATGATAAGTACTAATGTAGAAGTGCTTTTCAAGTCAGCTTGCATCATGTTCTGCTTGCTACTATCCTATTGGCCAAAGCAAATCTCATGGTCAAGCCCAAAGTCTGAATATAAGGACACTAACGAATGGCATGGATTCAGAAAGGTGTGAACAAATCTGAGTCATCACTTCAATCAAACTACCATAAATAACTATCCAAGTTCACTATTATCCACCTAAAACTGATGAGCACATCTACAGAGTTCTTAGACAGCACCAAGACATATAAATTGCAGGGCCAAATAATAGTTTATTAATTTATTTACCACTTAGTCAATTGCAAGCTAGGGTGCTTTTTAGGAGGACATGATATAACAAATACTAATACATTGGAGTAGTTTGAAATACATTTCCACGATAGAGAAATACAAAATTACAGAGGGGTATGACTAGAGTCATATTTTTGAGATATTAACCCAAAATTAAAGCTATTCTTATATTTTGTAACAAATATAAACAATCCAATATACTAGTAGGATTGTAAAATACCTACTCAATTCTATATTATCCGTATGTACCAAAAAACGATATATTTTATAATTTAATAAAATCTAAACAATTTTGTATGCATTAGATATTTACAGTTGTAAAGCATAACTACTAGATACCTTAATTAACTGTACAATGCTTTATAATGCTGAGAAACTATCTTCTGAGTAAATTATATCTGTCTTGTAAAGAATCGCATTTTACTGTATTTCCTTTGGTTCTGACCTGTAATACAGTTCACCGATCTAAGATTAAAACATCAGAGAAAAATTTGATAAACCAATTATTTAGGACATAGAACAAATTTCCCTTCCAGAAAATTTCTAATTAACTACATAGTCATATTATACTAAACTTTATGCAAATATCTTAGATTCATCCAGGCTCATGAGTCAAAGATTTCTCAATAGTCTTCTTCCTTATGGAAGTACAGACTCTAAAGACATCATTAACTGAAATACATACATGTTAATGTATTTATTTTCAATACTGCAGTTAAATAGTTAGAGATATCTAAAATATATGATGATTTTGTCTTCTTGATGCATTTCCAAATACTATCAACACTTTTTGTACATTTTGTAGGAACAAAGATAAAATTTTACAACAGGAATAATGACTGAAAAAACAGAAATATAGTGATAATGTACTTCATTTCTTAGATTATAATGTCTCCTTTTTTCCTATTCTAAGACTCCTTAGTATACATAATAATGGGCATGATAGCTGGTCCAATTCTGTCACTCATATCAGAGTGGCATCTCAGATTTTTGTTCTTTACTTTCTTTGTTGAGTTCAATCACTGGATACTTTAAAAATATTACTGTTACATCCTGTTACTGTCTTTATAGTAAATATCACATAGTTGGACATAAGTTTTACTATATTAGGACAACTCAGGCCCTAAACTGTCAGGATAATTAATACCAAAATTAGCATGAGTATGTTTTCTGATTTTTTTTTACATAAAATCATACACCTTTGAGCTTGGCACCTGAATTTAATACCATTTACCATCTACTTTCTCTTGCATCCAGACATGATGATAGGACCTGATCTACCACTACTCTTTCTGTGTCCACTTGAAATCACTTCCCTGGCCTAACGCATTATTGTCACTTTCATTTTCAGCCTTTTAATAAAATTTCAATGTATTAAAGGCTCAACGAAGGCAATTTTATCCAATTTAATCCAATTGCACAGTTCAGTATCAAAGTAAAATAAGAATGTCATCTATAGTACCTAGACTATCAGAGTTTAGAGGGAATACAGATCATCTAGGTCAACCCCCTAATTTTGCAGATAGGGAAATTGGGCCCAGAGAGGATGAGCAATTTATGTAAGTCACAGGGCTTATTAGTAGCACATCCAAACTAAAGATCAATTTCTTGATTCCTAATGTTGACTCTTTTTCCTATAATAAGAGCTATCAGTGGTTTGGCATTTATACACATTATTAATTCATTTACCTTTTACCATAATCTTATGCAATTAAGTACTCTCATTATTATTATCCCCATATCAGAGAGAAAGAAATATAAATTGACTTAGAGATGTTAAATAACTTAAACAAGTTAGCATCATCTAGCTAGTTGCTGATGAAACTAGAATTTGAATCTTTGTCTTTCCAAATTTAACTACTGCTTTTCACTGGAGAACAGGAAAGAAGGTGAAAAGCTGCCTATTAAGGAGTCAGAAATTGAGGAAGCTGGATTTTTTTCTGATTTTCAGGAACGGCTACTGATAATGTCACTATCTTTGGGGGAAGATAGATAGTGACATTTTCAGTAGCACACAAAATTATGGTCTCTCAATATTTAACCTGTCATTCAGCCAAACTGGGGTTTTTGCTGTCCCCATCTGATATTCCATGCGATTCTACTCCCATAAAGAACACTTCTCAACTGAGTGGTGATTATTACTACTTTCTATGCTCTTAGAACACTTCATTTTTCTCATGAGTCTTACCATATTTTTCCATGTATTATAATTATCTGTGACTATTTCTTATTGTTTCTCTCTATAACCTTGTAGACTGTGAAGTCAGAGCCTGGTATTCACCACCTCTGTATACTTGCATTCTACACCTAGTTGGTATCAAAGAGACTTTTGTTGAATTGAAATAAAAGAGTAATTAATTGAGATTTTTTAAAGAAAGAAACATGGAAGATATAGGGCTTCCTTCACCCATGATCTACCCTTATTCTCAAGTTCTACTGGTAAACCCAAACTTATTTTTCACCCAATGTCAAGACAGTGACAAAAGGTGGTCACACAATTTCATTTTACAGAGGTTATATTTTAAACCAAGAAATTAATATCATTTGGCCTTTCTGCATGTTGAAACGCCTGATACAAACTAAGTCATAACACTTATATGAACAAAGCATATCATTTTACTTACTAGCATGCCTTAGGCAGACAGAAATATGAACAATTTATGAACTTGACAATTGTTTCTCAGGCTGTTGACAATAGGATTTGGCTCTGTTTCAAAATACAGAAAAATTTTTATATGAAAATAGTACAAAATACCAATATTTCATGGTAAAGAGGCCAAGCAATAAACCTCTGAAGTAAAATCCATTGGGTTAAAGAAGTTTATTTTAACATATTACTATAAGGAAGGCTTGTTTAAACTGTGAAATCTGATAATGGCCCATATTAGTATCTACCTGGAGAATACATGTGCATAAAGAGAAAAGAATAAGGCAATTAAATTATGTTGTGATTTTCCCTTATAAAAAAGAATTGTGAATGAAAATGTGGAGTTGGTAAAACTTTAGTACCTTTTAACTTAGCCAAAATTGTATAATATTTGAAGATTTAAGTTATAATAAGATTAAATTACAATTAATAATCACCCTATGCAACAATGGAAAGTAAGAACCACCTAATACCCTATTATAGGCTTTCAAATTCAATAGGCAAAACCACCTGATTTTATATACTAAAGTCATTAAGCTCTAAACCTGAAAGTTGAAAGAAAAATAAATCTAACTATAAAACAGTATGGTTTGGCTCTGTGTCCCCCACCCAAATCTCATCTCAAATTGTGTTGAGGGAGGGACCTGTAATCCCAACGTGTCTAGGGAAGTAGGTGATTGAATCATGGGGGCAGTTTCCCCCATGCTGTTCTCATTGATAATGAGTGAGTTCTCATGATATCTGATGGTTTTATAAGTGTTTGAAACTTCCTCCTTTGCTCTTCTCTCTCCTGCTGCCTTGTGAAAAAGGTTCTTGCTTCCCCTTTGCCTTCCGCCATGATTGTAAGTTTCCTGAGGCCTCCACAGCCATGTGGAACTGTAAGTCCATTAAACCTCTTCCCTTTATTTAAAACAAACAAACAAAAAATCACCCTCATGATCCAATCTCTTACCTCCCTTGACACGTGGGGATTACAAATCCTTCCCTCAACACATGGGGATTACAACTCAAGATGAGATTTGGGTGGGGACACAAAGCCAAACCATATCAAAACTCTGTAACTATTTTGAATATCAGTGATCTCCCCCAATCTCTTTTTGTTTTTCGTTGTTCTCAGGAAATAGAACAATTGTAAAGCAGAAAGTAAGGGTAAGAGTCAGAGCTGATGGCCTGGGGATTTGTTGAAATGTTATATAAGGAGCTGTGAGAACCACCTGCTCCTCCAGACTTTGTCTCCACCATAATGTAGTCAGGGGTTTTTATACCAACCCCTGCAAGAAATTTACTCTGTGGAAAAATTGGACTAAAAAGATTATGGATTCGAGGACACCAAGCATGGTAGAAGGGTAGGGCAAATGTTGTAGCGTGAACACAGATTAAATAGTCAAAGTTTGCTGAATTCCTCCACCTTGTTCTTGGTACACCTGTAACCAGATTTATTCCCTTCAGCAAAAAATTGGCAATCCCTCTCAAGAGAAACTCAAAGTCTCAGAAAGCTCACCTACCCCGCAGACCTTTCCATAAACATTTAAGGACCTCACTCATAAATATATATTGACATTTGAGGAAAATATCCAACTTGAAAGAGAGAGAGAGAGACCAAAACAAACAGATAAAAGAAACTCAGAGAAAAACAGAAACATTTCAAGAAATAGAAAAAAGCTTCCAATTAATTATAATTAACATTTTCAAAAAGATTAGAAAAGATATTGCATCATTAAAGAAACAATTACTTTGAAACAAGATGCTATAGAAAGAGAGAACAACGAGAAAACAAGAAAGAGCTCTTGGAAATTAAAAATATGTCAGATGAAATTAAAACAAAATTTTAAAGAAGTGCTGAGAGATAAAGATAAGAAAATTTCATTGAAGTAGTATTAAAAAATATGAAGGCAGATAATAGGAGATAAGAAAATTTCACAATCAACCTAGGAAGCCTAATGTTTCGCTGACATGGGTTTCAGAAAGAGAGACAAAAGCAAACTTAGGAAAGAGTATTATCAAAGAAATAATAAAGAAAAGTTCCCAGAATTGAAGGAAATGATCCTCCAGATTAAGTAATTTCACTCCAAGACATGTAATCATGGAAGCTCAGGACTCTGGAAATAATGAGAAAATTCTTAAAACTTCCAGGGAGAAAATATAGACCCTGTGCAAGGGATTAAAAATCAGAATAGCACTGGGCTTCTCAACAGAAAACAATGGAGCAATATCTTCAAAATTATAACTGAAAACAATACCCATCCTAGAGTTCTAAAATCCATCAAACTATCAGTCAGTTGTGGGAATAGAATGGATTTTTCAGGCTTGCAAGTTCTCAAAACACTGACCTCACAAATACTGTATCCCTTTTCAAGATACTACCGGAGGATGTGCTTCCTTATTACAAAGAGGTATAGTGATCTAGGAAGCAGGAATCTAACACAAGAAAAAAGTCAAGGAGTTCCTAAAGGGAGGGAGGGCAGTTACAGATCAGAGACGACAGCAGATTCAGAAATTAACAAGTCCGAAAGCAAGTAAGGTGTTGGAGGGATCCAAAATAGAATTTCCTGGTACAAAATGGAACAGAGATTATATAACAGATTTGACTTGTGGAAAACTGAACATTGAAAGTATATTGGGGAGAGCAAGAATAATTATCAATAGGCACATTGTTAATGTAATTCAGAAAAATAAAAGATCCTTAATATCTGTGACTTTAATTCTTGTCTTTTCTTCTCCAGTGCCTAAGATAGCGCCTGGCACAAAAGAATCTCAATGAGTGTTTCCTGAATGTATAAATGAATGAATGAGTGAATAACAATAATAATAAACTTTGCGGCTTCCTCCACCAGCAACCAATGCAGTTACTTGAACATAGACAAATGCTAAGAATGTTTGTTGACTTGTATGAATGCAATTGTTTATTAAATTATTTGTTATTTATATTAATCAGACTTCTTAATGAAAGACAGAAATTAAATTTAAATTTGTTTGATGAAAGAAGGGTAACTATTAAACTGAAAAATTCTGGCTGGGTGCTGTGGCTCACACCTGTAATCTAATCCCAGCATTTTGGGAGGCCAAGGTTGGTGGATTGCTTGAGCCCAGCAGTTCGAGACCAGCCTGGGCAACATGGTGAAATCCTGTCTTTAATAAAAACACAAAAAGTATCTGTAATACCAGATACTCGGGAGGCTGAGGCATGAGAATCACTTGAACCCGGGAGGTGGAGGTCGCAGTGAGCTGAGATCCCACCACTGCACTCCAGCCTGGGTCACACAGCAAGACCCTGTCCCCACCCCCCAAAACAAACAAACAAACAAACAAACATACAAACAAACAAACAGAAAAATTCCAAGTGGCAGCTTTAGTCACAGAATGGATCTAGGCATTCAAACAGAACCTGTTTCTTCTTGTCTCCTCTTGTTGGTTTCCATTTTCAGGTCATGTGCTGGAAAAGGTGTGTGTGAGTAGTTGCAGACTTAATCCCCAAGATGAGCAACATCTCTTTTTCTGCAGTTACTCAAAATCACAGAACTGATTCAATTGACCAACTTTTATCAATTTCCTGAGTCAATTATTGTGGCCATGGGAGTGGAATATTCTGATTGGTTAGTCATACATTCAGCTCTAGAATCATGGGTCAGCCTCAGCCAAACCACAGGGTCTCAAAATCAAGGAGGGAGAGAGTTCCTCAGAGAAGACCAGTACACTGTTAACAGAAAAAGAGAATATATCTACCCAGCAGGCAAAAACAATTAGCAACTTTATTGAAAAACTGCACCTACTTTATCCTGACCTCTACTAGAGAGACAAATATTTCTCCAAAGAAGCCTTTCAAAACAAAATAGCACTGAGTATACTGTTAAATATGACTTCAACCTCATTATATCTCATCTCTGAACATTCTAGCTTCTTGGCATGTACATTGTGTACTAGCACTGCTCAACAGAAACATAATGTAAGACACAAATGCAAGCCACATGTGGAATTTAAAGTTTTCTAGTAGCCGCCTTTAAAAAGTAAAAGTGAAATTAATTTTAAGAATATATTTTATTTAATACAACATATCTAAAACATCATTTAAAAACATAAACAATATGAAAGTTATTACTGTGATATTTTACTTTTTTTCTGTATTGTCTTTGAAATTTTATATGTATTGTACAAAACAGTACACTTCAATTCAGATTAACCATATTTCGTAATCTCAGTGGCTAGAGGCTATATTTGGCAAAGCAGTTCTGGACTGTGAAAGATCTCATATACTACTAAGTAGAGTTTTCTTTTTCTCCCTCCTTCAACCAATTTCTCCTCTTAAAAACCTTCCCTTTCCCTTCTAGTAATTTTTATGCTTCCAATAAAGTAGTACAATGTATCAAATAGGACAATGTTAATTTATTCACAGTCTTATAATTTGGAAAAGGGAAAAGAAGTGTTCTTTCTACCACTTTTCTACTTTTCAATTTTCTACTTTTCAAGAATAAGAGCTGAAATAAAATGGCAAATCACACTGGTGCTTTCATTCAGCATAAGTAAAAGCAATATGAAACAGATGATCCTGTCTTGATGACAATTATGGTACTACTTGGCAGGAAGAAGTGAAGAAAGAATTTGGCTTGTTAGCATTAAATGGCTGCCCAGATAGGTTCTACAAAGAATAGAGGGAGTGAGAAGAATCAAGTTACCCACATGCAGCTAATGAAATAGTTGCGTCATGCTGTTGGGGGACTCTCAAATGCTAAGATAGAATACTTGTTAGCACACCTTTATTCCTCAGAGAAGTCTGGTTTGCACACACTTTTGAGAATAAATCTTCAGATGTACTTTTTCTTACATTTAAAAAGAAAGATTTTTTTTCTGTTATGAATCCCTTGATCCAAGAGTTTATTTTGGCACTTGGAGAATTATGTAAAACTTATTGCCAAAGCAGCATTTTCAATTAAAGCATAGGTTTCCAAGCACTCCTTAGGTTAAGAAAGATTTAAAAAAATAAAAATAAAAAGCCCTCCAAAATGTCAACTACTTTGGGATAGATTTTTCATGACTTTCTCAGTTCAGACAAAACTACAGTATATATAAAACTGTGACAGAATTTTACTTTGCAAATTTAGTATGATTAGAATTTATATCCAACTATAAAAATTCAGTTCATTTTTCAGACATATCTTAAACAATTTGAACTCATTTGAACTGGGTGATTTAATTTTAAAATGTCAATATTTAAGATATATACTTTATCATAAAGTATATCTTTTTGTCAGAAAGCAACACCTTACAAATAAAAATTCAACAAACATTTTCACACCTAATGTTAGTCAAGTGCTATACCAGGTGCTGAGTCTTTGGAGATAAACAGAATCTACTCTTGTGTTCATGGTGTTTGTCTGTAGTATTTGTTGCAGAGCATTTGTAAACCTTCTTTTTGGAAACATAGTTTTATTTTTTCCTGAAGACTATCCCCTCTCCTGTTCTTAATTTATCTGCTTCCTGTGGAATTGACTCTGCCCCTGACTGCAAACTAGAGTAGGTGGCTCAGGACTGGCCAATCAGAACATTGAATCACCCTGGCCGTAGAGATTGGCTCAAGCACAGGTACACTACCTAGTCAGAGTCAATGAGACACAGTGAGATTTGGGAAGAGACCCTTCCTCTTTTCCTTTAACTGTGCTACAACTGTATTAATCCATTTTCATGCTGCTGATAAAGACATATCTGAGACTGTGTAATTTACAAAGGAAAAAGAGGTTTAATGGATTCACAGTTCCACATGGCTAGGGAGGCCTCACAATCATGGTGGAAGGCAGCAGGCACGTCTTATAGGGCAGCAGACAAGAGAGAATGAGAACCAAGCAAAAGGGGTTTCCCCTTATAAAACCATCAGATCTGGTGAGACTTATTCGCTACTATGAGAACAGCATGGGGGAAATTGCCCTCAGGATTCAATTATCTTTCACCAGGTCCCTCCCATAACACGTGGGAATTATGGGAGCTACAATTCAAGATGAGATGTGGGTGGGGACACAGCCAAACCATACCAACAACCGTATTGCCACTACGTGTAGTTTGAGAACAAAAACCAACGCTAAAAAAAAAAAAGCTTACCAAAGGACAGAGGATAACCAAGTCTGTAATGAGCTTGTCTAAAGCCAATAAACTTGGAATAAAGGAGGAGAAGAAGAAAGTAAGCTGAATGAAGGCAATTAGGTTGAGGAGAAGAGATGTTGGAGTTTAGGAGAAGAAGAAATAGAATTTCAGCCAGACAAATACAAGACAAAAGGCAGATACAGCATGATGAGTGGGGAAAACCTCAAACAGTTCATTTTGGGGGACATAAAGCAGTAATACTGGAATGATAAGTGAAGAGAGGGAGAGGTAGGCAAAGGACAAATCTTGGAAAATCTTATTTCCCAGAGTAAGGAACATCACGCAGGGGATGGCAGGATCACTGACATATTTTAAGCAGGAGAGTGACATGGCCATATTTTTGTTTGAAACAAAGTACTCTAGAGGTGTTGTAGAATGGGTCGGAGGAGTCTAGAGACAAGAAAGCACTTAGAAGTCTTTACTACTGTCTATTCCAATGACTATAATGGGGCAGGGGCAAGGAGAAGGCAAAGGAGAAATGAAACATTTATCTCTTTATTTTATTAAATTGAAGCCTAAAATATTTTTAATCAAAGTAATATGTACATATGATTTAAGAGTAAACTCATACAGAGTGGTTTATACTGAAAAAACAATAGTCTGTTTTGCTTTTCTCAAGCTCAGTCCTATTCCCCAGAACAAACAACTTTTAACTTTTTAAACTGTTCATGTCTGTAGCTATTCTTGGCTGGGCACGGTGGCTCATGCCTGTAGTCCCAGCACTTCGGGGAGGCCGAGGCTGGTGGATCACCTGAGGTTAGGAGTTCAAGACCATTCTGACCAACGTGGTGGAACCCCGTCTCTACTAAAAACACAAAAATTAGCTGGGCGTGGTGGCGCATGCCTGTAATCCCAGCTACTCGGGAGGCTGAGGCAAAAGAATCACTTGAACTCGGGAGGTGGAGGTTGCAGTGAGCTGAGATAGTGCTATTGAACTCCAGCCTGGGCAACAGAACAAAACTCCATCTCATTAAAAAAAAAAAGCTATTTTTGTGGTCAGTCAGGACTGCCATATTTAGTTGTACCCTTACCAATCTGTACAACTCTGTGTAGCATCCCTCAATTAGTGCCATATCTGTAAATTATATTTTCTTACCACCATTTCTTCACTTCAATTTTAGACATTATCAAGCTATCCATTTTCCCCTCCTCCTCTCTTTCAATACATCCATATCTTAATACATTAAAAAAATACATTTGTGATTGCTATAGGCTGAAATACATCCTCCCCAAAATTCACGTTGAAGTTCTAACCCCTAGTACCTCAGATTGTCACTGTATTTGGAGATAGGCCCTTTAAAGAGGTGCTTAAGTTTAAATGAGGCCATTAGGATGGGCTGTAATCCAATATGACTGGTGTCCTTACAAGAAGAGGAGATTAGGACACGGACACGCACGGGGGGAAGAACAAATGAAGACACATGGAGAGAAGGGACATCTGAAAGCCAAGAAGACAGGCCTCAGGATGAAATGAACTCTTCCAATCTTGAACTTCTTCTAGTCTCCAGGACGGTGAGAAAATAAATTTCTGTTGTTTATGCCACCCAGTTTGTAGTTCTTTGTTATGGCAGCCTTAGTAAACGCATGCTGTGATTAAAATTTTAGAAGTGTGTAATATACTTTTATTGCCTGTTTCATCAACCACAGACAATATATTTGATTCTCCATTTCTCAAGATGAGGGTTTTTAGCACTCATTTCTGTTTGCTCTTTCTTACCCTCTCAATTCCTACTTTTCATTTTCTGTACTTTCACGTCAAGTGTGATAACATTTACAATATATTCTGTAACCATATTTGAATCTTCTATGCTTTATTTATAGGTTGGTCCTAAAAATCAGTAACCAATAAAAGTCATCTTCATGTAATGACTATGTTCACTGAGTTGCCAAGTAGTTTGTTTTTTGTTTTCTTTAGGTTTCCAATTGCCTTGTCCTTTTGCACTATGAATCCTAACAGAACCTTGAGGGCATTTTCAAGGATACTTGCAAACCTGAATTTCCCCTTCCCCCCAGGTACCTCCTCTGGCCGTCCTCTTTTCTCCTATTCCAATACGGACTGGCTACTTTTTAGGCAGGTAGGCACAAGCACTTTCTGTCCTTGCTGTGCTTGATAGGAGCCATGGGTGAATGCCTTCTCTTTCTTGGTTTACTCCTTCGTGTAGTGGGATTATATCCTCCAGGAATTTCCTGGTAAAGGGTGTCTGAGTGCATTTTCTTAGGTTTTATATTTAAAATTTTAAAATTCTGCCTTCATGCCTGATTAATATTTTTTATCCAGAACTTTGAAAAACATTGTTCCAAGGTCAGCTAGCACCCTGAATTACTAATGAAAATTTTCATGGTATTTTCATTTTTATTCCTTTATAGGATTTTCTTAGTCCATTTTGTGTTGCTGTAACAGAATGCTACAAACTGGGTTTTATAAAGAACAGAGATTTATTTCTTACAGCTCTGGAGGCTGAGAAGTCCAAGGTCAAGGGGCTTGTATCTTGCCAGGGCCTTCTTGCTGCATCATCCCATGATGAAAGACCTCATGTAGGAAAGAGGATGTGTGTGGTGAGTGAAGGGTGGGTGGTAGCACAAACTGGCTTTTATAACAAACCCACTTTGAGATAAGGATGTTGATCCATTTCTGAGAGCAGGGCCCTCATGACCTGATCACCTTTTAAGGCTCCACCCCTCAATATTGTTGTATTGGGAATTAAGTTTCTGACACATGACCTTTGGGAGACACATTCGAACCATAGCAAGAACGATTTTAAAAAAATCTGGAAGCCCTTAATGTTTCTTTATCCTTAATGTGCTGAAATTTTATAATGATATGTAGAAAGCTAAGTCATTCTCCATTCATTATGTGGGATATGTAAAAGGATCTTTCATTTTGATGACTCAATATTTCTGCTCTGGGAAATTATCTATTTTTTTTTTTTGAAAATTTTTTCCCTTCCACTTCCCATTTCTCCCTTTCTTGTACTCCTGTCAATCAGGATTCATTCCATTTCTTACTTTTCTCTCATATTTCTCATTTCTATTCTTTTCTGTACATTGTGGAAGATTTGTTTATGTTTCAAACTATTCTACTGGTTTTTTTGACTTAAACAATTATTTATTCATATGTATGTTGTAATACAATGACTGTCGTTTTTCATGGCATCTTATTCTTGCTTTATGTTACATTTTTTTAAAAGCATATCTCAGGATAGTGATTCAAATTCATTTTAAGTTAACTTCTCCTTTCTGAATTGTTTCTTCTGGTATCCCAATCTCCTTCTCTTTGTTTACCTTATCCCCTATGTTCATGTTTACAGTTTCCTTAAATGATTGGTGAGCCTTAGTTATACTTTTATATTTAACAATGAGATAATATAGAAACCTGTTAGAAACACTGTGTTCACAGACTGAGTTTCTAAACTAGCAATCTATGCTTTAAGGTGAGCTGGTGAGCCAGAATGTGGAGGTCTTTGCTCTCAGGCACTATTAATCAGCTATTGCTGCAATTCTGTTCTAGAATACCTAACTCTCAAAACTCTGTGGTTTACAATAACAGCAAACCTCTCTCTCTCTCTCTCTCTCTCTCTCTCTCTCTTTCCTCTCTCTCTGCCCCCACTCTGTCTCTCTCAACTTGATGGATTTGTGTAGTTTTTCTAGATTCAGGTAGACGTGGCTACAAGTTGCAGGTCAGGTTTACGTATGCTCCACCTGTTTCACTCTGGGATCCGTGACTACTTAGGACATGCTTTCATCACAAAGATTTCAGAATCGTATAACAGCAAGAAGGCAACATGAAACATTAAAGCCTCTCCTTATATCACATTAGCTAACATTCCATTGGTCAAATCAAGTCACATGGCTGAGGCCAAAGTCTGTGAAGTGGGATTTTTATTCTGCCCATGATGAATCTTGGCAAGCACTGTGGGGATGGAAGGAAGGATTATGAGTAAATCATATAATCTCACACAGTTACCAATGGCTGTGGTAAACTACCATAGTTTTCTCTAGATTATTTGCTTGATCCCTTTGGAGAGTAAATTATATTAAAAATAACTTATTTAGAGTCAGGCACAGTGGCTTATGCCACCCTGCTGCTGGGAGGCTGAGTGGGGAGGATCTCTTGAGCCCAAGAGTTTAAGGCTACAGTGATCTATGATTGTGCCACTGCACTCCAGCCTGGGCAGCAGAGTGAGATCCTGTCTCTGAAATAAATAAATAAATAAGTAAATAAATAAATAAATAAATAAATAAATAACTTATTTGATTAAGCTCCTTGGCAAAGAGAAAAAATAAAAAAGCAATTTGGGCAAGCACAATGAATTCTATTCATGAAATGAGGCCAACTGAGCAATGGCTGCAACAACCCTGATCTGAGTTCTTTCTGAAAGTGCTCTTATTATTAAGTGATGAATTTTGTAATTCAGCAATCTCAGTGATGTTAATGGATGCAAGTTTAAACTGTAGTGATGGCATGTCCATTCTAAAGGGCATGGTTTGGTTGTACCATTTTGTTTACTTTGTTGAACTACTTTCCTCTGTCAGTGTGAGACTATTGTTGGAGAAAACCAAAGAGGTCTGTATTCACATCTTGGCCTGAATGTATCTCATTGTTTCTTTGGCCATTAATATTTTTGTATTTTATAAACAAAATTAGCCAGGTGTGGTAGCCCATGCCTGTGGTCACAGCTTCTTGCGGGGCTGAGGTTGGAGGATTGCCTGGGCCTGGGAGGTTGAGGCTGCAGTAAGCCATGATTGCACCACTGCACTCCAGCTGGGGTGACAGAGTGAGACCTTGCCTAAAAAGAAAAAAAAATTGTGTTTTGACTAGTTATTTTTTCTGCCACCTGTCTATGAAACAGACATGGAAAGATCTTACAGACAGGTGAAGAATGTTTCTGTTGTCATGGAATGTTTCAGGTTTATTCCTGTATCAGGAATATTCTATTTTTGAGAGTTTAGAACCAGAAATAAGTTGCCAAAGCATATTTGTGACAGCCATTAGTAGCTAATCTCTGAATTTATTTTGAAAGAGTAGTTCTATGTAGTAGGCAGCAAGGGAATTTGCATAGTCAAATTTTTGAGCTTAAAAAATGATTCCACAATATGCTTTATGTGCAAGCTCAGGTGCCAATCAACTATCACTGGTTATGTAGAGAGAACAACCTTAAATTCACTGTAGTTTCTTCCTTGGAGTAGCAGTCTTTTATTCAACTAGAGGAGGAAAAAGGATGAAGCAAGGGAAATGGTAATTGCTAAGTTGGTGGTGGGCAGGGTATTTCGTTTTTTTTCTCTCTGTTTTTTCTGCCTCACCTGATAAAGTAAGACGGTATCAGACATGTGAATTAGTTTCTAGGGTTGTCATAACTAAGAACCACAAACTGGGTAGTTTGAAATGGCAAATATGCCATTCTACAGTTCTACTGGCTAGAAGTCAGAAATCAAGGCACTGATAGACCATTCTTCCTCTGAAACCTGTAAGATAATCCTTCCTTGCCTCTTCCTAGCTTCTGGTGGTTTGCTGAAAATCTCTGTGGAACCTTGGCTTGCAGTTGCGTAACTCCAATATCTGCTTTCCTTATCGCTAGACATTCCTCCTTTGTGTCTGTCTTCACATGGTATTCTTCTTAGAAAGACATCAGTCATATTAGAGCAGGGGCCTTACTCCAGTATGAGGCCCACCCTACTCCACCATGGGGGGAGCATACAAGATTCAACCCATAACAAAGTGTAAGGGATAAACTCAAGAGCAGAAACAAGTCCAGTCCAGAAAGGGCCTCTGTTCACCTGTATGGAGTCTGTGTGAATTAGGAAATATGCTCTCTTTGGGTGGACACATGCCAGGGCTCACAGCAAGAGAGCAGAAAACCAGCTGGATTTCCACTCTCCGTGTTCCCTGGGCATAGCGTCTTTACGTAGTGCACAAATAGCCCAAACTAACAGTGGCTCAGAGACTGGAAGTAGATGATGATGGCAAGGTGTGGGCGGTAAGAGTGTTAACAAGGTCAAGTTCATGAAAATGGAATTTTTTGGTGGGAATGGAGTAGAGTAGGAAGAAAAGATGATATTTATTCACTCATTCAACCAGTATTTATTGAGTATCTGTTTATACTAGGTGCTCTGATGTATCTCAAGGAACTTGATATACAGCCCAGAATGGATTGGTATAGGCATGTTTCCCCTCCCTGTTTAATTTTTCTACTTTTTGATACATATGTCGTGGGGGTGTGATAGGGGGAGATGGCTGACCAAAAAATGGAGTCCCAGACCTCAATACAGAAACTCAGTACCTACCAATAACTGATGTGTGTTAGTTGTCTCAGGTTCTCAATGACAAATTCCAAGTAGAGAGAGCTCAGTAGTACATTTTGTCTCAGTGTCAACTCTGGTCTAATTGACTGTGGTTGGGCAACAGAGTTGACCTAATACAAAGGTCAATACTTGGAGTGAAGTAGTATGGGTTTGGGAGAAGTCCTTAGTAAAGGGAGCAGGAACTGGACATATATCCCATAAGTGTTTACTATGACTTGCAAGGTGACAACTTTGGGGGAAATAGCCACATATTTAAAGTATAAGTTTTTGAATGTTTGCTTTAAAAAGTTACTTTCATTTATAGTCACCTCCTCTTTACAATTTGTGAAATTTTGACAGAGTTAATGTGCAAACAATTCATAGAAGACTCTAAGTAGGTAGAATAAATTAATTATTAAAAGTCTTACAAAATCACTGCAAAAGGTACAAATTTATTATTTTGTAATTTTGAAAGTAGGAGAGATTTTATTATGGCATTCCAAAGAAGACAGTTTAGAAAGGTAACCAAGAAAAAGTATAGAAATTATTCAGTATATGTTCCTTATTATTTGCAATAATTACTGAGAAAAAGAAAAATGAAATATACAATAATAATACCAATAGACCTAAGAGTAATGTTAACAAGAAAATGTAATATATAGAAAACTAAAAACTTTGTTGAGACATAATAAACAGAAAGCTCAAAAAAATAGAGATGTATCATGTTCATGAATGGAATGGCTCCAGTAGATATAAATTTGTTAGGGATGCAGAGGTGAGTGCATAACCAATCTTGGGCCAAATGCAATACTTTATTTCTCCTGCAGGAGTAACTGGACCGAAAGGTGAGTGCTCAGACCAAACTGAAACATTCAGAAACTTTCTCAGGATTAAAAAAATTGAAGCTAGGAGAGACATTCCACTAGTTTTCAGGTCTTGGAACTGAAAGAATGTGAACCTTGGAGTCCTGGCAACTATGTTTTCTACCGTTTTGGAGAAAGTCAATCTGTGGTAGCAGAGAATGAAGCCCAGAGAGATAAGCAGTGATAAGACAAAGTCAGCAAAGTTTGGAGGAGTCAAGTTCCTGGGGCCAGTCATTGAGCACTCCAGAGCTACTGTACTCCTTACTTTGTTAATTTATTTATTTTCCTTCTGTGAACTACTTCAGCATCCTTCCAGTGAATTCTCACATCTTTGTTTTTATTTTTTCCACATTTATTAAATGTCTAACACATATAGGACAAGCCTCCTTTTGCTCGTAGAGCTTAAATTCTAACAGGTGGTGATAGGCTATAAACAAATAAATCAAAAACTTGAAAATATTAGGTAGAGATAAGGGCTGTGGTGAAAATGAAAAGGGAAAATAGAATGAAAATTGATGGGAGAACTACAACTTCAGATGTTAGGAAAAGACTCTCTGATGAGAAAATATTTAAGATGAGACCAGAACAATAGCTTACTTATTAATTAAACTGGTATTTTGACTATATACCAGATAATGTTTAATATGATTTACAAAGATTAAGTTAGTTTTCCCTGGATTTCTCTCACCAGCAATGGAAAGAATTCAGATTAATACAAATGTCAATTATTCCCAAATTTAGTTCCAATCAAATTTTCAGTTTTGTCAAATTTCTTGTCAGAAATCTATAAAATACATAATTTCAATAAACATTCCAAAAGATTATTTATTATTATTATTTTTAACCTGAGGGGAACACAAAATATCAAAGCAGCCCAAAATATGGAAAAGGGTAAGGAATGGGGGAAAACTTGCCATATCAGATAATAAAATACATCATAAATATTATAGTTAAAAATTATTACATGGAAATGCTGTAAAAATTAGATAAGCTGATCAATACAAAAGTACTAATGGCCTAGAAACAGGATCTTAGTATATATAAACATATACAGTATGATGGCAGTGGCATAAAAAAAGAGGCAATGGGAGAAATTATTAAATAAATTAAGCTTGATCATTAGGTAAATGTAGTAGGCAGAATTTACAATGACTCCCAAGATTTGTGGCTCCTGGTGTGGACAAACATTCTTTGAATAATTCAGTCAAAGATGAATCTAGGTGCTGCTGTGAAGGGATTTTGCAGATGTAATTAAGTCCCAAATCAGTTGGCCTTAAAAATAGGGAGATTACTGAGGTGGACCTGACCTAATCAGATAAGCCTTAAAAGGGACTAAGCTCTTTCTGGAAGGAGATTTTAAGTGTGAACAGGATTCCAGAAGAGGGAGATTCTCCTTTGAAGCCTCCAGGAGGCAAAAGTAGCCCCCAGCTGACAACCTGCCAGTAAATGTGAAGCTCGGTTCTACAACCACATGGGCCTGAATTCTGCCAAAAACCTCAATGAACTTGGAAATGGATTCTTCACCAGAGCCTCCAGAAAGAAAGGCAGCTCAGCTAACACGTTGATTTGAGCTCTGTGAGATCCTTAGCAGAGAACTCAGTCACACTGTGGTTGGGTTTCTGACCTACAAAGTTATGGGCTTATAAACGAATGTTGTTTTAGGCTGCGAAGTTTGTTGCAATTTGTTATGCTGCAATAAAAACCTAATATATTAATTTAAAAAACATGGAGAATCACCTCTCTATAATACATGAAAATAAACCCCGTAAGTGTTGATGCTTTAAATGCAAGGAATGAAGGTGTAAGACCAACCTATTTGATCTTAGAATGTGGAAACATTTTCCTCAATTTTTTATTATGTAACATCAAATACAAAAAAATACATGCAATATATAAGATTTGATGCATAATCACAAAATGAACACCCTTGAGCCCACCACGAAACTTAAATAGAATATTAGTATTACCAGTGCCGTAGAAATGATCTGTGTTCCTCAAGGATGTTTTTCTTCGTATTCTGGGCCTCCCCTTCTCTATCCCAACCAGGTAAACTGTTCTGAAGTTTATGTTTATCCATCCCTTGCTTATCTTTGCATTAACAATAAGTACCATTTTTGTTTGTATCCTTAGAAAACATATTGTTTAATTTTCCTTGTCTATGAGCTTTATAAAATATCATACTCTGTGTAGCCATCTGTGGCCTGCATTTTTCCCACTCAAGGTTATATTTTTAACATTTTATTCCTATTGTTGCCTATGGCTTTGGTTCATTCCTTTTAAAATCCAGTGTGTCAACATATTACATCTAATCTTCTGTGATTGTACATTTTCGTTATATCCATTATTTTTACTGTTATAAACTATGCCTCTATGAATATTCTGGTCCATGTTTCCTGGTTTTTCTAGAATATATAAATAAGAGTCAAGTTGCTGGGTTGTGTTCAACTTTACAAAATAACATCAATTTTTTTTCTAAAGTAATTACACCAAATTATAATCCCACCAACAGCATTCTTGTGAATATTCATTATTGTTCTATTTTTCCCCCCTCTGATAATCTACTGGGTATATGACATGCCTTATTGTGGTTTACTTGTCTCTGTTATTAATGGAGTTGAGGACATTTTCATATACTGAACAGATCTCTTTCCAGTGCAATGATTGTCCATATCTTCCACATAATTTTCTTTTTTTTTTGAGACAGTTACGCTCTGTTGCCCAGGCTGGAGTGCACTGGCACACTGTTGGCTCACTGCAACCTCTGCCTTCTAGGTTCAAGTGATTCTCCTGCCTCAGCCTCCTGCGTAGCTGGGACTACAGGCACACACCACCATACCCAGCTAATTTTTTTTATTTTTAGTAGAGACGGGGTTTCACCATGTTGGCCAGGCTGGTCTCGAACTCCTAACCTCAAGTGATCTGCCTGCCTTGGCCTCCCAAAGTGCTGGGATTGCAGGTGTGAGCCACCTCTCCTGGCCATCTTTCACACATCTTTCTACTGAATTATTTGGCTTTTTCTTATTGATTTAAAGATGTTCTCGATATATTCTGGATACTAATCCTTTGTCAATTATTCGTGTTGCTGTTCTCCTCAATAGTTTCTGGTTTGTATGTTCATTTTATTTACGGTGCCTGTAATAGATAGAACATTTGTGTCCGCCACCCCCAAATTTAAATGTTGAAGCTCTAACTCCCAATGTGATGGAATTTGGAAATGGAGCCTTTCATAAATAATTAGGTTTGGATAACATAATGATGGTGGGTCCCTCATGATGAGATTCATGACCTTATAAGAAGACATACCAGAGCGCTTTCTCTCTCTCTCTCTCTGACATGTAAGAACACAGCAAGAAGACAGCCACCTGCAAGCCAGGAAGAGAGTCCTCCTCATCAGAACCCAACCATGTTGGCATCCTGATCTTGCATTTCCAGCCTCCAGAACTGTGATAAAATGTCTGTTGTTTAAGCCACCCAGTCGATGGTATGTTGTAATGGCAGTCTGAACAGACTAACACAGTGTCTTTTGAGGAAAATAAATTCTTAATCTTAATATAGTGGAATTTATATGTTTTTTCCTTAATGACTTTTATCTCATTTAAGAAATCCATTATCCTAAGGTCATACTATATTTTCCAAAATTTTTCTTCTATAAGTTTTAAAGTTTTATCATCACATATATGTTTCAAACACATTAGAATTTGATTTTTATGTATGGCATAAGGTAGGGATTTAATTTTACTTTTTATTTTTTCCATGTGGATAGCAAATGGCTGTTTGGCCAGTTGTCTCAGCATCAATTGAAAAGTCTGTTCTTCCAATTATCTGTAGGGTTGTTTCTGCCAGATATCAATATTCCATACATGTATGGGTTAGTTTTTTGGCAGTCTATTTTGCTCAATTGAGCAATTTGTTTATATCTATGCTCATAAGTCACTATCTTAATTAAAATATAATCATAATAGGTTTTGATACTTGATAGAGAAATTTCGTGCACTTTATTTTTCTTTTTCTGGGTGTTTTGCTAGTCGTGGCCCTTTATTTAGCCATATGAATTTTAGAATCAGCTTGTTAAATTTCTAGGAAAAAAATCCATTGAGACTGAGGAAAAACTTACTGTTTTAAAAAATTTCTAATGCACATAAAAATAAAGAGAATAGTATATTGAATATATCAATATATCAATCAACTAAATTTAACAGGTATTAACATTTCCAATATTGCTTCTCTTTTTTTTCTTTGCTGAAATATTTTAAAGCAAATTCCAGATGTCCTGATATTTCTCTCCTCTATATTTCAGGAAGCATCCTTTTAAAAGAGGGGGCATTTTCTTGTATATCCAACAGACCATATTATGCCTAACAAGGGTAACAATAATTCCTTTATAAAATCTAATATAGTTTACATTCAAATTCTCCTAATATCCCCCCTTCTTTTGTTTTACAGATGATCTGGTAACATCTAATACAAATAAGATGTTCATACTATATTTGGTTGTTATGTTTCTTAGGTCTTTTTTAACCTAGACAGTTCCTTCACCTTTTAAAAATGTCATTGGCTTCTTGCAAAAACCTAGTCACTTGTTCTATAAAGTGTCTTACGTTTTGAATATATGTCTAATTGCTTCTTGGGGTTTCCTTTACCTTATTTCTCTATCTCCAAAATTTCAGATTTAAAGTCTTGCTTTAATTCAAGCTCATGATGAATGTAATGACTGGTTGTATCACTTTCAGGGTTCCTAACCCAAATCACACAAAGTGAGGAGAAAGCAGTTTCCAAAAGGAAAGGATGCAGAGAAGATGACACAAATGTGCAAGAAAGTTTGTGTTTGGGCTGATGCCACATAGTGGGATGTGCATGTGCAAAGCACAGAATAATCGTGAGAATGTGATCATATAGAGAAATAAGGAAATTCAGTGAGCCTAAAGCCCAGTTTTCACATTTAGAAATGGTTCTAGAAGAGGAGATTGAGGAGAAATAAGGTCAAAGAGGAGCACATGGGCCCCATAACGTAGGGCCATGTATGCCATACTAAGGAGTGTGTACTCTCTCTCTAGAGGCAAAGGAGAGAGCCTAAAATTGTTTAGGTTATAGTGAAATGATCAGATTTATATCTTGGAGGGAGTGTTTTGGTGGCTGTGTCAGGGACAGAGGATTAAAGAGAACAGCCTGGGAGTCAGGACACTTGTTAGGATGTTGCAGTGCTCTGAATGAGAAAAATGTAAAGGGCTCAGTAAAACTAGGGCAGTGTAGCTTCAGAGAAAAAGATGCATTTGAAGGATATTGAGGACTTGGAAACCCTAGAACGTGTTGAATTATGTGAATCAAGGATGACTCCCGGGCTTCTGGCCTAAGCTGTCCATTCTCTGCCCGTTTCAACTGGAACATGTCTTCCATTCATAATGATAGGAACTAAATAGAAATCACATGCATCCACCATTGGTCAATTCAGAATTATTACAGGGAAGCCTTTTCTCCTGCTGAGTACTGGGGATAGACACTAGCATATCATATCTGAGGTTCAGGAATCTCAGTTTTGGAAGTCATTATCATACAACTATTAGTTAACACCATAGGAATGGATGACCTAATTCCAGGAAGGGGTGTAGAGTAGATTTTGAAGACAGCCTAACTCAGACCCCAGGAGAACAACAGCATTTGGGTGATGAGTGAAGGAAGGAGAGCTGAGTTACTGTGGCCAGACTAGTAGGAGGAAAATCAAAAGAGAGTAGTAGTATGGAAGTTAAAGAATGAGAAGCTTTTAAAAAGGAAGGGGTCTTTTTCCGCTCTGGCTACAAAAGGAAAACACCACAGACTGGGTGACTTAAGCAAAATAGACATTTATTTTCTCACAGTCTAGAGGCTGAAAGTCCAAGATTAGGGTGCAAGCATGGTTGGGTTCTGATGAGGGCTCTCTTCCTGGCTTGAAAATGGCTGCCTTCTCTCTGTGTCCTCACATACAGTCACATTGGGGTTTAGAGTTTTAACATATAAATTTCGTGGGGTCTGGAGTGGACACAATTTAGTTCATAACAGAAAAAGTAGCAAATTTTGTCAAATAGAATAAAAAGTTCCAGAAAAATGAAGACCAAATAGTTGTCCATTTGATTTGTCAACAAAGATGATATTTGGGATATCAGAGAAGGTAGTTTCTGTAGAATGATGGCATAGAAGACTTATTGCTGGAGGTTGATGGGCAAATAGAATTTGTGAATGTAGACACATGAGCATTAATTATTTCTTTAGGAAGCTTGTCTGAGATGGAAAAGAAATACAGAACAAAGATACAGGATATAGGACAATAGTTGAGTCTTGAAGATTGGATAGGATTTAGATTGAAGAAAATAATGGGGTGAAGATGCCAAGATGGAGGGGCGTGTCATGGTAACAGGTATAGAGGTAAGAAGGTAATTGGTCTTTTATGCTCTAGTGAGTCATTATTGTACTGGAAAAAATTATTTTTGTAAGACAGTTGTCGGGGGCTAGACGTCAAAAGATAGTGTGTTTACTGGCTAGGGCTGCCATAAGAAAGTACCATAAACTGGGTGGCTTACACAACAGAAATTTCCTTTCTCACAATTCTGGAGGCTGGATGTCTGAGATCAAGGTGTTGGCAGGATTGATTCCTTCTGTAGGCTGCGAGGGAGATCTCTTTCATGCCTCTCTCCTAGTTTCTGGTGGTTTGCTGACAATCTTTGGCATTTCCTGTAGATGTCATTTCCCATGTGTCTTCCCATGATTTGCCCTCTGTATGTGTCTTTTTTCAAATGGTGTTCCTTTTATAAGGACAGGAGTCATATTGGATTAAGGGCCTACCCTATTCCAGTATGAACTCATCTTAAGTAATTATTATCATTATTATTATTTTTTGAGACAAAGTCTCGCTCTGTCACCCACACTGAAGTGCAGTGTTGCGATCTTGGCTCACTGCAACCTCCGCCTGCCAGGTGCAAGTGATTCTCCTGCCTCAGCCACCCGAGTAGTTGGGACTACAGGTGTGCACCACGAGACCCATTTCATTTTTGTACTTTTGGTGGAGACGGGCTTTCATCACGTTGGGCACACTGGTCTTGAACTCCTGACCTCAAGTGATCCACCTGCCTCGGCCTCCCAAAGTGCTGGGATTACAGGCATGAACCACCGCGCTTGGCTATCTTAAATGATTATATCTGCAACAAAGCTAGCTCCAAATAATGTCACATTCTGAGGTACTGGGGGTTAGGACATACATATGAATTTTTGGTCGAGGGAGAGGGAGGAAACAATTCAACCCATAACAGATAGTTTGAGACCACAATGTGGAGGGCATTAAAGGACATTTGAAAGACTTTTATTTATTTTATGGGAAGATTTCGAAAGTTTATGAACAGAAGAGTAATATGATTAGATATTTCAGGAAAATTAATTTGACAGCAGTGCTTTATTAGAGAGTTATAGTTGAAAGCTAACTTAAGCTCAAAAGTAATTTTGAGCTTGGGCGCAATAGCTCATGCCTGTAGTCCCAGCACTTTGCGAGGCCAAGGTGGGAGGATTGCTTGAACCCAGGGGTTCAAGACCAGCCTGGGCAACATAGTGAGACCCTGTTTCTACAAATAATAATAAAAAAATTAGCCGGGCAAGGTGATGTGCACCTGGTCCCAGCTACTTAGGAGGCTGAGGTGGATGGATTGCTCGAGCGTGGGTGGTTAAGGCTGCAGTGAGCTGTAATCACGCTACTGCAGTCCAGCTTGGGTGACAGAGCGAGACCCTGTCTAAAGAAAAAGTAATTTTGAGGGGAAGAATATGGGGGAACTCACATCAGGGAAGCCTAGAGAATCAGTTTTAGATTCTCACAAGACCAAGTCCACTACAGGGATCTAGGTAGAGAGATTACAGAACTGCCATGATATATCACCTTAAATAAATTAGATACAACCATTTGCAGTTTTTGCAGTATGTCTGCTCAATATTTGTATTTCAAGAGGAAATGTGTGATAGTTTATTTTAGTCATGGATCTGCTTTTGGAGGTTGGAGTTCACCTTGATTAATAGTCTCAGATGCAATGAAGGAGAGGTAATTATCTAGCAAAATGGGGGTACTATTACTAAATGAGAAAATGTCCACAACAAATGTTTAGGAGAGAAGCTAAAGATGGAGCCAGTGAAAAGATGATTTCGAAAGTGCCATATGGGGTGATGAGAAATTGGACTAGAGTGAAGAAGATACCATGAGGAAAGTTTTGATAATACCCCAAAACCAATTGATAATGATGAGAGTATCCACATGAGTGATTTGAGGATAATGACAAAAGCAACGCGGTTAGGAGGGAAAGCTAGTTTTATAGGAAGGTGCAGAAACATTTGCTGGTTTTGGCTGCCCATGACCCAAATACTCAATTCCTATTGTGTTTATTAATTTTATGTGTCAGCTAGACTGGGTCACAAGGTGCCCAAGTAATTGGCTGGACATTATTTCTGGTTGTGTCATCGAGAGTGTTTCTGGATGAGATTAACATTTGAACTGGGGGACTGAGTAAAGCATATTGCCCCACCCCTCCACCCCGCCCAATGTGTTTGGGCATCCTCCAATTTGTTGAGGGCCTGACTAGAACAAAAAGATAGAGGAAGGGAGGATTTGCTCTCTCTGTCTCTGTGCCTGACTGGCTGAGCTGAGACATCAGTCTTTTCCTGCCCTCAGGGTAGGACTTGCACCATCAGCGCTCCTGCTTCTCAGGCCCTTGGACTCAGATTGGAACTACACTACCGGCTTTCCTGGGTCTCCAGCTTGTAGACTGCAGATTACAGGACTTCCTAGTTTCCCAATTTCCATATGTATATATCCATCTCCATAGAATATATATATTATATATATTTTATATTTTGCTTTTTTGGAGAAAACTGACAAATATTCCTACCTCCATCATGGGAGCCAGAAGTGTGTGTTCAGGAGCAGATAATCTCTTTCCAAGATTTTGCATACAGTAGCTAGGTACGTGACCTAGTAGTAGTAGCTATGTGACCTAAGCTAGGCCCACTTGATACTCCCATCTGGAACTCTGATGCTTGAGGAAGTAATGAAAAGGGGCAGTGGATGGTCAGACATTTTTTTTGTGTGTGGCAGAGTTGAGAGTCCAACCAACGCTTACTTATGATAGTAAGTGTTGGGTGATGGTGGCATGAGGGCAGCATCTTCAGCAGCCTGGGTCTGTGGTGGGGTGTGCTTGGGTCTTGGCTCCCATTGGCTTCTGCCTGTTTTCTGAGTTTCATTCTCCAGCCCTCCCATTGATCCTGGCAGCTACCCACACAGCCTTCCAATCAATTCATTTTCTCCTTCAGCTGAGAGTTTGTTTTTTGTTTGCTTGGAAAGTTGGATGATGATGTACGGAGGATACAGTGAGGTTAACAGTGACTGGCATTTTAGTCATGATGAGTGATAGCAAATAGCATGACAGTCACACTGAAATGTCCAGAGTCAGCTAGATAAGCACAAGGAGGGCATGAAAGGATGCAGGAGTGAATGCAGATTTGGTTGCTATCTACCTAGATGTGATTCAGGCAGTTATGACAGTGAATGAGCTTGCTGGGGAGACAGAGTATGATGAGATAGAAGAATGCCAAGGACTACTCTTTGGGTTAGCCCACAGTGGGAGAAAAGAAGAAAGGAATGAATAACAGCATTCACAAAAGTGGGTGGAAGGATAATATAGTTCAATGACATAGACGTTAAGGAAGGAGAGAAGTTCAAGGAGAAGCTAAAGGGTCAAATGTGTTGTGAAATGTTCAAGGAGAATGAGAACTAAGTATATTTTTTTCAATTTGTCAGTTGAAGCATTTAAAACATTATAAATACTGAAGTAAAATATAACCTATGTAATATGCCGACTAGTTGGCAGGCCCTGTGATAAGCACTTTGTGTATTATTGTATGTGCAATTAATAATATTGGTATTACTTAGTGAAATGAGGTAATGTGCCTGTGTTCACATGGCTAGTAAGTTGCAGATCTGGAATGAAAATGTGTTTGTAGGACACCCCATTACAGTAAATGATATGGTTTGACTGTGTCCCCACTCAAAGTCTCACCTTGAATTGTAAACCACATGATGCCCATAATCTGCATGTGTCAAGGGAGAGACCAGATGGAGGTAATTGAATGATGGGGGCGGTTTCCCCCATGCTGTTCTCGTGATAGTGAGTTCTCACGAGATCTGATGCTTGTGTAAGTGTTTGGTAGATACTCCTGCGTTCATTCTCCTTCCTGCTGTTTTGTGAAGAAGGTGCCTTGCTTCCCCCTTGCCTTTTGCCATGATTGTAAGTTTCCTGAGTCTTCTCCAGCCATGCTGAACTGTGGGTCAATTAAACCTCTTTCCTTTATAAATTACCCCCTCTCAGGCAGTTCTCTACAGCTGTGTGAAAATGGACTAATACAGTTAATAAGCTTGGCAAGATGGCCATATTTTAATAGACACCTTAAAGCAGCCTATTTAAGTTCTATTAAGCCTTTTGATATAACACCTCTAGATATAATATCTCATTCCCTTTGCTGTTGGGTCATTTGTACCTTGTACTACTTTACAGTTTCATGCTACTGGAACTTTGCCATTTATAAATGCAGCCAGATATGGCTGAGTTTTAAAAATAGGCTCTGATTGCTTTTTGAATATTTGGACTTGAACAATTCTTAGCATCAGAAAGTTTTTCAAACTTTTGTAAAACATAGAAATCTTTTTCTTACGATTTAGTTGTTTTGACTTAAAAAAATTTTATATAATACTTTCAACAGTTTTCTTAAAATTTATCAAAAAACTGATAAAAATCATGTAAGCAATGATTTGTTTAGATGTACATATACAATATTTACATACATGCAAAATATATATTTGTGACATCTTTAATACAATATTAAATTTTTAAGCCTATAAAGAGATAAAACATTCAGAAGTCATCATTTCCCTTGCTTTTTTCCTCTCCCTGCCTTCCATTGTAGCATGATAACTTGTTCTAGCCCTAATGTTAGACTACCTGGGTTTCACTGTTGGCTGTGCCACTTTTTAAGTATTGGTCTATGGGCAAGATACTCAACCACTCTGAACTTCCATTTCTTCACCTGGAAGTGAAGATTATAATCATAGCTGCTTTGCTGGGTTCCTGGGAGGACTGAAAGAGAAATATTGGGGACAGTCCAGAATAGTGTTCAACTCACACATAGTAGCTCCTCATTAAATGTTGAGTGTCTTTATTCCAAATTATCTCAAACCCTATACAGCAGGCAGGGAAACTTGTTTGCTGGTCTTGGCATGAAGTTTGTTTAGATCCTTCAAATTTCTGCTATCATCCCTTCCTCCCACTGGCTGCCTTGTCTTCTTCATATTTCCACGTCCCATTTTTTTTCATCAAAATATGACTTAAAAGCATTTTTGTGTGCTTTTAAGAATTCTTTTAAGAATTCTTAGTTCTTTCTGTGCTTGTAGAACTAGGTCACTGAGTAACATTCAAGATATTTTTTATTCTTAAGCTTTAAGAAATTATGTTGACATTGGGATAAAGAGTTGTATATATATCTCAAAAATCTGATAAAGATGGTAAATTGGTGTTTACACAGTCTGAGGAAAATAGACTATTAGAGAACACGAAGCTAGACTATCTCCTACAATTGAGCTGGTTAATATACCCATAATGTCAGGAAACTGAGCAACTGTAAGAGGTTTTAAGGTCTCTACTTTCCTAACAACCCTTTCTAATGGGAATTAGATAAGAGTCTAATAACTGGACAAGGGTCTGATTGCTTCCAGGAATACTCAAGATTCCAGAGAATTCAAACAAAATATTCTCTAATCTGTAGAGCAAAGTGGGTTTTCTTTGGCTTGACTTACGGTGCCCATCAACATTTCCTAGAATTTGATGTAGAAAACACTGTTTCTTTGGCATATTTAGAGATGTTCCTTGAAACAAGTGTTCTTGGTTCAGATATATTTGGGTAAATCCGAGTGAAGCAAAACTGAAAAAAAGAAAGGTTTTAAATTGTAGTTCTCAGTGTTTAGAATTAAATATTAATTTAATTTTTTGCTTTACAAATATTTGTTAAGTATCTTCCATAAGTCACTAGTAGCCTTTTGGACATAGTAGAAGCATCTTGCATCTTTCCTACTTTTAGGGAAGTTAAGGGTGTGTGAAAATCTCTTGTCAATCTGCAAGCAAATGGTAAGGTATGCAGAATTTCTCATACTTTTGTTTGCTTGCATTTTGTTTTTTAGCAAAATGTCATCAGTATTACTTATTTCCAGATTTGAGACAAAATTAACAAATAAAATTGCATAAATTTCAAGTGTGTGACATGATGTTTTGATTTACATATACATTGTGAACTAATTACCACACCTTTTTTGATCACAAGAATATTTTTTTTCTCTCCCTCAACCATTTTTCCTTCCTTCCTTCCTTCCTTCCTTCCTTCCTTCCTTCCTTCCTTCCTTCCTTCCCTCCTTCCTTCCTCCTTTCCTCCTTCCCTCACTCTTTCTTTCTTTTTTCTTTTTTTTGGTGGAGCATCTCCAGGGGCTAGCTTTCTGAGGAACATGCTTTCGGTAAAGGTAGGACCACATCAATTAATTGATTCCTTGGATATTACCTTTCTGTAGGGAAAACAGTAATTTTTTGTTTTCCCTCTGAAGTCCAGATGTTAGAGAACAAGGCCAGGATAAGCAAGCAATGAAGTAGACCCAACTGACAACTTTACACACCAATGTCTCTAGGATGCACCCAGCCATGGTGAGGTAGCACTGGGAACACAGGGGCAAGATGGAAAACAGAGTACTTGGAAGTAGTGAAGATTTTCAGCGGTTTGATATCAACAGGGATGCTGATGGACAACACTGACATTTAGAAGTTTTCAAAACATCAATTATCCAACCTGAATTTGAATCTGAGAGATTCTGTGGGAACCACATCTTCCTTTCTGTCTGGGGTAGAGGAGATACTATCAGGAGACTACTTTGTGCTTTAGGGTTAAAGGGCTCCAGGTATCTTTTCTTTGTGGAAAAGACCAACCAGGCAAAGGTTTGAGAGGTAGGAGCAGTGAGAAGAGCATGAACCAGGAACACAAGTTGGAGAAGCCAAGTGTATAGGTTAACTGAAATCTTACATAAGTGGAGGACCTGCTACCAATAGAACCTTACACACTGTTTTGCAAAATGAGTGACTAGTTTATGGTGCTGGGATAACATCAGGAAAGGGTAAGACTGTAATGTTAGATAGACTTGGATCTGAAGCTAAGCTGCTTCTCTTTCTGTTGGATGCCTGTGGCTTATAATAACTGTGCTTTCAACTATGTGTGCAGGTGCTGTGAAGGTTGCAAAGATGAAACAAACAAGAACACTGTCTTCAAAGAGCTTATGATTTGAATGCGAGATAAGGCATGCACTTTTTTCCATGATAAGTTAAAAAATAAATATCAAGAGAGTTATGAAGTTCTATTTAACCCAATTTTTCAATTAATAATTTCATTCTTTTTGAAATTAAGAGGTCTTCTCAGTTTAAAGACTGTGTCACAGTGAATTTGATTTATTAAGAAAAAATATTTTTTTACGAAGCATATAAAATTACACACATCTTCACTTTGAATATATTTCTATTTAATAGCAGGTTTTGATTTATTTGTTAAAATTAGGCATTAAACAATTAATGGTATTTCTAATAATAAACAATGTGAATAATTTGTACAGTACTTTAAAAATTTCATCCAGATTTTGTATCTATTTTCTAATTTGTTCCTCTTAATAATTACATCTGGTAAGGAATGTACTAGTGCTTGTTTTTGACAGATGAGGAAACTGAGGCTCAAGGTCATTGGGCCAAGTTCAACAAATGAAGCACAGTCAGAAATAAAACCAGAGTTTACTGGTTTCAATACCTGTAATTTTTTTTCTTGCGTACTGTAGTTTCCCACATTTTGGGCTTCTGAGTCTTAAAAAGGCTATGAATTAATTGCAATAGAATAGTAAATCCTATCAGTTTATATGAGAAATCAAGAGACTAAAGAAATTCATTCTCATCCATGTATTCACTATTATTCCTCCATTCAGTTAAGATGCTATTATGAGATGTATAGTGCAATCTCATTTAAGAGGGTAATTAATTCACAGGTTTTTTTTGTCATTAAGCATTTTCTTTAACTATTATATGGAGTATCTTTTACTGTTATTATTTTTTAACATGGAGAAAGAATCCTTGCTGCCTCCTCCTCTGGAAGGAAAATCATCAACTGTTTTAAATAAAATGCAAGTCAATCAATTGAAAATAACATTGCAGAGAAAGTTTGTTTTTTGTTTTTTTTAAAAAACAAAACTTCCAGCTAGGTGCAGTGGCTCATGTCTGTAATCCCAGCACTTTGGGAGGCTGAGACGGGTGGATCATTTGAGGCCAGGAGTTCGAGACCATGCCTGGGCAACATGGCAAAACCCTGTCTCTACTAAAAATACAAAAAAAATTAGCTAGGCATGGTGGCCCACGCCTGTAAACCCAGCGACTCTGGAGGTTGAGGCATGAGAATTGCTTGAACCTGGGAGGCGGAGGTTACAGTGAGCTGAGATCATGCCGCTGCACTCCAGCCTGGGTGACAGAGCGAGATCTTGTCTCAAAAACAAAACAAACCAAAACCAAAACCAAAACTTCCTTCTGGTTACTATTTTGGAAGCCTGTGGTTTCTTTGTAGTTCAAAGTATTACTTGTAGTTTGCACCCCAAAGCTTGGGATTCTCAAATTGACACAGAAGACCAGATTTTCCTTTTGACGAAGCTGTTTTTGAGACAGGATACAAAAGTTCTTTTATTTTTGCAACTGCTCTGAAAATCTTACAAAATATTATAATATTTAAGGTTAGGTGATCCAGAAAACAAACAAAAACATCTTATATTTTTCATGAACTAAAAACTAGTTCTGCTACTGTTGTACAAAATGATAAAATCTTTCCAGTTAACTCCTCAATAAAAAGAAACAGCTTTTGAATTAAGGTTTAAAAAAAATCTATATTATCTTGGGCCAGAAGAAAACAATGGCAGACCAGGGAGATGATAACTGCGCAAGAGATGTGTGAAACAGCAAAGAGAATCATGTCAGCCCCCTCGGGCTCTTCTTTCCATCCCCCTCCACACAAATACCTCATCACTGGGACACTTTTGACTGAAAGAAAATGCTATTAAAATTGTATATTTTTAAATTTTTAATTTATATCTGGTATATATTGGTCAGTCTGCCCCTAAAAAACAGGAGTAGGGTTCAGTAAGGTACATTTTAGAACAGTTAAAGAATTTTTAAAATTCCTCTTCCACTCTCACAGTTGAGCTTTGACTACCTGTATTAGCAAAATGGTATGCAAATTTAGTTGCTTTCTTGTTCAAAGACAGCAAGAATAAGAAATGCCTTTCAGTATGTGTTAGAGTGATACTTCCATTAACCCTTGTGTTTTAGCTTTTTCAAATGTCTCAGCATTATAGATAAGTGGTTGACAGAAGGAAGTCTTGCCAAATATGCAAATGAGAGAAACAATTACAATAAAAGGTTATTTTATATAAAAATGAATGTATTCTATTTCTTAAGGGAAATAAAAAGGAAGTTCAATTTAAAAAGATATTTTTATAAGAATTAATATGAATATATATTTTCAAAGTATTTAACATCTTTCCCCAGTTGCTTTTCATGAATCTCACCATTGCTTGGTACTGTACTTTTTGTTCCATTTAATTAATTTTTTTCTGTGTTGCTATTTCTCACTGGTTAATAATTGGCAAATTTATAAAAAAATTAAAATGACCTTAAAAAGATAAAAATTTATAAAAGAAGAACATTTATTTTAAAAGATGCAAAGCTGACTATTCTGTAGATTAAAAAACAGAGATTTTTCTCCCTCATGAAATGAAGGATATACTGAGCGTATTAGTCAGCATTCTCCAAGCAGACAAAACCAATAGGATATATCTATTAATGTATTTGTCTGTCTCTATATCTCATCTCTCATCTCTCTTTATGTCTATCTATAGATAAATATGTTAGGGAAAATTTATTAGGGGAATTGGCTCATGTGATTATGGAGGCTGAGAAGTTCCAAGACAGCCCTCTGCAAGTTGGATGCTGGAAGCATGGCTCAGTCCAAGTTTGAAGGTCTAAGAACCTGTGGGGGCCACTGATATAAGTCCTAAAGTCCAAAGGCTGAAGAGCCTGGGTTTCTGATGTACGAGGGCTGGAGAAGAAGAGTGTATCCTGGCTCAAGAAGAGAGAGGGATCAATTTGCCTTTCCTCTGTTTTCATTCTGTCAGGGCTCCCAGTTATTTGGATCATGTCTGCCTATATTGAGGGTGGATCTTCTCCACATAGTCCACTCACATTCACATGCCAATCTCCTCCAGAAGCAACCTCACAGACACACTCCTTAAAATAATACCAGTTATCTAGCTATTTCTTAATGCAGTCAAGTTAATACCTGAAATTAATCATCACACTGAGATTTCTACAGAAGATTCCAAAAGCACCCAGGAAAATAATTCATTATTTTTAAATTTAAAAAATACACAAAGTAAGATTTAATACCCAGAAAAATGGCTGACACAATAACATAAATACAGATTCCCCTCTTTTTAAGAATTTAAGGATGCTAGAACTGACAAACTATATTTAGAACATTTTAGATATTGAAAGAATAAGGAAAGCAGCTGGTAAAGTTTAAAGAATATAGCTGGAACTACACTTTTCAAGCTTTTAGATGGCTCACTTGGTTTTTATTTATGAAAACTTATATATTATTTAAAACTTTGTACTCTACTTGAGGACAAACAAAATAGTCAATTCTTGTTATTCATGGTAAAGTTCTGTAAACATCGAGTTAGCAAATACAAAACTATTACTCCCGGGAAATACAGGATTAGGTTCCTGAAAGCCTCTGGTCACATTTTCATCAGTTGATCAGTACATAACCTTGTTGTATGTTCATTTCTGTTTAAAAACACCCCATTTAATATACATTGCTAGTTCATTAACATTGAACTCAGTGGCTGACAGTACTATAACTCATGTCTGAATGAAGCTTCGCTAACATACCTGTCTTCTCTGTGAGGCACATCACAACCTCCTTGCACTTAGAAACACTAGACAACACTTCAGTACTGTGCTTGGGGACCATCTTAAACAATGAGATTACAAAAAAAAAAAAAAAAGCACAAAAATTGGCACTAAATAGACCACAAAAAGACACATTTATAGTATGACAGTTGAAAAAGAAGACAGAGATTCACCTTGTTCAACTTCAGCTGGAAATGTGTGACTCAAATTTTCACTGATCTGTGCATTCCCGCAAATGACTATGAAAATGCTTGGGGATTCCAAATTAATTTTAGGGAGTAGGCTAATTTGAAAATATGGAATCATGAATAAAATGAGATTGTATCTTGTTCACCTTTGTGTCACTACTGTCACTACTGATTGTAATATTTTCTGTCATGTGGTAGTAGTTCAATATATATGCATATATATTGAATAAATGGAAATAGTGTTCCTTAATTTTTAAATGAACCCCATTGTATAGTCCTATTTTGTTTTACGCTCTTGAGAAGTTTGTGATAGTCTGTAAATATTCAGTTAGTTTTCAAATATAAACATTTTATAATAATATAAATGCTTGTTTTGTTAGGCTTACATTTCCCTTTGGAACTTTGAAGATATTGCTCCCTTATCTTTGGCATTTAAAATTAATACAAATTCTGATGCCACTATAAATCTCAGTCTTTTGTGGTATTAATGCCCCTCCCCTCCCTACTTTGGAAGCTTTTAGGATATTTTCTTTTGCTTGAAATTCTGAAAATTTATAATATGTATTTATACTCCTTATAATATGTACATTCGACTCTGGAATGTTCATATCTTTTATCAGTTTGCGGAAATTTTCTTCTTTTATTTCTTTGGTTGTTTCTTCTCCATTCTTTGTTATTATTTCTGAAAAATCCTATTAAATATGTTCTAAACTTCTGAATCCAGTTGATGTATTTCCTGAAGTTTTGAAAATACATTCCTCTTTGTCCTTTTATACAGTGTTCTGGGAGCGTAAGTTGACTTACATTTCCAACTAACATTTATTTTCAGCCATATTTATTACACTATTCAGTCCATCATTTGAAAAATTATATACATCTTAATTTTGAATTAAGTTTTATATATGGCATGAAGGGTACACCTTCATTCTTTTGTGTGTGGATATCTAGTTGTCCCAGCACCATTTGTTGAAATGACTATTCTTTTCCCATTGAATAGTCTTGGCACCCTTGTCAAAAATCAGTTGATCATAAATGTAAGGGTTTATTTCTGGACTCTTAATTCTATTTCGTTGATCTGTATGTCTTTCCTTACA
The DNA here is from genome assembly GCF_028858775.2 of Pan troglodytes. Taxonomy (NCBI): domain Eukaryota; kingdom Metazoa; phylum Chordata; class Mammalia; order Primates; family Hominidae; genus Pan; species Pan troglodytes. The sequence goes on from NC_072401.2 coordinate 18,546,569, forward strand.
TCAGTACTACACTGTCTTGGTTACTGTCGTTTTGTTTGAAGTTTTGATATCAGGAACATTTCCAACTTAGTTCTTTTTTAAGATTGATTTGACTTTTCTAGGTTCCTTACATGTTCATATAAATTTCAGAATCAGCTTATCAATTTCTGCAAAAAAAAAAAAAAAGGCAGCTAGGACATTTTTTTTGAGATGGAGTCTCAGTCTGTCATCCAGGCTGGAGTGCAGTGGTGTGATCTTGGCTCCTTGCAATCTTCACCTCCTGGGTTCAAGCAATTCTCCTGCTTCAGCCTCCTGAGTAGGTGGGATTACAGGTGGATGCTACCACACCCAGCTAATTTTTGTATTTTTAGTAGAGACAGGGTTTCACTATGTTGAACAGGCTGATCTCAAGCTTCTGAACTCAAGAGGCCTTAGCCTCCCAAAGTGCTGGGATTACAGGTGTAAGCCACAGCGCCCAGCCCACAGGTGGGATTTTGATAGGAATTACATAGAATCTGTAGATCCATATGTTAAAAACACTAAGCCTTCCAAATCATAAATAAATGGTGAATGTGTGCATTTTTATCTTATTTCTAATTTTAGGGGGAAAACACCCAGTCTTTCACTGTTAAGTATAATGTTAACTCTGGATTTTTTTTTTTTTTAGGGTATATTTATCAGATTAAGGAAGTTTCTCTCTACTCCTAATTTAAGTGTTTTTTACAATGACTGGATACCAAATCTTATCCAATGTTTTTTCTATACTTATTGAGATGACCAAGTAGTTTTCATCCTTTTTTCTATTAATATGGTGTTTTATATTGATTAATTTTTCTGCATTAAAACAAACATGCATTCCTATGATAAAATCTGCTTGGTCATAATTGTACTCCTGGCCTCCAACATAACATTTTTTTTTTTAAAAAAGATACAGGTTCTCACTCTGTCACCCAGGCTGGAGTGCAGTGGTGCACCTCGAATGCCTGGGCTCCAGTGATCCTGCCACCTCAAACTCCCAAGTAGTTGGGACTACAAGCATGAACAACCATGCCCAGTAAATTCTAATTTTAATTTTTCTTGGTAGAGCCAGGGTCTTGCTATGTTGCCAGGGCTGGTCTTGAAGTCCTTGCCTCCAGCAATCCTCCTGCCTTGGTCTCTCAAAATACTGGGATTATAGGTGTAAGCCACTGTGGCTTGCCTTTCTTTTTTTTTTTTTTTTAACATAGCCATTTATAGCTATAAATGTCTCTCTAAGCAGTACTTTAGTTGCTATGTTGCATTTTTATTTTCATTAACCCCAAAATATTTTTTAATTACATTGTGAGTTCTTTTTTGACCGGTAGATATTTATAGTATGTTAATTTCCATATATTTGTAAAATTTTCAAATTTTCTTCTTCTTGTTTTGATTTCTAATTTCATTCCATGTGGTCAGAGAATATACTGTGTATGATTTTAATTATTTTAAATTTATTGACACCTGCTTTATGGCCTAACATGATTTATTTTGGAGAATATTCTACATACACTTGAGAATATGTGTTCTGATGTTTTTAATGGAGTGGTATTTAGATGTCTGTTTGATCTAGTTGGTTTATAGTATTGTTTAAGTCAAGTCCTGTATTTTATTCTTGATCTTATGCCTAGTTTTTCAATTTCTGAAAGTGTAGTATTGAGTTATGCAATCATTTTTGTGAATTATTGATTTCTATCTTCAAAACTGTCAGTTACATGTATTACCAGTGATCTTTTATTCTCATGTGGATTTAAGGTACTTTTTAGTATCCTTTTATTTCAGCTTAAATAACTTTTTTTTAGTATTTTGTTTAGGGCAGTTCTGCTTATGATAAATTCCCTTGGTTTTTGTTTATCTAGGAAAATCTTTAGTTCTCCTTTGTTTTGGAAGGATAGTCTTAATGGATATGGAATTCTTGGCTGATATTTTTCTTTCAGCATTTTGAATACATTATTTCATTGCCTTCTGGCCTCCATGGTTTCTGATGAAAAATCAGCTGTTCATCTCATTTAGGCTCCCTTGTGAGTGATGAATTGCCCCTTTCTTGTTGCTTTCAAGATTCTGCTTTTGGCATTGCCTTTCAACAATTTATTTATGGTGTGTTTAGGTGTAGATCTCTTTACATTTATCCTACCTAGAGTTTATTGAAATTTTTAAATAAGTAGGTTAATGTTTTTTATTAATTTCAGGAAGTTGTTGGTAATTATTTTCCCCCCTTATCTCTTTCTTCTCCTTCTGCAACTTTCCTTATGTGTATATTGGTACTCAGTGGTGTCCCACTTGATGGTTTTCATTAGGGTTTCTTCTTATTCCTCACACTGAGTGATTTCACTTGACCTATTTTCAAGTTCCCTGATTCTTTTCTTCTATCATCTAAAATCTGCTGGTGAGCCTCTATAGAGAATCTTCATTTCAGTTATTGTACTTTGCAACCTCAGAGTTTCTGTGTGGTGCCTTTTGTTGTAATTTTAATCTATTTATATTCTCCATTTGGTGAGACATTGTTCTGATGCTTTCCTTTAAATTTTGTGACATGATTTCCCTTACTTCTTTGAACATATTAATGATAGCTGTGTGCATTACAGAATTAACTCAGTGGGCTTGGGATGTTTAAACCCTGCACATTACAAAGAAAAAATTGGCCCTGGGAGATAACCTCTAATCTCTCAGAATATCCTGCCTGATAAGATTGTCTTTGTATACCTGGTGCCTTGAGCCAGTCCAGATAGATTATGCTAGCAATATGCTTCATGGTGAATGCCTGCTTTTGTTTCCCTGGGGCTGTAGGCTATGCTGTATCAGTTTGACCACTGTGAGGAGGTGCTGGAGACTATGTAGGTAAGATGAGTCACATGGGTGCCTCGTGTCTACATGATTAACTCCCAGTAAAAACCTGGAACTCCAAGGCAGGGGTTTGCTTCTCTGATTGGCAATACTTAAGATACACATTGTCATAGGTCATTGCTGGGAGAACTAAGCTCTGACTGTATGACTCCACTTGGAGTGGACAACTGGAAACTGGGGCCTTGTAGCTCTTGGACTCTGCTGTATGTACTTTTTCCCTTTCCTGACTTTAATTTGTATCCTCTCTTTTTAATAAACTATAATCATGAGAAAGACAGCTTTCCTGTGTTCTGTGAGTCCTAGTGAATCACCGAACCTGAGGGTAGTCTTGGGGACCCTCAATCCACTTTACTTCCTAGGAAGTAACCCAAAGTTTGGGTTTCCTCAGGGACAATTTCTATTCATTGCCCATTTCCCCCATGTATGGACCACACTTTCCAGTTTCTTTTCATGTGTCATAATTTTTGGTTGAAAACTGGATATTTTAAACAATATAATATGGCAATTCTGAAAATCAGATCCTCCCTCCTTCCTTCCCCATGGTATGTTGTTGTTTATGTTTGTTTTTGTTGCTCTTGCTCTGTATTTATTGAGTGATTTTCTTGAACAAATTCTGTAAGGTCAGTATTTTTTGCCATGTGTGGCCTATTAAGTCTCTGCTCAGCATAGTGGTCAGCTAAGACAGGAATTTCCTTGAACCCTTCAAACCTAGTGGTTCTACCAGCTTTTGCCAAACGGTTATGCGCATGTTTTGGCACACTTCCAATATTCAGGTAGTTCCATTTTGTTTTTGCCTTCACTTCCTGCTTGCACAGAGCCTCAAGTTCCACCAGACATCAGTTCTTTCCTGGGCATTTGCACAGCCCTATGCATGTACTTTACCTTCTAGATTCACAGGAATATATTGGTGCCTTCTCAAAGCCTCCTGTGGACACTCATGACTCAGCATTTAAAATTTTTTTTAGAAAAGTTATTTAGTCAGCTTCTTGTTTATTTGCCCCTGCTGTTAATTCTAACTTGGACAGTTGTGATATTAAATAATTGTCACTGGTTTTTATTTCAACAAATGCTCTGGGGAAAAGGCAACAGCTAACAGCTCCAAGTGAGGTCAAACAAAGACAAATTCTATGAGTGGAGGTTTCTAGGGAGCTGCCATAATAATAAGAATGCTCTTCTAATGAAGATTTGCTGGGCACTCTAAGCATGTTCTGCCTCATCCACTGGCTGTAGGCTGTTTTTCACAGTTATTATAGTTGCAAGACTGTTGGTTTTCAAAGCCGCTATGGAACTAGCGATAAGGAGATGGGAATAGGGCAAGTGAAAATATCACAAGGTTCACATTCTTACTGAGCTTTGATCATTTTTCCTTAATAAAAACTCCTTGGCTTGTCTTAAGCCTTTCACTAATTTCCAGAGTTCTGAGATGTTGATTTTGATAATTTTTGCCCGTGTTCTCTTTGCTTTTATGTAGGAGCTTGCCTTCAAAAGTCCTTATTCTGCTATTCCAGAAAGTTTTCTTCTACTCTTCTGTTTTTGTTTTTGCTGTTGTTTATTATAAGTGTTTAGCGACTCTTGTCTATTCATCTTTGTGTTGGAAGAAATCCTTTTTGCTTCAGTATGAGTGATGATTTGGTTATGAAATTTTGTGATTATGGGTGAAAGGCAAGATGTGTACGTAAGTAGGTTACACTGAACTTACAGATATGGGGGCCTGGGTGGAACTAGCAACCCCAGTCACTATCCTAACTCTCTCTCACAAGAATTTTCATAGGCCAAAGTGGTGAACCCACTGTTTATTATTCAACAGAAGGAAGTATGGAGGAAGGGATGACTTGCATAGCTGCTCTGATTGCTGTTCTCTCATTAGCCACCCTGATGAGTGTGGGAGGGCTTCGGCTCCTTGTACTGGTTGTATCTGACCCAGAACACTACTAGAACTTCCACAGCACCCCTCCTCAGAGCGTATTTTGTGCCGTGGTTCCCTCTGTTAATCTGATCCCTTTTCTTTTCTTTTTTTTTTTTTGAGATGGAGTGTTGCTCTGTCTCCCAGGCTGGAGTGCAGTGGCGCAATCTCGGCTCACTGCAAGCTCTGCCTCCCGAGTTCACACCATTCTCCTGCCTCAGCCTCTCGAGTAGCTGGGACTATAGGTGCCCGCCACCACGCCCAGCTAATTTTTTGTACTTTTAGTAGAGATGGGGTTTCACCATGTTAGCCAGGATGGTCTTGATCTCCTGACCTCGTGATCCGCCCGCCTCAGCCTCCCAAAGTGCTGGGATTACAGGCGTGAGCCGCCGCTCCTGGCTGATCCCTTTGCTTTTTATATTTCTGGTCCACTGATGATATGCTTACTTCTGGCCATTGACATCAAAATAATTTCTTTATCCTTTTCCATTCCTTCTCCCTTTTGTTGTCGTCTTCTTTTTTTCATCCTCCACCTTCTCTTCCTCTTTCCCTCTTCTTCCTATATATTTCTTCTATGATTTCTATAGATTGGGGTGGATAGGAAGGGGAAGTTGGCCTTGTTCACTATCTTAATCCAAGTCTTTGCCCTGTGTAGAATAGTAAAATGTAAGGAACTTCTAAAATGCGGAATGATTAACTAAATTGAAGCACACCTACATAATGGTACATTGTACAACTGTTAAATAGATATGTTCAAAAAATGCTTAAAACCATGCAAAATTTGGATGATGTAAGAAGTATAAAAAGCAAGATTTAAGAGTGTATTTATAAAATAATCACAATAATGAACAAAAGAAAGCATGATTAAATTCCTAGGAAGAAGAACTAGATGGAATATGCCACAATATTAATCAAACATCAGGAGTATAATATTAAAATATGTATCCTATCCCTTGAAGATTAGTTAGTAGCTAAGATTAGTTAGTGGTTAAGCCAAGACCTGTAACTTCTTACAGGCTGTAGTCCCTAGGCAATTGGTGGCTTCATTTTGGACTTTGTCGCCCTTGCTCTCTCAGTTACAGACACACTGGCTTCATTTCTTGTTCCTTGGATACGTTGAACTTGCTTCTACCTCAGGGCCTTTCCCTTACTGTTTCCTATGCATGATCCATCATTTCCTAGGTATCCTTGTGGCCTAGTCCCTTATTTCATTCAGGTTTCTAATCTAATGTTACCTCATCAGACTATCCTATAAAAAATAGCATCTCTGTCTTCACTATCACTCTGTGTCCCCTTACATTGTTTTTTTCTTCACAACACATTATTATCTCAATATGTTTACTTTTTCCCTCTTGGTACATATAAATGCCACAGAAACAGCAACTTTGTTTTGTTTTCTACTCTATTTTCAGAACAATGCCTAGCCCATAGTAGACACTTAATAAATATTTGTGAAATAAATAATTTTATGAATGAATACCTGACAAAATAGGCAACCTGTTATTTTAGTCTATCATTTTAATTAAAAAATATATCCAGGCCGTAACTTCCTATTGAAGTTTGGGGAGTTAATATGGTAATAAGTATGGGAATAATAGTGTTTTAAAATGTAGATTTCTAAGCTCCATTTTTACAATGCATATTTTATCTAATAACTGCTAACAATGATTGAAGCTCTCATTCTGTTATGAGGTTGGCTTTTTGATTTGCCAGAAAACTTAAATAAGGTAAATGAGTATGTAATAATTTGTTGAGTGCCTACTCTATTGTATTTTTATACATAAACCTAATTAATCTTTGCTACATACATATGAAACAGATATTACTATCCTCACTTTTTAGATGAGGCAGCTCAGGCTGAAGAAGATTAATTATATGCCCAATGTTACAAAGAACATAACTCATGAAGCCTGGGTTCAAACCTAGGGTTCTCAAACTCTTAAGTCCTGGGCTTTCTTCCTAGATTGATTCATTAGTTAAAAAAATATTTAATGAGCACTATGTGTCAGGTTCTGTTTTATGCGCTAGGAACACAGCAGTGAACAAAACAGAAAAAATACTCATGGCTTGTTACATTCTAGAGGAGGTGGCAGGAGAGACAGAAAAACAATAAATTAATAAGGAAAAAAATAGAACATGTTAGATAATGATGAGTGCTATGGAGAAAATAAAGCAGGAGGAAGACAGGGTGTTTTGGAAAGGGCATTGGTAGCATTGGTGTAATATTTTAAATAAGGTGGTTAAAGATGATGTCAATGAGAAAGTGACACCTGAGATGAGATAACCTGGGGAATGAGCATCCTTAGCAGAGAGCACAGCAGGTGCAAAGGCCCTGAGGCTCATGGGTGCCTGATGTATTTGAGGACAAGCAAGGAAACTATTGTGGGTGGAATGGAATGATCAAGATGGAGAGTGTCAGATCAATTTCAGGCAGGTAAAGGAAGGAAATAAGACAGAGCTTTGTAGGACATCGTAAGGGCTTTGGCTTTTACTGTGAATGAAATGAGAAGCTATTAGACAGTTTTGAGCAGAGGACTGAAGTGTTGTGATTTATGCTTTAAAATGATTCATATGATTTATGTGTACTGAACAAGCTTGTCTCAAAAGAGCAACTGTTTGTTTCTAATTCATCTTACATTTGAGATGCCTGACATCTTGAGGAGAAATACTGAGCAGGCAATAGGATATAGAGTCTGTAATCGAGAGGAGAGGTCTGAGTTGGAGATATAAATTTGGAAAAGCACATAGATAGTGTTTAATGTAATAAGTTTGGATGAAATCACTTAAGGAATGAGTGAAGATGGGGAAGAGGTCCAAAGATTGAGACCTGGGGCTCCAACATTAAGAAGAACCAGCAAAGGAGGCTGAGAAGGCTCGCTCTGCAAAGCAGGAAGACAACCAGAAGAATGGGATGTCCCAGAAGCCAAGAGAAACACGTACTGGAAGGATGAGGGAATTGTCAGTTGTGTGAAATGGTGCAGAACTGGCATGTGTGAAAGAGAGAGGAGAGAAGTATTTGGGGGATTATATTCCTTTGTTTTAGCTAAGAAGGTTTTCTTTCCTCCCAAAGTCTCTGTAAGCTCAGCCATGTGGTGATGTAAGGTGATGGGCTGGGTTGTGCTCTATGGTTGACTTGTTTTTGGTATGTGTAATCTCCCTGTTCCTACTCTGCCATGATTATTGATGATCCTGGCGAGCAACGTTTCCATGGGGATGTGTGCATTTGCTATGTCTGGCTTGTAAACAGTAAATACAAATGCTGCTTTATCAATTTACAGTACAATTGCCCTATGGCCAAAAGCAAAGTTGGAAGTCTGCCTCTCACTGCCTTCAGGATAAAGGCCAAACTTGGGAGCATGCCACATCAGCTTTCAGAAGATGGCTTTACATCTTACCACTCTCCCACTTCTCCACCTCCCCTACCTCCCTCCACCTCTCTTCCCTGCCACACACTCCTATGCTCCTTTCACCCTGGACTCTAGGGACATTGTGCTTGTGCCTCTTCATATATGCTATTCCTTAGGCTTGCCATGCCCAACTCTGCTTTTGTTCTCAGGAAAGTACCACTGATGTTCTGAAGTCCAGCTCATGTGAGATTCCACTGTGAAACCTTCCTGATCCCCAGGCTAGAGTACTTATTCTTTTCTCTGCTTCACCTTCTTTTATTGTATTTCCGCTATAGTCTCTAATTACTCAACCCAACATTCATCTAGATGTTGCTGTGAATGTATTTTATAGATGGGATTAACATCTACCATCAGTTGACTCTAAGGGGAAACTGTTCCAAATAATTGGGGTGAACCTGATCCAATAAATTAAAAGGCCTTAAAAACAGAACCCAGGTTTCCCTGACAAAGAAGAAACTCCGCCCATGGACTGCAGCATCAGCTTCCGCAGGAGAGTTTCCATCCTGTGCTTCCTGACATCCTGCCCTACAGATTTCAGATTTGCCTAGCCAGGTCATTGTGTGAAATTGTGTTAGCCATTTCCTTGCAATAAATCTCTCTCTGTCTCTGACTTTCTTTCTCCATACAACACACACACACACACACACACACACACACGTGTACATGTACATACGCACACAAATCCTACTAGCTCTATTTCTCTGGTGGAACCCTGATTGATACAGAGAGCAAATTAAAAAAGTGACTATAAAAGGAGACAAAAAGAAAGTAGCTGAGTAAAGGGAGGGAAGAATATAGTATCATAATAGAAAATATGTAGAAAGGCGGAAGAGTGGAAACATCAAAGGAATTGAAGGGTTAATTGTCATCCTTTAAGACTCTGCTTAGATGCTTCCTCATCTACACAATCTTCCTTTCTCCAGGTATTCTTATTCTCTCTTGCCTCTTGTCACCTATCATAGCACAAGTATTATAATTTCATGTTGATACCTTTGTGATTCCTGTTTTGTGAGTTTAAGACCTCAGAGGATAAATTCATCTTTCTATCCCTAGCACCTAGCTTAGTGCTTGGCTTATAACAGGGGCAGAATAAACATTGGATAATAAGTCAATGAGAGTTTGCAGCCTTAGGTGCTCACAGATGCCCAGCTCAGGCCAGCCCATGGACCAGAGAAGGTTTTCTGAAGGAAGCAGCCTGAGTACCATCAGAGGGAAACTCCAGTCAGCTGTTCTAGCTCCTTCCCTCCATGCATTCATTGGCATCTTCAGGACCACACGATTTGCTGGGTCTCCTTGCCAGTATGTTTTGATCCTACCAACATACTTCCAGTGCCCCTAAAAAATGGCACTCAGTTCCTCCTACTTGAGACTGCTTCATGGAAAGATCCACAGGCCACTTAATACACTGTGGCAACTCTCATAAGGGCATCTGAGTTGAAGGGCTTGTGGATATTTCTATCTTCATTAAAGACTTTCCCTGGGCTCCTTTTATCCCTTTTGTTGACATCAGAGTTTGGACCATCTCTGGAGCACATAGATGTGCTGGATGCTTGTCGTCTCTTTGCAAGATGAGATGCAAGAACACTTTCCTGCAGGAAGGAGAAAGCAGAGGGTCTTTTGGAGGCAAAGGACTCTCTAGGGATGCTCTGAGGCATTCCATGTAGTGACTTCCTCTTGCAGATGGATTTCCCCTTTGACAGCCTGAGAGTGTGTCTTACTTGCGGGGAACAAGCATAGAAAAGGAGCTGCAAGACTGCTTCTTTCTCCCATAGGAATCTACAGCTTTTGAGCCTATTTCGTTGTGTCTGCCTCTCATATCTTCTTTGTTGGAAGTGAAAGGAAAGAGGAACCTCATGACTATTTATTGAACAGACAATTGTTGAAAGAACTAAAATTGATAGTAAAGATGAAAATACAGTACAATTGGAGAAATGGCTGATACTAGGATTAGGGCAAGGAATAATACATAATGAGCCTGTGATGTTTTACAGTGTCAGGAAGTAAGGAAATTCTGAAAAACAAAACAAAACAAAACAAAACACACACACACACACGTGTACATATACATACACACACAAATTGATGTGCATGTCAAAGGGGCACAGGAGCCAATTGAGAGAGCTGCCAATGGCCAAAGTGGGAAAAATTTGAGCAACAAGATAAATAAAATAGTACTGGATTATAGCTCACTGTACAAAATAAATATCCACTACTCCACACTGATATATATACATTGTTGAATAACTTAAAAAAAAAGGTAGAGAAGAGACAAATCTCCCATGCAGAAGAATTTCAAATAAATCGTGTAGATTCTCCATCCCAAAGGGGAGGAGCATAATCCTTCATTCCTTAAGTGTAGGCCAGACATAATATGTCCCAAAATGTAGAGACAGTATGGAAAGAGGAAGAAAAGCGTAACTTTACAGTAGATAAACCCGACAAGCACTGCTTCAGCTAGGTGATCAAGGTTGACATCAATAGTGATAAGTCATGCTGATAGTATGTGCCTTGGATATGATGTAGTAAGAAATGATCTTTTGCCTCTGTGGTCTTCCTCCAAAAATGCATAACTCCAGCCTAATAATACGAAAAACATCAGACAAATTCCAATACAGGATCATCCTACAATATGCCTGACCAGTACTCCTCAAAATTGTCAAAGCCATCAAAAATAAGGAAAGTCTGAGAAACTGTCACAACCAAGAAGAGCCTAAAGACACTTCATGACTAAATGTGATGTAGTATCCTGGATGGAATCCTGGAACAAAAAAAGGACATTGGGTGAAAACTAAGGAAATCTAAATAATCTATGGACATTAGTTAATTATTAATGTATCAATATTGGTTCATTAATTGTGCCATACTAATGTAAGATGTTAATAATAGGAAAAATTGTGTGTCAGGGAGGCTATTTGGGAACACTGTACTATTTTCTCAATTTCTCTATAAATCTAAAACTGTTCTAAAAAACCTATTTTTAAAATTTTATTTTTAATTTTAATGGGTACATAGTAAGTGTATATATTTATGGTTTACATAAGATATTTTGATACAGGGCATATAATGTGCAATAATCACATTAGGGTAAATGGGGTATTCATTACCTCAAACATTTATCCTTTGTGTTGCAAACAATCCAATTATATTCTTTTAGTATTTCAAAAAATACAATTAAATTATTATTGACTATAGTATTTGTGCTATAAACACTAGATCTTATTAATTCTTTTAAACTATTTTTTGTACCCATTAACCATCCCTACTTTCTCCCTATGTCCCTCACTACCCTTCCCAGCCTCTGGCAACCATCCTTCTACTCCCTATCTCCATGAGTTCAATTGTTTTAATTTTTAGCACCCACGAATACATGAGAACATGTGAAGTTTGTTTTTTCTGTGCCTAGCTTATTTCACTTAACATAATAACCTCCAGTTCCATCCAAGTTATTGCAAATGACAGGATCTCATTCTTTTTTTATGGCCAAATAGTACTCCATTGTGTATATGTACCACATTTTAAAAAAATCCGTTTGTTGATGTTTCCAAATTTTGGCTACTGTGAATAGTGCTGCAATAAACATGGGAGTGCAGATATCTCTTTGATATCCTAATTTCCTAGCAGTGGGATTGCTAGATCATACGGTAGCTCTATTTTTAGTTTTTTGAGGCATCTCCAAACTGATCTCCATGGTGGTTGTGCTAAATTACATTCCCACCAACAGTGTATTAGGGTTTCCTTTTCTCCACATTCTCACCAGCAGTTGTTATTGCCTGTCTTTTGGATAAAAGCCATTTTAACTGTGGTGAGATTTTTAAAAATCTATTTTAATTGACAAGCAAAACCTAATTAAACTAAAGAGCTTCTGCACAGCAAAAGAAATGATCAACAGAGTAAACAGACAATCTATAGAATGAGAGAAAACATTTGCAAACTATGCATCTGACAAAGGTCTAATATCTGGAATCTATAAGGAACTTAAACAATTTAACAAGCAAAACACAAATAACCCCATTATAAGATGGGCAAAAGACATCAACAGACACTTCTCAGAAGAAGACATACAAGCGGCCAACAAATATAGGAAAAAATGCTCAACATCACTAATCACCAGAGAAATGTAAACCAAAACCACAATGAGATACCATCTCACACCTATCAGCATGCCTATTATTAAAAAGTCAAAACACAACAGATACTAGCAAGGCTGCAGAGAAAATGCAACACTTACACATTGTCGGTGGGAATGTAAATCAGTATGACCACTGTGGAAAGCAGTTGGGAGATTTCTCAATGCAGTGAAAACAGAACTACCATTTGATGAAGCAATCCCATTGTTGGGTGTATATCCACAAGAAAACAAATTGTTCTACCAAAAATACATGTACTCGTGTGTTCATTGCAGCACTATTCAGAATAGCAAAGACATGGAATCAACTTAAATGCCTATTGATGGTGGATGATATAGACAAAATATGGTACATCTGCACCCCGGAATACTACACAGCCACAAAGAGAATGAAATCATGTCTTTTGCAGAAACATGGTTGCAGCTGGAGGCCATTATCCTAAGTGAATTAACACAGGAATAGAAACAAAATACCACATGTTCTTACTTATAATGGGAGCTAAACAATGGACATAAAGATGGCAACAATAGACACTGGGATATTCTAGAAGGGAAAGGTAGGCAGCAGGGCAAAGCTTAAAAAACTATTGGGTACTATGCTTAGTAACTGGGTAATAGGACCCATATCCCAAACCTCATCATCACACAATGTATACAGGTAACAAGCCTGTATCTGTATCCTCTGAATTTAAAATAAAAATTGAAACTATATAAATATAAAAGAAAAGGTGAAACTCTATACCCATTAAATATTAACTCCCCAAGCTTCCCTTCTTTCAGCTCCTAGTAACCATCATTCTTCTATATGTTTCTATGAATTGGACTACTCCAGTTACCTTGCGTCAGTGGAGTCACACAGTATTTGTCTTTTTTGTGATTCGCATATTTTACTTAGCATAATGTTTGCAAGTTCTATGTTGTAACATGTATCAGAATTTTCTCTCTTTTTAAGGCTGAATAAAATTATGTTGTATATTTATAAAATTAAAAAATCTTATTTTTAAAAACTGAGAAGAAAAGAAAAAAGCATAAGAGCTTGCTATGGTTGTATAAGTGTGTAGAATTAGGTGCACACACACACACAGACACAATCAACACCTTATGACAATCTGCTAAAATGAAAGGTAAGATATTGCATGGTAATTATGAGACGTCACCTGCTTCTTACCTCAGATATCTTTCTGGTAAGTCTTTGTCTACCGGAGCTTGATCACTCTTTCTCATGTCCATTATTTCTTGGAGGGAAAAGGACAGGAAGAGAGAGAGGGAGAGGAGAGGAGATGCTGGGTAGTATGTTTATGTGGAACACTTTCCCGTCTTCTTCAAATTGACTCATTGGTTAAGATTTTATTTCTTATGGTTAAGATAATATAAGGTAATCGTGAGGGAAAAGGGTAAACAGCTCACAGACAAAACTCTTAGGATCTCCTAACCCTCACTTTTCAAATTCACAATTGCTTTGAATGAAAAGGAGAGTAGATAGTCTATTGAAGGAGATTATTACAGATGAGGTTTAATATGCCCTCTTGACATATCCTATTCAGTAGAGCCCAAGAGTGGTTGCAAATCCCCCAAAATGTTAAACTGAATTACTGAAAAGGATAAAAGTTTGGCAAAATGGTGAAAAAGAAAAACTGCAAGGGGTCCTCCTGGAGCCTTAGGTTTAGAGTCAGTTGTACCTGAATCAAGAGTTAAGAGGAACTGGAGTTTTTAAAGAACACACCACAAAACAAGTAAGCAGTTTATATTAACACGTATTTTCCAAACCAAAGTCAGCACACATGAACTAACAAGTATGAGGGCGTTTGGGGACAAAGGGGCAGAATACTTTTAACTGAGGCTACCTTGGGAAATCTGGGTCACAGAGTCAACAGAAAGTGAAGGGGTGATAGGCTATTGATCCTGCCTGTCCTGTCTCTTGTGATTGACATGTGTTAATCGCCAAACCAATATCCATACTCTCTTCTTCTTCTTTTTTCTTTTTTTAAAATTGAACTCTTCTTTTATTGGTTGGCAATACGACCAGCTTAAAAACAAACAAACAAAGAAACAAACAAACAAAAAACCCAAAACATTTCCCAGGCTCCCTTTCAGCTTGTGCAGCCATGGGATTGAACTGCATGAGACATATTATGTATAACATTTGGCGTGGTTATGTTCAACATTTAGCATGGTTCCTGGCACACTGTAAATAGTGGTAAATGGTGGTTATTATTGCAAATGAATTTTTAAAATTTCAAGTGTTATATAGTATAAAGGATCATTCTTCTGATTATAACTGTGCCAGTTATTAAAGTATTGTCTTTGAGCTCCAAATCCTCTTTTCTAGATTTGTCTCCGCAGTGTTGGGGCTAAGACTTTGCAAAACGTATTTCCGCTTTGTCAGCAGTTCCTCGTTGCTCTTCCATTAGGGGGCACTAGAGGGAGACTGCGCGTGGAGGAGGAAGAGGGTGAGCGCCCCTTCCTGTCTGGTTCTTGTTGGCTTCTGATCAGCTTCCTGTTCATGTGAGCTGCACTCTAGCAGTGCTTTTCCGTCCTGGCACTGGCAGTGCTTTTAAGAATTGAATCCAGTTTGCAGTTTCTCTGACACTTTCAAATATTGTGCTCCACTTCAGAGTCACTGGCACTGCCCATGCCTCATTTTTCAGAGGTCTGTGTCTCAGGCCTATGGGGCCTTTTCTCAACTCTTCTCAACAGTACCAGTTGAGCTGCACCCCCTCCTGAGAACTCTCACTTCTGCACAGGGCCACTCTTCCAAGCTTCTATGTTTTAATAATTCCAGCCTCTTCCTGTCAGCCCTAGGGGTGTTAGGTGTTGCCTGAAGAATTTTCAGGAATTTTGCAAGCAGCTAAACCATTGGTGGCAGACCCCTATTTGGAGCTCTGGCTGGTGTTCTGAGCCTGCATTGTACGCTGGTTCCAATGTCCCCAGACACGACATTGTATTGGGGTCCTGAGTCTTTTTCCTCAACCTGGTGGAAGGATTTACTTCATAGAATTTGGCAAATGGTACAAATAAGATTTCCTCAACTAAAGGGCAAGTTGTAATCACTTGGGAGCCTATCACTACTTTAGAGTTTATTTTTTATCCAATCAGTTACTCAGTTAACACAGTTAATAAAT
Organism: Pan troglodytes; assembly: GCF_028858775.2. NCBI lineage: Eukaryota > Metazoa > Chordata > Mammalia > Primates > Hominidae > Pan > Pan troglodytes. Next base: position 18,561,965 of record NC_072401.2, read on the forward strand.
TTATATTCATTTCACATAACTATTGTGGTTGTGTGTTCTGGATCGACCTTGAATGATATAAGAACCTTGTAGAGTTGTTAACCATCAACCCTGGTTGTACTCCAGGAAAACTGGTATATGTGTGTAATTTTCTTGACAGATAATTTTTTTTTTGAGACAGGATATCCCTTTGTCTTCCAGGCTGGAGTGCAGTGGCACGAACACAGCTCACTGTAGCCTTGATATTCCAGGCTCAAGTAATCTTCCCACCTCAGCCTCCCAGGTAGTTGGGACTACAGGTGCACACCACCATGCCCAGCTAATTTTTTTTTCATATTTTTTGTAGAGATGGGGTTTCTCCATGTTTCCCAGACTGGTCTCAAACTCCTGAGCTCAAGCAATTCACCCACCTCGGGCTCTCAAAGTGCTGGGATTACAGGCATGAGCCACCACTCTGGGCTGACAAATAACTTTTGTAAAGATTGCCTGACACCTAGAATATTAGAGACATTTGATTAATTGTGTTACTAACATTAGTTAACATCAGTAACATGAGTTGATGCTGGTTGAGTCTCCAGGAGATATATAGAAAGCAATCTTGCATGTTTTAGAATATAGTTTATAATTTTGTCTTTTGTGTAGAAGGGAATGAGATGTAGCTACTAATCACATTTTTGTTGAGCAAGGATGACACGTTTCTTGAAAAAAAATAAATCAAACATTGTTTTAAATATGTTAGGGTACTATGGGTCATAAGGTGTCCTATTATAAATCTATTGTAAAGGAAACAACCATTTCCTATTTTGGCACTGGTGTAGATTTTGTTTCACAAATCAGGTTTCTAAAAAGCAAGGTATACGTGATATCTCTTGATTCCTTAGAGATATACAGTCTGGATCTTTGGATAACTATATGCTTTCAGTTAAGGTTTTTGATCTCCATTTTAACTGCATAATTTTGCTTATTAGACTTGGAGAAACCTTTCGTTGGCTCTCCAAAGCTTTGATCTTGCTCAGTATGCCTATGTGAGTCTCCACAAGGTTATATTCTGAAAAGAGATGCCAACATTCTAATATAATCGTCAAAATGACTTGTAAGAAAAAGCAAACTTTTCATACAAATCCTACATTTAAAGATGCCTTCCTTCCAATAACATTCATTAAGGGACCATCTGTTTGCCTTTCATTATCATCTGGACCACTAATAAGCGAGTTTAATTTGAACAATGTTATTTGCCCGCTACTTCTAAATTTAGTGCTTTTCAAAGAAGTCAGCAAGGCTGGCCTCCAGGAAATAGTGACTTTGATGTAACATCTGGTATTCAGGGAGTTTCTGTGTAGTGCCCAACTAGTGGGTGGACCAAAGGGCAAAGGGAAGTCAAGTGACTTGCCCAGAGTCATGTAATTAGTTAATGACTTAACCTGGCATATCTGCGGTTTCTATCTGTGGCTAAAAGTCCTAGCCTGTGTATTTCTATTCTGTATGTTGTATAGATAATGTGTATGCAGACATAGCACCTCCTTTCCAGCTAATATTCACAAACAGATAAACGAATGTGTATTGATCGGTAAGACTAATTATAGACTTATTTATTTGCGTCTTTCTCTATGGCGCTCCCTCCCTGTATTTTGGGAAGGAAATAAATTTCCTTATATTAACCTTCCCTTCATTAAAAAATGGTTTGAATTAACAGGAAATTGTTATTGCCTGCAAAAACTTCTCTGTAAGTGAACTGATCTTTTTCCTTGCAAGAAAAATGGAAGGTTACATTGAACTAAGAGCCCACTTGATTTGCGGGAGACTGGAAGGCATCAACATTCAACCTTTTTTCCTTCTTAATTGTTTACCCCATTCTGCTTCCCTGGGCTGGAGATCAGAGATGTCAACACCTAAAATGTAAGATTATAAAGAAAGTTTGAGGTTATGATGCTTTTATTATAAAAAGCAATTCTTTTTTGCTACTTTACTGGGTCAATACATTTTATAATCAACGTGTCATTTTAATATCCTTGCACCAATTATAGCATAATATATTCCATCTGATTAGTACTTTTAACTTTAGTGATTTCACATCTATGATTTAATTTAATCTTCTCAGGTTTTTATTAAAAAATTATTTGCATATTATGCATATTGTATATGCTTAGAATTGTTTTTTCATTACCAAAATAACTGTTTCAAATTTTATACGGTCAAGCATATCTTAATATCTTAGAAATTAAGAAAATTAAAATTCTAATCTGAAAAATTGGAGTTTAAGTCTCAGCTCTACTGGCTGTGTGACCTTGAGCAAATTATTAGATCTTTGTAACTTCAAAGTCCTCATATGTGAAATATTTCACAGCATTGAGAGAATGAAATGAAATCACATGTAAAGCTGTTAGCACAGTGTTCTGATAAACGTTAAAAGGTCGGGAAATGGTTATTAATTGTTTTTCCCATTCTTTTTCTTTTTCCCTGTAAAGTATATTAGTGTTCTGTGCTGGTTCTTGCCTGACCCTTAGAGAGTTTATGAAAATCACAGACACATCATGGAATGAGAGGGCTCTTGAAAACCTTAGAAAGCTTAATTATAAAGTTAAACGGTGTGGTAGAGACTTGGTATTTAGTTGGACAGGATCCATTCCCTTTGCTTTGGGTGATGCCACCATGATTTACTTTAAGGTCATTCCTTTTGCTCTTTTCTGTGCAGTATTGGGACTACTGTCAGAAAGTGACATGGTCTCCCTTGGCCAAGGGCTGGGCATGAGACCCAAGCTGTTCCAATTGTGGTGCCTCTCCTGGAAATTTGAATCCTGGTGAAATAACAAAAAAATTGGAAAATGATTGAAGCCACTGGGGCCCTGAATTGATTATCCATCAGAAGAGCTATGTAGTACACTTGAGTGTCTAAGAGCAGCGACTTAGAGCCAGACAGCCTGGGTTTAACTCCTGGTTATATCACAGTTAAAGCAAGTTACTTATGGTTTAAGTGACCATAGCTAGGGCAAGTTACTTACCTTCTTTATGCCTCAGTTTTTTTTTTTATCTCTAAAGTGAAATCATTAATAGTACTGAATTCGCAGGGCTGTTGTGAGTATTAAATAAGTTAATACTATTTAATAGATGTTTAGTGAATATCTAAAGGGCTTAGAATGTACCTGGTATATATTAAGTAGAGTATGCATTATAACTGCAACTGCATATACTGGTACTATTATTACTACTCTGTTCTTGCCTCAAGATGCCCAAACCTACTCTCATTCCTGTTCTTCCCTAATTTTGGTTCTCTAGCCTTCCCTTTAATTCATTGCTTGAGGGCAGTGAACAAGAAGAGTAGTGGGGTCTGAGGGGCCATAAGCGGAAACCACGCAGGGCATGAATTAATAGTAAGGACGTTGGATTTTTTTCTAAGTGTAATGAAAGCAGTGATGTCCTGGAACTGGTTTACACTATTAATGAGACCTGATTGTTAGCTCCTCTTCCCAAGCTTGTGTCCAGTGATTTCAAGCTGGTTGTTAAATATTGACCAGCATACCAATGGATAGGAAGCTCTTGGATAAGGGAAGGAGAGTGGCACAATCTCATTTACCTTTTAGGAGGATCACCCTGGCTGCTCTGAGGAGAACAGTTTGCAGAAAGTCAGGAGTGGAAGCAGGGAGACCAGCTAGGAATCTATTGGTATAGTCCTGGGAGTGTTGATGCTGGCTCAGGGGTTGAGAGTGGTGATACAGTATTAACAAATAGTGAAATGTAGGACACATTTTAGAGTCAGAGTGACAGTATATGCTGATGAATTAAATGAAGGGTGTGCATGAAAGAAAGGAATCAAGAATGACTTTATATTTGGGTTCTGAGCAACTGGCTTAATGGAGATGCTGATTATTGAGATGGGGAAGGCAGAGAAGTAGCATATTGGTGTTGAAACTTGTAGTCAAAAATTGTAATTTGGATCTCTGTTTCCAGTGTAGAAAAACTGAGGAACAAAAAACAATAATCATTGGAAAGCGTGTTGTAGTCAGCTTGGGCTGCTCTAACAAAATGCCATAGACTATCTGGCTTAAACAATAGACATTTATTTCTCACAGTCCTGGAGGCTGGGAAGTCCAAGATCAAGGTGCTAGCAGATTCAGTGTCTGGTGAGGTCGCCCACTTCCTGGCTTGCAGACAGCTGCCTTTTCCTTGTGTCCTCACTTGACAGAGAGAGAGTTCCGGCTCTAATCTCTTCCTTTTCTTATAAGAACATTAATCCCATCATGGGCACCCGTCCTCCTGACCTCATCTAAACCGAATTACCCACCAAAGACCCCCACCTCCAAATACCATCACATTGGGTATGAGAGCTTTAACATTTGAATTTGGGGGAGATACAAACATTCAGTTCATAGTAACAAGTGACTATTGTTAAAAAGCCATAAAAGAGGACGATGAAACTAGGGATTTGTCAGTTGGTAGAAGCAAAGCACTGGTGAGAAGCCAGATTATAGTTGAGAGTGAAGAATTGAAATTAAAATCCTTGAGGTCAAGTGTTAGCCTATTAGACAGAGAGCTGGCCACTTCTTTCTTAAAGTCTAAATAGGTTTCCAACTAACATTAAAAATGTACCTATTGCAGGGCGGGAGTGGTGGCTCATGCCTGTAATCCCAGCACTTTGGGAGGCTGAGGCGGGTGGATCATGAGGTCAGGAGATCGAGACCATCCTGGCTAACATGAGAAAACCCTGTCTCTATTAAAAAAATACGAAAAAATTAGCTGGGTGTGGTGGCGGGTACCTGTAGTCCCAGCTACTTGGGAGGCTGAGGCAGGAGAATGGCATGAACCCGGGAGGCGGAGCTTGCAGTGAGCTGAGATTGCGCCACTCCACTCCAGCCTGGGTGACAGAGTGAGACTCCATCTCAAAAAAAAAAAAAAAAATTGTACCTATTGCATAAAGAGCTTGAACAAACATACGTACAGTGAATAAAAACATTTAATTATTGCTTTTCTAAGCTTACACTAGATTATCTCCAATGACTAAAGAAATTGCTGATTATAAGGTTTCTATTTAACAATTCATGATGACTCTTCAGGCCACGCTATTACAGTGGTAAAAGTATAGAATAATGGCTAAGAGCACAGGTGCTGGAGCCCAAATGCCTGGGTTCAGATCCCAGCTCTGTCCATTTCTAGCTGTGTGACCTTCGGAGAATTGATGGAGCAGTTTCTTATCTGAAACTTGCAGGTCTCATGGCAGAGGGAAAATACAGTTGGCTAACAATGTGTTAATGCTTACAGTTTCTTCTCAAAAGTGACAAATATGACTTTTGCTCATATTTCATTGGCCAAAGACAGTTAAATGGTCAAACCTGATGTCAACAGCATAGGGATATTTGATCACCTCGCAGAGAGGCAGTACAAGTCACAACGCCATGCCTGACTTCGATCTCCTTCAGGCAGTGACAACCAGTATTTTGAACAATAGCACAGGCTACCTATATATACATATATATGTGGACCTCATTGTTAGTATTTAACGACATATGATCTTAAAGCTTTGGCTCCATGTTTATTACTGACAGCATCAAGATTCTCTAAAAAAAATTAAAAATTCTCATTAACACCTAGAAGGAACAGACCAGAGAATTATACTCCTGGCAGCTCATTAGAAGAGAATGGCTGGCTTTCTTATCTTGGAATTTCAGAATGTGTTATAATAGCAAATTTCTTTTGGGGACTTGAGTTTCTGTGGATTTCATGTCTAGGTTTTTGTTAGCAAGTGCTTGGATTTCTTCCCTGGCTGCCCTACAGGCATGGTGCTGCAACTCTGCCACTCATCACACTCCCTGGGTCTCATCATTTTTCTGCAAAACAGGGTAGACCAGTTGTCATCCACTTGACTCACAGTCATGTTGTGAGGATTAATGAGTTAAAGTTTGTAAAATGTCTCCAGCTCCTGAAAGGTGATAAGTAGAAGGCATAATTATTGGTATTTTCCCATCTTTATTTAGACTTGAAAGGCCTTTCTGGTCATCTTTGAGATTTTGACATAAGCAGGCTACAGTGGTGAATTATTTGTTTTACAGCCTTTCTGTTTGACATTTCTCTACCCTCACCCCATCACAGTGACTTTAAAGAAGGAATGTCAACGTTAACCTTTCCTGTCTCCATCTGTTGAGATTTTTGGCTTGTCTTATTGTTATTTTGTATATTTTATTCTACCATTTATAAGAACATGCGCTCAGACCTATGCTATTAGCTAACTAACATGGAGACATAAAGGGCAAACTATAGTCACATGTTTTATTCTATATAGTACCTGGTAAGTTCATAGGGTGGTTCAATGATTAACTAATATTATTCACAAACACAGGCTTCCAGTGAGCTCTCAATATAAACACCTCATTACTAATTTAAAATGGAGTTCAAAACAAATGTTTATTATTAATATATTCAGTACATTAACATATAGGCACTTTCCATCCCTGGCTTTGACCAGATAGCATATAGAGAAAGGAGAGAGAGAGGAATATTCTATCTAGAAGTCATTTCAGGGATGTCATTTAAGTTAGCATTATTGTATCCATTGTGATTTTGCCATTGGGGTACAAAAATAAGCTGCAATACTTTTCCAGCCAGGCAAATTTGGTTTCTTTTAAGAACATACAAATAGATAGATTCCATGTTCCTATCTAAACTCATTACCACTTCAGAGTCACCTTTCTCCTTTAATTCTTGCTTCTGCAAAGCTGAATTTGGCTTTCCTTTAACTCTAATGGAGGCAAGTTGGTAAATCCCTATCTACAATGAAGCTCAAGAAGTTACATGTAAAATTTGAATCAGGAAGTTGAGGATTCGAGTTTTGGCTCATTTCTCTATTCAGTCAACAAACATTTCTAATGTGTTTGTTAGATATGTTACTATCTACCACACCACCCAGTACTACCTATCTAGCCTCCAGTGAGTTCTTGATTCACGGCAGTTTATTCAGTATGTAGTGATTGAGTGCAGGTGTAGGAGAAGCTATGGATTCTTTTTATCAGTCATCTTTCTACGCTGTGTACAAATAATAGATAGACTGGTTATGGGTTAGGCTTTCCTGGGATCGAGTGATTTAATGTATGTTAATTTCTACCTCCTAAGCAGTTTTTGAGAGTTAGAATTTAGATGCACAGTTGTCACTGTTTTCTTAGGCAGACTTCTTATGTTCCTTGGCTGTTTAAAAGCTAAAGAATATTAATGACAATGAACAACATTAGTCATTACTCAGCTCTGATTAAACAGGCATTCTAAATTGCTCAATGTATTGGTCTATTGATGCTTCCAAAATCCTCTGTGACTGATCTTGGGCAAGTTATCTACCCTCTCTAAATCCTAGATTCTTTACCTATGCAGTGCAAATGATCTTGGTTACTTTCCAGGATTGCTACAAGTACTAAATGAAACCATGAGTCTTCGGACGAGTATTTATTGAGTGCTTCTTATGTGTTAGGTGCTGAGCCAGCTCCTAAGGGTATGGCCATGAAACAAATCTGGCATTGTCCCCATTGTCATGGGGATTAAAGTCTAGGGAGGGAAATAGACATTAAATAATACAGATCATAATTACGATTGTGATCAGTGCTACAAGGTGAAAAACAGAGTAATATTGACAAAGATTCTTTGCTTGACCAAACTCCTGAGCTTTCTCCTCGGCTTCTCCTAGGGACATCCAAGTACTTCTTTGTAAAATCCAGTTTTAGCAAGAACTCTGCTAAGTCAGTTACCTCCATCCTCCATATCTGATTACCCTTGATAACTAATTGCATTTTTCATCCTCTACCATTCCCCAGGTGATGTCTGACCACACTGACCTGTCTTCAGCAAGAATCCCATTAAGTCTGTTTAGCCAGAATCCCCCTTACAGCTGATGTTGCCTGTCAGTAATTTCCTAATCACTGACCCCCACCCTATTCCTTGGCTATAAATTCGCACTTACCCATGCTGTATTTGGAATTGAGTCCAGTCCTATACAGAGGCCTCTTTTCTCCTATTGCAATAGTCCAGATCACCTTAACTGTGATCTGGTTCTGTTTTCTTTTTCACTATAAGTGAGTCTTACAGAGAAATTGAACAAGAATGTGGAGGTGGGGAAGGAAGATGCCCTTGGGAAGGGGACCTATAAGCTAAGACTTGAGGATGAGTAAGAGGAAGAAAAGGGGAGAATCAGGGAGGAGCATTTCAGGCAAAGGAAATAAGCTGAGATGAGATGGAGTTTGGTGCCTTAAGGCTATAGTGAGATTTCAGTGAACAAGAGTGAGAGGGATGCTGATGAGCTCGGGCGGCTGTTCAGGATTTGATCGTGCAGAGCTTTGTAGGCTGTAGAAGAACTTTCGATCTATTCTAAAGGTTATAGAAACTGCTGAAACACATTAAGTAGATTTGAATTACAGTACCTTTTCATCTGACTGATAGCAGTGTGGAGAAAAACTTAGAAGGAGGTTAGAATGGGTACAGCAAAACCAGCTAGGAGGTTGCTGTAATTGTCCAGGTAAGAAATGCTGGTGGCTTGGGGCTTGTGACGTCTTCATGGATGCAGAGAAGAGATGCATTGGATATGGTAGGCAAGGTCAGGGGTCGGGGGGCAGTTAAGAAAGCTGCCCAGGTTTTCTGGGATGAGCTAACAAATGGAATATATTAGTGCTGTCTTTATTCAGAAATGGGACACTCCAGGTTAGACAGAAAATACTTTGGGGTAGACAGAGAATGCTAACTTCATCTTCAGGTATGTTTAAGTTTGGGGTGTCTGTGAAACATACAAGTGAAGACAACAAGTACACAGTGAATATATAAAGATCTAGAGCTTAGAAAATAGGCCTGGATAGAAAATAGATTTTGACATAGAAAGGATGGTTATTAACATCATAGAATGAATGAAGTGGCTTAGGGAAAGGGCACAGAGTAAGAAAAGCAGACCTAGGACCACACTTAAAGGAATATCAGTATTTAAAGGCTAACTAGAATAGGATTGGCCAAGGAGGCTAGAAAAGAATAGTAAAAAAGATAAGACAGAAATTAAGAGTGTGTAGTCACAGTACCAAACAAAGGGAGTTCTGAAGAAAATAGGCATGGATAGGCCCAAGGGATATTTTTGAAAGGATGGAAATGTTTTATTATTGACTGTGTTGATGATTAAATGGCTTTGTAAATTTTCTAAAAAAAGTTGAATTTTATACTTAAAAAGGATGAATTTTATGGCAAATAAATTATATCTCAGTACACGGTAAAGGAAAAAAAAAAAGAAAAAAGGCATGGTAAACATGTAGACAGTTGAAGAAGGATTGAGACAAAGACTAAGAAGTATCTCTTCTTTTTCCATCAAAAGAAGCCTTTCACTTATCCACCACGATCAAGTCGGCTTCATCTTAAGGATGCAAGGCTGGTTCAACATATACAAATCAATAAATGAAATTTATCACATAAACAGAACTAAAGACAAAAACCACATGATTATCTCAATAGATACAGAAAAGACCTTTGATAAAATTCAACATCCCTTCATGTTAAACACTTTCAATAAACTAGATATTGAAGGAACACAGCTCAAAATAATAAAATAATAAGGACAATTTACGACAAATCCACAGCCAATATCATACTGAATGGGCAAAAGCTGGAAGCATTCCCCTTGAAAACCGGCACAAGACAAGTATGCCTTCTCTCACCACTCCTATTCAACACAGCATTGGAAGTTCTGGCCAGAGCAATTAGGCAAGAGAAAGAAGTAAAGGGTATTCAAATAGGAAGAGAAGACGTTAAATTGTCATTGTTTGCAGATGACATAATCCTGTATCTAGAAAACCCCATCGTCTCAGCCCAAAAGCTTCTTAAGCTGACAAACAACTTCAGCAAAATCTCAGGATATAAAATCAATGTGCAAAAATCACAAGCTTTCCTATACATCAACAAAAGGCAAGCCAAACCATGAATGAACTTCCATTCACAATTGCTACAAAGAGAATAAAATAACTAGGAATACAGCTAAGAAGGGAAGTGAAGGACCTCTTCAAGGAGAACTACAAACCACTGCTCAAGGAAATCAGAGGGGACACAAACAAATGGAAAGACATTCCATGCTCATGGATAGGAAGAATCAATATCATGAAAATGGCTATGCTGCTGAAAGTAATTTATAGATTCAATGCTATATCCCATTAAATTACCATTTATTCTTCACAGACTTAGGAAAAAAACTATTTTAAAATTCATGTGGAACCAAAAAAGAGTCTGAATAGCCAAGACAATGCTAAGCAAAAAGAAAAAAGCTGTAGGCATCATGCTATCTGACTTCAAAGTGTACTATAAGGCTACGGTAACCAGAACCATCTGATCTTCGACAAACTTGACAAAAACAAGCAATGGAGAAAGGATTCCCTATTTAATAAATGGTGTTAGGAGAACTGGCTAGCCATATGTAGAAAACTGAAATTGGACCCCTTCCTCACACCTTATACAAAAATTAACTCAAGATGGATTAAAGACTTAAATGTAAAACCCCAAAACTATAAAAACCCTAGAAGAAAATCTAGGCAATACCATTCAGGACATAGGCACAAGCAAAGATTTCATGATGAAAATGTCAAAAGCAATTGCAACAAAAGCAAAAAGGACAAATGGGATCTAATTAAGCTAAAGAGCTTCTGCACAGCAAAAGAAACTATAATCAGAGCAAACGGACAATCTACAGGATGGGAGAAAATTTTTGCAATCTATCTATATGACAAAGGTCTAACATCCAGAATTTACAAGGAACTTAAACAAGTTTACAAGAAAAAAAAAAACAACCCCGTTAAAAAGTGGGCAAAGGACATGAACAGACACTTCTTAAAAGAAGACATACATGCGACCAAGAAACATATGAAAAAAAGCTCAACATCACTGATCATTACAGAAATGCAAATTAAAACCACAATGAGATACCATCTCATGCCAATCAGAATGGCAATTATTAAAAGGTCAAGGAACAACAGGTGTTGGTGAGGCTGCAGAGAAAAAGGAATGCTTTTACACTGTTGGTGGGAATGTAAATTAGTTCAATCATTGTGGAAGACAGTGTGGTGATTCCTCAAAGACTTAGAACCAGAAATACCATTTGGCCCAGCAATCCCATTACTGGGTATATACCCAAAGGAATATAAATCATTCTATTATAAAGATACATGCATACATATGTTCATTGCAGCACTATTTGCAAAAGCAAAGACATGGAATCAACCCAGCTGCTCATCCATAATGGACTGGATAAAGAAAATGTGATAAATATACACCATGGAATACTATACAGCCATAAAAAGGAATGAGATCATGTTCTTTGCAGGGACATGGATGGAGCTGGAAGCCATTATCTTCAGCAAACTAATGCAGGAACAGAAAACCAAACACCACATGTTTTCACTTACAAGTGGGAGCTGAACAGTGAGAACACATAGACACAGGGAGTGAAACAACACACACTGGGGCCTGGTGGGGGCAGGGGTGAAGGAATGGAGAGCATCAGGAAAAACAGCTAATACATGCTGGGCTTAATACGTAGGTAAGGGTTTGATAGGTGCAGCAAAACATGATGGCACATGTTTACCTATGTAACAAACCTGCACATCTTGCATATGTACCTAGAACTTAAAAAAAATCCTCCTGAAATTAAAAAAAGGAGGGTTTAATTAGAAAGGTAAAAGAGTGTTTGGGAGGAACTGAGAACTGAATGAATGGTGAGGAGTGAAGGTAGTGTGTGTGAACGACTCTTCTTAGATACGAAAGTGCTTTGCAAACTGTAAATCACATTGTATTGTATTGGGATTGGATTTTATTTTTAAATTTAAAAAATAGATTTATGGGGTCCAAGAGAAGTTTTGTTACGTGGGTATATCACATAGTAGTCAAGTCTGGGCTTTTAGGGTAGCCATCACTTGAATAGTGTACATTGTACCCATAAGTAATTTCATATCCCTCACCCACCTCCGACCCTCTCACCCTTCTGAATCTCCATTGTCTATTATTCCATTCTCTATGTTTATGTGTACAAATTATTTTATTATTATTATTATTATTTTGAGATAGAGTCTTGCTCTGTCACCCAGGCTGGAGTGCAGTGGTGCAATCTTGGCTCACTGCAATCTCTGCCTCCCGGGTTCAAGCGATTCTCCTGCCTCAGCCTTCTGAGTAGCTGGGACTACAGGCGTGTGCCACCATTGTCTAATTTTTTTTTTTTTTTTTTTTGCAGTCTTAGTAGAGACGGGGTTTCACTGTGTTAGCCAGGATGGTCTTGATCCCCTTACCTCGTGATCTGCCCACCTCAGCCTCCCAAAGTGCTGGGATTACAGGCATGAACCACGGTGCCTGGCCCCATGTATACAAATTATTTAGCTCCCACTTATGAGTGAGAACATATGGTGTTTGAGTTTCTGTTTCTGGGTTATCTGAAATTTTATTTTTTGAAGGCATAACAGGCTTTCTCCCTAGAACAGTGATTTTCAAAGTGGAGTGCACAAGTAAATATTAGAACTTGTAGATATTAATTTAATCTAATAATAAGAAGGCAGTTGGCTTTGCCAACTTTTGATATATGGATTGAGAGTGGTGCTCTCCTTTGGTCCATGAAGCTTTTTCATGAACAATGTGTATGGTGTTGGGAAAATGTAAGGGTTTTGCCAGGTAGAAGGTGGATAGTGATCCTGACCTCGAGAGCTCATTCACCTCCAGTGAAATACAGGATGTTCCAGTTTATGCCTTTGCAAGAAATTTCACAGGTTGTATTACCAGGCTTTAATGAAACAAATCTTCAAAAAATGGACAAGTTTCTTTAAAATATTCCTATAAATAAACTTCATATTAAAGAGAATTTTAGTAATTTTACTACAAAGAACAAGAAAACACCTCCTCTCCTTCTAGTACAGACTCTCTGTCAGTCAGAATAATGGTTTGATCTGACCAAAAGGGGCCAAAACACCTGAAACAATTACAACAATCTGAAATATTAATCTATTGTTATTAGTAGTGCTACCACACTTTGTCCCATTTGTTTTCTATTGGGTTGACTGTGCTTTTGTGAGCTATATTTTCTAGCTGTAAACAAACAGCTATAAATCCATTAAAACCACATATTGAAATAAACTGAACTCAGTAGCAAACCTTTGAACTACTATGTCATAAAGTGAGAAACCAAGGTTTTTTGAAAAACCAAGTTGTAATCAATGCATTGCTTATATCAAAATTAATATTAATTATTTAAAAGGGCAAATTCATGTAGTAAAGTCTTAAAATAAATCTATGCTACCCCTACAATACTACTATTTACTTGTTTGGTCAGTTCAGGGCAAAAACTGTGAAGGTAAGTTTTGATTTTAGTATCCCCCTCCCCACTGGCACCCAGGTTTGATGAGTGCCCTTTCCCTCCCCGCCTAACCTCCTTTACCCATGCTCCTCCCCATCCATCCCACATAAGCTGCCTCCTGATGGCAGTCCTTCTTATCCCACTGAGTGGCTGTGGATGACAACAGCAATTCTCAGTGACCTCTAAAATACGTCCTTTCCTGTCCTGCCCAGGAGAGTGGAAATTGACAGTACCTAGGGAAATCTTTAAAACTCTGCATAGGAGGTGATTCCAAGATGGCCGAATAGGAACAGCTCCAGTCTACAGCTCTCAGTGTGAGCAACACAGAAGACAGGTGATTTCTGCATTTCCGACTGAGATACTGGGTTCATCTCACTGGGGCTTGTCAGACGGTGGGTGCAGGACAGTGGTTGCAGTGCACCAAGCATGAGCCGAAGCAGGGCGAGGCATTGCCTCACCGCAGAAGCTCAAGGGGTCAGGGAATTCCCTTTCCTAGCCAAGTGAAGTTGTGACAGACGACACCTGGAAAATTGGGTCACTCCCACTCTAATACTGTGCTTTTCCAATGGTCTTAGCAAAGGCACACCAGGAGATTATATCCTGCGCATGGCTCAGAGGGTCCCACGCCCATGGAGCCTCACTCATTGCTAGCACAGCAGTCTGAGTTCGAACTGCAAGGCAGCAGTGAGCCTGGAGAAGGGGCACCTGCCATTGCTGAGGCTCGGGTAGGTAAACAAAGCGGCTGGGAAGCTCGAACTGGGTGGAGCCCACTGCAGCTCAAGGATGCCTGCCTGCCTCTGTAGACTCCACCTCTGGGGGCAGGGCATAGCTGAACAAAAGGCAGCAGAAACCTCTGCAGACTTAAATGTCCCTGTCTGACAGCTTTGAAGAGAGTAGTGGTTCTCCCAGCACGGAGTTTGAGATCTGAGAACGGACAGACTGCCTCCTCAAGTGGGTCCCTGACCCCCGAGTAGCCTAACTGGGAGGCACCCCCCAGTAGGGGCAGACTGACACCTCACACGTCCAGGTACCCCTGTGAGACGAAGCTTCTAGAGGAACGATCAGGCAGCAACATTTGCTGTTCAGCAATATTCGCTGTTCTGCAGCCTCCACTGCTGATACCCAGGCAAACAGGGTCTGGAGTGGACCTCCAGCAAACTCCAACAGACCTGCAACTAAGGGTCCTCACTGTTAGAAGAAAAACTAACAAACAGAAAGTACATCCACACCAAAACCACATCTGTATGTCAACATCATCAAAGACCAAAGGTAGATAAAACCACAAAGATGGGGAAAAAACAGAGCAGAAAAGCTGAAAATTCTAAAAATCAGAGCGCCTCTCCCCCTCTAAAGGAACGCAGCTCCTCACCAGCAATGGAACAAAGCTGGATGGAGAATGACTTTGACGAATTGAGAGAAGAAGACTTCAGACAATCAAACTTCTCTGAGCTGAAGGATGAAGTTCGAACCCATTGCAAAGAAGCTAAAAACCTTGAAAAAAGATTAGATGAATGGCTAACTAGAATAACCAATGCAGAGAAGCCCTTAAATGACCTGATGGAGCTGAAAACCATGGCACAAGAACTATGTGATGAATGCACAACCTTCAGTAGCTGATTCAATCAACTGGAAGAAAGGGTATCAGTGATTGAAGATAAAATGAATGAAATGAAGTGAGAAGAGAAGTTTAAAGAAAAATGAGTAAAAAGAAATGAACAAAGCCTCCAAGAAATATGGGACTATGTGAAAAGACCAAATCTACGTCTGATTGGTGTACCTGAAAGTGACAGGGAGAATGGAACCAAGTTGGAAAACACTCTGCAGGATATTATCCAGGAGAACTTCCCCAATCTAGCAAGGCAGGCCAACATTCAGATTCAGGAAATACAGAGAATGCCACAAAGATACTCCTCGAGAAGAGCAACTCCAAGACACATAATTGTCAGATTCACCAAAGTTGAAATGAAGGAAAAAATGTTAAGGGCAGCCAGAGAGAAAGGTCGGGTTACCCACAAAGGGAAGCCCATCAGACTAACAGCGGATCTGTTGGCAGAAACTCTACAAGCCAGAAGAGAGTGGGGGCCAATATTCAACATTCTTAAAGAAAAGAATTTTCAACCCAGAATTTCATATCCAGTCAAACTAAGCTTCATAAGTGAAGGAGAAATAAAATACTTTACAGACAAGTAAAGGCTGAGAGATTTTGTCACCACCAGGCCTGTCCTACAAGAGCTCCTGAAGGAAGCACTAAACATGGAAAGGAACAACCAGTACCAGCCACTGCAAAAACATGCCAAATTGTAAAGACCATCAAGACTAGGAAGAAACTGCATCAACTAACGAGCAAAATAAACAGCTAACATCATAATGACATGATCGAAGTCACACATAACAATATTAACCTTAAATGTAAATGGGCTACATGCTCCAATTAAAATACACAGACTGGTGAATTGGATAAAGAGTCAAAACCCATCAGTGTGCTCTATTCAGGAGACCCATCTCACATGCTAAGACACACATAGGCTCAAAATAAAGGGACAGAGGAAGATCTACCAAGCAAATGGAAAACAAAAAAAGGCAGGGGTTGCAATCCTAGTCTCTGATAAAAACAGACTTTAAACCAGCAAAGATCAAAAGAGACAAAGAAGGCCATTACATAATGGTAAAGGGATCAATTCAACAAGAAGAGCTAACTATCCTAAATATATATACACCCAATACAGGAGCACCCAGATTCATAAAGCAAGTCCTTAGAGACATACAAAGAGACTTAGACTCCCACACAAAAATAATGGGAGACTTTAACACCCCACTGTCAACATTAGACAGATCAACGAGACAGAAAGTTAAAAAGGATATCCAGGAATTGAACTCAGCTCTGCACCAAGCAGACCTCATAGACATCTACAGAACTCTCCACCCCAAATCAACAGAATATACATTCTTCTCAGCACCACATCACACTTATTCCAAAACTGACCACATAGTTGGAAGTAAAGCACTCCTCAGCAAATGTAAAATAACAGAAAATTTTTTATTAGCTGTTAAAAACTTTACTGAATCATTGATTTCAAGAGTGATTTATAATCTTTGTTTAATAATAGAAGCTATACATCTTATTTTTAAGTTTGTCCGCTTCTGTATGTCTGTTTTCTTTATTCCCTATTTGCCTATCAGTATTCCAGAAAATACCACAAAAAATTAAGTCAAACCTAAATCGCTTAACAGGCATTTAAATAAAGAAATAAAGATGTCCTCAACAGAAAACAATAAAACACAAAAGGAAATCAAACCACAGTATTCTACATAAAACATCACAAATGTTCAAGTATAGAAGAGTGTTGTTTAGCTTATTAATTTCAAGATGGTTAAAAAAATCAATATCTTAAAAATTTGTATACATTAAAAATTCATAAATATGTTTTTACTATTTTGATTTTCAACGCTTAACAAACTGTCTCTCAGACCACAGTGCAATCAAACTAGAACTCAGGATTAAGAAACTCACTCAAAACTGCTCAGCTACATGGAAACTGAACAACTTGCTCCGGGATGACTACTGGGTACATAACGAAATGAAGGCAGAAATAAAGATGTTTTTTGAAACCAACGAGAACAAAGACACAACATACCAGAATCTCTGGGACACAGTTAAAGCAGTGTGTAGAGGGAAATTTATAGCACTAAATGCCCACAAGAGAAAGCAGGAAAGATCCAAAATTGACACCCTAACATCACAATTAAAAGAACTAGAGAAGCAAGAGCAAACACATTCAAAAGCTAGCAGAAGGCAAGAAATAACTAAGATCAGAGCAGAACTGAAGGAAATAGAGACACAAAAAACCCTTCAAAAACATCAATGAATCCAGGAGCTGGTTCTTTGAAAAGATCAACAAAATTGATTGACCACTAGCAAGACTAATGAAGAAGAAAAGAGAGAAGAATCAAATGGACACAATAAAAAACGATAAAGGGGATATCACCACCCATCCCACAGAAATACAAACTACATCAGAGAATACTATAAACACCTCTATGCAAATAAACCAGAAAATCTAGAAGAAATGGATAAATTCCTGGACACATACACCCTCCCAAGACTAAACCAGGAAGAAGTTGAATCTCTGAATAGACCAATAACAGGATCTGAAATTGAGGCAATAATTAATAGCTTACCAACCAAAAAAAGTCCAGGACCAGATGGATTCACAGCTGAATTCTACCAGAGGTACAAGGAGGAGATGGTACCATTCCTTCTGAAACTATTCCAATCAACAGAAAAAGAGGGAATCCTCCCTAACTCATTTTATGAGGACAGCATCATCCTGATACCAAAGCCTGGCAGAAACACAACAAAAAAAGAGAATTTTAGACCAATATCCCTGATGAATATTGATGCAAAAATCCTCAATAAAATACTGGCAAACTGAATCCAGCAGCACATCAAAAATCTTATCCACCATGATCAAGTGGGCTTCATCCCTGGGATGCAAGGCTGGTTCAACATATGCAAATCAATAAATGTAATCCAGCATATAAAGAGAATCAAAGACAAAAACCACATGATTATCTCAATAGATGCAGAAAAGGCCTTTGACAAAATTCTACAACCCTTCATGCTAAAAACTCTCAATAAATTAGGTATTGATGGGAAATATCTCAAAATAGTAAGAGCTATTTGTGACAAACCCACAGCCAATATCATACTGAATGGGCAAAAACTGGAAGCATTCCCTTTGAAAACTGGCACAAGACAGGGATGCCCTCTCTCACCACTCCTATTCAACATAGTGTTGGAAGTTATTGCCAGGGCAATCAGGCAGGAGAAAGAAATAAAGGGCATTCAATTAGGAAAAGAGGAAGTCAAATTGTCCCTGTTGGCGGATGACATGATTGTATATCTAGAAAACCCCATCGTCTCAGCCCAAAATCTCCTTAAGCTGATAAGCAACTTCAGCAAAGTCTCAGGATACAAAATCAATATGCAAAAATCACAAGCATTCTTGTACACCAATAACAGACAAACAGAGAGCCAAATCATGAGTGAACTCCCATTCACAATTGCTTCAAAGAGAATAAAATACCTAGGAATCCAACTTACAAGGGATGTGAAGGACCTCTTCAAGGAGAACTGCAAACCACTGCTCAATGAAATAAAAGAGGACATAAACAAATGGAAGAACATTCCATGCTCATGGGTAGGAAGAATCAATATCGTGAAAATGGCTATACTCCCCAAGGTAATTTATAGATTCAATGCCATCCCTATCAAGCTACCAATGACTTTCTTCACAAAATTGGAAAAAACTACTTTAAAGTTCATATGGAACCAAAAAAGAGCCCGCATTGCCAAGTCAATCCTAGGCCAAAAGAACAAAGCTGGAGGCATCATGCTACCTGACTTCAAACTATACTACAAGGCCATAGTAACCAAAACAGCATGGTACTGGTACCAAAACAGAGATATAGATCAATGGAACAGAACAGAGCTCTCAGAAATAATACCACACATCTACAACCATCTGATCTTTGACAAACCTGACAAAAACAAGAAATGGAGAAACAATTCCCTATTTAATAAATGGTGCTGGGAAAACTGGCTAGCCACATGTAGAAAGCTGAAATTGGATCCCTTCCTTACACCTTATACAAAAATTAATTCAAGATGGATGAAAGACTTACATGTTAGACCTAAAACCATAAAAACCCTAGAAGAAAACCTAGGCAATAACATTCAGGACATAGGCATGGGCAAGGACTTCATGTCTAAAACACCAAAAGCAATGGCAACAAAAGCCAAAATTGACAAATGGGATCTAATTAAACTAAAGAGCTTCTGCACAGCAAAAGAAACTACCATCAGAGTGAACAGGCAACCTACAGAATGGGAGAAAATTTTTGCAATCTACTCATCTGACAAAGGGCTAATATCCAGAATCTACAAAGAACTCAAACAAATTTACAAGAAAAAAACAAACAACCCCATCAAAAAGTGGGCAAAGGATATGAACAGGTACTTCTCAAAAGAAGACATTTATGCAGCCAAAAGCACATGAAAAAATGCTCATCATCACTGGCCATCAGAGAAATGCAAATCAAAACCAAAATGAGATACCATCTCACACCAGTTAGAATGGCGATCATTAAAAAGTCAGGAAACAAGAGGTGCTGGAGAGGATGTGGAGGAACAGGAACACTTTTACACTGTTAGTGGGAAGGCAAACTAGTTCAACCATTGTGGAAGACAGTGTGGCGATTCCTCAAGGATCTAGAACTAGAAATACCATTTGACCCAGCCATCCCATTACTGGGTATATACCCAAAGGATTCTAAATCATGCTACTATAAAGACACATGCACACGTATGTTCATTGCGGCACTATTCACAATAGCAAAGACTTGGAACCAACCCAAATTTCCATCAATGATAGACTGGATTAAGAAAATGTGGTCCATATACACCATGGAATACTATGCAGCCATAAAAAATGATGAGTTCATGACCTTTGTAGGGACATGGATGAAGCTGGAAACCATCATTCTCAGCAAACTATTGTGAGGACAAAAAACCAAACACTGCATGTTCTCACTCATAGGTGGGAATTGAACAATGAGAACACTTAGACACGAAAGGGGAACATCACACACCGGGGCCTGTTGTGGGGTGGGGGTGCGGGGGAGGGATAGCATTAGGAGATGTACCTAATGTAAATGGCGAGTTAATGGGGGCAGCACACCAACATGGCACATGTATACATATGTAACAATCCTGCAAGATGTGCACATGTACCCTAGAACTTAAAGTATAAAAAAAAAAAGAATCCAAAGAGAAAAAATAAAATAAAATAAAACTCTGCATAGCCACTGACTCCCGAATCCCACGTTTAGGAATTGATCATAAGGAAATTCTTATAGTAGGCTAGAAGTTTTAACTTCAAGGGTATCACCTAATTCAGAAAAATTAGAAACTATTTAAATATATATGTATGTAACAATATACAGGCTTAAATTTTGGTACTTCTATCTAATGGGTATTACCCAGCCATGGGAATCATTCCATAGAAGAACATTTAGTGGTGAAGCTATTTGTGATATACAGCATTTAGGGTAGAAAGCAAGATATAAAAATATTTACCTTATTCAATTATTAGAATCAATATGAATGAGATAATGGCTGGAAAGTTATGCATGAGAACACTAAGGATCATGACCCTTTGCTTAGAGTATAATTGACGATTTTTAATTTCATATTTGTTCTTATCTTGATTCCTTACATTTTCTAGAAGAAATGTAACATATTACTTTTGTAATTAGGAAAAATAAGTTTTTGAAAAAAATGGCCTCATTCCCTGTTCTCTGTCCTCCTTCAAAGAAAGAGAAGTTGAGCTGATTAGGAAAATCAGAGCTTCCGGTGAGGTCATTATTAACTGCAAATGGTCAGGATCCCTGATATTCAGGCCCCTTCACATGTAAGCTAGAACCTTTTATCACAGCCGAGGGAAGGGCAGTGAGCACAGACACTCCAGCAATAGTTACTGTCAGGGCCAAGCATCCATCCAAGCTCTTGGGACACAGCAGTGACCAATTTGATGTTTCTGGCCTCAGGAATTTTTACATTCTAGTGAGCAAAGACAGTTATAAATAAACAAATAAATATATAATGTGTAAGGTGAAGCAGCATCGATAGAAAAAAACATAGCAGGTTAAGAAGGCAGAATAATTGGTCGTGTGATGTGCATGCATTTGTGGGCCACATTAGACAGGGAGACGACAGAGAAGTGAACTCTGGTAAGCTTGCATTTGAGCAGACACCTGTAAGAAATGAGGGATGGACCCATGCGGTTTTCTGGCCATCCAGGTTGAGGAAATGGTCAGTCCTGAGGCAGAAGAGAGCATGTGAGGTTTGAGGAACAGGTGGGAGGTCTGCAGTACTGGAGAGGGAGCAAGCATTGAGAGTGTCAGAAGGCTCCATCAGGCAGGCATGCAGGGGTGAGATCACAAAGAGTCTTGGGGGTCATGGGAAGGGCTTTGGATTTTATTCTGTCGTGAGACACTCCTGGAGGGCTTAGAGCGGGAACATGACATGATATGATTTAAGTTCTAAAATAATTGCCCTGACGGCTGTGGGAATAATGGACTGTGGATTTGCAGGGGTGAAACAAGAAGCCCAGTTAGAGTAATAGTGTCATTGTTCAATCAAAACATGACAGTGAATTATCACAGGATCCATCAATTCTACTTCTAGGTATTATATACCCCAAAGAATTGAAAGTAGGGACTCAGTTCCTTTATACTTGTACAACAATGGTCATAGCAGCATTATTCACAATAGCCAAAAGGTGGAAACAACCCAGGCATCTGCCAACAGATGAATGGATAAAGAAAATGTGGTATAGGCTTATAGTAGAATATTCTTGAGCCTTAAAATGGAAGGAAATTCTGGCACATGCTACAACATGGATGGACCTTTAAAACATTATTCTAAGTGAAATAAGCTGATCACAAAGAGACAAAATATTGTATGATTCAATTGATATGAGGCACCTAGAATAGTCAGATTCATAAAGAGAAAGTAGAATAGAGGTTACCAGAAGTTGGAGGGTTGGGCTGTGGGAAGGGGTCAGGGATGGGGAGTTACTTTAAATGGGTACAGAGTTTTTGTTTAGAATGATGTATTAGTCCGTTCTCATGCTGCTAATAAAGACCTACCCAAGACTGGGTAATTTATAAAGGAAAGAGGTTTAATTGACTCACAGTTCAGCATGACTGGGGAGGCCTCAGGAAACTTACAATCATGGCGGAAGGGGAAGCAAACACATTCCTCTTTACATGGTGCCAGCAAGGAGAAGTGCCAAGCAAAAGGGGGAAAAGCCCCTTATAAAACCATCAGATCTCATGAGAACTCACTCACTGTCATGAGAACAGCAGCATGGGAGTTACTGCCCCCATGATTCAATTACCTCCCACCAGATCTCTCAAATGACATGGGGGGATTATGGGAACTACAGTTCAAGATGAGATTTGGGTGGCGACACAGCCAAACCATATCAGATAATGAAAAAGTTCTGGAAATTGATAGTGGTGATGGTTGTAGCACTCTGTGAATGTACTTAATTATACACTTAAGAATGGTTAAGATGGTAAAATTTATGTATATTTTGACACAATTAATGGTTAATTCACTAGTAAAAAATATAGCAGTGGCTTGAACTAAGAGGCAGAGGAGGAGGTGGTGGGAAGTGTTGAATTTTGGATATGTTTTGAAGGTTGAGCCAATGGGATTTTCTGATGGTTTAGATTTTTGTGTGGGAGAACAAGAAAGGAATCAGTGATAATACCAGGTTGGTGAGCTTGAGCAACTAGAGGCATGGAGTTGCTGTTTCCTGAGATGGAGGAGACTTTGGGAGCAGACGGTAAGGGAATCAAGGAGGTTTAGTTTCAGACTTACTAAATTTGAGATGCTTATAAGACATCCAGATGAAGATGGTGAGTTATCCATATACTAATCACTGGTCCATCCAGCCAGGCCTTTCCTTGGTGAATTCATCTGGATCTTGCCACAAGAAGTCACATTACAGGGTTTGTTATTTAAAATACATCAATTATCTAAATTATATCAGATTTTATTTGAGCATATCATATGAAACACAAAAACAATCAGATACATGAATAAATAAGTGAATAAAATAGAGCAAGTCAGCTTTCCAGGATAATCAAGAAGGAGCTATGGTGTTTTGGTGATTATTCCTAACATAGAATTTGTGGCTGTGTAATCTGGGGCAAATTGTACTTTTGAAATAAGTACATTTCGTTCATTATCTTTTATCATGAGGTGACCCTAATTCACTTGGTGCTTCAGATAATATTTAATCAAGAATCTCAGAGTCACCCTGATCTCTCTTACCTGACAAATTATGGTAATATAGAACTCAAATCTAACCCAAGCTCAAAGTTGTTAAATACTTTTAATTTTCATCTGTGTTTTGTGTTGGAAAATAATTTTAATATTAAAGGACAGCTGTAGACTGCTAATGACTTGAATACAGTTTGACTGTTTTCATAAAGTGCTCTGTGGGATGTCAGAATATTTAATTCAGGATGTTAAAAACATCCCAAAATGTCACAATAATTATATCACAGCAGGCAATTAAAACACTGGAAAATGCCAACTGACTAAGAGTGTTCCTTGTTATTTAGGAAACGATTAAGAACCTGACATATAAAGTAAAAAACACTGGTTATAACTTTCTCTTTCAATAGACAATTTCTTCATCTTCTATGAAATTGACACTTGATACAGTCAGGGTCATGCTAAAAATGCAGCTTAAGGAGGCACCACGGATGAGGTTTCCATGTGATCTTTAACTTTATAATATCTATATTCACACATTGTAAAAAACATTGTTTGGTTTTACATATCATACCATATGTGCTGCAATACCCTCCACACAATGGCTGTGTTAATTATATCTTATGTTGGCAGCCTTAATTAATCTGATTTTACCATCTTAAATTATGGGCAATGGAATTATTTCCTCATTTTTCAAATTGTACTTTTGTAAATCCTGATGGATTAACGATGTAACACTGAAGACCAGGGGCAGTGTTTTCATAATCCCTGAGGATTAGAGCGTCATTCTCAGTGGGGATGTTAAGAACTGACTATGATAAGCTGCAAGGGAATATATTCAGGCAGAGTGAGGTACAGAAAACCAAGGGTACCAAAGTCCCAAGAGTTCAAATGCAATTACAGGTGTGTGGTTATCTCGAGTGTAAGTGAACAATTTGCTCATGCAGTTGTAACATTTGGAAGGACTGTGTTTATGGACAAAGAACCTGTGAAGCTGCATTTTAAACCTGAAACCGCATTTTGGGGAAGTATGGCCAAGTTTAAAATGGGTCACCTGAGGGTTAAATACTATTTTTAACTAACACACTTAAGCAGGACTTGTTAGGATATATAATTAGCATCATAGCATTCACAGAGAGCAAGAATGATTACAACCAGCATTTATTTTTGATTTATGGGAAATATCACGGAAAACAATTGCCCTGACTGTAAGAAATACATATAATTAAATATGTTAATGTCATAGAGCTCCTAACATGATGTCCAGCAAAGAGTAGTTGTTTAAAACATTTACTTCCTACTTTCCTTTGTGAATACACACATCACCATAAGGAACTATGGTGTAGAGGGCTAAGCATCAAAAGATGAATAGACTAGGGAGAAGAGGAAGACAATGTCTTAGAATAATGTCCAAACACAGCAGCATATTTCAGTATTTATACAATTTGGGGGGTCTTCTTTAAGAAAAATAACACAAAATTATCACTTCAAAAATCAGGAACAAAAGTATTTAATTAAGAATGAGAAAAGAAAACACAATAATTAACAATTAAAAATTCTGACAAATACCACAAGTATCTCGAAATCAAGAAAAATAATATTTTATTTTTATTATTTATCTATCTGCCACACCACTAGGATACCTTTTTTCTTCCTTTTTAAACTGCATACTTTTTGATTATGTTTTCATATGACAATGATTTATAACATTTTTCTATAGAAGGTGGGATATAGGTTGATAATTCAATCTTTTCTTTTATGTGGTAATCAAAATATGATTTTTTAACATGATTGACTTTTTAAAGAAAAGTTTCAACTTCACAACTCATTATTTATATGCTGTGTAGTTATTTAAGACTGTTGACAAATTTGGGCTCTACTAAGCTTCTTCCAAATATGAGTTGTAAGATTTCAGGGCATTTCAGAGTTTTTTGTGCAGTGATGAATCTTCAGTGTTGGCAGAATTAATGACATGCAGTAAGTAATTTGTCACTGATAACTCCTTTGCAGTGGAATATTAAAAGTTAACTGTCATCTTTGTTGACACAAGAATTTCATGTCAAATCAGCAAGAAATGTAAGCCTTTTCTCAATGCGTTCACATTATTCACTCTTCTTTATTAATTAGATGAAATATCTAAGAGCCTATTCATTACCTCTATTCAAAATTTATTTCTTCTTCTTAATCATTTCGTTTGGTATGATCTGAAAGCTTCTTGTCACAATTTGCTTTCCAATATCAGAATAAGTTGTTGAATTCATTCCCTATCTTTATTGCTTTTATTTCATACTTATTTCAATCTGAAATTTATCAGTTATTTAAAAAATAATTTAAAAGTGATAAGAAATGGTAGCCTTCCTATGTACCCAAATGAGGAGTAATTCCTCACTTGTTTTATATAAATATTTTTCTAAGTGGCAATAAAAATTGTGAATTTGAAATTTGTCAAACATGTCATTCTCATCAAAAAAGAAAAAAGGAAAAAAGGTCTTTCTTACGTTGAGATGTCTTGCAATAAATTTACATACTTGGAAATTTTGGTGAACACCAAGCCCAAACTAAATATATAGCCAACTCTTCCCTTAGCTAGATCCCAAAACATGCCCTAGCCACTCCACCACCAGCTGACACTAGAGGAGGTTTGAAGGAGGGGAATTCAGAGTGGAATGGACAGCTGTCTCTACCACTTATATTGAAAGTGTTTTCCTTTTCTAAAATTTTAAAAATATGAGACTATGCGAACACCTTGCTAGGGCCCCTCTCAGGGCCTTGGAAGGATTCCATGGAAGTGGGGCCTTGAAACTGAAGCTTCATTAGTTTTAATGTGATTCTGCCCTTGTCTAAACTTCTGAATATAGTTATTATAAATGGCTTCTGCTAACTTCTCTTATCACTTTCTTCCCTTGCTTTCTCTGGCTGAGCCTCACTCAATTTCCTTCAGTTCCTTGACTCTACCATGCTCTGTCTTACCCTGGGGCATTCACCAGAGCTATCCCTGTCTGGCTAAATATTCATCCTCCATCTGTCACTTGAGAAGTCCCTCAGCTTTTCATGATGACCCAAGTCTATCTCCTTTATTTACTCTTATGGTATAGTATATTAATACTAGTAATAATAATACTAACCAATAATTGATGGTCCCATGGTATGGTGTCATAATAATAACAATCACAAATCTGTGTTGTATCTAGTGATTTAGTGTGCATATGCTCTGTCATTTGCATTCATTGCTAGAGGTCAGCTTGTGAGAGAAGGGACTTTGTCTTTCTCCTCTCTATTGTAATTCCACCTTCAGGTACAGTTTCTGGAATATTCAATAAATATTTCTGGAAATGTCAAATGAAGGAGATAGAGTTTTCCAGGCTGAGGGAATAGTAACAACAAGAGTGGAAGCTTAAAAGGCAGTATAGTATTTGGGAGTCTAAGCTCTGGAGTCAGACTTCTGGGGTTTAATTCCCAGCCCATCAGCTGCATGAACTTGGTCAAGTTACTTAACATTTCTGTCTCAGTTTCCTCACTTGTGAAATGGGGATAACAGTAGTATCTACCTCATATGGGCTCTGAAAATTAAATAAGTGAAGATGTGTGAAGTGTTTAGAAAAATGTCTGATACATAGTAAGCACCCAGTGGATGTTAGTTATTATGAAAATTTATAGCTTCATCCCTGTCAAAAAGTTTACCTGTTTTAAACGAATCACCTTTCAGCTTTCACATCAAGCCATCATTTACAAGATATGAGGTCAGGTTTGAGCTAAAAAGACTTTAGAGATCATCACTCCAATCTCTTCATTTAACAGAGGAGGAAATTTAGTGGACAGAATATTAAATGGATTTTCCTTTAGTAATCTGGCTTTAGAATTCATCTTAATATGCTCAAGGCTGGATGTTGCTTGGAAGACTATTCCTTGTCTCTCCAAAGGTTTTTCTGAAGGAAAGTCTGGTTCTGGCACTCCAGATCCTACCAGATCAAGCTGGTAGCGATGGCAAGTTTAGAACCAGAGGCTCGGTGATGCATGGTTGGAAGTGACATGAGTGTTGAGGTGGTTGAGCTGCTCCCCTAGAGATGGTGGTTGTGTTTTGCTGTTGGATGAGTTGTCACCTGCCTCAGTGACTCTATACTGCCCATTATATTTATCAATCTGGGTACTAAGGTTCTGGAAGAGCAGAAACAGCTTGACAACAGACTTGTGTCTTGTGATGCAGCCTGTACTGTTTTATTCAGATGCCAGAGGCTGATGCAATGGCTGAAAAACTATCAAACTGATCCTGGATTTTGGCTGTTAGCCTCTAGGTCAAAAAGCCACATGAATGTTGTTTGTGGTTTACTTTCACATGCTTTCACTATTAACAGTATATTAATAATAGTTATTAAAATAGTTTAATATTTAATAATATTAAAGCCACATGAATGTCACATATGGTTTACTTCCACATGCTGAGACCCTCTAAATCAGAGGTGGTCAGTGTCTCTGTGGAATTTGAAACAGGCAAATGGAATCTGGAACACTGAGTATCTCAGGGTTTACAGCTCACGTTCTTAGGGGGATAATACACACACAGAGTTAGAAAGAAACAGTGCTTTCTGAAATGTTTGGCTTGGGTGGCTGGCTTTAGAATTCATCCTAATGCACTGTAACTATTTGGCATGTCTTGTAAGATGTTGCTTACACAAATAGCAGGAGTCCCAATTCATATATAATTTGGTTAGGAGGACTGCTTATCATTTCTGCTCAAAGTAAGTAATAAGGCCTTAATTAAAAATATGGATTTAGTATATCTGTTAACAATAACTTTAAAGGACTCTAGCTCAGTAATTTGAAACAGAAAAGATTGGTTGAGAAATACAGAATGGACAACAAGGAGTTAACTCTATTTTACTAAACTCATATTTATATACCCAGAACACTGCAAATACTACAAAGATAAATGATAGATAGATAGATAGATAGATAGATAGATAGATAGATCAATTAATAGAGCCAGGATAAGGGTCTGGGTCTGGTTTTAAACTATCTTCAGAGTGCTAGTTGGTAGACCACGACTTTATCAGAGAAGCTAATATAGTGCCTGCTATTTTATTTATTTATTTTTAAAATTTTTTTTTTTTATTATACTTCAAGTTCTAGGGTACATGTGCACTGGGACACAGGGTGGGGAACATCATATAGTGACCGCTATTTTATTTCAAGTCTGCTCATTTAAGTTAAATATATTAAAAATATATTTATTGAACACATTATGTGATAGAAGCTGCACTGTGTCAATTATTGTGAATGTAAGGATAACTAAGGTGTGGTTCTTGTCTTCAAGCAGTTTACTTTTGAAAGGAGCTGGTAGAGGTTCTGTGACCTGAGCCAGATAGGGATTATTTGAGGTTTCCTTTTTAAATTGTTCTTTTTACTTTCATGTTGAATCATATCCTTCACTGGACTAGTTGCTTATTGGTGTCAGAATTTTTTTTTTTTCTCATTGTAGAGCAAGTTCAGTTGGTTAGAGGTCAACTTTTAACCACCAGTTAGAATTCAACTACTATCTATTTATTGCATTCGCTTATTTCTGTTCCCACTTGCTATTGCACAAATATAAGCCATGCAGGAAATGATAAAGTGAGAAGATGCTCCAAATAATGCCTTTTCCCTGTAATTGCTTGTGAACACTTTGTGCTTTGCTGAGGTGGGAAGGGGTGTTATAGTCCACTCTGGTTTGGAGCAGGAAAAGACATACGCTCAAGGCTGGGTGTTGCCTGGAAGACTACTCCCTGTCTCTCTAAAGTTTTTTTTTTTTTTGGAGTGTTTCCTGTCTCCAATAAGCAGTTAAATTCCTTCTGAAATACATAACATTTAGAAGTAAGAACTTTTCCTTGTGAAAAAGTGCTATACTTGTAGGCCTTTCCTGTTTAAAGTCTTATGTATTTTGTCTGTGGGTTACACCTAAACAAAATAATATTTTTATTTTGGTGTGTGAAGGCTGACTCATGACTACGAAGACTAGGCGAGTAATTTTGTTTGCTTACAGTCCCAAGTATTTTTGCAAAATTCCCACACTTATACCACAGGGCTGTGTGTGGCTATGTATATGTACATTTAAATTTTATGTTTTATTTTATGTACTTTTTTAACCACATAGGAGAGAGCTTTGATTCTTTTTCTTTTTCTTTTTTTTTTTGAAACAGAGTCTTGCTCTGTTGCCCAGGCTGGAGTGCAGTGGCATGATCTCGGCTTGCTGCAACCTCCGTCTCCTGGGTTCAAGCACTTCTCCCGCCTCAGCCTCCTGTGTAGCTGGCATTACAGGTCTGTGCCACCACACCTGACTAATTTTTGTATTTTTAGTAGAGACAGGGTTTCACCATGTTGGCCAGGCTGTTCTCAAACTCCTGACCTCAAATGATCCACCTGCCTCGGCCTCCCGAAGTGTTGGGATTACAGGTGTAAGCCACCGTCCCTGGCCAGCTTTGATTCTTTTCTGATCTTCAGTTCTGCCTGGTCATGTAGTGAAAGTGTGAGAGATGATTGCCCAAATGCAGTGTATCAGATGACTACCCAAATGCAGGAAATAGCAACTCAAAGAGTTGACTTGCCTGAGGCAGAAGTAATTAAGCAGCAGACATAGGACTAATTAGGTGATTGTCTCACTAGCATCTCTTCCCTCTTCTTTCATCAATAACCCCCTAGTTTCATATGGGGAACCATGCCTTCCCCATCTTCTGTCTGTGTGGACTGGATGAGATTCCTTTCATAATTTCAGGAGTGTATCTTGTCCTGCAGGTCTAAGACAATCTTATCCGCATTGTCAGGTCCCAGTGATGAGTTCAGAATAGGCAAGTGACTAACAAGGACCCATCCAAAGGGAGGCTAGGCTTTCGGGAAGAGGTATAGGAAATATATCCTATATATTTTTTTCTGGGCTTAGTTTTGGGAATTGGCGGGCTAAAGCTGCTTACCATCACATGGAGTCTTGGACGAAAGCCAGGAGAGCAGAAGGCAGTGCCAGATAAGAAGAAAAAAAGAAACGACCTGCTGGTAACATTTAAGCACCTACTGCCAGCCACACCTCAAAGTTAGCCTTACCTTTGGACTTTTTAAGTTCAGTGAAAAGCCTTTTTCTGCTCAAGCCTGTCTGGGTTGGGTTTTCAGTCCTAACTGGTATAATTACATAGGTGAGTAAGTCACAATTCCAATTTTCAAGGACTAAATTTCTCACTCTAGAAAAATGAATGTGCTTTTATAGTCTGTTATAGCTCTAAAGTCATGATTCCATCTTGATCCTCTAAGGCTCATCTCAACAACATGGTGAGATGAGAACTAATAGGATGGATGTATACATAAAGGGGAGTTTATTAGGAGTATTGACTCATGTGATCACAAGATGAAGTCCCACAATAGGCCATCTACAAGCTGAGGAGCAAGGAAGTCGTTGGAGTCCCAATACCTCAAAAGTAGGGAAGCCAACAGTGCAGGCTTTAGTCTGTGGGCAAAGGCCCAAGAGCCCCTGGCATTCCACTGGTGTAAATCCAAGAGTCCAAAAGCTGAAGGACTTGGAGTCTGATGTTTGAGGGCAGGAGGCATCCAGCACAGGGGAAAGATAAAGGCCAGAAGACTCAGGAAGTTGGCTCCTTCCACCTTCTTCTGCCTGCTTTGTTCTAGCCATGCTGGCAGCTGATTAGATGGCGCTCAGATTGAGGGTGGATCTGCCTCTCCCAGTCCACTGACTCAAATATTAATCTTTGGCAACACCCTCACAGGCACACCCAAAAACAATACTTTGCATCCTTGAATCCAATCAAGTTAACATTCAGTACTAACCATCACAAGTCCCCCCCTTGTCAACTTGAGCCCATACACATCTCCTGAAATCATACATAATTTCCAAATAAAGACAATAATAAGGTCATAATTTTGCCTAATGTAATACAGCTATCCCTCAGACAACTGGAAGTGCACTAATCCTTAACCTAAATGTTGTTACATAAAGTTAACAACACTTAAAATGCTGATATGAAGTCAATAAATCTTACGTCATGTGATAAAAGAAAAAGAAAGGAAATAAAATGAAGATATTGTCTTAGTAGAAGTGTATACATGCACAAACATATTCTTAACAAAATAAGGAGGAAATATTCATGACAATTACAGTCCTCGTTTCTGCAGCTGGTCACTTGGTTGTAGCTGGTATTGATGACTACATTTCTACTACTCATTCCATATTCCTTTGCCGTCTGCAAGCACCTCAGTGAGTTATGGTTTTTTTTTCCTGGTGGAGTGACCCAAACCTTCATTCCTGAAGGGTTTGGGCCATTTTTAGCCCTTCCTGGATTGGGTTGTTATAGTTTCTCATTGACCTTAATCACAGGGCATGGTAATACCAAGAGACGCCCTAATGGATCTCCTGTATTCCATGCATACTCTTCCTTACCTCCATTGTGGAATAGTAGACTGATTTTGTCTTGATAATCTGGGTCAATCACCCTAGCCCACACTGTAACTCCCTTCTTAGCCTGTTGATTTAGAGATAAGACAAGCCCAAAGTGGCCAGGTGGCAATCTTAACTTCCAGTTTAATGGAATCATTGTTGTGTCTCTTGGTGGCAGCATTCCTCTCTCTGGAACTAGGATGTCTAGGCCAGCAGAATGTAATGTTATGGGAACAGGAAGCAAGAATTTTGCTAGTAGATCACTAGGGGTGTTGGTGAGTGGTGCCACTTCCACTTCCACCCCTTGATTCCAAGATCCCTGAATACTGGCTATGGGAGAAACAGTTCCATATATTGGATGCTGATTCAGGGCATACACAGCCTTCTGGAGAACCTTGCCCCAGTCCTGCAAAGTATTGTCACCTAGTTGGCATTGTAATACTTTAAAAGGTCATTCCACCATTCTATCAATTCAGCTACTTCAGGATGATGGGGAACATGGTAAAACCAGTGAATTCAATGAGCATGAGCCCACTGCCACACTTCTTTAGCTGTAAAGTGAGTGCCTTTGTCAGAGGCAATGCTATGTGGAATACTATGATGGTGGATAAAGTATTCCATGAGTCCATGGATGGTAGTCTTGGCAGAAGCATTGCATGCAGAATAGGGAAACCCATATCTGGAGTAAGTGTTTATTCTGGTGAGGACAAACCGCTGCCCTTTCCATGATGGAAGAGGTCCAATATAATCAACCTGCCACCAAGTAGCCAGCAGATTACCCCGAGGAATGGTGCCATATCGAGGGCTCAGTGTTGGTCCCTGCTTCTGGCAAATTGGGCTCTCAGCAGTAGCCATAGGCAGATCAGCCTTGGAACAAATTAAATGTTTGACAATTTCCAGATAATGATTATTTGTGGTTCCCTAAACACTACAAGATATTTCATATTTCTACGCCTTCACATATGCTGTTCCCCCAGCCTGAAATACCATTCCTTCTCTGACAAATATAACCTTGCACTTTGTTCTACCTGGGGTCCTACTCTAGGCATTTGATTGCTCTGTTCATGGTCATACTATGGTGCCATTTTTTTTTAAACTGTAGAATCAGTCAAAATATATTGCACCATCTTTCTGCTCCCGGTGTCTCTGCCACTGCATTTTGAGGACCTTGGATTCTACGACCTGCTTGACCCTTCAAGTGCCCAATACATGTTTGCTGGATGGATAAATAACTTTTGTGGTCCTCATTTGAGTGAACCTTCTAACATAATTATAATGGCTACCCTTCTGGAATACCTAATAATAACCAGACACTATATATTATAATTAGTTATAATTTAATTTTTAACCCTGCAAAGTTTATATTATCACTAACCCCTGTTTTGTAGATAAGAAAACTGAGGCTCAGAGAGGTATAGAAATTTGCCCAAGATGCCACTAGTAAGTGGTAGTGCAGCGATTAAAAGCCTGTGCTATTTCCTCCACATTATATCGCCAACTTTGCTTGAAATAGTTATTTAAAAAATTTTCTAAAATGCTTCCTTTTGAACATTCCTTGAATATTCTCTTGAGGGTTCTGTTTCCTGCTAGATTTTTGCTACCTGCTTCCATCTGCAAAATCAAATAAACCACTTTGTGCAGCTCCTTCCTCAGGAAATCTGGAAAACTGAGCTGTTCTTTCTAGGAACACTAACAATTCATCTCAATTTACTGGCTCAGTTTATAATTTTTAGTTTAACCCACTGTGGCTCATGTTCCCCTGGGCTGGTGTTGTTAGCATGCTAAGTCTAAAAAAGTTTCCTTTCCCAGCAAATAGAAGCCAGAAACAAAAGCAGAATTCGGGGAAGGCTGGCCGAGAAAGCAGTTATTTCAGTAATTGAAGCCAAACAAACGTTTTTATTAAAACGATTTTACTAATTCCAATTCTTACGTTGCTCTGCCAGTGCAAGTCTGGTCTACACCTGTTATACTCTGCAGTGTGCACTTTACTCCAGCAATTGCCAAATGCTGGTCTGTGAATTTGTCCCGCTCAAGGCTTTGATGAGGTTTTCACTAGTCTGAAGACAAACTAGAAACAAAGGGACAGTGTTATATGTGCATATGAATATACGTATACATCTGCACAGCACGTGCGTGCACACACACACACATATTTTCTCTCTCTTTTACAATCATTGGTTCCCTTTCTGATAAGGATTCTTTTTTTATTTTATAATTATGTCTTGCCATCTTTTCTTGGCATTAAAATATCCTTTCTTTTTAAACATTATGGTGTGAGTAGTGGGTAGGTAATTTTGTTAATGTTCCCATTTGACAGAATAAAAATGTCTCAGAAAGCCCTATTTCATTCCCTTGATTTTTAATCACATTTTACAGGTCTATGAAATTCCAGAGTCCTGGAACCACGTCTCACTTCCTTTTTTTTTTTTTCACCTTTTTTTTTGTCAGCCATAAAATAACAAATTTGCTCTCAAAGAGGGAAGACTAACATTTTCAAATGAGTCCTTCCTCTGAACTCTAGTCTCACCTGTTGTCTTTACCCTCCATTGGCAGTTAGAATATGACACACTGTATTATTAGCTATAGATTTATGTCCTAGCTAATAAAATAGACTGTAACTGACCCTACCCAAGGCAGGAAGCATCGCTCTCTATGTATTGCCAGAATCTACACATAATCGATGTTCAGCTGTTTCAATATAGATTTATTGTCAGGAACTCGAGGGCAGAAAAGTAATAAAATCATAATGACAATAATTAAAATCAATATTTATTAAGTGCTGTCTACACACTAGCCACTATTTTAAGTATTTCATGTGTGACTCACTTAGCCCTCCTGATGGCCAAAGGAGAGGTTTCATTGTCACTGCCTTCATTTTACAGGGGAGGAAACTGAGACAATAGAGGGTTAAGTAACTTGTCTAGAGTCACGTGATTGTACTTGGTAGTACTGGGATTTGAACCTAGATAAGCTTAGCTTGCATGCTCGACATTCCTAACCACCACACTATGCTGCCTTCTGCAAGAACAGCTCCGGGAGCTTCATCTGGAGAATGACAGTAACAGCAGTCGCAACTGCAACAACTAGAATTAGGATGGCCCCAGGGCAGCATATGTGCTAAGAACCTTATGTGCGTTACTTCACGCTCACAACTTTTGCAACCTGGGCTCCTATGATACCTGTTTTACAGATGAGGAAGCTGAGCCACAGAGGTCTTAAGTGGATTGCCCAAGACTGGAGAGTGGCAGAATTTGAACTCAAGCACAGTAGTTTTGTCTGACTCCAAACCCTGAGAACTTATATGATGATGATCTGTTTGTACAAGCCTGGGGTTTGGAGTGAGAAAATTCCTTCTCCAGGCCCTCCAGTAGCTGAGTGGCCATGATCATATTACTGGACTGTCTGAGATTGCTGATCATCTATAAAGAGAAGGATACGTGTGTAAGGTGCTTAATAAACAACAATGTGCTGCTTAAATGTAATTTATTTATGTATGTATCAGAGGCTTGTTCCACCTCCTGATCCTCTGAGCATCTCTGTAGGTCCAGAAGATCACTGTCCTTCATCTTTGCTTCCTATACTAGCAGCCACCTCAGAAAGGTTTGGGCTCCTCTTCCTGAGTAGCTCTAGGAAATACATTTTGAGTTGCCGATCACCTATAGCCACAGAAAGAAAATCAAAGCCGACAAGCACTGTGCTCATTAGGCAGACGTTCAGTTTTATCCCGTCATGAAGATATTAAGAAAAGATATTTATAGCTGACCTTTCAAGATTAATAATTTCAGTGAAAGAGAAACTATGGTATTCAACACAATTTTTTAAAATCCTTAATATTGAAGGAAATCGTTATTTTACTGCTTGTAGTACAGTTTGTCATTTATTAAAAATTTAATAAAATGCATATGCATTTCCAGCAGACTTTAAAGACAGTAACAAATAGTACAAATCAGTTCAGTTTTCTAATTTAAAATTGTATGTACAACATTCTTATAACTCCTAGTTATTTTAATATTTTTAAAAAATATGTACATTAATCTTGTAATTTGAGAAAGTGAAATTCCATAACAACCAGTTAATAAGTAATTCAAAATTGGATCACTTAGGCATATTAAAATCAAACCCTAAAGCATTCATGATTTTAAACATTAGGAAATAAAACTAGAAAAAACACAAGGAATTAACATATTCCCTTTTCTTAACCTTTGATCTTCCCTTCTTTTTTTCTTCATACTCCACAATAGATTGGCAAGTAATCTCATGTTTACATAGCTAGCATGTGTCAGGTGAAGATCTTATCTTATTGTCTTGAAAAGGCGAGAATCAGGAGAATCCATTTTGTCTCCAAATAAATATATTCTCATTGAGGTAGCTGCAGTTGAAACTCCTTACACTGTAAGTAATGAAATAGTCCATGCTATGAACATAAAGTACGGCATATGCTGAGTGCAAAAACTCACAACCCTTCTGGAGGGGAGTAACTTGAGTTTTTGAGGTGTGGAAAGTGAGGGAGGAGATACCCAGGACCCAGAGTAACTTAACATTGTGGAAATATTTGCTTAAGTGCTGCATTTTTGCTTAAGTATTACATCTGGTTTGTTGTTTTTAGTGGAATACGAATGTTGTTATAAATTTAGCTGAAAAGCAATTTAAAATAATTTTGTAAACATAAAAGAATTTCCTGAATTTAAACCTTATTCCTTTTTATAAAAATAGCAACTTATGATAAAACATTTAAAACAATTTTGATTTAAAAATCACCATGAACACACCAGCCATTTTATTATATATATTCCTTTAAAGTCTTTGTTCACATATTATAATCAGAATCATCAATTTTATACTATTTTTAAAATATGCAATGACTTACATTTTCTTTATTATTGCCATTATGAAAGTCTATTTAACACCTTGATTTGGTTAGTCAGTAGTTATTTAACCATTCTTTATTTTTTGATAATTAGATTTTTGTTTATTTATTTTGCCTTTCTGGAAATCACAGCTACACATTCTAGATTTTCTAAATATTTTGCTACCATTTCTTAAATTTTCTTTGTATTTGTGTGTCTTGCTTTTTGCTTAAAAATATGGTCTTGATAATCATAGTTAAAAATGCAACAAGCCTCTATATGCCTACAGATTTTATTTTTCCTGTGGTGAGTTGTTTCTTTAAGACAAAGTTTCCTCCCTCTCCTTGTTACTTTATTTTTTTGCCACATTCTCATCATGAAGTCCTACTAATTATTTAATATCCAACTTAAATATCTTTTTGTTGAAACTTCTATTGATATTCTCTAGCAGTATTTGTCATTCTGTCTTTTATATATTACTTGCTTAAGAAGAGAGTACATTGTGGTGTCATTATGTTTAATTTCAAATACTTCTGCCCCTAATACACTATGCATTTGTTAGGACAGGCTCTGAGTATATTTTGCACATATATTCCAACTTTATAGAACAGTTTTTGACAAATTCAATGATTATTAAAATAATTGAATGAATGAATTAAATAAAAGAGCGTACAAGAACCTGGAAAAGTGGAAGAAGAAATAAGATTGTATGTTAGAGTAGTTAAGGGAAAGGCAAGACAATTACAGGCTGGAGGAGAAGAAGAAGGGGAAGGGGAAGGGAAAGGGGAAGGGAAAGGGAAGGAAACCTGTTTGTATTGAGCTTTGTGTGTATCAGGCACTGTGCCAGGTACTTTACATGTCTTATCTCATTTAACCCTGAGAACAACTCTGAAGTAGGTTCTGTTGCTCTCATATTGCATATTTCAGATAAAGAAATTAATGTTTAGTAATTACATAAGGTCATTCTATTAATAAGTGCCAGAGCTGGAAGAATGACAGAAAAAGGGGAGTTTTGCTGACATTCAAAAGAAGGGATGGTTGGGTGGATTCTGCAGAGGCAAATGCCCACACACAGATGGGAGAGATCAGCTAGTTTTTATAGGTTACCAAGGAGGCCAAGCTGGCTGACTTGGAGAGGTTTTATGAGGGTGAGAGATTGGTAATCTGGGTTCATGATGTTACATGCTTTAAGAATTATTAAGTCATTAAGGCCTCTGACAGAGTAGAAGGAGTTAAGGCTCTGCTGAAGGGTGCATCTATATAAATAATGGTTACAACTAGGTTGAGCCTGGGCAACTCCTGATACTCAAGGTAGTTCATATTCTCACTACTGCACTATTACCAGATGATTACACTGAGCCCATAGGAATTCATTTACATTGCCCAGAGCCTTTGTGAATACCCAGTTGGGGGTTTTAATGAAACAAAAGAGATAATTGAACTAAGGAAAATAGTTCAAGATAGAAAGTAGACTCTGATATTTGAAGGATGACATTAAAAATCAAAGTGCTTTTAAAGGGAAAAGAGGATTAACAAAAGTTGTTCGTTTAATCTCCATTTTTCTTCTCTATAGGAACACTTGTAAAATGAAATGCAGCTTTTAGGCATGGGTGGTTATGGGCACCTTTTTAAATCAATGGCTTATCATTGTGTTTTTGGGTCCCTACAGCCATGACCACCAAGTCATCATCACTATCAACAAACATGGACCTGCTGATGTGCAACACTGGGCATAAGGCCCAGTCTCTGTTTCTGAATGGCCTATGCCTGAGGAAATGAGGTCTTCAAGGAAGGCAATAAGGGAACAAACATGTATTGAGCATGTTCTATGCGTGGTCCACTTATGCGAAATACATCACATGAGTAGAGACTGAAAAATATCACTCTCTTGACAGCTGGCACAAGAGTTATTTTAGGAAGGAGAGAGTATTTAGAAAACACTGTTAGGCTAGTTAGTGATAGAAAGTGAGGCCTGGAGAACTGGTCTGGAAGAAGACTGTGTTACAAAGCAATGGCAAAAGTGAAAATTTAAAATTTGGGAATTAGATAAGCAAACATGGGAGAGGTGGTGTAGTGCTCCACATTTCTCTCTTCTGAAGTGAAATATAGATGTTTGATAGTTAAAATATAGAGATCAAATAGAGTCTGATTGTATTAATTCATGTCACATGCTTATATGTGCTTATCCTCAAACTGCCTATGCAAGGGGGACTAGAAAAAGGAGTTTTGAATTCTATCTTGGAGAGGTGAGAGATATAATTTGGAGCATTCCTGAAACATACAAAAGCTGTTCAGAAGATGCTGGGGGGTGGGGTCGGGGCAGGCAAAATACCATAGGTTCCTTAGAAATAGAAATCCTCTTTTGAATTTATTTCCATCCCTTCCTTCTTGAATACAGAGACCCACAAAAAAATAGTGCTGGGGGACACCATGTACAAAGAGGAAACATGACTTCTTGGGGTGTACCACTCAGACAGACTCTGATATGAATGGCTCTACTAGGGTTGTGCGGCTTGGAAGCCGTTGAGGTTCCCCTTGCATTTACAATATTAGTTAATAAGAAAAAGCATTACTGAGTGCCTACTGTGGTTCAGGGACTGTCCTACATGGAGAGGTCCAGTACCTGGACTTTGGGGTCTGATAGTCCTAGGTTTGAATTTCACGTGTGCTTCTTATTAGCCATGAGGCCATGGTAAAGTTAGTTAAACTCTCAGAATCCTTCTTACTTTGTTTGTCAAGTGGAGGTCCTCATCGTGTTGTTCTGCATACCTTGCCCAGAGCGAGCACATGGGAAATGGTAGCTCTAATTATGATGCACAAGCATTTTCTCATTTCATTCCCTTTACAGTCTTGTAATTCACTTCTAATTCGTGGGTACATTGAGGTTCAGAGAACATGGGACTTGGCCAAGATAAGACAACTGAGTGGCAGAGGATTAATTCGAACTCAGATTTGGGAGCCTGTGTTCATTCTACACTAAGTCGATTTTTACCTATTTCCAAAGATGAATCTCCAATCTAAAGTCCTTTTCCTCCAAGCCCCTCTTACCATGTCCAACATAAATATTAATGCAGCTACCATCTGCCACTACGTAAAAACACTTGGTCAAATCTATTTTAGCAATTGAAGCAAAATTGCTTTTTGTTTGGTTAGCGTATCTGTGTTATGCTTTCTTTTGACTATCCAGTCCATTTTTGAAGTGGAGTCTTGGTTACCTAGGGAACTAGCATACAGCATTGGTAATTTTTTTTAATGAGATGTAAGTTCAAAGTTGTTAGAATTGTTGGCTGAATTTCAAGTGGTGACCTCTGTACTCACTGGAAAGTAACATACATATATATATATATATATATATATATATATATATATATAAAATTAAAAGTGTAAGAAAATTAGGGGAGTTGATGAGAGTTGGTGAAAAATAAGATTTTTAAGTTGCAGATATTCTGCCTGTAGTGGGAAGCTAGATAAATCAATATCTTTATTTCAGGCTATATAATTTGCACATAATTCTTATTCCTTTGAGACATGTTTTATGTGTTTTTAAATGGAAGTAAATTTTGTGTGCTATGTTATAGGAAATATGTAGCCATGAATGGTTTTGAGTTCCTTTCTGGAATGGCCCTATAAAAAGTCCACAGGATTTTGCCTCTCTCTAGCCTTTGCTTTCTTTTTAAAGAAGCTGGGCTTAGTTCAGTAATTCAAAACTCTCACATTGCACGAGTTATCATAATAAAGATAATTGAAAGAAAAAAAAATTACTCAGAGCCCCTTCCTCTGCCTCAGATAAAGATAAGGTCAAGGTAGAAGGATCCATCCTGAAGGACTTTGAGAACTAAAGGCATGAGTCAAAGCAAGGCTTGTCTGAGAAATCCAAAGCACTTATCCCAAGAAGTATATCATGGGTGCCAGCTTAAAGGGCAGGGGGATGGAAATCTAAGGATTCAGAATGAAATATTTGCAGCTAGGTAGACTCAAAGTTGTGAACCTGAATTGCCCTTGAATGAGGAGAAAGTCGGGTGGTATTTGTCTTTAATGACAGCAGATGATGGAAACTTAGGTTGATCAACCTATGTTAAAAGGCTAATGTTGACAGAAGGATAAATATTGCATGTTCTCACTGATAGGTAAGGACTGAAAATATTTTTTATTTTATTTATTTATTTTTTTAGCTCATGGAAGTAGAGAGTAGAACTGCAGGCATTAGAGGCTGAGAAGGGTGGGAGCAGGGGAGGATGGGGAGAGGTTGGTTAACAAATAAAAAATTATAGCTAGATAGGAGGAATGTATTCTGGTATCCTATAGCACTGTAGGGTGAATATAGTTAACAATAATTGTTTGTATATTATCAACATACATTAGAGAGCTAGAAGATTCTGAGTGTTCACAACACAAAGAAGTGATAAATGTTTGAGGTGATAGATATGCTAGTTACCCCAATTTGATAATTACATATTTTATACACATATCAAAATATCACTCTGTATCCCATAAATATGTACAATTATTATCTGTCAACTAAAAATAAAAAGAAAATAAAATAGATCAGTGTTGGGACAAACATGTCCTCACCAAGCATGTGTTTTAGTTTTTCCATGTTTCCTTCTTATTTACATGAAATAAAATTAAGCTTGACTATGAGGGACTCAGTCAGGTTTCCTAAAAGCAGAGCCTGAGGACATGGAGCCTGGGGACTCCATGTGAAGAAGTCCAGGGCTGAAGTTGGTATGAACAGCCAAACATAGAACTACCCAAGCATGAATTTAATGAGTCTGGGCAAAGGGAGAATCAGTTATGTGGTGGGAATCAGAGACACCAAAACAGAGCTGGTGGAATGGGAACATAAAGCAGGAGGTACCCCAAGGTGCTGGGTGTAGCCACAAAGGTGTATTTCCTAAGGAGCCTCTGGCCTGGCTGGTGAGAGCTACGCAGGAAGTCCTTAAGACTTATTGGACCTTGAAGATGGATAAGGTCTGATGGAGTAATCTAAAGGGGAGGGCATTTCAGTGGAAACATACCCATGAGGAGCCAATATGGGAGGGGTGGTTGAAATGTTCCGTAGATCTCTCTTAACCGTTCTCCTCAGCTGTGTGACACCAACATAATGCCATGTAAGAGTCACTTTTCTGGCACATCTGAGACCTTTCAGCTGAGCCCTTGCCTTAGCAAATGCTGAGATAATAAAGCCAGCAGTTGGTGACGCCATGGGTTAGGAGGGTAGCCATTAACATTGTTCTGAAACATCTACTTCCCTCATAATGTTATTCTGATTGGTGGTGAAATACCACAATAAAGTAACCTCTCCCTATTATTTAAAGACATTCGGACTGAATAGACAAAGGATGTTCCAGAGGAAGTTCACTGGCAGGCAAAGTACTTTCAACCTAAAAGGGACAGTGGCAGTGAAGTGCAATGCCTACTAAATGCAGAAGGGAAATGTGTGCAAGGATCAGCAATTACAGGAGAAGAGGACAGTGAGCTTCTAAGAGCTAGTCCAGGAGGAAGAAAGTCTGAGTAATACTATAAAAGGGCTTGAAGTAAATGCAGTGGGAGTGTGTGGGTGCCCTGCAATCCACACAGGAGGAGTCACAAGGAAGGGAACACAGGCTAGAGAGAGCAGCAGTCAGACACTGACCGCCATGCCCAGAGGGAGCTTGTGGACCAGCTCCTGGTGGGAGGAAGAACTGGCGATCAAAACAGAAGACACAGGTGCTTCATATGTACACGACAAGTATCTTAAATAATCGTTCAGCAAAAATTATTCAGTATGTATATGTGCTATTCTCATTATGTGTTTTCTAAAAAACTTATGTGCTCCAGTTGAGAATACCAGTAAGTTAATGAAACACCTCAATCCGGGTGGATTTTTCTAGCCACTCATCCCCTGGATTAATGCTCAGACTGGACAGTCTCCCCTAATTTATATCAAAGTATATCCTTGTTTTCCTGATTGAAATGAAGGGGCTTTGGGTATTTACTCATACATTAGAAATAAATGACCTTTGATGTAATGGAGTTGTGTATATTAATGTAGACAAGCTGCCTACTCTTAAAAATACTTCACTTTTCAAGTGCAGAAAGGTGTAAATTTAATGGCAAACTTACATAAATAAATCACTCCATATGCACTTGGTGATATGTGAATCTACAGTGCTTTCAGAAACAAAAATCGACTAAAATGTTTATATGAACATGTAAGTTCTTCATATTTGAAAAATGTGACCAAGGACATGAAAATACTTGTAGAGGCCCCTTTTTGGCAGAACTGACATAAGACTTCCTTCCCTGCAACAGACCATATATAATTGTTATGAGGAGGACTAGAAATATCTACGTCTTTGTCCTCCACAACAGGTATGAAGGCAAATGCTGTGTTGGAGGACCACACACTTTGAAACCTGTTCTGAGTGAATTGTTGGTACACTATAAATCTCCTTGAAGCACTGAATTATTAGATTTAAAAGAGCAAGCATGTATAGTCGTCAAGTAAATGGTTTATAATCTTGTTATAGTTACATGTGGCTCTATTTGATAATCTAAAAAGCATGTCTCGGAGGCATAAAAATGCATCTTTGAATAAGGTGCCAAGGAGAGAAAACCTTCACATTAGTGGTTTTAATATTTCCATTTTCGGATATTTCTGAGTCACCCTGGAAATGCATTAAACATAGGGCTGTGCCATGGTGCATATTATGTAGAGCTTATTTTGGCCACAGAATCCATGTTAATAACCTTGTAGTTTATTTATTTCTGTCCCTATACAATTTTTATACATTGGCTGGAGAGGATGTGGAGAAATAGGAACACTTTTACACTGCTGGTGGGACTGTAAACTAGTTCAGCCACTGTTGAAGGCAGTGTGGGGATTCCTCAAGGATCTAGAACTAGAAATACCATTTGACCCAGCCATCCCATTACTGGGTATATACCCAAAGGATTATAAATCATGCTGCTATAAAGACACATGCACACGTATGTTTATTGCAGCACTATTCACAATAGCAAAGATTTGAAACCAACCCAAGTGTCCAACAATGATAGACTGGATTAAGAAAATGTGGCACATATACACCATGGAATACTATGCAGCCATGAAAAATGATGAGTTCATGTCCTTTGTAGGGACATGGATGAAGCTGGAAACCATCATTCTCAGCAAACTATCGCAAGGACGGAAAACCAAACACCGCATGTTCTCACCATAGGTGGGAATTGAACAATGAGAACACTTGGACACAGGGTGAGGAACATCACACACCAGGGCCTGTCGTGGGGTTGGGGGAAGGGGGAGGGATAGCATTAGGAGATACACCTAATGTAAGTGACGAGTTAACGGGTGCAGCACACCAACATGGCACATGTATACATACGTAACAAACCTGCATGTTGTGCACATGTACCCTAGAATTTAAAGTATAATAATAATAATAATATTAATAATAATAAATCTTTATACATTGGAAGGGGGTCAGTGGAAATTTCCTGGTTATACTTGACTCCATTTTTCTGGGAGAAATTATATGTTGCAGTGACATTCTTAAACATTCCTCATGGATGTTAAGGGTCTGTCATATGAATAAACATACGGAAAACATTTTTCCATTGTAACTGGAATTCCAGAGAGGGAACAGAACCTGATAACTATGGATCATTAGCACACGAGGCAGTGGTCTGTGAGTGGTGATAAAGAAGTTATATGACTCGCTGTCTGTAGCTATTCTCCAAGGTGGCTTCTGTGTTTAATTCCTAAAGAACAAAAATGATTCCAAGGACACAGGAAAGCCAAACCTGATCTTTGAAGGCTCAAGTTCAAAGACTAAGGCAAAGATAGAGGGCAGTTGGCTGCCATAGTAATAAGAGCAAGGAGAGCAGGGCATCTGATATCCAGCATGGGTGCTGAAGAACGTGTTAATTAATTTGATTGTGGTAATCATTACCCAATGTGTATGTCTATCAAGTCACCATGTGGCACACCTTGAATACAGTCAGTCTTTATATGGCAATCCAATATTTTGGATAAAAAGCGTGGAGGATAGGAATTGAAAAATGGTCAGGGTTCACAGCAGCAAATACAAGGAATATAAAAGAAGGAGAAAGATTGGAGGTTGACCATACTGCCTGAAAGTAAGATCCTGATCTTTCATTAACAGGTGCTTGTATAATCTCTTTTTGAATACTGCTCTTAGAGATGAGACAGTCTATTTTGGTGCAGTTTTCATTTTT
This sequence comes from Pan troglodytes, assembly GCF_028858775.2. Lineage (NCBI taxonomy): Eukaryota > Metazoa > Chordata > Mammalia > Primates > Hominidae > Pan > Pan troglodytes. Next base: position 18,606,601 of record NC_072401.2, read on the forward strand.
TAAAGGTTACCTTTTGTATATTGAATACAAAGCTTCATTTTCTTTTTATTTATTAGTACTAGATAATTTCCAGATACCTCATAATTCTTTCTTTTCCTAAATATTTATGAGGACCTGACACCCACAGGCACTGTTATTGGTGTTGGAAATACATTGTTAACAAGAAAGACAAGGTCTAAAGACATGGAGCTTACCTTTTAGTGAGGGTAGGCAAAAATATGCAAGTGAACAAGTGAACACAAACAAAAACATCCAAGAGTGAGGAGCAGTGTGCAGATAATTGAACGGGTGACATGATGTGGAGTGACTGGGAGGCCATGGGAAGGCTTCCCTGAGAAGTAACTTACAAACTATGCAAAGACTGCATGCTAACTTAAGAGACAGCTATGCTAAGCACCTAAGGTTCTCATGAACTTTGTTGTGTTAGAGGAGCTTAAACAAGATTTTTGTGGTTGGAGTATAGTGTGTGAGGGAGAGAGTAGCCCAAGGTGAGGGTGGAAAGGAAAGGCAAGGGCAGATTGCAGGACTTTGTGAGCTAGGAAAGGGGTAGACTTTTATTTAACTGTGATAGAAAGCCATGAGAAGTTTTAAGCAGGGGAATGAGGCCATGCTACATGCCTTACAAAAGGATCATCCTGGCTGCCGAGTGGAGAATGGAAGTTAGGGAAGCCAGAGTGCACGGGCAGTGACACCAGGGGACTATACTGGTACTTGTGGTGGGAGATAATGGGGGCTTGGATTAGAAGGCTAGTGATGGAACAGTAGAAAAATGAACATATTAGAGATGCGTTTTGGAGGACTTGATGGATAGATTGGATATTGAATATAAGGAAAGAGAGGAGTCAAGGATAAGACCTAGACCCTTTGCTTGCAAAATAGGTGGATGATGCTTCTATTCCTGAGAGGGAGAATATATATTGTCATTTCTCCTCTGTACTTAAATATAAGTGATATGGTTTATAAATGAATTTGACATATCAGATTAAGAGCAATTAGAAAAGAAGATGCTTACCATTATAGAGTTTATTCTATTCTTGCTAGAATCCAAATACTCCTATGCGAAATTTATCTAAAATTTTACATTCACTTTAGAATTCTAAAGTTGTTGTTAGAGACAAAATGTTTATAGCACACATTAATGTTTTCTGATATGTAAAAACCTCATAGTCAGTACTTAACAGGAAAAAATTACACATTTTGAAAAGTTTTAAAATAAAGTGAAAAAGTATGAAATATCAGGTGATAAAAAATACTCAGAGATTATTTCAATAGATAAGATTGATAAAAGGTTAAAGTGTTCAGAAATCCCTGCGACTGGGTAATTCATAAAGAAAAGAGGTTTAATTGGCTCCTGGTTTTGCTGTCCAGGCATGGGGCTGGCGTCTGCTTCGTTTCTGGGGAAGCCTCAGGGAGCTTTTACTCATGGCAGAAGGCAAAGTGGGAGCAGGCACCTCACATGGCGAGAGCAGGAGCAGAAGAGAGCGCAAAGCGAAAGATGCCAAACACTTTTAAACAGACAGAGCTTGTGAGAACTCACTATCATGAGGACAGCACTAAGGGGATGGTGCTAACCATTCATAAGAAATTTGCCCCCCGTGATCCAATCACCTCCCACCAGTCCCCTCCTCCAACACTGGGAATCACATTTCAACATGAGATTTAGGGGGAAAAATATCCAAATTATATCAGTTAATATCCTTAATTTATGAGATATTTTTACCAATCAGTTTTTAAAAATGACAAGAAGAAAAATGAGCAAAGAACACAAAAAGGCAATTTACAAAAGAAAAGGTCAATAGCATGAGAGAAAGCTAAACCACACCCACAGCAATAATCCAATCATTCAATATGTTAAAATAATAAGAGAAACAGCACCAATAGTGGATAAGAACACAAACTGTAGAGCTAGAATTTCTGAGTTTGAAGACCTACCTCTAAAATTTACTAACTGGGTAACTTTGGGCAAATACCTTGATCTTTGTTTCAGTTTCCTCATCTGTGAACTGGGGTTCATTATAGTACCCATGTTATCAGGTTGTTTTGTGTGTTAAATGGGTGTTAATACAGGTAGGTTACTTAGAACAGTGCCTAGGGTATAATAATTGTGTGAGTTTTAGGAATTACTGTTATCATTGCTGTTAGTATTTATATTATTCTTAAATGTTTATAAAATGACAATACCTAATGTTGGCTAAGTGGGGGAAATGAGTATTTTCATACATTGTAGGTGAAATTATATATTGGATTATTATTTTGGGAAGAAAGTTTTGCAATATGTCTCAAAAGTCTTAAACTAAGTGAAATCTTTAATAAATAAAATTCTACTTTTGGGAATTTAACCAATAATCTATACAATTATTTGCCCCAATGGCTAGTCACAGCAGTGTTACTTACAATGGTAAAAAGTTAGCAAAAACCTGACCTCCAGGTAAAGAGGTGGTTTGGATTTATTATTTTCATTTACTCTCTAAACTTCATTAAAACTATAGTAAAAGTATTATTTTATTGAAATTTATTTTATTTTATTAAAATTTACACACAGGAGAATACATTAAATGGAGAATTTGATGAGTTTTGAGAAATGTAGACACCCATGTTAGCAAGCTCCCAATCAAGAATATCTCCATCCTCCTAGAAAGTTTCCTTTTGCCCTATTCCAGTCAATCTTCACCTCCATGGACTACACTGTTCAGATTCCTCTCACTATAGATTAGTTTTCCTTGTTCTTGGACTTCACATAAATGAAATAATACAGTGTGGGCTTCTTTGTGTCTGGCTTCTTTCACTGAAGATACTATTTCTGAGAACCCTTTTATGTCATTGTTATATCAGTAGTTATTCCTCTACTTTTGATTCCCATATCCTCTGTTCCTTTATTGCTGAGTAGTTGCTAATAGAAAAAACATTTGATTTTTGAATATATTATAATTGGTTTTTTCCATTGCTGATACAGTTTGTTGTTTTTGACTGTCATGAATAAAGCTGTTATGAACATTCTTGTACAAGACATTTTGTGGTCATATTTTTTCACTTCTCTTGGGGGAAGATAAATACTTAGGAGTACAATTGCTATGTCATGGAGTGAGTATATGTTTAGTGTTATAATAAACTGCTAAACAGTTTTACAAAGTGATTGAACCATTTTATACTTTCACCAGTATTGTTTAATATATGTTGCTTCATTTCTCTGTGAACATTTGGTGTTGTCAGGTTTTTTTTTTTTAAAGCTATTCTCCTATGTGTGAAGTAGTATCTAATTGCAGTTTTAAAGCATTTCTCTGCTGAGCACCTTTATATGTGCTTATTGACCATTCACACATCTACTTAAAACTTTTGCCTAAAGTTGTAAAGATGTTCTAAATTTTCTTATGGAAGAGTTACAGTTTTAACTTACACATTTAGGTTTATCGCATATTGCTAATTAATTTTTGTGTATGATGTGAGGAAGAGATTGAGGCTCATGTTTTCATAGTTTTTTTCTGGTTGTTTCAGCTCAATCTATTTTAACCTTTCCTTTCCCCATTGATATTTGGGTATCTTGGTTGAAAACTAATTAACACTAAATGTACAGGTTTATTTCTGAACTCAATATTATGTTACATTCATCTATTCATTCTTACACTACACTCTTGATTATTGTAACTTTATAGGAAGTCTTGAAATCAGATAATGTGAATAATCCATTGTTGTTCTTCAAAATTGTTTTGACTGTTCTAGGTCCTTCAAATTTCCATATAAATTCTAGAATCAATGTGTCAGTTGTTTCCTAAAAGCCTAGAGATATACTTGTATACAGTACAAAGACATACATCTAAGCGTAGTCATTTTTTTAGTTTGATGTAGCAAATGATTGAAAATAATCTAAATGCTGATCAACAAGGAACTGGTGCAATATAGTATGTAACATTTACACAATGAAATTTTATGCAACCATTAAAGAATAAAATAGATCTATATGTTCTAATAAAGTAGATCTATATGTGCTAATTCTAAAAGATATATTAAGTGAGAAAGTCAATAGGCAGAACAGTGTACAGAGTATGCTCTCATTTGTTTTAAAAATAAGGGTATAGATGCATATATATGTACACATATATACTTTCTATATATGCATAAAACTAATTGGCTCATTTAACTGAAAATTTGAGGGTTGAGTTGTCCTTCAGACTATGTCCAGGGGCTCACAGGATGTTACTAGAAACTGCTCCTCACTCTGTAGCTTGACTGCACTTTTCTCTGTGTTGGCTTCATTGTCAGCTTCTTCCATGCCATGTCAGCTCCAGGCTTTCACAGTTACTGCAGTTCATGGCAGACACTATTGATCTCACTGTTCCTTTATTAAATATAACAGAGGATTTCCAGTCTTGTTTGAGTTATTTGCCCATCCTGTGGATCCCTCACTGTGAATGGAGGGATGAAGAACCTTGATTGGCCAAGTGGATCATGTGCTTACATCTGTAACTAAAGGAGAGAAGGACACCACGGGGGAAGGAGCCATTCAATGGAAGGGACAATGTGCAGATTAAACCACATATGCCCAGATACTGACCTTAATAGTGTCTTTTTTGTTCATGTGTAAATTTGGCAATTTTCTATAAAATTGTGGCTAAAATTGTACTGTATTTCAAGAAATTCTTTCGTGCTTTGCCTTTCACTGTCCAGCTTGAGCACACACATCCTTCTCTTATTTCCCTGATTTCCAGCTGTGGGCTCTTACCTGTTTCTCCCATTTTGCCTAGTCCATTTGCACTGATAACCAGCTTGCTTTTGACCCTCAGATCATACAATTTGGCCTAATGCAGTAGAGCTCCTGGGAAAATACACTTTACCTCTGTGATTAGTCTCACTTGAGTTCAAACTCTGGGTTGCCCTATGTTTGGGTAGGAGATCAGACAAGATTGTTTGATCTCTTATTCTGGTCACAAGGGTCCTTCTGGTCACATTAATCCTTAATGGATCTGCCAAAGTGGCTGCTTTCAAGCCTGTATTTCCCTGCTAGGTTCTCTTGATTCCTATGAAGTTGCATGAGTGGACACGAAACTGGAAATAGCACTTGACAACCTGCTTGTTTCCCAGTAAGAATCAGGTAATATTGCTGTGTGATAATAGATATTAAATTATTCTGTAATATATTCCTATTTTATTTAAAAATATATTTTATAATAACTGAAAGAGTAGATTTGGAATGTTCACAGCACAAAGAAATGACAAATGTTTGAAGTGATGGATATCCCCATTATCCAGATTTGATCATTACATACTACATGCTTGCATCAAAATGTCATATGTACCCCATCAATATGTACAACTATTACATATATATACAAATTATTTTGAAAAAATAATAGGGAAAAATTGAGTAGCTAGTTCTGTTTCTGAATGGAACAATTTATTTGTTGTAGAATAATATATTAATCTGGAATTGGTTGGAATTAAAATTCTTCTAATATGATTATCACTACCTAGAGAGGAGCCAGACAGTGAGATAAAAATAAGTCAAGAGATGATATAATAGTAAAATAAAAAGGATAAAATTGAATATTTGGGTGAATTTTAGGATTTTAAAAATATGTGTTAAATGAGCTGAGCTGTTATCCAGATTAAGACAACCAGTAGATACAAGAAGCTCAGAGAGCAAAGCTTCTAATTATAGAAATACATCTATTCAAATAATGCATTGCTCATTTTGAAATAAATTGGGGTGCAGAGAAAGGGACTGCCTTGGCTTACAGTTCCCAGATAAACTAGCAAATGTAGTAATTAATTTGCTTGATACATTCATTCACCAATTCTTAACTAACCAGGGAAACATATTCTTTAGTCATATTTAGTTTTTAAATGGAAAGGATGATCAACTCATTATAGAGCTGAGAACATGTACGAGTCTGCCCCTGCAAATAATCCCCTACTTCCCTCTTTAGGACTGAGTCACACTACCGTTTTGCTTGGCCTGGCTCTTTAATCTTTGGACTAATGTACTCAGGCCATCCTTTTAGATATTTTATTTAGATTTCCTAGCATATTGCACTATCCCACTGGAATATTTAAAATTTATATTATGCATCTAATTTTGTTTATTGCAGAAAAATGAGCAATAGGTAGAAGTTTAAAGAATGAAATAAAGACCAATTTTAATTCTAGCTATGCAAAAAACTTATCAATGTTAAATAATTAATAACATTTTACTGTACATCATCAAATCTGAGACCATTGAACATAATTTGCATTGTTTTGCTTACCACTAATAGAGAAGAAGTGCTGTAAATTTAACTATGACATATTGCTCTGTTTTTTATTTAAAAAATTATACTCATTTAAAAAGTTCTCTTTAGGCTGGGCGTGGTGGCTGGTGGCTCATGCCTGTAATTCCAGCACTTTGGAATGCTGAGGTGGGTGGATTGCTTGAGCCCAGGAGTTTGAGATCAGCCTGGGCAATGTGACAAAACCCTGTCTCTACAAAACTTAGCTGGACATCACAGCAAATGCCTGTAGTGCCAGCTACTCAGGAGGCTGAGGTGGGAGGATTGCTTTAACCTGGGAGGTTGAGACTGAAGTGAGCCGTGATCATACCACTGCACTCCAGCCTGGGTGACAGAGTGAGACCCTTTTGATACAGACTTCTATCACATATGACTTTGGAACATATATAAGAAAGAAAACATAAGAAAAATACATTGGGTAAAGTAGTCCTAAAACCTCTTCACATTCAGAGTCTAACTTTACTATGTCATTTTTTGAATCCCAGTTGTCAATATCTGTGTTTTTGCTTAGATTTTCATCCTCTGTGCTATCAAGAACATTGACAATGTGGCATTTGTTGAAAGGGTGCTCCACTCTTGTCTCCTAAATTTTCATCCAAGCCCATCCATTTCTCTTCTTCTTCCTTTTAGCATCAAAACTTTCCACTTTCCAGTTTAAGGTAAGCATGTAGTAGCCCAGCTGGAGACATTTCTGAGCCTCCCCTGGTAGCTTGGCATGACAAAGGTCTGACAGGTGAAATAGGAGAAGAAGTGGTATGTAAACTTATAGTTCACATCCCTAAAAGGAAGCAGTTTTACTTGTCACTTTCTTTTCATCCTTTCTTTGGGCCAAAATGCAGATATAGTGATAGTGAGTCAGCCTTAATCATGTAGAAGAACATACCCTACAAATGATGGAGCAACTAGATAGAAATAACCTGGATCTCTTTGGATTACCTGTGGAGCAGAGCTGCCTACCTGCCAAACTGCACAGCTACTCTAACAGAAGGGGAAAAACAAAGCTTCCATCTTGCTAAACTATGGTTATTGTCAAAGCAGCCAAATCAGTATTCACATTGTATGTGTTTAAAAATTCCTCTATTTAATATCATATTGAAGAATACTTCTATATGGCATTAACTTTCTATGGGTTTCCATGGGTTTTTACAACTTTAATTCGGACATAGTACAATAGGCAACTCCAAAGGGCTAACTTCTGGGCTGCAGCAAAAAATCTGTTTTTTTTGTTTTTGAGATGAGAAATTACCTTAGCAGTGCTGATCTAGGTTAGGCCTATATGTTATTGGCCTAACATATAGGCCAATCAAGATTAGAAGATAAAAGAGTTATTGGCAACTATCAATCTGTTTTAAATGAGTAAGGATTTGGACTGACTTATGAAGCCTTAAGATGGCCATATTTGTATGATGTTGCTCAACTATGGCAGAGGTTAAAACATAAGTAAATACAAATTATACCAAATAATGTAGAATAGTTTAATAACTGTTAGATCTGTAGAGCATGAGGTATGCTTGCTAGGGAAACAAAAATAACTTGTTTAAAATATATTTAATATAAAGATATAAAGAAAGATAGAGAATCACATTTTTAGGAAGTAGCTTATGCAGATAAGTTAAGCCAAATTACTTTGGTGATTTCACTCAGATTTTTATGACCTCCAAAAATAGGATCCATCCTCCTGATGTCAAAGTCTGAGATTCTCAAAAAAGAGTAAGTCTCAGCTCCACTGAGTTTTTCAGTGATGATACTATACATAGATGCGATAGAGCTCTAAGGAGAGTAAAATATTCACATTCATTTTGGAGGGCTAATAGCTGAGAAAACTGACTAGCTAAGCAGCTATAATAATTCCAATAGAGAGCCCCCTTTACATTTTTCTAATAGTATAATTCATGTAGTTCTTTATACTACATAAATCTTTTCCACATACTTCCAGATCTTTGGCTTCAATATGCTCTGTAAAAGCTGGCAGATGAGTTCAAATCTTCCTTTTCTCTGATTTTTTTTATGAGTTAACTTCTTCCCATGACCTCTAGGAAGACGTCTTGTTGGCTGAACTTAGAACCCTGAGTAATTTTTCCTCCTTTCTCCCCACTTTCTTTTCTGACAAATGCTAAGCTTTATTATTTAAATATATTTCTTACATATATTTTATTAAATATTTTGCATTTGGTAGCTCACCACATCTTCATTTCTTATTTTTTAGTTGGTGACTAAAAGATAATGCAGGGCTTTACTACAAAGGCAAATAGTTGCCACAAAAAGAGGATTGTCATATTTTCCCCAAGGAACTCTATCTTGTTAACTCCTTAAAATTGCTGAGCACGTTTTTCTTAAGGGATTTAGCATTTATTTTTTCAGTACTTTTATGTGGCTAAAAAACAATTTTATGTGTTGAATAGAGTGCTAGTAATATCTGTGATGGCAGTCTTGTCAAAACACTCAAAATGTATCTCACTTGTTATGGAAATTTTGAAAACCTCTGTCCCTTCAAAAATGTATATTTTGCTTTGGAAGCTATACCAAACATCTTAAATTTCAGAATGCCATTGGGAACAATCCTCATAGAACAATCCTCATTAGAAAAAAAAAAGTTTTCTAATTAGACAGTGCAGGACAATGTTACAGGAACCAGCCTAGACAACATCACTTTATCTAAGACAATTCTAGTAACACCTTCTAATACATCCCATGCAGCAGAGAAATTTCCATTTTCTAGCATTGCCCTAACAATATATCGGCAGCTTAAAGAATTGCAGTGCCTTAAATGCAAGCCATTGAAGATCCAAATGCTGTGAATCGGTCCTTTCTGACAGAGGAGAAAGACCCATGAGCCAGTCCCAAATGGTGTAAACAGGAGCAGTGCATAATTAAAAGCCATCTGCATGTCTTGTGTGCCCCTTTCTGTATGTGAAATAGGGCTAGCACTATGTGAGTACTTAAAAGCTCCTTTCAAAAATTTCAAATCCTTATTGAGACATTACCCTACAGTGCAGAGAACAAGACAAACCAAAGTATTCATGACCAACCCCCTCCCACTTCTTATTTTCGCATAGGATTTTCGCATAAGATTTATAACCAAATTAACATAATGCCATACCACCACATTAGATGTGTTTATTGTAGATTTTAAAATATTCTATAGTTCATGAAAAAAGTTGAGCTGTAGGAGCTAGGAAAATAACTTTGTTGTGTGTATCCACCAAGATTATACTCAAAAGTTCATTCTGAATTCGAATGGAGGCTGTGCCCTACTCCCACAAACAAATGCTAGTTCCTAAGCCTTCAGATTCAGAAGCTTTACTTTTTAATTTTTTTTGTCTTGGAAATGTTATTTTTTTTTTAAAGGCTTTATATTTTAAGAGAAGTTTTAGGTTTACAGCAAAATTGAGAGGAAGGATCAGAGATATCCCCTTTGCCCTCTGCCACTACATGTATGGTTTCTCCCATGGCAACATCCCCCCACACAGAGCAGAAGTATTATTTTATCTTCTTTAGGATGAATTTGACTTCTAGGCACATGTTTAATATTTTTTCTTTGCTAGGAAGTAACTGGTAAAGGAGTCTATTCATTAGTTCTTGTAATAAGTTTGAGTTATAACTAGGTGGTGCTCCTATTAATTCCAAAGTGATAGCCTGTCTTGCTTGAGAATAGATGTGTTTAGCAGGCAATTTTAGAAGATGGATTCATTCTACACAGATCATCAGTACTATCCAAGGACACGTTTTGTTGTGTTCTTGTGGTTTGGGATGTTTAGGGGGGAATCTGAATTGTTATGAGGGGAAGTTGGCCCTGATATCCTCAGAAGTTCCTTCCAACTCTTAGATGCTATGATTTTATGAAAATTTTATTTTTGAAATGCTGTATTTCCAGTCAGTGAAAGTAGCAGGGTCCTTATATAAATACGTATAAGGATACTCCAAGATCTTGAATTTAAAAATGTTTACCCTTAAATTTTTAAAAATTAAAATAATTTTGCTTTCTACGTTTTGTACCTGTAGAATTTACACCATGGTTCCACTCTCTCAACATTTCCCATGACATGAATTCTTTAATATGAGACTTCAAGCATAACTTTTGAGGTTCCATTTAATTCTTCTTTTCAAGAATAACTGATACTGTGTTCAGGATGGGATACAAATGACTGATATTCTAAAATGTAACTTTTTTTTACACTATCTACCTGGAGATAAAAAATGTAACAATTCTGAATTCCCACAGACCCATAAGTTAGCAGAGCATGCAGTCAGTCTTGCCTTACAGTCTCTCTATTGATTTGCCTAATAATCCCTGGGCTTACTGGTGTCTCATTGGTCATTTCTGGTTGTTTTTGTCATTCATGAATACCGCCAGAATTCAGCCCCTCCCACGCTTTTGGAGTCAGAGGACTTGGTAACCCCAGAACATCATTCCTTGTATATGTGGCTCCTGCTGTTACTGCCACAAAACTCCGTCTTCATAGAGCCACTTGGTCTTAGTGTGGTTTTATGTGGCTTAGAGATGTAGTACCCAATGCATTCCATGCCTCCCTGGAGCTCAGAGTCTTTGTCCAGTTGGTTTTAGCTCTAGGGAGAGGAACAAGTCTTGCCTTTTTCCTGTCTTCCGACTCTGTTTTCTGGCTCAGGACTAATCTAATGGGATGATTGAGAGGAATGATGCATTTCCTGCAGACAAGTCTTATCCACTACCTCGAGAGAGTGGTCTGGCTTCTACAGACCTGAAAAGACAATTAGTAACTAACTTGACGTGCATATCAGGGTTATGTGGCTACTTCTTATGCATAAACAGTCTAATGAAGGGACTTGCTGCATTGATATTTACATAGACCTTATGGGGAAGGAAATGCAGGTGTGTTAAATTCTTTTCTTTTTTTTCCTTTATTCAAGACTACACTTTCTAATTTTAAAAAATTGTGGTTTCCCCAAATTTTGTACCTCCATGATAACTCCCAATTCTAGAGTGCTCTTTATTTAACAGTGATTATTGTAAGTTCCACTTAGGAGAGAACAATCACAGGCTCTGTAACTTATTCAGCAATAGTTTTGTGGCTCCATTAACTGAAATAATATATAGGTGGTATCAAATTTCATTAATTCTATAAATATATATTTTATTTCTACAAGGTGTCATTGCTGTTATGGATCTGTGGAGACTGTGAAGAGTATGAGAAAACCTTGAAGAGCATTGTTTACATTGGAAAACCTGGGAGTAAAGTGGTTATAAAATGATTCACATTAGTTCAGAGTCAGAGTCAAGAGCTATATCTGTGATAATAATATGAAACAAATGGTTTATTAAAGAAATTGTTTTCAAAGAAGTATAATAAATGTCTATGGAAATATGGATGAAATTCATAATGATTCTAAAAGCTATGAAAATTAATGTGGCAAAGATCTTGCGCACTGTCACTTACACAAAAGGGAAAAATAAAATTTTCAGATAATTTCTGCTTTCTGTTTTCCCCTGGCTATGTTGCTGCCTTGCCTTATTTTCTCATTTTTTCCCAAGCTGTAGCATGAAAACAAGGCCTCTATCAAAAGCACTAAAAATGTTTCATTGCAGTAGTTTAGGTTGAGGAAGCAAGGTCTATGGATTCATTGTCTGAGTAGTGTTTTATGTGATTGGAAGGAATGGCTTCAAGGATGTTGGTAGTGAAAGAAAATTTAATTGCTGATTTCATTTACATCTGTGACTACCAACATTGAGGGGATTAACTCTTTTATTTCAAAAGTAGATGTTTGCTGCTTTTAAAACCATGTTTTAAAATATGCATTAAATTAAAGATTTTATTAGACTGAATGTTTGCCATCAGAAATGACAGGGAGCAAATATATATATATATTTTTAGGTCACATAGTACTTTGTGCCAGTCACTTTCCATGTATTTCTTCATTTACTTTTCATACCTTTAGGGGGAAGCTGCTCTCTAATCATCTACCCATTCATCCATATATCCAATAAATGTTTATAACATGCTTATGATGAACTAACCATAATGATAGCAATAATAATTACAATAGGGATGTGTCTTGTGAGTTAAGAGAAAAGTCTGCTTATGACTGGAGTGATTGGAAAGGGGAGGGCTGGTTCTGGACTCAACACATCATTGATGCTAGCCAAAATTTCTCTTAATCCCACTCCTTGAGGAACTGTTATAGGAGGCAGCAATGAAGACAATTATTGAAAGTTTGGTTGGAATTTCCCAGCATGCATGGGTTTAATGTCTATACCATATGGATAATCAGCATGAGGGAAGAGGTCCTTTTCATGGGCTGATGATATTCTTTGGCAGTGGGACTATTGCTATGGACAGAGAAAGCAGCACTTGTAATCCAAGGAGTGCCTAGAAGGATTATGGACTGAGATTCACAGGATGGAATTTGAGATGCACAAATTTGGACATTAAAAGAGTGACATCACTGCGTGCACAGGGTAATAAAGGTGGACATATGGGTTGTATACATTTGAAGAAAATGAAGCTTTGAGAAGTCATAGGAGATGATAAGCAGAGATACTGGGATTCAAATCCAGGTTTATATTACCTCCTTCAATAGTTTTTTAAACCATTTGTAGACATTGGTCTGAAATACTTTCCTCAAAAACTGCCTTAGCTATTGCAGGAAAAATAATCTGTATGAAGTGGAACACTTTTTGTAACAGTAATATCTTTGGTAAACAGTGAGAAAGTCATTCCAAGTTGTACTCTGACTCTCTGTCCTTTGTCCAAATTGTACTATTCACACATCCAGAGACAGAGTGTCTCTATGACTTAATTATGATGAGTATAATAATTGAGAGTAGGTAGTTATATTATGCCAGAGGAGATAATTAAATGGGGGAATTGCACTATTAGCTGGGCTTTTAGTACCATGCATTATCCTTATGAAAGATGATATTATGATTCCACTATACATTGCTCAGATAAAAAATATTTACCGAGTCAACACTTCAGATCAGAGGTCATTAAGAAATACATTAGAAATAGAAGACATCCTAGAGAAATCATTAAAATACTTTGGAAATTTTACAAGCATAAATGCAGGGCATAGATTTACTTTATGACCAGCAGTTTTATTATCAGTAGGATTGGCAATTCTTCCTGCACCCACAATTTTAGCAGAAACAAATTAATCATTCAAGTGAATATTATAAGAGCATAGTGCATAGTGGTAGCTTAGTTCCAAATATTCCCACTTCTTTTCTTGGAAATCACATACACGAAGAATAGAAAAAATTGTCCTCACATTAGATTCTCATCAATGCTAGGAAACAGAGAGAATCTACAAACTCTAAGTTTTGTATTATTGTAGCCCAAGCGAATTAAATCAGCATTAACTTCATGGAAATGATGGGGCTTTTAGGGGCTGAAGGTGAGATGAAGAATGGAAGGCAGGAAGGGGCCTATCAGTGGCAGAGCTTAGAAATCAGAAGGAAATACTAAAATATTTACTCACAGAAGGAGCGGGCCCCTCTCTGGATTTTGCTGTGAATTGGACTGATACACAACAGGGTGCAATTGCTAAGGAAGGTGGGTAAAAAGTTGCAGAAAGCAATCAGGGAAAATCAAGAGGTGACCGAGTTGTTTTAGAAAATTCCATGTTCCAGATTCAATGCCATCCCCATCAAGCTACCAATGCCTTTCTTCACAGAATTGGAAAAAACTACTTTAAAGTTCATATGGAACCAGAAAAGAGCCCGCATCGCCAAGTCAATCCTAAGCCAAAAGAACAAAGCTGGAGGCATCACACTACCTGACTTCAAACTATACTACAAGGCTACAGTAACCAAAACAGCATGGTACTGGTACCAAACAGAGATATAGATCAATGGAACAGAACAGAGCCCTCAGAAATAACGCCACATATCTACAACTATCTGATCTTTGACAAACCTGAGAAAAACAAGCAATGGGGAAAGGATTCCCTATTTAATAAATGGTACTGGGAAAACTGGCTAGCCATATGTAGAAAGCTGAAACTGGATCCCTTCCTTACACCTTATACAAAAATCAATTCAAGATGGATTAAAGACTTAAACGTTAGACCTAAAACCATAAAAACCCTAGAAGAAAACCTAGGCATTACCATTCGGGACATAGGCATGGGGAAGGACTTCATGTCTAAAACACCAAAAGCAATGGCAACAAAAGACAAAATTGACAAATGGGATCTAATTCAACTAAAGAGCTTCTGCACAGCAAAAGAAACTACCATCAGAGTGAACAGGCAACCTACAAAATGGGAGAAAATTTTCACAACCTACTCATCTGACAAAGGCCTAATATCCAGAATCTACAATGAACTCAAACAAATTTACAAGAAAAAAACAAACAACCCCATCAAAAAGTGGGCAAAGGACATGAACAGACACTTCTCAAAAGAAGACATTTATACAGCCAAAAAACACATGAAGAAATGCTCATCATCACTGGCCATCAGAGAAATGCAAATCAAAACCACAATGAGATACCATCTCACACCAGTTAGAATGGCAATCATTAAAATGTCAGGAAACAACAGGTGCTGGAGAGGATGTGGAGAAATAGGAACACTTTTACACTGTTGGTGGGACTGTAAACTAGTTCAACCATTGTGGAAGTCAGTGTGGCGATTCCTCAGGGATCTAGAACTAGAAATACCATTTGACCCAGCCATCCCATTACTGGGTATATACCCAAAGGACTATAAATTATGCTGCTATAAAGACACATGCACACGTATGTTTATTGCGGCATTATTCACAATAGCAAAGACTTGGAACCAACCCAAATGTCCAACAATGATAGACTGGATTAAGAAAATGTGGCACATATATACCATGGAATACTATGCAGCCATAAAAAATGATGAGTTCATGTCCTTTGTAGGGACATGGATGAAATTGGAAATCATTATTCTCAGTAAACTATCGCAAGAACAAAAAACCAAACACCGCATATTCTCACTCATAGGTGGGAATTGAACAATGAGATCACATGGACACAGGAAGGGGAATATCACACTCTGGGGACTGTTGTGGGGTGGGGGAAGGGGGGAGGGATAGCATTGGGAGATATACCTAATGCTAGATGACGAGTTAGTGGGTGCAGTGCACCAGCATGGCACATGTATACATATGTAACTAACCTGCAGAATGTGCACATGTACCCTAAAACTTAAAGTATAATAAAAAAAAGATAAAAATAAAAATAAAGATATAAACTTTATTTCATCTAAAAAAAAAAAGTAAAGAAAATTCCATGTTCCAGAAAAAGGTGAACACTTTCAAAGGCAGGAGGTATACCCCTTAATAAAGTGACAAGAAGAGGACCAAGGGAAATTAGAGCTGGGAGTAGAAGCTCTTCTGAATAAGGTTAGGTGCTAAGAGACAAAGGAGATGTGGGTTGTATTATAAATAAATAGCCTACTACTATTTTAACAATATCGGGGAGAGCTGTTGAACAAAGAATCCTAGAGAATGATCTACTGGCTCTCTTATTAATAGCTGGCCCAAGAAATTCCAACTCATTTAAACATGAAAAAATGGAGTAAAAATATTGACAAAAATAGTTTAAAAAGTGTGCAAAAGATCACCCAAAATGTAATAAGAAAACTCATTAAAATGTCACCCTAAAGCAGATAAAAATTTTACAATCCAAAATTTCAATGGGAATTAACAAAATTAATGTAGAAATTGCAGCTGTGAAGGAATACCATGAAGCAGAAATCAAATAAATCAGGGAGAAATTGAGCAGTCAACAGAAGGTTTGAGCCAGACTGTCCAAATAGTTGAATCAGAGAGTGCTGTATTTCAAGAAGGAATGAGAAAGAAATTATGTAGATGTTAATACTAAGTTATAAGGAGCAGGAGAGAGAAGAGACATCTTACGAAGCACAGTAAAAGACACAGGAAAAATAAGTAAGAAAAACAATGAAGTATAAATAGAAACAATAATTAGAGAGAAAAGAGAGAGAATAAAGACAAAGGAGATCTACCATATGCAGAATTGGAGTTTCTGAAGGAAAACATCCAAAATAATGTAACAATTATATAAAATATAATTATAAAAAGTCTCCTGAAATAAAAAGAGAAGAAAATCTGAAGTAACGTGTTGAAAGAGTGCACTAAATTCCATGGAAATGTGACCCAGAGTGGTCAATGCCAAGATACAGCAGAATAGGCTATAAAGATAAAGGATCTATATGAGACAAATAATTGTGTCATCTATAAGTGAAAGACAATCAGGCAGTCAGACTTCTCCACTGCAACACTGAATTTCAGGTGACAGTGGAGCAACACCTAGAAGTTATTCAAGGCAGTAAGTGTGACTCAAGAATTTTATATTCAGTCTAGCTGTCTGTGATGGTTAATATTAGGTATCAACTTGACTGGATGGAAGGATGCCTAAATGGCTAGTGAAGTATTGTTTCTGGGTGTGTCTGTGAGGTTGTTGCAGAGGAGATTGATGTTTGAGTTGGTGGACTCGGAAAGGAAGACCCACCTTCCTCTGTGGGTGGGCACCATCCACTCGCCTTCCAGCCAGCGTAGCTAGAAAAAGCAGGCGGAAGAAGGCGGGATAACCTTGCCTGCTGAGTCTTCTGGCCCTCTTCTTCCCATGCGGGCTGCTTGCTTCAGGTCCTCCTGCCCTTGGACATCAGACTCCAGGTTCTTTGACCTTTCGACTCTGGGACTCATGCCAGCAGCTTGCTGGGGCTCTTGGATCTTTGGCCACAGACTAAAGGCTGCACTGTCGCTTTTGGCTTCCCTGGTTTTGAGGCTTCTCTCTTCTCCAGCTTGCAGGCTTATCATGGGACTTTGCCTTGTGATCACGTGAGCCAATTCTCCCTAATAAACTCCCTTTTATATATACATATATCTTATTGGTCTGTCTTTCTGGAGAACCATGACTAATACGTTGTCTTTCAAGTACACAGTTTGAACATGTAAAAACTGAGGGCCGATTGTTCATATAACCCCTTCTTAAAAGAATCTACCGGAGGATAAACTCTGCTCTATTAAGGGATGATAAAGGAAACTCCAGCAAAACAAATAAGCATTAAACACATTTAACTATGGTTCTAAGACAAAATCGTAGGTGAAACAAGGGTGTGAATGTGACACGTTAATAGCATGAGCTCTGACACTGTAAAAATATAGCTACAAAAATGGCTGAGAAGAGGTCTGAGACTACTATCCTTTAAAAGTCCTGCTAGAAAGGTTGGTCCTTGGCCTGCATCTGGGAACTTGAATTTGGGAAGCATTCCCACCGTTCAGAGCTAATAAAAAGGCTTGTGGTGTCTAAACTGTTTGTGCAAACATTATGATTTGTACTGAACAACTGCTTTCCTTTCAAAAGTCTGAAGCTTTGGTATGTGCTAGGCAGAAAGTGCCTGTGTGACCTGCCCCTGCAAAAATCTTGGGCTCGGCGGGGCGCAGTGGCTCACGCCTGTAATCCCAGCACTTTGGGAGGCCAAGGCGGGCGGATCACAAGGTCAGGAGATTGAGACCATCCTGGCTAACATGGTGAAACCCCGTCTCTAATAAAAATACAAAAAAAATTAGCTGGGCGTGGTGGCGGGTGCCTGTAGTCCCAGCTACTCGGGAGGCTGAGGTAGGAGAATGACATGAACCCGGGAGGCGGAGCTTGCAGTGAGCCGAGATAGCACCACTGCACTCCAGCCTGGGCGACAGAGTGAGACTCCGCCTAAAAAAAAAAAAAAAAAAAAAAAAAAAAAAAAAATCTTGGGCTCTTGGGCATAGAGGCTTTAGTGAGTTAGCTTTTCTGGTAGACAACATTTCACACATGCCGTTACAACTTGCTGCTGGAGGAATGAAGTGTGTCCTATTTAACTCCACTGGGAGAAGAATCTTGTATGGCTGTACTTGCTTTTCTCTAGACTTTGCCTCATGTGTCTTTTTTCTTTGCTGATTTTGTACATATCCTTTCACTATAATAAATTCAGCTGTGAGTACAACTATATGCTGTGTCCTTTGAGTTTTTCTCATGTGTCATTGAAACTGGGGGTGGTATTGGAGACCCCAACACTGACCGAGGGTAACCATTGAAACAAAATACAAACCTTCTGAAATATCAGAAGAATTACTATAAAAAGAAAGTAAGAGGCCACATAGAGAGTTTCTGTCTATCTATCCATCCTTCTACTTGTAACATGATAGAACTAAAATAAAAAATCAATTGTAGTAAATCAATAATTGTAAATGTAATAAAAAGAAAAACAGATGTTCATTTTGGATCACTAAACAAAACCCAATTCTTTGCTGAATCCGAAAGACGTACTTAAATTAGTTCAGAAATGTTAAAAATAAAAGCATAAGCAAATGAATACAAGCAAGTGAAAACTAAAAACAGTAAGCAGGAATCTGAAATATACATCAAAAAATTTAGACCCAAAGACATTAAATGAGAAAAAAAAAATCATTCAATTTACTATGAAAATATAACAGTTATCGTGATGGTTAATTTTGTATGTCAACTTGACTGGGCCCAGATAGCTGGTAAAAAACTGTTTCCAGATGTACCTGTGAGGGTGTTTCCAGAAGAGATCAGCATTGGAATCAGTAGACTGAGTCAAGAAGATTGCCCTCGCCATGTGGATTGGCATCATCTAACCCACTGAGGGTCTGAAGAGTGAATTTGCACTCTCTTCTTCAGCTGGGCTGTCCATATTTATCTGCCCTTTGACACTGGTGCTCCTGGTTCTGAAACTGGACTAAGACTAGGCCTTATACCACTGGCGCCCCTGGTCCTCAGGCCTTTGTGCTTAGATTGCAATGACAACACCTGGGCTTCCAGCTTGCAGGCAGCAGATTGTGGGACTTCTCTACCTTTTCATAGTCTTATGAGCCAGTCTCTTGCAATAAATCTCTTTCCCTGTATGTGTATCTAATTGATGCTATTTCTCTGGAGAACTCTGAGGAATACAGTTATATAATGTTGAAGAATAAAATTCAGAATGAAGATGCAATTAAAATCATTTTCTACGTACCAGATAGCACAATTTCATGAAGAAGGGAATAGATGCGATTAATAGAAAATAGACAAAACACAGTAGTAATAGAAAGCTTTATTTTTCTATGAAAGATGTGTAAGATCAAGAAGTTAAAACTAAGTATATAGATAACCCACAAAATGTAATTAATAAGGTACCTCTGTTGGGATGTGCATCAAACTCTGTACCATGATAATAGAGAATATCTTCCTTTCGAATTTCTTTGAAACCATCATAAAATTGACTATATATATTAGGCCACAATTCCAAAAAGAAGAAAAAAATCAGATAACATTAGCACAATACAGTTATATAGTAATTAATAACAAAAGCACAAAATGAAAAAAAGCTTTTCCACCTTGAAATAATTTTTAAAGCTGTATTAAAGGACTCTTGAGGAAAAAGAAAAATTTAGCAGGAAATGCAGAATTTCTTGAAAAAAGTTGTCAAAAAACACCACATATCAGAATCCATGAGATAATCCATGCTCAGAAGAAAATTTATAGCCTTAAATACTTATAGCAAGTAAAAGAAACAGTAAAAATATGAAAGGAAAGGTTGTACTCACATCACAAAAATTGATGTCAGAGTTTTCCTTCTTTCTCAGCACTCTAGAATAGATTAAATAGTAATAGAAGCATCTGCATGTTAAAGTTTTTGTAATAGTCCCCTGTAAATCTGTCAAGGCCTGGTGCTTTTTTTGGGAAGTTGAAGTGGGTGGGTAAATCTTTTTCATAATAATTTATAGTGGGCTATAAAAAATAACAAAATAAATTTTAAAAAGTCAAAGGAAAGGATTAGTGATGATAAAAGCAGAATGAAAGTTAGAGAATCTAACAAATAAATAAAATAAAAATCTGGTGATTTGAAAAATAATTGATTAAACAAATAAATTACTAATCTAATTAAGAAAAAAGGAAGAAAGTACAAATATACAAGATAAATGACACAAAAAAAGAAAACAAAAAGAAGACCCTAAAACATGAGGTATATTTTGTATAACTCTATGAAAGTAAATTTTAAAGCTTGAATAAAATAGTTTCCTAAGAAAATATTGTTTAGACATATGACCTAGGGGAGAAAGAAAATCCCCTTTCTTTCTTTCTTTTTTTTTTTTAAATTTAATTTAATTTTAAGTTCTATGATACGTGTGCAGGACATGCAGGTTTGCTACATAGGTAAATGTGTGCCATGGTGGTTTGCTGCACCCATCAACACATCATCTAGGTATTAAGCCCCACAGGCATTAGCTATTTATCTTGATGCTCTCCCTCCCCCTGCAGGCCCTCCACCCCTGCCAACAGGCCTGAAAATCCCCTTTCCATAGGAATAAAATAAAGAAATGGAGAAACTCAGCTTTCCCATATTTACTGTCCCTGAGCTCCAAGTCCAACCTTCTAAATTTTTCTCTGTTGTGCTGGGGCTGGGGCCGGTTCCCAGGTTCAAACTGCAGTTCATAGATTCCTTTGCCTGCTTTCTTCTGTCAATAGGGAGCACTGAAGGAGGTTGGGAGGCAGGAGCACAGGGAAGGAACTTTCTTGCAGTTTGTTGCTGTTTATGTCTGTTATCCCTGCAGCTACACTGCCCCAGTAGGGGTGGTTAGTTCTACTCTTCTGCTTCCAATGGAATCCTTGGAAATAGCTTTGTTTTTCCCCTGAGGTATGAACCTCCACTCTTCTAGGCTCCTCTTCCAAGGTCCTAGGTTCTTATAACTCAACTCCGTTTCCCTTTGCAGCTTCATTTCTAGGGATGGTACCAGCATTCTGCAGTTATCTCTTGCTGTACCTCACTGCTCCCTTCTTGTTCTTTCATCTTTTCAATACCTATGTAATTCATTCCCTATTTTAAATTCCAGCTGATAAAATATGCAGTGGTTCTTTTCCCCTGACTTACCTTTTTGTGGTTCAGTTTCCTCAGACGTAAAATGGAGATGATGATGGTGATGACAGTGATGATGACTGACAGTGATGGTGACAATAATCCTTAACTCCTTAGCCTGTTGTAAAGATTAAGGGAGTTAATGTATGTGAGTTCTGAGAACTATGGCACAGAGTAACCCCACTATAAATTATTATGAAAAAAATTTACCCACCCACTTCAACTTCCCCAGAAAAGCACCAGGCCTTGACAGATTTACAGGAGACTATTACAAAAACTTTAACATGCAGATGATTCTATTGCTATTTAATCTATTCTAGAGTACTGAGAAAGAAGGAAAACTCCCACATCAATTTTTGTGATGTAAGTACAACCTTGATAACAAAGCTTAAGAAAAATTTTATAAAAATGATAATAGTCTTGCTTTACAAATAAAGATGAAAAATCTTAAATAAAGCATTCACAAAGAAAACTTCCAGCATATTAAGGAATAATACATCATGACCATGTCAGAAATGAAAAAATTCTCAATATTAGAAACTCTCTTAACATAATTCATCACATTAATAAGTATCATTAGTGTAATTTACTGTTTGAGGCCTCAGGCCTGGCTTAGTCTGTGATATTCTTCTCTCTATCTTCACTCCCTTGGAGATCTCAAGTTCTCTTGACTTCAAATGCTATCCATGTCCTGTTTTTCTATAGACTTCAAGTTAAGAATTGCTTTTACATTTTTTTTTGTAAAAAATAATAGAAAAACAATGAAAAAAAGCCCCAATAGAGACCATGTGTGCCTCAAAAAGCTTAAAATGTTTACTATCTGGCTGTTTGCAGAAAAGGTTTGACTGCCCTCTTGGATACAATATAATGGCTTTTGGGGTGGACTGACTTTAACATTTAAAAAAATTTAAACATAGCACACATTCAGAAAAGTGCACACACCCTATGTGTACTGCTGTATGAATTTCACAAACTGATCACAGCTATGTAACAAGCACTCAGCTCAACAAACAGAATATTACTTGGTCTCCAGAAGCTACCTTGTTTTAGCAGTGGCCTGGCTTTTCTACTTCATTATAATCTTTAGAGTACAGTTTTCAAATGTGTCCTCATATTCTTGATTAATTCTTTACTAATTCCCTTCCCACCAGAAATAAATATGCCTTAATTTTATCATCTTGCAAAATTCATTTTAACAACTTGAAAATTTTAACAGAAAAGAAAATTCAAAACTATATCAAGTCGAGCAGCATGAAACTAACACAACAGCATCGTGTAGGATGGCAGTTTATATTTTTTCCTAAATAGACCAGAACATAACGCTGAGAAATAACATAGTACTTCACTTTAAATAGATGAGAGGGAATTATGCTTTGTGTCTTCAAGGTAGCACATACACAATTTAATGCCAAAGTCGCTATGGAAACTATTGAATGATAGGAAAAATAGTTGCATAAATCTGTATAATTCATGAATTTCTGAGAATTTTCAGCTTTAAGTTTATAATACACAGAACTTCTTACCCAATAAAGCATTCATCTATTTGGTAAACAAATTTTTTTTTTGTCTATATGTGCTGAAATACTTCTATTGATTGAATTAGGCTGAAAAACCTACCTGAATTTTCAAAATTCTGTTTTGAAGTCTTAAAATTGTTAAACATTTTTTATTTTTTTGAGGAGCTTCGCTCTGTCTCCCAGGCTGGAGTGCAGTGGCACGATCTTGGCTCACTGCAACCTCTGCCTCCCAGGTTCAAGTGGTTCTTGTGCCTCAGCTTCCTGAGTAGCTGGGACTACAGACACCTGCCACCACGCCCAGCTGCTTTTTGTATTTTTAGTAGAGACGGGGTTTCACCATGTTGGCCAAGCTGGTCTTGAACTCCTGACCTCACGTGATGCACCTGCCTTGGCCTCCCAAAGTGCTGGTATTACAGGAATGAGCCACCTTGCCCGGCCCATATATATATATATATATTTTTTTTTTTTTTAAAGAAAAATATACACACATCTTTTACTTATGTAAAGAATCAGTAAAGTTCTATCAATAATTTAAATTATTATATTAAAGGCACTGTTTAGCCTTTTAGAAATGTAACAGGGATAAGTGATCTGTGGGAAAATGAGAAGCCTGATCATTTAGAAATCAATATATTACAAATACTAATTTTTGATTCCAAAGTGGATCTGAAATCAGTTTAGAAAAGATGGGGGGAATCTATGTCCTAGACTACAGAGAGTTTCATTTACCTTTTAATATGAAGTTGTTAATTCAATAAGCATTTACTGAAGCCTTCTTTCTCAGCGTTTATCCAGGCACTGAGGATAGGGCAGAAAACAAGACCTCAGGAGCAAAATCACTGTTCTCACTGATGCTTTCCTTCTGCCAGTGGTAGACGAATGATAAACAAAAATATTAGCTAGTAATAGGTGTTCTAATGAGAAGCAAACAGAAGGGCTATTTATTTTACTAGTGGGCAGTCAGGGAAGTTCTCATCAGGGGATTACATTTGATCTGAATTCTGAATTGCAAAAAGGGGGCAGTTGGGTGAAGATTTGGGGAAATACTACTCAGGTGGAGGAAAAACTGGGACAAAAGGCTCTAGGAAATGGATGAGTACAAGAACTGCAAGCCACTTTTAGTACTTAGTGTCCAAGTCCAAGTAAAATTCAGAGATCATTGTGTTTTTGGACATTTGGGGTATGCCATTAAAAGGAAAGAAAAGTTTTGCCTTTTCTGTTGACTACCTTCTCTGCAATCAC
Source organism: Pan troglodytes (assembly GCF_028858775.2). Taxonomy (NCBI): domain Eukaryota; kingdom Metazoa; phylum Chordata; class Mammalia; order Primates; family Hominidae; genus Pan; species Pan troglodytes. The sequence goes on from NC_072401.2 coordinate 18,630,488, forward strand.
AGCCTTGATGCTTCAAAGTGATCTCCTGCCCTCAGATAGAAACAGAGTATTCAACCACAGTATTCTAGCTCAGCATGCACACTTAGACATAAACATATCTTTTTCTTTTCCATTGCCTCCTTTTCCTTGCCCACTCTCCTTCCTGCCTGCCTTCCTGCCATCTTTCCATCTTTCCTTCTTTCTTTCCTTCCTTCCTTCCTTCCTCTCTTCCTTCCTCCCTCCCTCCCTTTCTTCCACAAACATCTGTGAAGTGCTCAGAGTGTATGTATGTGACAAAGACACAATAGAGGAAGTTTGGAGGGGGCAGATTCATCAGTTGGAGTTCACCAAGAACAGGTGGTCCTCATCCAACAAATTCAAATGCACAGCTTGCTTCAGCCTTGGCTGATTTTCCGAGGCAGAATTTAAAAGTTCCAGATTCCTAAATTTCAAAACACAATAACCTCTTCTGTTTGTTTCACTTATTATAGCAAATGTCTCTCATTTGTGAGATCAACATTTTTGGTGTGCACATTATGAGGTAGGAGTGTGGGGGAAAGTGTTATGCCAACAGTGAGGGGGAAACCAAACTTCATTCTCTAGCATGAAAATAATGACTCATTCCTTTACATCAGGGTTGGCCTTTGGGATATTGGTTTTAAAAACTTAACTCATTGGCGGCAAAAATGTAAAAAATAACATACACACAACAGACATACCCATGAAGCCATTAAAAAGTCCAAAGTGGAGAATATGCTGAAGATGACTATAAAGACATATCATAGCATGTAGCTCATCCAGACAGGAATACACTTTAGAGCATCTTCACAAGGGTCTTGGGGAGGATGACTTATCTGTTTTACCCCCTCTGGGTTACACAATGTTGAATACAACTGTTAACAGTGTCAACAGCATTTGGATATTATTATTACTATTATTGTTGTTTTAATTAATGCTATGAGGAGCTTCTTTAACTGGAAACGTTATGAAGATAATTGAAGGCTTAGCTGAGAATAGCTGAATCCACATTAGCAAGTGAAAACTATGTACGGTTTATTCACTACATATATAACTTAATTTGAAGTTCATTATTAATAATAACTAGATATTAACTCTCTATCTCCCTCCACTAAGAGGTAGTGTAACCCTTAGTTTTGCCTTGCAAGGGAAAGGGCAGCTCTGGGCTGATGTGGATTCTCTCTTTCTTCAATGTCTATTGATCCACGCCCGGCCCCCCACGAGTTGGTCACGGAAAAACTGCTTCAGTGCATTTGGCATATGAGGTCAAGAACTATTTGGACAATTCTCAGTCTCTGCTTCTCCAATTTTGGATGTTCAGTCTGTAACCACAGTTTTTGTTGCTTTTCCTCAATGTCCTTTTAAAAACACTGGCTGCTCCAGGCTGCTGTTGTGTGGCCCAGTGTTCTCAGCAACATCTCTCTTCTCTCTCATGGGCCCTTCTAGACCTGAGCATGGGGAGGGCTTGATCAATCCTGACTTTTTTTGTGTGCAAAGCAAACACACAAATGATTCCCCTTTTCAGTGACTGTCTGTAGACCCCACACTTCTCCCTGGTGCCTTGATGAACACCTCCTCTAATTGCCTATAATCTCTGGTCTCTGTCCACCTACTTCCACCTACCTTCCCACCTACTTCTGCCTACATTCTTGCTCTCTGTGCTTCAGATACGCAGGACTTTTCCTAGTTCCTGGAAAAGGTTGCACCACATTATCTCCTGTCTCAGTGCTGTCTTACATGCTGCTGCCTCTGCCTGAAAAGCTTTTCTGCTGTGATCAACCTTTTCCTCTGCTCCAGCATCCCTGCCTGCTTGTGCTAGCTGATTCCTCCCCATTTCTCAGATCTCTGTGAAGTGCCTCTGCCGTAGAGATGCTGTCCTCGGCCGTGTAGTCTATACTGGACTTGCTTACAATATGTTCTCTACATTAGTCAGGGTGGTGCTAACTGTTGCAACAAATAAACTTCCAAATTTCAGTAGTTTTACACAAAGTTTATTTCTTCCTTACTGTTTTAGGTTCTTAGGACTAATGTAACAAAGTACCAAAACTAGGTGGCTTAAAATAACACAAACACATATTGTCTCACACTTCTGGAAGCTGGAAGTCTGAAATCAAGGTGACAGAAAGGCCATGTTCTCTCTGATGGTTCTAGGGGAGAATCCTTCCTGGGCTCTTCCACCTTCTGGTACTTACCTGTAATCCTTGGCTTGTAGCCTCATCACTCCAGTTCCATGGCCCTGTTCTCCCTGTGTCTTCACATTATCTTCCCTCTGTCTGTGTCTGCCCGTGTGTCCAAATTTCTCCTCTTTATAAAGGACATCAATACTATGGGATTAAGGCCCACTCTAATGACCTCATTTTAAGTTGATTACCTTTCTAAAGACCTCCTTCCAAATAAGGTCACTTTTTGAGGTACTAGGAGTTATGACTTCAACATATCTTTTTGGGGACACACTTCAACCCATAATACCCACAATACTTTCAATGTTTTTGGTCAGTGGGCAGCTTTCCTACCCATGACGAAGGAGGAACCAGACTCCTCGCACTTTATTGCACTACTGCTCCCTTACGCTTTGGCATCATCTGTGTCTAGCTGATGAACAAAGAAAATGTGCAAAGGCACATTACCCCACACCCACACTGGCCCAAGAGGTGGTAACATCCTTCTCATCCACACACCCTTCTGGAGGACGGGTCTCAGGGCCTCACCTAGATGCAAGGGGAGAATGGAAAACGTAGTCCCTGCTGGGCAGTGCTTCTTAAGCCATCTGTGGTGAAGAGCTGCTATTTCTATTTACAATTCATCACAGGCCAATATTTTATAAAACAGAATTAAAAATGTACTATATTTAAAAAATGAATGAAAAGCATGCAAAATACAAATTCCATTTTAGAAATTATTAAATTTAACAAACCTAAAGTTACTTCACCAAAATTCTGTAAGTTGCTAAACACTTAAATTCTCAATTTCCACACATATTCTTGTCATTGACCACTAACAATTTGCAGATGGGCACTGGTCCATGGCCCACACTTTGTGTAGCACTGCCTTACATTGTGGAAGGAAGTGTCATATTTGTCATGTAGATGGCCTTCTCTGCCTCACTCTAATAGCCCCTGGCACTTACCCTAATCCTGTTGTCAGACTTTAGTATGCTTATCTGTTTGACAGTTGTCTTTCCTGCTCATCTAGACTCCAAACTCTGTGAGGTCAGAGACCACGTTTGTTTTGTTTATGGCTGTGTCTTTAGCACTCAGTTGAGTGACTGGCATAAAGTTAGAGATTAAGAAATACTTGACAAAATTTTGTTTCTGGTATGTACCTGGAACAATCCCTAAGAAAAATATGTTTACATAAAATTTGTGACATTAATTTACTTAACAGAAGCTCCATTATTTTCATCTGCTTTTAAATGTTTTTCTTTTGCCTTGTTTATCAAACACTCATGCCCTAGTTCTATATAGTACAGAAAAGAAGGGGCTCTTTGAAACAATGGGCCAATGAAATGACAAGCAGGGGGTCAGGCTAGATGGCTGGCCTTTGTTAAAGCAAGAAGAATGGTAATAGTTTTCCAAACTCTTACTGAAATTAGGAAGAATAATTTTGTAAGCAAAGTAAGAATATTTTGCTAAAGAAGTAAATACTGAGAAATAAAGAGAGGGCCCAGTTAGTTGCCATAATCAATGAGAATTCTTCCATGAAGACAGAAAAAGAAAATTATAGATAATAGCGTTTGAAAACATGTACCCATGGAGAATGGAATATTGCTGAGTTCTGTAAGGAAAAATTTAGTGACTATTCTAAATGCAAAATTCAGAAGTGGCCCCATTAGTCAAGCAAGAATCTAATAAATGATTTGAGCAGGATTATTTGTAATATTTTTCTCCAATAGCTGGAAATACTATTGTTTCATAGAAAGAACTTTGGTGGATTTTTTTTTCTAATTTTATATCTCATAGTCTTTTTCAAGAGTATAGTTGCTACACAGAAAGGAACATATAGTTAACATGTATACATTATGAAACATAGCTAACATTTATTCAGAGATTACTTGTGTCAGGTACTGAACTACATACTTTTCTTTTTGTTTTGTTTTGTTTTTGAGACAAACTCTCACTGTGTCACCCAGGCTGGAGTGCAGTGGCACAATCTCGGCTCACTGCAACCTCCACCTCCTGTGCTTAAGCGATTCTCCTGCGTCAATCTCCCAAGTAGTTGGTACTACAGGCACCTGCCACCACTGGTATTTTTAGTAGAGACGGGGTTTCACCATGTTGGCCAGGCTGGTCTCGAACCCCTGACCTCAAAAGATCCACCCGCCTCAGCCTCCCAAAGTGCTGGGATTACAGGTGTGAGACACCATGCCTGGCGTACATACTTTTTATGCGTTGTTCATTTAACCTCCACTATAGGTCTACAAGGTATTATCATCTTCATTCTACAGGTGACAGAACTGAATCTGCAAGAATAAGTTATTTTCCAGAGGTCTCCAAACTAGTTAAGTGAGAAATATTTACCCAGTTATTAATAACTTCCTATTTGAACAATGAATTCAATCAACCAAAAGTCAGTCCTCCTCCAAGGACAAATCACCACAGATTTTTTTTAGTTTTAGAAACAGTGACATCTGTGAGCATTTATTTTCTTTCTGAAACTCTTTATATGATCTTAGGTTATATTATGTTGTGTTGTGTTATACCATATTGTGTTATTGATTTTGGGTGACAAAGATTTTCTTAACTGATAACTGTGATAACTGATGTGGGATCACACAGAATTTTCAGAGCAAACACAACTCAGAGTCACAGGAACAAGATAATTTATAAGAATTTAAATTAACGTCACTCAGGGTCTCATAGGCAACAATTGCTTTCATATATTACCCCCAGGAGAAGATCTTGGGGAGAGAGAAAAATGTGAAACTCCAGCGACAATAAACCAGCAAAATAATGTGTTAAAAATATTTACTGAAGATATAATTTGATGAAATAAAAGTTGTTGCCGCAAGAAAGGAGATAATGGTGACTTTCAAAGACTTAATTTCCTTCTGGAAGCTAAATGTATTTCAAACTCCTAGGCTTCTGTTGTGTATTGCTTGAGTTTCCTGTTTAGCAATCTCATTGATTTAGTATGTCATGGCCTTTCTTTATTCCTTTAAAGAGACAATCAACTCAGGTTTGCATGTTCCTTCCCTTCTTTTCCTCCGTATCCTCTGGCTTTAGGACAGATGTGTGTCTCATTAGTTTTGCAGGCATTTCCAGGCCACTTGGAAGTGAACTCTGCAGTTGGAAGGCACCTTGCTCGGCATATTGTCTGGGACGCAGTAAACCATGATACAGTGTGTTATGTCTCTCAAAGTACTAAGCATAATGGGTGGACAGAAGAGGGAATTAGTTATATTTATATGAATGAGGACACATTTAACAGACAAGAACAATTTTAAGGCTGAGTTTTCAATACCTCAGACAAATAGCTCCATGAAGACAAAGCTACTGTATCTGTTGATCACTGTATTACACAGAGCTTATGACAATTCTTGAAACATAACACATTGAAAAAATATTTGCTGAATGGATCAATAAATGATTTAAAAATCATTGTGGTGTAATGGAGAAATGTAAGACCAGTAAAGTTAAAAATTCTAGGATTATTTCCTTCTTGAGTGTGCTCCTCATGGGCTGTGCAGTCTTGGTAACGTCACCTACTTCTGAATGTTAGCTTCCCTCCCTATGAAAAAGGAGAAAGCAAAGTAAATGCTCAAATATTATTGTTAATATTAAATGAAGTAAAATGTGTCAAAACCACACACAAATACACACACACACACACACACACACACAACATACCAAGATCTCTGGGATGTAGCAAAAGCAGTATTAAGAGGAAAGTTGATAATGTTAAATGCCTACCTCAGAAAGTGAGAAAGAGCTGAAATTAATGATCTAACATCACACCTAGAGGAACTAGGAAAACAAGAACAAACTAACCACAAAGCTGGCAGAAGAAAAAAAGTAACTAAAATCTGAGCAGAATTGAACAAAATTGAGACCCCAAAATCCATACCAACAAATCAACAAAACTAAAAGTTTGTTTTTGGAAAAGATAAATAAGACTGATAGACTGCTACCCAGATTAACAAAGGATAAAAGATCCAGATAAACACAATCAGAAATGAAAAAGGTGACGTTACAACTGATCCCATGGAAATACAAAAGATCCCCAGACTAATATTAATACTCTACACACAGAAACTAGAAAATCTAGAGGAAATGGTTAAATTCTTGGAAACACACAATCTCCCAAGATTGAATCAGGAAGAAAGTGAAACACTGAACAGAACGATTTTGAGTTGTGAGATTGAATTAGCAATAAAAAACCTACCAACTAAAGAAAAAGCCCAAGACCAGATGGATTCACAGCCAAATTCTATGAGACCTGTAAAGGAGATCCGGTATCAATTCTAGGGAAACTATTCCAAAAATCCGAGGAGGAGGACCTCCTCCCTAACTCATCCTATGAAGCCAGCATCACTCTGATACCAGAACTTGGCAAACGCATAATAAAAAAAGAAAAGTACAGCCAATGTCCCTGATGAACATAGACACAAAAGCCCTCTACAAAAATGCGAGCAAACCAAATTCAACAACATATCAAAAAGTTAGTTCACTGTAATCAAGTAGGCTTCATTCCTGGGAAGTAAGGTTGGTTCAACATATACGAATCCATAAAATATAATTCACCACATAAATAGAACTAAAAACAAAAGCCACGTGGTCATCTCAACAGATGCAGAAAAGTTCTTTGAGAAAATCCAACCTCCCTTTATGATAAAAACCCATAAGAAGCTATGAATCGAAGGAACATACCTCAAAATATTAAGAATTATTCATTATTTTGATGATATATCCACAGCCAATTGCATACTAAATGGGTGAAAACTGGAAGCATTCTCCTTGAGAACTGGAACAAACAAGGATCCCCACTCTCACTATTCCTATTAAACATAATATTGGAAGTCCTAGTGAGAGCACTCAGGTAACGGAAAGAAATAAAAAGCATCCAAATAGAAAGAGAAGTCAAACTGTCTCTCTTCGTGGATGATATGATCCCATGCCTAGAAAAACCTGCAGACTCACCCAAAAAGTTTCTGGAATGGATAAATGACTTGAGTAAAATTTCAAGGTACAAAATCAATGTAAAAAAATCAGTAGCATTTTTATACACCAACAACATCCAAGCTGAGAGCCAAATCAACCATGTGTCCCATTTACAATAGACACACACACACACACACACACAGACACACACAAACATCTTTAATCACACCACTTTGTGAGACCAAGGCAAAAAGATTGCTTGAGCCCAGCAGTTCAAGACCATACTGGGAAACGTAGGGAGAACTTCTCTCTACAAAATAAATAAATTAAATAAATAAATAAATATTTTGGGCATGGTGGTGCACATCTGTGGTCCCATCTAAACTCAGGAGACTGAGGCAGGAGGAATATCTGGGCCCAGGAGGTCAAGGCTGCCATAAGCCATGATCACACCACTGCACTGTGGCCTGGGCTACAGAGCAAGAGTCTGTCATCAAAAAAATTAATAAATATATTAAAATAAAATATATTATACTATAATTTACAGAATACGGTTCATGTTGTATTAAAACTCTTGATGCTTCAGTTACGTGCAAAGAAAATAATAAAAACATAAAGCAATAAAAAAATAAAAATATGGTATTATAATCTTATGGGACTGCTGTCTTATATGTGGTCTATCATTGACTAAAACGTCATTATGCAGCACATGACTGTATACAGCCATATACAGATATATAGGAATGAGGAAATATATACACATACATATATATATGGGCATATAAAAATGAAGGAATGCAATTCCTTCAATATAATAAAGTATAAATAAATGTAACCTTAATATAATGAAGGCCACATATGACGAGCCCACAGATCATATCATACTAAATGGTGAAAAGCTGAAAACTTTTCCTCTGAGATCAGGAACAAGCTAGGGATGCTTGCTCTCACCATTTCCATTCAGTATAGTATTAGAAGTCCTAGTCAGAGCAATTTTAGGCAAGAAAAAGAAAAAAAGGCATCCAAATTGGGAAAGAAGAAGTTAAATTGTCTCTGCAGATGACATGATCTTATGAAATCCTAAAGACTACAAACAATAAAACTATTAGAACCAATAAGCAAATTCAGTAAAGTTGCAGGATACAGAATGAGCACATAAAATTAATACACAAAATTAATAACATTTTTATACACAAACAATGAACAAGAAAACAATCCCACTTATAATAGCATAAAAATACTTAGGAATAAAGTATTTAACCAAGGAAGTAAAACACTTGTACACTGAATAATATACAATATTGATGAAAGAAATTTCAGATGGCACAAATAAATGGAAAGATACCCTGTGTTCATGGACTAGAAGAATTAATATTGTAAAAATGCCATGTTACCCAATGTGATCTACTGATTCAATGCAATCCTTATCAAAAATCCAGTGACATTTTTTCAGAAAAATAGAAAAAAAAACCCTAAAATTCATATGGAACCACAAAGGACCCTAAATAATCAAGGCAATCTTAAACAAAAAGAACAAAACTGAAGACATCACACCATCTGATTTTAAAATATACTATAAAGCTATAGTAGTCAAAACAGCATGATACTAGCATAAAAACAGACATATAGCAGAATGGAAAAGAATAGTAAGTCCAGAATAAATTCATGCATTTATGGTAAATTAGTCTTTGACAAAAGTGCCAAGAACACATAATGGGGAAAGGACGATCTCTCCAGTAAATGGTGTTAGGAAAGCTGGATGTCCACATGTGGAAGAATGAAATTTTACCCTTATTTCACAACATGAACAACAATCTGTTCAAACTGGATTAAAAACTTAAATCTGAAACTGTAAAACTACTACAAGAAAACAGGGAAAAATCTTCTTGACACTGGTCTGGACAATGACTTTTTGAATATGACCCAAAAGGACAGTCAACAGAAGCAAAAATAGACAAATGGGATTACACCAAACTAAAAAGCTTGTGTATAGTAATGAAAACAATCAAAAGCATAAAGAGACAATTTACGAATGGGAGAAAATATTTGGAAAACATACATTTGATAAAAGCTTAGTATGCAAAGTATATAAGGAACGCATACAACTCAATAGCAGGAAAACAAAGTAACTCAATTAAGAAATGGGCAAAGGACCTTAACAGACATTTTGTAAAAGAAGATATACAAATGGACAATAGATATTTTTAAAAGCTCAACATCATTAATTATCAGGGAAATTCAAGTGGAAACATTTTGTTTTAAAATGGACTCTTTCAGACTTTTCTTAGGGTTAGTTTTCAATTACTATTTTAAGAAACCTTTTAAGCAGAAATACACTTAGACATCACCCAGTGTTGTATAGTAAGCGGTGATGTAAAAATAAAATATTTCCTCTCATAAGGGCAGATATCCTTTCTTCTTTTTGGGAAGTGGCTCAACATAGACAATTTACATAACATATGTAAAAAGTGTGCTGTCATTTTCTAAATACAAATATTGATTTTTTTCCCTGATTGACTGTATTCATTCGAAAGGATATAATTAAGGAGTCTCATATGACAATACTTGCAACTAGACCATTAGAAATGCAAAGAGCTTATCACAAGCTAATCAGGCCTTTTCCATGGTTTAAGACCTGTGTCTATGAAATCTCTCTCTCTCAAATAAACCGAGAGTCCAGTGTTTGGTTTTCTTACGAAACACAATTCAACAAAAATATTTAAGTTAAAGAGAATTCCATTATTTATTGTCACTTATAAAAATTATTAAAAGGATTCAAACTTACAGGGTAATGAACAGTACAGTATTTTAAGATGACTGCCAAGATTCCCACCCTGTGGTTCACATATTTTATATAGTCTCTGGAGCCTATGACTATGATGCAATATCATTCACATGATTGGGTTACTAATTAACTCTGAGTTACTCAAAATGGGGGGATTATCCTGGATGAATCTGATCTAATCAGACAAGTCTTTAGAAGAAGTACTAATGTGATGTGATGATGAGACATGAGGCAAAGAATTGAGAGTGCTCTCCAGCCTCTAAGAGCTAGCAAGAAAATGGGGACTTTTCCAGTCCTGCAACCACAAAGGGAATCCAGTCAACAACTGAATTCAGTGAACACCTTGAAAGAACTTGGAAGAGAGCCCAATGCTCCAAAGGGGAGCTGTAGCACAAGAGGCACCTTGATTCCAGGCTTGCGAGAGGCTGGACAGAAGATCCAGCTAAGGTGTGCCTGGACTCCTGACTCAAGAAAACTGTGAGATAATAAATTTGTGTTGTTTGAAGTCTCTACGTTTGGGGTAATCTGTGATGCAGCAATAGAAAAACAAATAATACAGTTTTTGCAACATTTACTAGAATCCCTTTTCCTGCTCTATACTGTTCTCTCACCTCCACAGGCTCATTCAACTCATTCACTTCTCTAAAAGCTTCCTCCTTTATGTCCAGTCTGATTAGCTTTCTTATGCTTTCCTGCCTTCTAATGCCCACTCAGCATTTTAATAGGAAGATTAACTTAACTTTCCTTCCAGCAGAAATCTTTCCTCCCCTAGAAGAAGTAAGGAGGTGGGTTAGGCAGGCAATTTTAGGAATCTCTTGCACCCAAAAAGGAGTGGATTAGTCTATGTCCAGTCTTTTGTGACAGTTTTTGGACCTATGTGCACACACTTACACAGACTGCACATGCATGATGATGCTTAACCATTTGCTTTTGACTTCTAAGTGAAAACAAAGCATATTTAGCCCACTCAAGTTTTTCCCCAGACATCCAAGAATGGCTTATCTTCATTTTGGTTCCTTGGTGAAAATGGAATTGTCTTCCAATATCTCTTCACTTTTTTCCAATATAGTAGAAGTTTTATCATTGAGCACCTGACCAGTCAATTATATAGATTACCTTTTCTCACCTCTCTTATAGCTAGGATATGATGAATAGGATGTATGAGAAGGTGATATTTGCTACTTCTAGGGCATGTCTATAAAGGAAAAGGGTTTGCCATTTCACCTTTTCCATTTCCTATTGGCAGGAATGTGGCAATGATGGCAGGGCACTGTTCAGCCATATTGGATGAAGAGATGGAAGTCACATGAGGACAATCACAGGGCCACAAGATAGAAGAAACCTGGGTGCAAGGGAATTTAAGGGTAGCTTCCTGTGACAGCAGCTACTAATTGTCCCCAATATTTGTTCTCCATTTCTTCTCCTTTTTAGTATTGGGTGTCTGCCTCCAGACTTATCTAGACACATAGGAAACCAGCTGGATAACTCATTTCCTAGCCTCCCTTGCAGTATGGTCATGTGACCGAGTTCTCATCAATGAATTTTAAGCAGGAATGGTGAGCTGAAGTTCTGCCTTTTTCTAATTAAAACATGGTCATTACCCTTGTTGTCTTTTTGGGATAGAAGTTAGGTCAGTCCAGTCCTGGAGATAACCAAGGTGGCTTACTGTTTGAAATTTTTGTATCAATTGGACAAATCATCTAGTATCTGTTACCAATATGTAGAATAACAACAGCAAGCAGGCCATTTGGTTTACCTGCTCTTCCTTTAGGCTTCTTTGGTTCCCTGTCAGACCTTTATAAAATACTATACTGGCATTGTTTCTTTAGTTGTCTGTTTTGAACACTAGACTGTGGTTCCTGGAAGACTAAAATTTATCTTTATATTTCTCTGAATTCCCAGTTCCTGGAATAGCACCTGATACACAAAAGGCATCCAGCCAATGTTTGCTGAACAAAGAAATGAAGGTAATGTTTGAAATGAAGGTAATGTATGAAGTTGAGAGGGAATGAAGGGAAGGCAGAATAAACACAGAATTGAGAATCAGGAAAACTTGAAGAGATTATTTCCAAAGCTCTTATTGGTTACAGAGTTGGTTGGTGACATATCCAGAATATGATTGTGCTGGCTAACTTCTAGTCTATACTTTTACTACACCCATGTAGCTACAATTACATTCAGATCAGGAGACATTTAGGAAGGACATCTTCTTTCTTTCTTTTTTGAGATGGAGTCTTGCTCTGTTGCCCAGGCTAGAGTGCAGTGGCATGATCTCAGCTCACTGGAACCTCTGCCTCCCAGGTTCAAGCGATTCTCCTGTCTCAGCCTCCTGAGTAGCTGGGATTACAGGCACCCACCACCGCACCCAGATAATTTTTGTATTTTTAGCAGAGACAGGGTTTCATCATCTTGGTCAGGCTGGTCTTGAACTCCTGACCTCAGGTGATCCACCTGCTTTGGCCTCCCAAAGTCCTGGGATTACAGGTGGGAGCCACTGCACCTGGCCAGGAAGGACAGCTTAAGGAGAGGTTATAGACATGAGCAGGAGACAAAGGAGAACAGAAGTGGGTACACATACCAATGAGCATGGGTGTTGATATGGTTTGGCTGTGTCCCCACCCAAATCATCTTGAATTCTAACTCCCACAATTCCCTTGTGTCATGGGAGGGACCCAGTGGGAGGTAACTGAATCATGGGGGTAGGTCTTTCTTGTGCTGTTCTCATGATAGTGAATAAGTCTCACGAGATCTGTGGTTTTTATAAGCAGTTTCCCCTTTCGCTTGGCTCTCATTCTCTCTTGTCTCATGCCATGTAAGACATGCCTTTTGCTTTCCACTATGATTGTAAGGCCTCCCCAGCCATGTGGAACTGTGAGTCAATTAAACCTCTTTTTCTTTGTAGACTGTCCAGTCTTGGGTATGTATTTATCAGCAGCATGAAAACAGACTCATACAGGTGTGTACCCCTAGAGTGGATTTTGGCAGAATACATTAATGCCTGAATTTTCATTTCTCTATTTATCCATGCCCATTGCCATGTAACTTTTCAGTTTATTCCATTAAAGAGGCAGAGTATGTTTCTCTGCCCCTTTGTTTTGGGTTTAGTCACATGACTTGCTTTTGCCAGTGGAATTTTTGTAGTAATGACGTGACCAAGCTTGCTCTGTTTTGTCTCTGCTATGATCACAAAACATGAAAGGCTGCCTGCATTTACTAGGAGAAGGACGACAACCACATGGAGCAGAAAAGAGTTTCTATGGTTGAACCCAGGCCGGTGTGTCCGGAATTGGTGGGTTCTTGGTCTCACTGACTTCAAGAATGAAGCCGCGGACTCTCGCGGTGAGTGTTACAGCTCTTAAGGTGGCGCCTCTGGAGTTTGTTCCTTCTGATGTTCTGATGTGTTCGGAGTTTCTTCTTTCTGGTGGGTTCATGGTCTCGCTGGCTCAGGAGTGAAGCTGCAGACCTTCGCGGTGAGTGTTACAGCTCTTAAGGCGGCGCGTCTGGAGTTGCTGTTTCTCCCGGTGGGCTCATGCTCTCGCTGGCTTCAGGAGTGAAGCTGCAGACTTTCGCGGTGAGTGTTACAGCACATAAAAGCAGTGTGGACCCAGAGAGTGAGCAGCAGCAAGATTTATTGCAAAGAGTGAAAGAACAAAGCTCCCACAGCGTGAAAGGGGACCTGAGTGGGTTGCCGCTGCTGGCTCGGGCAGCCTGCTTTTATTCTCTTATCTGGCCCCACCCACATCCTGCTGATTTGTAGAGCGAGTGGCCTGTTTTGACAGGGCACTGATTGGTGCGTTTACAATCCCTGAGCTAGATACAAAGGTTCTTCTTGTCCCCATCAGATTAGTTAGATACGGAGTATGGACACAAAGGTTCTCCAAGTCCCCACCAGAGCAGCTAGATACAGAGTGTCGATTGGTGCACTCACAAACCCTAAGCTAGACACAGGGTGCTGATTGGTGTGTTTACAAACCTTGAGCTAGATACAGAGTGCCGATTGGTGTATTTACAATCCCTGAGCTAGACATATTCTCCAAGGCCCCACCAGACTCAGCAGCCCAGCTGGCTTCACCCAGTGGATCCCGCACCGGGACTGCAGGTGGAGCTGCCTGCCAGTCCTGCGCCGTGCGCCCGCACTCCTCAGCCCTTGGGTGGCCTATGGGACTGGGTGCCGTGGAGCAGGGGGCGGCGCTCGTCAGGGAGTCTCGGGCTGCACAGGAACCCACCGAGGCGGGGGAAGGCTCAGGCATGGCGGGCTGCAGTCCCGAGGCCTGCCCCGCGGGAAGGCAGCTAAGGCCCCGCGAGAAATCGAGCGCAGCGCCGGTGGGCTGGCACTGCTGGGGGACCCAGTACACCCTCCGCAGCCGCTGGCCCGGGTGCTAACTCCCTCATTGCCCGGGGCCGGCAGGGCCGGCCGGCTGCTCCGAGTGCGGGGCCCGCCAAGCCCACGCCCACCCGGAACTCCAGCTGGCTCGCAAGCGCAGTCCGCAGCCCCGGTTCCCGCTCGCGCCTCTCCCTCCACACCTACCTGCAAGCTGAGTGAGTGGGCTCCGGCCTTGGCCAGCCCAGAAAGGGGCTCCCACAGTGCAGCGGTGGGCTGAAGGGCTTCTCAAGTGCCACCAAAGTGGGAGCCCAGGCAGAGGAGGCGCCCACAGCGAGCGAGGGCTGTGAGGACTGCCAGCACGCTGTCACCTCTCACTGGGATCTGCTGCGTCCCTGTCCGCCTTCAGATGTGTTAATGAGACCAGGTGAGAGCAGTTGAGTGGCTCAGTTGAGTCCAGGGTAAATCAATCTACACTGTAGCCATGAGATAACTTTTTAAAAATCCCTTTTGTTGTATGCTGCTGATATAGCACAGCACAATCATAACCATAATTACCTGATGGGGGTTATGGCTAGAAATAGGTGATATGGATGAAGGGGAATGATGTCAGCAAAGCTCTCTTGAAAAGGACTTGTTGGAATTTAGGATTGCATTTCAGTGGTAGGGTGAAGCCTGTGAAATGCCACATTTGCATGTTAGTCTCCTAGGGGTGTCCTCATCACACATATTTCAGTTCTAGATGACAATATTTCAATGTAGGAGTGATTATTTTCATTTTACAAAGACCAGAGTCATGAAATAGCACCTTTCCTGAACTATGCCATAAAGGCTAGATAGGGATAAATGAGAAACAAGATAAATAATTAACTGACTCTAACTGACTCTCAATTATTGCTACATGGTTGGACAATTAGAGGAAAATGTACTTTATTAAAAGATGTGGAACTCAAAATTATTTGTAATATTTGAACAATAAACAGCCTTTGCTTAATGGATAGAGATACTATTTCACTTCACCAACACGTTTGCCCTGTATGATTGGAGAACTTGGGCACTGCCAAAAATACATTATTGGCTTTAAATTATCGTAGAAAAGTGAAACGCTCCTAGCTAGGTATTTTTCGAATTCCTCTTAATTTACGTCCAGGGGCTCAATACTGAGAAGACACTCTTTTCTCCCATTTCTCCTTCTTCAGCCAAGTCCTCTGCCTCTATCATCCTTAAATCTCTTCTTTTTCTTTCATTTTGTTTTTGCCTCTAGAAGGAATTTCCTCCCATCAAAAAGGCTTTTTTTTTTTTTTTTTTCTTTTTGAGATGGAGTTTTGCTCTCTCACCCAGGCTGGAGTGCAGTGGCACAATCTCAGCTCACTGCAACCACCACCTCCCAAGTTCAAGCAATTCTCCCATCTCAGCCTCCCGAGTAGCTGGGATTACAAGTGCATGCCACCATGCCCGGCTAATTTTTGTATTTTTAGTAGAGACAGGGTTTCACTATGTTGGCCAAGCTGGTCTCGAACTCCTGACCTCAGGTGATCCACCCGCCTCGGCCTCCCAAGGTATTGGGATTACAGGTGTGAGCCACTGTGCAAGGCCCAAAAAGGCTTTTCAACTTTAGTATTTTCATATTCCCATGCCTTTTATTCATAACTCATCCCACATCTGGTTCGTTCCAAGAAAAATACCAAATTCAGTTAGGGTAAGGCTCCCCAATTATCTGAGAAGAGGCCAAGCTACTATAATAAGGAGACTCCTAACTACAGAGGCTCATGGAAGAGAGGTTTATTTCTCTTAATTAATGGTTCAAAGGGAGGCAGTAGTCCAAGACAGGAAGGTCACTCTGCCTCACGAGGGTCAGCTGGGAATCCAGTCTGGGTCCTTTGATCATGTTGTCCTGCTATTGACTAGGGTGTTGTCTGCATTTTTGACAGTGGTGTTCTATGACCACATTTATGTTCTAGTCTATAGGAAGAGGAAAGCAGAGAAGTAGAGGAAAAGTGATTCCCATTTAATGAAGTGATATAAAAGCTTCATGCAAAACTGCTGTTTACATTCCACTAGTGAGAACATAGCCACATTGCCATATTTAGCTGCAACGGAGTCTTGGAAAATGGATTAGACAATTAGTGGACTACATGTCATGCAAAACTGTGTTGTGGGGATGCAATATTAAAAGAGAGAAGGGAAGTCTGGATATTATGGTCAATTAGCAGGCTTCCTAAATTTCCCGGAAGGGCACACATATATATTGCATGAGTGCTTTTCTCTAGTACTAAAACTCCTTAGTGGAGCTAAGGGGTAAATCTTGATAGACCAGCTACTCCCATCTTATGAGGGATAAGAAATGCTGTAGAAATCTTCCAGGTCGGATTTGAAGATCTTGTGATGCTGAGCCTACAAGCCAGTCAGTGAACTGCCCCCTCCTTCAACTGAACCAGTCAATTAACTACTTAAAATAGGAAAATGAAGACATCACCATACTTATAAAATACATAGGGAAAAATTACAGAAAGTCTTTTCTTCCTTCAGAAGTACTTCCCTTGAACAAAAGGTCTGAGGAAAAGTTTAGCAAAACATATTACTGTATAGTAATTGTGAATCCTGTTTCACCAAATACTAAAGCATCCTGAAGGTGTTTTCTCCTCATATATTGCAATGATAAGGTCCCTAATAATTTTCTGGTTTATTTGGAGAGGCCTTGGTTGGGGGGGTCTTTAAATTTTTTTTTTATACATTCAGGGGGTACATGTGCATGTTTGTTATAGGGATATATTGTGTAGTGGTGGGGTTTGTGCTTCTAGTGCACACATCATCCAAACAGTAAATATTGTACCCACTAGGTAGTTTTCAACACTCACTTCCCATTTTGGAGTCCCCAGTGTCTATTATTTCTCTCTGTATGTTCATGTATACCCATTGTTAAGCTCCTACTTACAAGTGAGAACATGTAGTATTTGATTTATTTTAATTAATTAATTAAATTGTAATTAATTAATTAAATTTTGTTAGAGACAGAGTCTTGCTATGTTGTGTAGGCTGGTCTTGAACTTCTGGCCTTAAGTGATCTTTCAACACCTCACTTGGGGCCAGGAGTCATTTAGGATAATGGCCTCCAGCTCCATCCATGTTGCTGCAAAAGACATAATCTTATTCTTTTTTAGGGCTGCATATTATTCCATGGTATATATGTACCACATTTTCTTTACCCAATCATCTGTTGATAGACACTTAGATTGATTTCATGACTTTGCTATTGTGGATAGTGCTGCAATAAACATGAGTGCAGGTGTCTCTTTAATATAATGACTTGTTTTCCTTTGGGTGGATACCCAGTGGTGGGGTTGCTATGTCAAATTATAGTTCTATTTTTAGTACTTTGAGAAATCTGATTTCCACAGTTTGCTCTAGTTTACATTCTTACCAACAGTTTATAAGCATTCCCTTTTCTCTGCATTCTTGTCTACATCTGTTGTTTGACTTTTTAATAATAGCCCTCTGATTGGTGTGAGATGCTATCTCATTGTAGTTTTAATTTGTATTTCTCTGATGATTAGTGATGTTGAGCATTTTTTCATATGTTTGTTGGCTGCTTGTGTATCTTCTTTTGAGATATGTCTGTTTACATCCTTTGCCCACTTTTTAATGACATTGTTTTTTCTTGTTGAGTTATTTAAGTTCTTTGTAGAGTCTGGATATTCTTTGTCAGATGCATATTTTGCAAATATTTTTTCTCATTCTGTAGATTATTGGTTTACTCTTTTATTTCTTTTTCTGTACAGAAGCTTTTTAGTTTAATTAAGTCCCATTTATCTATTTTTGTTTTTGTTGCATTTGCTTTTGAGGCCTCTATCATAAATTCTTTTCCTAGGCCTATGTCGTGAAGAATTTTTCTAGGTTTTCTTCCAGGATTTTTTATAGTTTCAGGTATTACATTTAAGTACTTCACCCACCTTGAGTTATTTTTTGTATATGATGACAGATAGGAGTCCAGTTTCATTCTTTGGTATATGGCTATCTAATTTTTTCAGTACCACATATTGAATAGGCTGTCCTTCTGTGGGGGATCTTTGAAATAAATGCAACTTTTTCATTTTGCTTCATTCTGTTCATTTCATTTTACTTTCCATTTAATTCCAGGCACATGTTTTTTTCCTTTTTCTTTTTAAATTTGTATAAATTTAAGGGAGTACAAGTGTAATTCTGGCACCTACATATATTGTATAGTGGTGAAGTCCTGGCTTTTGGTATATTCATCACCTGAATAATGCACACTGTATCTATTAAAATTTCTCATGACCCTCCTCCCTTAAACCTCCTTACCCTCTGAGTTTCCAGTGTCTATCATTTCACACTCTATGTCCATGTGTACACATTATTTAGTTCCTGCATATAAGTAAGAATATGTGGTATTTGACTTTGTTTCTGAGTTGTTTCACTTAAGATAATGGCCTCCAGTTTTATTCATGTTGCTGCAAAACACGATTTTAATCTTTTTATGGCTAAATAGTTTTCCA
Source organism: Pan troglodytes (assembly GCF_028858775.2). NCBI lineage: Eukaryota > Metazoa > Chordata > Mammalia > Primates > Hominidae > Pan > Pan troglodytes. The sequence goes on from NC_072401.2 coordinate 18,649,202, forward strand.
TTGCCTATAAACACCACATTTGCTTTATTCAGTCATACGTTGATGGATACTTAGGTTTATTTCATATGTTTGCTATGTTTTTTTCCCTCCCTCCCTCCTTCCTTCCTTCCTTCTTTCCTTCCTTCCTTCCTTCCCTTTGTTTCTGTTGTAACAGTCAATGTTGAGTCGGGAGACAGACCTCATTCAGTTATTTATTTTATAAACAACCTTATTGAAGTAGAATTGATTTATAGTGAACTGTGCATATTTAGTGTGTAAAATTTGATGTTTTGACGTATGCATACATGTACAAAATCATTACTATAATCAAGATCATGACCATCTCTGTTCTCTCCGACAGTTTCTTTGTGCCTCTTTGTAATTTCTCTTTTCCTTCTACCCAACACCTGTCTCATCCTCAGGCAACCACTGATCTACTTTTGTTATTGTAGATCACTGTTTGCATTTCCTAAAACTTAAGAAAAATGGAACAATGTGATATAAGTGTATGTTTTTCTGTCTTCTTTCATACATCATAATTATTTTGTGAGTAGTCTATGTTGTAGCATGTATCAATAGTTCATTCCCTTGTATTGCTGAATAGTACTGATGTAATTTGAATTTATTGGCACATAATTAGTCACAAAATTCCTTTCTTATTTTTTAATATCTGTAGAATCTGTAGTAATTTCACTTCTCTCATTCCTGATATTGTAAGTTGATATTGGTCAGGCTAGAATTTTATCAATTATTTTCATTTTCTCAAAGAACAACATTTTGGTGTAATTGATTGTCTCTATTTTTTTTCCTATGTCATTGATTTCCACTCCAATTTTTGTTATTCTTCCTTTCTACTTAATTTGAGTTTAATTTGTTCTTCTTTTTCTAACCTCTTAATGAAGAATTAAAGTTTATATATTTGAGAACTTCCTTCTTTTTAATGTAGCATTTAGTGCCATAAATGTCCCACTAAGTACTGCTTTAATGGCATCCCACAAATTTTTACGTGTTGTGTTTTCATTTTCATTTATTTCAATTAAAAACACTTTCTAACTTTTCTTTTGATTTCTTTTTTGACCTGTGTGTTATTAGAAATTTGTATTTACAATTCAAATATTTTTGTGTTTTCCAGAGATGTTTATACTACTGGGTTCTAATAAAATTCCACTCTGGCCAGATAACTTACCTTTAAAGTCATTAAATTTTTTAAATGCCCAGAATATGATAACTCCTAGCAAACGTTCTGTGTACATTTGAAAAAGAGTTTACTCTGAGGTTGCTGTGTGGACCATACTACAAATATAAATTAGATCAAGTTGGTTGAAAGTGTTGTTCAAATCTTCTGCGTCCTTACTGATTTTCTGCTTATTTGTTCTACCGATTATGGAGAAAGGGGTATTGAAATATCTCATTAAAATTAATTTCTTTTTTTCTACCTTCAGTTCCATCAATTTTTGCATCTTATGTTCTGAAACTCTGTTATTGGTGAATAGACAAACCTAAATATGAAAGCCAAAATGTTAAAACGTCTAGAATAAAACACAGAAGTAAGTCTTCGTGACTTAGAGTAGGCAAAGAGTACTTAGGTCAAGCACAATAATCATGCATCAGAAAAGAAAAACTGATAATTTGGAATTCAACAAAATTAAAACCTTCTGTTCTTGGAAGACACAGGAAATAAAATGGGAAGCTCTGGTGTATTCGTTGGCTTGGGCTGCCATAACAAAATCCCATTGGTGAGGTGGCTTAAGTAACTTATTTCTCACAGTTTTGAAGGTTGGAAGTTTGATCAGAGTTACAGCTTGGTTGGTTTCTGCTTAGAGCTGTCTTTCTGGCTTTCAGATGGCAGCCTTCTTACTATGTCCTCAACTTAGCAGAGAGACAGCTCTGGTATCTCTTCCTCTTCTCATAAGGGCACTAATCCCATCATGAGGGCTTCACCTCCTGAGTGCATCCAAACCTAATTATCTCTCAAAGGCCCTATTTCCAAATTCTATTACATTGGGGGTTAGGGCTTTAACATTTGAACTTTGAGGAACACAATTCAGTCAGTTGAGCATGAACTCTGAGAAAATATGACAGTATATAAATCTGATAAAGAAGTTGCTCTTAGAATCTATAAAGAACTCTTGTAAATCAATAGCAGAAGACAAATTACTTAATAAGTGGACAAACAAAATATTTAAACAGGTACTTTACAAAGAAGATATCTGACTAATAAACACTGAAAAAATGCTAACAATTATTAGTTACTAGAAAATACAATTCAACCACAATGAGATACCCCTACACACCCCTGGAAAGATGAACATTAAAAGACTGACCACACCAAATGCTGGTGAGCGTGTGCAGGGGCACAAAGGTACTTTTTGAGATGATGAAAATGATCTGTATTTTAATTGGAATGATGATTACTTTAGTATATGTGAAAATAAAACTTTAAAATGGAACTAGAACTTACATGCACTGCTGATGGGAATATATTACAATCACTTTCAAAAGCAGTTTGACAGTAAAGCTAGATATACAACCACCATATTACTCACCAATCTCATTACTAGATATTCACCCAAGAGAAATAAAAATATGTCCATTCAAAGACTTTTACATGAATGGCATAGTAGTTTCATTCATAATAGCCCCAAACTGGGAACAGCCATATGTTCAACAACAGGTGACTAGATAAATAAACTATAGTACATCTATGCGAAGAAGTATTATTGGCAACAAGAAAAACATTACTGATTCTTGCCACCATGTGGATGAAACTTTAAGACTGAGACCACATTTGCAAAATTATGACTGAGACAGTGAAAGAGATCTGACCTAACCAACTCCATCTTGCTTCTAACCTCTAAGCTATTCTTGTTCATCCTTGGGTGTAGGCTAAACTTACTTTGGGAGAAACTTAGTTTATAATTTAAAACAAAGACAATAACAGCCCTTTCCCAAAGCAGACCTCCTTCTTGTCTAGGGACTAGATTGCCTTTGCAGGACTAATACTAGCCACAAGATTAGAAATTATGGTTTAAGAGTCAGGCAGCTGGAGGCTACAAGATTCTGACCCTCCCTAAACTGCTCCTAAGATCAGTGACTGAAATATTTTGCAGACTCTGCACTTAATGGATCAGTTGGCACCACCCAGATTGATTAACTGGCTCATCTGATCTTGTGGCCCCCACCCAGGAACTGACTCAGCACAAGAAGACAGCTTCAACTCCCTATGATTTAATCTCTGACCAATCAGCACTCCTGGATCACTGGCTCTCTCCCACCCACCAAATTGTCCTTAAAAACTCTGCTCCCCGAATACTCAGAGACTGATTTGAGTAATAATGAAACTCTGGTCTCCTGCACAGCTGCCTCTGCATGAATTATTCTTTCTCTATTGGAATTCCCTTGTCTTGATAAATTGGTTCTGTCTAGGCAGCGGGCAAGGTGAACCCATTGAGCAGTTATAATACATTATATTCAACAAATGAAGCCAGACACAGAAAGATACATACTTCATGATTTCAATATACGAAATTGTAAAAAAAAAAAAAAAGGCAAAATTAGACAATGGTGACAGAACATACATCATTTGTTTTCTGAGACCATCTGTGAAGTGGGGTATTGATTGTAAAAGAGCACAAAAGTACTTTTTGGGTGATAAAAATGACCTGTATTTTTATTGGAATGAAGATTACATTAGTATAGGTGAAAACAAAACTATTAAAATGGTTACATTTTATTTTATGTAAATTATTACTTAATAAAGTTGATTGGAAAGAAATATAGGGAATTTTGAAACCGATTGAAACTCAGACTTTAGTGGAGGTGCACTAATTTCCTGGTACTAGTCTCACCAAGGTGGCAGGGTGAGGCTGGTTCTACCTGTTGGAAAAAAAACCCGAACTGCATTCAGCTGCTGTTCTAGGAAAGAACTGCTGGGGAAGAAGCTTTTTTAAGGTGCTGTTCACCTAGGAATGGAGAAGAGACAGGATGTCAACAGGAAGCAAACAAAAATGAGCAATCCCTTTCCTCCTCTTCAGGCCTTGTATTCTCCCTCTAGTGTGCCCCAGAGCAGAAGTGGGTTGCGTAGTCTTGATTCCAGCGTCATGTAGTGACTATAACATCACAGGTTTGGAGGTGAGAAACAATGGCTTAATAGCTGGCACCCCTAATATGTGCCAAACAGTGTACTAAGCCTTGCAGGTTGGACAAAGATGGAGAGGCTAGTGTTTGCCTTCAAGGAGCTTACAGCATCACAGGGCAGATAAATCTCTGTGTCAATAGCTGTAACCAAAGTTACAGTGAGATATTGCTATTCTAGGATTGTGGAAACAAAGTGCTGTGGGTGTCCAGAAGGATGATGAGTCATTTTCAGATGGGGATTTGGAGAGAGTTCTTCAGGACAAGTGGTGTGTCAACTGGGGTGGGAAAGTTGGATAAAATTATGACTGTTAGAAGTCAGGTGACAGTGGAGTTGATGGTGAGGATGGTAATGGGTATAGTAGGAAGAGCATTCTACCCTGGCTGGTAAAGTTCATGTTATTTAATTCGAACTTAGGATATTAGAAGAGCAGCCCAGAGGAATTGAGATGAGTTGAGGCCAGATCATGGGGAGTCAGTCATAAATACCATGCTGAGAAATTTAGGCTTTTTTTGTACAGGCAGTGGTGTGAAGTCAACGCCTTCTAACTTGAACCATAAAAATTATTGTTTTATCATTTAAACTAGTGATTTTAAAACCTGAGTGTTTATCAAGCTCAGTTGGGGCAACTTCTGGAACTTTCATACACTCAGGTACTATTCCAGACTTTCCTGAATCAGATTGATAATCAGCTCAAACGCCATTTTTCTCATGGAGTACTTTCTTGATCACTGTACTGAAAGTGGCTCCCCAGTTATTCTAGATCACATTTTATTATTTTATTTGCATAGCATCACTTAATCGTCATTTGTACTGATCTTGTTTACTTATTTGATGACTTGTTTTTGTTTGTTTCTCCCAAGTAAAACACACGTTCCGTGTAGGGAGGGACATGGTTGTCTTCCTCACTGCTGAAACCATGGTGCCTGCAGTGGTGCTGGACACATGACAGACCATCAGAATAATATTTTTGGTGAATAGATGAAAAGTGCAGGTTGTATTTTAAGAAAATCTATTTTAAAAATGCTCATCAGTCTATTTCTGCTTTATTTTTGAACCACCGATTTAAATAACCCCAAATCTGTTCCAATTTAGATGACAATAAGATATAGCGGTAGTCACTCTAGGAAATTAACTATACTTTCAGGGTTCCTGGGGCTTTCTAAACCTTAGAATATCAGACTGGCAGGGGGAAGATAAATGTTAATTGAATTAAATTAAATTATTTTAAGTTCATCCAAGTGAGCGTGAAAACTTCTTGAGCAAAGAAGCCATGTTTCTCTGCTTAAATGTCTTTAATTCTCCAGGTGACCTCTTATTCTTCTTTGAAGAGTCCTTGGAAAGGTCTTCTCTTTTGGGAAAGCTTCTCTGACCCTCAAAGTAAATGGATGTTCTTTCCCTTGCATTTCCATAAAAGTAATACCTAGCACTTATTAAACATTTATTATGGGCCAGACCTGCACTGTCTAAACTCCAACGTAGGTATTATTGCTTTTAATCTTTACAGCAATCTTATGAAGTTGTTCCCATTATTCCTATTGTATCAAGGAGGTAGCTGAATATAAGTAAATTACTTTATTGATAATAAGGGCGCAAGGCATCAATTCAGTCCCTCTGACTCTGGAATTTTGCACTGACTTATCAAATTTGGCTGATTTTCCACTAAGCTCTATTCATATCTTCATTAGAGAACCTTACTATATGCTTGTTATTTGTATAACAACCTGTCTCTTTGGGTTTGTTTTATAAAGTATTATTCAATTTTCCAACCACAGTATCTAGCCCAGTGTTTGGGCACAGTAGTTCTTCCATAAAGGTTTTGTGAGTGGATGAATATGGTTGCTTCTATAGTGCTTGGATTGTAGGAAGGAAATTACATAGTGGTTCCAACCTAGTAGACTCAAAGAACAGGGGAGTGTATAGCACTCAGTGTTCATCCAGGAAAATGGAAAACATTAAATATTTAAAACAGAGGCAATTTAATGCGGAGGGTTGGTTGTGTGAGTTTTAAAGGAGGAGCTGGGAAGTCAAAGAATGATGTAGCAACCTCACGATTAGCAATGGCTGGAAGCCGTCACTGCCTTAGGCAGAAGAGACACATGGAGGAGGTGCAGGTGGAAACAATGCCAGGCCTGTGCTGAGGGGACTTGAGGATCTGAGGAGTTTCACTGGCTACTGGAGATTCAGCTTAAGGCAGAGTGGGAAAGTGAGGCCTGTCCTACTTCTCTTTCTTCCTGTCTTATAATCTTTTTCCACTACCTTTCACTGGCTTTCCATGGGCACCTGGGAAACTGAGCCTGCAGGAGTCAAGGCCCCTCTAACACAAAGCAGAGCAGGTAGAAGGTGAGAAAGATCTCAGGGCAAGCACATCCAGCCCTGGCACAGAGTAGAGGGCTTTGGCATCAGCAGAATGTGGGTTGAAATTTGTAGTAGGCTGCAAAATAGCCTCTCATGAGGTAAAGGCTCTCTCTACTGTGAGCTTAAATCTGGGCTGGTTTGGGGGCTGGGTTTGGCTAATGGGAGAGTAGCAAATGTCATGCAAGCAGACCATTAAGGGGCTTGGGCCGTAATCCTGAAAGACCTAATCCCGAATGCCATAACATCAAAAATAAAATTCTGGGAAACAATTTAGAAATTATTTAAAAGACATTTATTTTCATTTATAAAAGGGGACTTACTTGAGAAACATAAGAAAACATGACAGAACACTTCATAGGCCACTTTAAATGATAAAACAGGTAATAATAACCTACATATTTTTGTAAGCATAAAGACTCAGGTACACTGACAGTGCCAGGAGTATAACAGTTATGAGTAGATGAACCATAGTCATAAAGGAATAGCTTATATAACTGTGGTCATCTGAAATACCATGATGAACGACCTGTCTTTTGTTGAGATCAAAAAGAGCAGAAGAAAAGTCTGTCCCAGCACTCAGAGGGAGACGGATTTTCTTTCTGTGTGTGTTCTCTCTGAGCCCCTGGTCAATTGGATGTTGCCCACTGATATGGTTTGCCTGTGTCCCCACCCAAATCTCATCTTTAATTGTAGCTCCTATAATTCCCATGTGTTGTGGGAAGGACCTGGAGGGAGATAATTGAATCATGGTGGTGGTTTTCCCCATACTGTTCTCATGGTAGTGAATAAGTCTCATGAGATCTGATGGTTTTACAAGGGGAAACCCCTTTCATTTGGTTCTCATTCTTTCTTTTTGCCTGTTTCCATGGAAGACATGACTTTGCTCCTCCTTTGCCTTCTGTCTTGATTGTGAGGCATCCCCAGCCATGTAGAACTGTGAGTCAATTGAACCTCTTTTTCTTTATAAATTACCCAGTCTTGGGTATGTCTTTATTAGTAGCATGAGAACAGATTAATACACCCACCAATATTGAGGGCAGATTTTCTCCCATAGTCCACTTAGACTCACACAGTTATCTCTTCTGGAAACACTCTGCAGACACACCTCAAATAAGGCTTGACCAGGTTTCTAGGTATTTCTTAATCCAGTCAAGTTGACATTTAGAATTAAGTTCACAAGTCTACCCCTTATCAACTTGGCACATATATGTATCTCCTTAACTTTACTAAATTCCCAATAAGATAACAACAAGGTAGTAGTTCCACCTAACATGATGAAGGTAACATGATGCAACTATCACATATACAATAAAAAATGCACTACTTGTGATTTTCAGAATTTTAAGATGCTAGATATTTCAGACTTTAGGGATTTAAATTTTAGGGACTTTGATCATTTGGGATTTCAACATTTGGGATTGTGTCTTTTGAGATTATGATTAGTACAGAGGATCAAAAAGTGTGAGCACATTGAGACTTGCCCTCTCTAGCTGTGAGTGGAACCCTGCAACTACCATATGAATGAGTCCGAGCTAGGTTTCTGCAAAATGGGAAGCCACGTGGATGAGAATCCAGGTATCCCGACTAGCCAATAGCTGACTGCGGGCACATGGGTGAGGCCCAGGTGAGATCAATTGAGTCCAGACCAAATTGCTGACCTAAGGATTTGTGAGTTAAATAAATGGTTACTTTCTTAAACCACTACATTTTGGAGTAGCTTGTTATGCAGCAAAGCTAACTGATAGATAATCCCAGCTCTGCTACTTACTAGCTATATGACTTTGTGCAAACTATATAATCTCTAAAGGTCACTTTCCTTCTTTGTAACATGGGAAAAATAGTAATCCTGGCACCACAGGACACTTGGGGAGATTCAATGAAATAATGCTCGTGAAATAGAGCCACAGTGCTGGACACATGATGAGTGCTCAATAACTGTAGCGAGGACAATGATGATTTTAGGCTTTTTCAGCCTATCTGCTCTAGTTGTTGACACTCCCTATGTGAAAAAAAAATAAGGAGGTTATTACTTAACAGGATAGGAATTGACACAAATGTCTTATTAAGAAGCTGTCTTAATTTTCCTACTGGCAGGAGGCAAATGAAGAGGGAAGATTTTTTGTTAATTAGAATTTAAAAAATACACAATTGTCTCATCAGAATAAGTCTATATGTAACTCTAAAGCTAAATCTCTGAAACAGAGAGGACATTCACTAAGGTGTGGCTTGAATGACAATTGTGATTCACATGGATTGTACATTTGTGTTAGAGATGCTGTGGATAATATTATGTGAAAAAGTGCAGGATTCTAAATTGCTGAAACTCATCAGTTCACAGAAAACCGACATGCACTGCCATATTCCAGATGCTTGATTGTGGTTCTTTAATATAACGAGTTGCCAGTTCCTCTCTCTAGAGAACGATTGACAGATTGTAATGCAATCTGTTGATGTTCTTTGACGGTGATTCTCAGTCATTGCCACCACTACTAAGGAGCTTGGGAGTCTGACCACGGAGCTTTGCTCTGGGAACTGTGTGTCAGTGTTGGGTGTTGCGGCAATTCCAATTGATATTAAAAAAGATAAACTATCAGCTAAAGAGTGGGATTTGAGGATCTTCAAAAAATAAGCAGAAACTGGCTAAGTATATTACACACAGAAGCCAACAATTAAATTACTGTGTGTGTTTTACGGAACAAGATGTCTTCACGGGAGACAAAGAAAAGCTGATAAAAATGAATTATAGAATGAATTATAGGAGGATTAAAAGACTGTAAAATCTAGATCTTGTTGAAGCTTGTATCTTTAAATCTTTGGGCAGGGGTGACGCTGGGAAAAGTCTTGGTGTGGCTAAGAAGGTAAGCCTCCCCCTGGGAGGAGTAAGCTCACAGGTCGCAATGCTATTGATCTTTGGTTATTATACATAATGTTGCTTTCAGTTGATATTTAAATATTATTTTATTTAATCAAATTATAAAAAAAGTACATGTTCATAGGTGGTAGTATGGTACAGTAGTTAGTTGTAGAATCAGCCTGCCTGTGCTCAAATCCTTCATAGCTATGGGATTTGGGGAAAGATATTTCACCTCTCTTAGTCTTGTGTATATTATAGGAAAAATGGTGGGACTTGCCTCATCTGCTCGTTTTGAAGATAAAATGAAATAAAGCTTGGAGACTGCTTAGAACAGTGCCTGGAAAATAGAAAGCACTCTACAAATATTAGCTATTAGAGAAAACTTGGAAACAACAGCAAGGATAATAAAAAAAATCACCTATCACCCAGAAAGCAATTACCATTAATATTTTGATGTATTTCTTTTTGGAGTTCATGCCTTCTTAAAAGGATGTAGGTGAACTCAGACAAACTCTGAAGAGACTGGAATCTCTATTACTTAGAAGAATTTCTTTAGGGAGAAAATGGAAAATAAAATCAGTTCAAATGAAAACAATTTATATACTCTAGCAGGCGGAGATTTAATAGAATGCAAATTCAGAAGATGCATTGGGATTGAAGAATCATTTTTATAAGATGTTTTTGAACATCTACAACATGCAAATTTGGAAAGTTCTATTATAAACAGCGTGGGTGACGGTATGGGGAAAAGGATTAATTTTAACACTGTTTTTGGAGTGAAAATTGGTGTAGCCCTTTGAAAGGGCTGTTTGGCAATGCCATTTTTAAATGTAAGGTTTTAATGTACATGCTATACCCTTAGACTTAGCAATATCATGCTTGAATCTTTTCAAAACAGGGCAAACCCAAGAATTGGCCATTGTTAGCAATAGTAAAAGATTAGAAACAACCTAAATGGCTGTTTAAAAAAAGGGATAATTATGACGAATGATGGCATTTCCATAATATGGAATACTATGCAGGCATTAGAATTAGTGAAGTAGGTCTACCTAAATGGCTTCATAAGAATACCTGCACCATAACACTTTAAGGGGCAAAGGCCAGTTGCAGAATAATACATATATTACTGTATTACTCCATTCTCATGCTTCTATAAGGACATACCTGAGGCTGGTAATTTATAAAGGAAAGAGGTTTAATTGACTCACAGTTCCACATGGCTGGGGAGGCCTCAGGAAACTTAACAAAATCATGGCAGAAGGGGAAGCAAACATATTCTTCTTTATATGGTGGCAGGAGAGAGAAGTGCCAGCACTGGAAATGGCAGAGGCTTATAAAACCATCAGATCTTGTGAGAACTCACTCACTATCATGAGAACAACATGGAGAAAACCACCCCTATGATCCAATCACTTCCCACTTGGTCCCTCCCATGACACATGGGGATTATGGGAACTACAATTCAAATGAGATTTGGGCAGGAACCCAGCTAAACCATACCAACTACAATAGCATTGATGTTAAAAATAAAAACAAGTCATACATTTCTATGTATACACAAGGTGAAATTGAACAGAAAAAACGCTGAAATGATACACATCATACTAAGTGCTTAACTCCAGGCCAGGGAGGGGAAGAGGTGGGGAATTGGGACTCAAAAAGGGCTTCACCTTGTTTATATTATTTGCATTATTTGCAGGGAGAGGGCAGTTATGTATTTTTTGAATCATTATTAACTGAACAGATTCAAAGTTTACAAAAACCTGAGTGTAAATTTATAAAAATATTTTTTATGGAAAATGACACTTCTGATTATGTTAAGACATATTTTCACAAAAGTGTCTAATTTTGCAAAAGGCTGGGGAAAACCATATTTAGTACATTTGGCAAGTCATTTATAAATAAACAAAAATACTCAAATATAAGATAGTTTTTATAGTTCTGATTCAGAACTTCTCCTCTATCTCCATTAAGAAGTTTTTAAAAAAAAGAATTAGAATTTCTTTTTTTTTTTTATTATACTTTAAGTTTTAGGGTACATGTGCACATTGTGCAGGTTAGTTACATATGTATACATGTGCCACGCTGGTGCGCCGCACCCACCAACTCGTCATCTAGCATCAGGTACATCTCCCAGTGCTATCCCTCCCCCCACCCCACCACAGTCCCCAGAGTGTGATATTCCCCTTCCTGTGTCCATGTGATCTCATTGTTCAATTCCCACCTATGAGTGAGAATATGCGGTGTTTGGTTTTTTGTTCTTGCGATAGTTTACTGAGAATGATGATTTCCAATTTCATCCATGTCCCTACAAAGGACATGAACTCATCATTTTTTATGGCTGCATAGTATTCCATGGTGTATATATGCCACATTTTCTTAATCCAGTCTATCATTGTTGGACATTTGGGTTGGTTCCAAGTCTTTGCTATTGTGAATAATGCCGCAATAAACATATGTGTGCATGTGTCTTTATAGCAGCATGATTTATAGTCCTTTGGGTATATACCCAGTAATGGGATGGCTGGGTCAAATGGTATTTCTAGTTCTAGATCCCTGAGGAATCGCCACACTGACTTCCACAATGGTTGAACTAGTTTACAGTCCCACCAGCAGTGTAAAAGTGTTCCTATTTCTCCACATCCTCTCCAGCACCTGTTGTTTCCTGACGTTTTAATGATTGCCATTCTAACTGGTGTGAGATGGTATCTCATAGTGGTTTTGATTTGCATTTCTCTGATGGCCAGTGATGATGAGCATTTTTTCATGTGTTTTTTGGCTGCATAAATGTCTTCTTTTGAGAAGTGTCTGTTCATGTCCTTCGCCCACTTTTTGATGGGGTTGTTTGTTTTTTTCTTGTAAATTTGTTTGAGTTCATTGTAGATTCTGGATATTAGCCCTTTGTCAGATGAGTAGGTTGCGAAAATTTTCTCCCATTTTGTAGGTTGCCTGTTCACTCTGATGGTAGTTTCTTTTGCTGTGCAGAAGCTCTTTAGTTTAATTAGATCCCATTTGTCAATTTTGTCTTTTGTTGCCATTGCTTTTGGTGTTTTAGACATGAAGTCCTTGCCCATGCCTATGTCCCGAATGGTAATGCCTAGGTTTTCTTCCAGGGTTTTTATGGTTTTAGGTCTAACGTTTAAGTCTTTAATCCATCTTGAATTGATTTTTGTATAAGGTGTAAGGAAGGGATCCAGTTTCAGCTTTCTCCATATGGCTAGCCAGTTTCCCCAGCACCATGGAGGCTGGTTGAATATACGCAAATCAATAAATGTAATCCAGCATATAAACAGAGCCAAAGACAAAAACCACATGATTATCTCAATAGATGCAGAAAAAGCCTTTGACAAAATTCAACAACCCTTCATGCTAAAAACTCTCAATAAATTAGGTATTGATGGGACATATTTCAAAATAATAAGAGCTATCTATGACAAACCCACAGCCAATATCATACTGAATGGGTAAAAACTGGAAGCATTCCCTTTGAAAACTGGCACAAGACAGGGATGCCCTCTCTCACCACTCCTATTCAACATAGTGTTGGAAGTTCTGGCCAGGGCAATCAGGCAGGAGAAGGAAATAAAGGGTATTCAATTAGGAAAAGAGGAAGTCAAATTGTCCCTGTTTGCAGACGACATGATTGTATATCTAGAAAACCCCATTGTCTCAGCCCAAAATCTCCTTAAGCTGATAAGCAACTTCAGCAAAGTCTCAGGATACAAAATCAATGTACAAAAATCACAAGCATTCTTATACACCAACAACAGACAAACAGAGAGCCAAATCATGAGTGAACTCCCATTCACAATTGCTTCAAAGAGAATAAAATACCTAGGAATCCAACTTACAAGGGATGTGAAGGACCTCTTCAAGGAGAACTACAAACCACTGCTCAAGGAAATAAAAGAGGATACAAACAAATGGAAGAACATTCCATGCTCATGGGTAGGAAGAATCAATATCGTGAAAATGGCCATACTGCCCAAGGTAATTTACATCCCCATCAAGCTACCAATGACTTTCTTCACAGAATTGGAAAAAACTACTTTAAAGTTCATATGGAACCAAAAAATAGCCTGCATTGCCAAGACAATCCTAAGCCAAAAGAACAAAGCTGGAGGCATCACACTACCTGACTTCAAACTATACTACAAGACTACAGTAACCAAAACAGCATGGTACTGGTACCAAAACAGAGATATAGATCAATGGAACAGAACAGAGCCCTCAGAAATAACGCCGCATATCTACAACTATCTGATCTTTGACAAACCTGAGAAAAACAAGCAATGGGGAAAGGATTCCCTATTTAAGAATTAGAATTTCTGACAAGGGGAAGATTTTCAAGCTTTCAGAGTTATTTGGAGGTGGAGCATTTTTTGAGTTATTTTTTGAGATATTAGTGTAAGGATTACGGGTGCTTTGCAACAAGGCTCTTGGCTTCCTCGTCTACTTTGCCAGTTTCTTTCAAGAATTCTCAGGAATCCACTAGACTAGTGGTTCTCAAAATATGGTCCCAGCGACCAGCACCTACATTACCTGGACCCATGTTAGAAATACAAATTCTCAGCTGCACTTCAGCTCTTCGGGTGAGGTAGTTGCTCACTAATGTTTGAGAACCATTGTCTTAGACAGTAAATACTTCGAAGTCAGGGGCCATTGAATTGCCAGACGCTCACTCAAGCCCTAGGATGCTATATTTATTCAATGAATGAGCAAGTTTTGGAGATGGAGAAAGTGTGGGTATAGCAGAGAGGTGTTTGTAGGCTACAGAGGTCAATGTGATAAATAACTAACCTTGGAGGTACTGAGTTAGCACCCATCATACTGGAAAATTAAATAAAAAGTAGGGCAAGATCTCTATTTTCTGAGAATAGAGATCTTGCCCTACTTTTTGTTTAATATTCCAGTAGAACTGTATATTCTTCCTGGAAGGAAAAAACAAATATATGTGGAATATTCAGAGGCTAATAGAAGTGCCGATTTTCTCATTTCTTAGGTTGAGTTTAGAAACAGGAGAATTTTCTGATGGGTTGAATCTGAATTGGTCTTTCTTTGACCTATTTAGTAAATTGTAGACTATTATATATTGCTCCTAGGAAACTAATAATGGTTAAATAAAATAAGCATGCTCTTTTAAAATACCAATCTGATGATGCCATTCTCTTGCTCCAAGTCTTTTTTTAAACTATATGCCCACTTTCACAGTGATTTTGCACATTAGCCTTTAAAAATACAAACCTTCATTCAATTATTCACTTATTCATTCATTTTTCACAAATATATATTGAGCATTTCCCATGTGCCAGGCAAATAATAATTTTTCCAAATGTGAGTAATAGTCCTCAAAGTGCTGAATTTAAAAATGTAAATGATATGTAATAAAATCCTTCTTTGCCTCAAGTGAAATCGCTCACTCATATAATCAGTCCCATTATGTAGTGAAGATTTGGTGATTATTTAATAAATTTCAATCACAAGGTCAAATGGGAAAGCTGATGCTGCAGAGTTGGTTCCCTGGATCAAAAGACCTGATTTTGTTATCTGCAAAGATCAAATAAATGGAGAATTTCCAGATATCTACTTTATTTTGTGTTTGGTGGATACAAACAGAGATGAGCAATAAAGCTGAATTTTAAAAGATAAGAAAACCAAACGCCGCATGTCCTCACTCATAAGTGGGAGTTGAACAATGAGAACACATGGTCACAGGGAGGGGAACATCACACACCGGGTCCTGTCTGGGGCTGGGGGGCTGGGGGAAGGATAGCATTAGGAGAAATACCTAATGTAAATCATGAGTTGATGGATGCAGCAAAATCAACACGGCACATGTATGCATATGTAACAAAACTGCACATTGTGCACATGTACCCCCAAACTTAAAGTATAATTAAAAAAATATAATTTCAAAGATGGAATAACACTTAGGGGAATAAACTTTATGTTATATGAAGAGCATTGATTACATTAGGTCAGAGGGAGCTGGGTTGATAGACAGGAAGACCAGTGATCTAAGACTCTGGAATAATCAAGGGGCGTGCTAGCAAGTGGTACAGAGGACACTTGGGTATTAAAGTCTAACCATTAGGAAAAAGGCCTCCATCATAAAATGTCTTTTGTTTGCTGCTGAAACCTTCAGATTCAGGTACAATGGGATGAATAGATCAAAGTGAGTTTTCTGTGATCTCAGATTTGGCACTTTTATTTGTGACCCAGAGTTAGTGGCTGGTAAACCTGGCTTTGGAGTTTACCAGGAATGGAGAATTCAAGATTGTTTTTAGGTGGCGAGATGGGTCAGAAATCATAAATTGTTCACAGTTCTGGTCCGTGATCTCCTCCAGCACAGGGTCTGTGTCCAGCTCACCTCTGTATTCTGGGGGCACCCAGAACCAGCTTAGTGAAGATCACTAAAAGTCATTGGATTGACTGAATCTCTTGTTTCTTTATCACTCTTCAGATAAAGTCCCCTCCTGAAAGAACTCTTCCCAAAGCTGGAAAGACCAAGAATACCCAAGAAAAAAACACTTGTTTCTGAAGATATATTTTCACCCTAGAATGTCATCTTTATAATTTTAATAGCAAATATCTGACCATCAGTGCAATGAATTTTAAAGACTTTTAAAGAGTTTAAAAAAATGTAGCAGCTTCTTGCAAAATACACACTGATTTATTTACTTTAATATTTATTAAAGTCACCAAAAGTAATTTTTAAAACTTTTTTTAAAAATGGTAAAAAATATTCTGACTAGTTTATTTAAATTCCTCCCTTTGCTGTCTTAGCGTGTTTGGGCTGCTATAACAAAATCCGTGAACTGGGTAGCTTATGAACAACAGAACTTTATTTCTCACAGTTCTGGAATCCAAAATCAAAGTACCAGCAGATTTGGTGTCTGGTAAGGGCTTGCTTTCTGACTCATAGATGGAGCACTCTAGCTGTGTCTTCGCATGATGAAAGAAACAAGGCAGCTCTGTAGGACAGCTTTTTAAAGGGCTCTAAATCTCATTTATGAAGGTTCCACCATTGTGACCTAATCACCTTCCAAAGACTCCACTTCCCAACATCAACACATTGATGACTACAACGACTACAAATTTTGGAAGAACACAAACATTCTGACCATAGCAACCGCCCACAAACATCCAAATACTACCCTGGGGAGTGAGATGGGAGGAGAAAACCTGAAAAACTGAAGATTTTTCAGAATCCTTCAGGAAAACACTAAGATATCTAAAGAAAATAGTAGGGTGTGGGAACCTGGCCTATACTCCTTTGATGAGCTTGAGGCAATTAGGTAAAAAGTTTGTCTTTACCTCTTCAAATCCCAGCTCCTCATCTTTCTCTCTGTGCCTTTCTCTGCAACAGAAAGACCAGATGAATGAGGCACGTGGCTAAAGAAGGGACTGAAACTTCCTCTAACAGAATATACTTGGTGCCATTGCAGTACCGGTGGACTTAAAGAACTGCCTGCCCCTTTTCCTATCCTCCCCTGCATGTCTTTCTTCAAGACTCGACTTTTATATTATCTTGAAGACTTCATTCCCTTAGGTAGAATTTCACTTCTGGGCAAACTGTATTGTAATTATATATCTTCATGTCTATCTTCATGAAGGCAGTGAGTCTATAAGATAGCACTTTCTGATTTACTGTTGTATCTCCAGTGACAAGTAAGGGCCTAATCTATAAAAAGCATTCAATAAACTGAATGAATAAATTAGTCATAGGTTGAAGCATCTGCATTGGAAACTATGACTTTTCAAGCTTAAACATTAAAAGGGGCATTCCGTGAATGAAGAACCCATGAAATGTTAAGATCTTGACATCATAGCTGGGACATGTTTTGAGCCCAACAGTTGAGTGTAGGTCACTCTAATTTAAAGAGTTCTATGAAACGTTTGAAAAACTGCTCTAAAACTTTATTAAAAGTGACTGTAACATATTGTATGCAGAGGAGACATTGCTTCTGGCCATTGCCCAGAACTCTTGGGAGAAGTGGATGAGAAAAAAATCAAATGACAGATTTATACAGTGCTTTACAGTTTATGAATTCTTTCCATAGGTTACTTCATTTGATACTCATAAAACACTGTGAAGTAGGCAGAGATTTTTGTTCTCATTTTAGAGATATGAAAAGAGAGGGTCAGAGATGGTAAATGACTTGCCTAGGTCTCAGAGGCCTGTGCCTTTGTCATTTCACTTAGGCTCTGAAAAGATGCCATCTCTTCCACCTCTTTTATCTTTATTTTTATATGTCTGAGCAGAGCCAACATATAACTTCTGTGGTGGAATAATAAGAGCTAACATTTATCAAGTAGCCATTTTATGCCAGATGCTGAGTTAAACACTATTTGTGCATTGACTCATTTAATGCTAATAAAATGCATCATTATTGCTATGGTTTGAAAAGATCTGGATAGACATTTCTCGAAAGACATACAAATGGGCAACAGATATATGAAAAAATGCTCAGCATCACTAGTCATCTAGGAAATTTAAATCAAAATCACAATGAGATATCATCTCACCCCACTTAGAATGGCTTTTATAAAAAAGACAGGGAATAATGGATGCTGGTAAGGATGTGGAGAAAAAGCAACCCTCATACACTATTGGTGGGAATGTAAATTAGTACAGACACTATGGAGAACGGCGTGGAGGTTCCTTTAAAAACTAAAAGTAGAACTATCGTATGATCCAGCAATTCCACTGCTGGGCATGTATCCAAAAGAAAGGAAATCAATATATCAAGCGGATATCTGCACTCCCATGTTTACTGTGGCACTATTCACAATAGCCAAAATATGGAGTCAACCTAAGTGCCCATCAATGGCAGACTGGATAAAGAAAATGTAATATACATACAGAATGAAATTTTTTTTAGATATAAAATGATGAAATCCTGTCATTTGCACTAACATGGATGGAACTGGAGGTCATTATGTTAAATGAAATAAGCCAAGCACAGAAAGACAAATATCATATGTTCTCACTTGTATGTGGGAGCTGAAAAAGTGAATCTCATAAAGATAAAGAGTAGATTGGCGGTTGCCAGAGCCTGGGAACGGTATGGGGGAGAGAGGGATAAAGAGATATTGATCAATGGGTACAGATATACAGTTAGATGGAAGAAATAAGACCTGGTGTTCAATAGATCAGTAGGGTGGCTATACTTAATCTATTGCATATTTCAAAATAGCTAGAAGAGAATAGTTCAAGTATTTATAGCATAAAGAAACGATAAATATTTAAGGTGATGGATAGCCTAATTACTCTGATTTGATTATACAAATATATTAAATTATCACACATACCCAGAAAAATATGTATCTATTATGTATCAAAATAAATAAATAAAAGGTACAAAAGAAAAAAAATAAGCACATAAAATACTATATATAGTATGCCACAATTTGTGTGATAGAGGAAAAAAAGAATGTGCATACATTTATGTTTATAAATTCACAGAATCTGGACATATCTATAATAAACTGGCATTAGAGGTAGTCTTAGGGAGAAAGATTAGGAAGCTGCACACAGCAGAGAAAGGAAGACTTACTTTTTACTGCATTCCATTTTGTGGTTTTAAAACTTTTTACTATATATCTATATAACCTCTTCACAATAAACAATACATTAAAACGAAATTAAATATAATAAAATGAGAATTTTTCTTTTTAAAAAGATTAACTTCTGTTCTTTATAAATTACTCATTCTGTTGTTATCTGTTACAGGAGCATAAAATTGACTAAGACAATTATTATCCCCATTTTATAGGTGTGGAAACCAACACATAAAGAAGTTAATCACCTTGTCCGTGTTTATGTAGCTGCTAAACAGCAGTGCTGGGTTTAGAATTTAGGCAGTCTGACTTCAGAGAACACACGCTTAACCAGCCGACTACATTGTCATGCAAGAATACAGGTTCTGAAGTTAGACCACCAAGGCTGGAATACTGTCTGTTACTCTTGCTAACTGGGTGGCCTTGGCCAAGAAATGTAATCTCTCTAAGCCTCAGTTTTCTGATTTATAAAATGAGATTAGAAGAATGAAATAAGCCATACCATCTGGCACACAGTAAATGTTCATCAAATATTAGTCATTTATTTTGTCATTTATTATTATTTATTCTGCTTTTCAGCCCTAGACCTGTTAATGGCAGACAGTGACAGAGAGTCATTTCTGGAACTGTAAGAGTTTGGTCCATGAAATCAGAACACAACAGATGAGAAAAGAGCCCTGTAACTCACTCTAAGGAGGGAGAATAACTCTCGGGTTACCAAAACTTGATGATAGCTTAAACAACAGAATGCCAAAAAGTGTGAGGATGAAAGAGCATTCTCAGCAAGGAAGTACATAAATATATACATTGATACATGCATGCATGCATAATTCATTTAGAGTGGCAACACTTGGGTGTGTACGGCCAACACTGTCCAGGGAAGAGGACCTAACTTGGCTATCTCCTTTCTGGTGCTTGGAAGATACATCAATTAAGGAGTAAGTATGGCTGTATAAAATACAATGCTGACTCCCATGACTTAACCCAGTGGAGGATCATTTTTCTCACATGGAAGTCTGGTGATAGACCATATGGGGCTGCTACTACCAGAGATCCAGCCACCTTCCATGTTTCTGCTTTGCTGTCGTTGGCTGTCATCCTCAGTTTGCCTCATGGTAACAAGATGGCTGTTATTCCTCTAGCTTCTGTGTATTCAGGTAGGAAGAAGAATAAATGAAGTACAAGAAAGAAGAAATGGCATTTATATTTGGAAGAGAAAACATTTCCAAAAATTCTTTTTTTTTTTTTTTTTTTTTTTTTTTTGCGATGGAGTTTTGCTCTTGTTGCCCAGGCTGAAGTGCAATGATGCGATCTTGGCTCAATGCAACCTCCACCTCCTAGCTTCAAATGATTCTCCTGCCTCAGTCTCCTGAGTAGCTGAGATTACAGGCGTGCACCACTATGCCTGGCTAATTTTGTATTTTTAGTAGAGACAGGGTTTCACCATGTTGGTCAGGCTGGTCTCGAACCCCTGACCTCAGGTGATCCACCCGCCTTGGCCTCCCGAAGTCCTGGGATTACAGGCATGAGCCACTGCACCCGGCCCATTTCCAAAAATTCTAAGCAGACTTCTTACATGTCGTTGTCCAAAACTGTGTCAGCAGGAGCTATTAAAAAGAAAATAAAAACAACCATGGGAAATAGATAAGCAGTTGTGCAGAAATTTTGTCCCCATTGATCCATTTTCCAACCTTCTCCATCCTTTCTGCTTGTGGAAGCTGATCTTTATGGATTGCATCATTGTGCTCCCAGACCTTTGGCTTACAGGCAGGAGACTGGAGGGAATAAAGGGAGAGAGTTCAGGGTATATTTCTTCCTCAGCTCTTTCCATGCAAGGTTACCCAGGGGTGGCTGTGCCCTCAAACAATGATCATGCATTTTCTCAAGATGGCCCTTTATATAAAACTTTTTCCTGGGTTCCAGCAGTCATTCCTTCCCTTGTCTCTTGAGGCTTATGAGGTGGCGACAGCCTGAGGATTATGCAATTTTCCTACATCTTCCCCACACTTTTGTAAATATTAATATTCCCCTTATTAAATTTCCCTCAACTCATCCTAATGTACATGTATGCTCTCAGTTTCCTGATGGAACTTTGGCTGACATAGTAATTATCAGTGTCTTCCACACAATACATATTCTTATGATGGAAATGGGTGCATTAAATAACTACAGAAGGTGCCATTATTTATTTGGCCAGTATTTATTGAGCATCAATGTACCAGACACAATGCTAGATAAAAGTTCAATTTCTTTCCCTCAAGTAGCTCACAGTTATTTGGACATATATGTCACCCAATTCACTCTTTTTGCTTCCTTTCTAAGCTTCTTGTCAACTCTAAAAATGACAGTTTGGCTTTTCATGTAGCCAAATGGGCTAGCATAAAGACTGAATTTAATATTTATAGGAAAATTGAAATTGAAAATTGTATGGCATTAATATTTGGGAGAGAAAACATTTCCAAAAAAAATTCTAAGCAGACTTCTTCTTACATGTCATTATCCAAAACTATGTCAACAGGAGCTAGTAAAAAGAAAATAAAACCAACCATGGGAAATACATAAGCAATTGTGCAGAAGTTTTCCTATAGGTATAAAATTCACTGCTTATGCTATCCCAAGATCTGGCTGACTAACAATTATATTCTTACTGAAAATGAAGACATCTAACATGGTGTCTGAGCAAGAATTTTGGAGTCAGATCAACATTCAAAATGAACTCACCAAATGTGTAACCACAGGCAAATTACATAATCTCTGTGAACCCAAGCAGCCTTACCTAAGATGGGGGCTCACTTGCATTTACTTCCTCTGGTTGTAGTGAGAACTAAAGGAGTTCATGTAGTTCATGTCCACAAAGCTCTTAGCACAGTGTCTTGTTCAATAAATAAATGGCAGCCATTCCAGGTTATTTATTACTTTCTTGTGAGTTTGGTCGAAGCTATCCTTAAATGGCTGATCGTCATTTGAGAGACTGACTGCTGAATTTCTTGACCTGCACAACTTAGGAACAGATCCCGGTCTCTGATGACCTCACCCAGGAAATGCGACCAAGGAAGACTTTGTCTCTGGGCAGCCAGCAAGTTAGTCTCAGTCCTTTGCTTTGCTTGAGGATCCAATCCACCTTAACAATAAAGTCCCAGTCATTGGAAGTTTGGAGTTTGGAGACTAGATGAGGCATGATAGTTAAGCAGGTAGGAAGCAGAATATTGAGGGTGAGCACAGGTTAACAGGACTAGATAGAGGCAGTAGGGCCAGGCAGGCTACAGGCAGGGGGCTATTTGAGTTCAGGTAAGTCAGAAAATGAGGGAGGGAAGCATCAAATAGTTTAGACGAGCTCAATCCAGGGTACAGGAAATCAAAAGGCTAGGAAAAAATGCCTCTCAGGCAGGGGACACCAAAGATGAATCCTGACTACTTGTTTTCTTCAATCTTTTATGTTTTTTGCTCTGGCATAGGCAGGCAAGTTCAAAGATATGTGATTTTAGCCAGAGGAGGAAAGAGAATTGAGAAGGTACAGTTTGAATCGGATGAAAGCAAGAAGAGAGGGTTAGGAGTTCCAGAATTTTTTCCAGTAAGACTTTGGACAGTTAACAGCCTATTTTGAAAGAATTTCTTCCTGCTTGGCTATTTAATTCACATAACCAAAAGGCTGGAAATAATTCGAAGAGTCTCTCATCATTAAGAATCCACAGAAAAGCAGCATTATACTCATACTCTTCTATGTGGTTTTGATTGTACATTGTTTTTAACTTAATAATACCTTATGACTCCATAGCACATTATAGTTTTCAAAATGTTTTTACTTGGATGATCTAATTTAATCCTTACAGCAACACTGTGTGTGTGTGAGGTAGTTATTATTATCAGTCTGTTGTAGATTCTGATCAGCTCAATTCCACTGAATGTTTATTGAGCACCTATTCTGTGCCTGGCATTCTGTTAGCTGCTGCAGCTTAACTTCCTTCATGCGTAAACAAAAGCCACCCCAATGAGACTAAACAAAGGTTATTTATCCAGAGCTTGCTATAGCAAGGGAGTCAGCTACCATTGCTCATGTTTGGCAGATCTCAAAGGCAGTTAGAGGAGTGAGAAAGCTTTGGTGTGAATAAAGAAGAAGGTTTCAGCTATGTCCTGATCGGAGGTCATCACAGGGACTCTGGAAGTGGGCTATCTAGAAGAGGGTTAAGGGATAATAATATCTCTAATATTGGTTAAGGGAACAATATTGGCTTTCTTTGGTGGGCCTAAATTGTAAGTGGGGACAAAAATTAGGAAAGCCATTAATTATTTATCAAATCCTGGATAGTATGGGCAAATTGCTACAGAGATTGTGGTTCATCTCTTGGACTGGTGGCTGCTGAGATTATGGGTCAGGGCTCTATATCTATAGATGGTCTGGCTATTGTCTGTTTATAGCCAGTTTATATATTCAGTCTCTTAATAGTGTGGGTGACAAACATGTAATGACACTAATCGGCCAAGGAGCAGTGAGCATCTGCCTGAGAGGATGAAGACATTGATGCAGGGGTGGAGGGCTGCTGATTTGCCCGGAGTCATGAAGCAAATGGAGTGAAGAGCCGGAGTTTGAATCTGGATTTTCCAACTCTCTGTTTTATGTGCTTCCTGATCATGGCTTCAGGAGTGTCTAATTAAGTTTGGGGAAGAGGCGAGCACAGAGCTTTCTTTTAATTTAATAGCAGGCCACTTCACTTCTGAGCATGAGTAAAATGTTCCTTTTGTATCTTCTATCTGTGTGGCTGTAGATGATGATCAATGAGACAGCTTCCTATGTCTACTGAAAATTTGGCAAGAGAAATCTGGTACAATTAGCAAAGATGTTGCAGAGACTAGCACCAGATCTCTAACTTTCCAGCCCCATGTCTCCTTTTGGGGGCTGCTTGACTGTTTTCCATTCTCCTGGAGATTATCACCGTTATTTGCTAAACTCCTGGACAGACTCTCATTTCTTTTTTGGTTTTAATGTCTTTCTATCTTACCCTACACTCCATCTCCCTCCACCATCCTCAGAAAGTGTGACAACTGTGCTGACCACTCTTCTGTTATTATGGCTTCACACATCCTATCTTGTTTTTTTCACTAGACAAAAATTTAGCAGGCGATGACTAGGTGTCAGGGACTGTTCTATTGTGAGGAATACAGAGGCGAAAGATAGTAAAAGTCTTTGCACTAGTGGTGCTTACACTCTGGGGGAAGCAGACAAGACACAGATAAGAAAATGGATAAATATGTTATGCCAGGTAGTGATAAGTGCTATGAAAAATACTAGCAGAGGTCAGAGTAGTACGGTCTGGTGTGTGTGTGTCCATGTATGTGGGTGCAGTTGCTTTGGGTAGCATGGTCAAGGAGGTGACTTTAAGCAGAGGCTTGAATGAAGAGAAGGAGTGAGCCAAGGGATGTTCTAGAGGGACATCATTCCAGTTAGCAAGAACAGCAATTGCAATGACCTGGGAAAAAGTTTGGTGTATTTGAGGACTAACAAAGAGGTTTATTGGCCTAGAGTGGGTTAGTGAGGGAACTTGTGCTATCAGTTTAATAAGTAAATTTTGAATCTGAGAAAGAAGTGTCAATAAAAGCAGGAGAGCATTTGTTTGCTAATCCCACTGGTTAAAGGAAACACACATAACTGATGCCCATTATGTTTTTGGTAACGAGGATGCATGTGTCTCTCCAGTTCATTGCTCCTTTCTATTAGGAATATTATCATGTATTAAAGAATCAACTTTGAGAAGCATCATTTTTTAAAAATTTTATTGTGTTTTGTTATTATGCCCACGTTTTTTGACCTTGACCTAAAGTTGTATATTGTTCATGAACTTGAGAATATATATTCAATAAAGAAATATATATTCAAGAAATACAGAAAAAAATGAGAGGCATGAAAGGAACCTGGCATATAGTAGACGCTGTTGGGTTGCCTACCTGGCACTTCCTCCTCCTTCTTACAGCACTGCCTTGCCCTTTCATCTGAGAAATGTGCTTAACTCCACACCAACTGTGTAGTTTTAATAAAGCTGCCATCTTCTTCTTATGAAAGTCCCTCACCCCCTCACTTCCAAACTCTAGGCTCTTCAGCACAGTTGATGATCCCAGATGGACAGTTGAACTAAGCTAGCTAAATAGAGAATTTTCATAGATGTTTTCTGGGCTGGAGCTTGAGAAAAAGTTTCGAATGCACTTGGATGACAAAACCCGCAGATGAGTGGAGGGTTGAGATTTATTCATAGCCATGTACTTGGCTTTGAGGAGGTACCTTCCCAGAGAGAATGAAGCAGACAAGCTGAAAATAACAAGGATGAGAGGCTGGTGGCATTTTATCTGGTTCTATTAATCTAAGAAGCCTGTGTTCTTATTCTTCCCTTGGTAACCTGAGCCTTCACATTCATGTCTCTTTTTAGTTTAAGCAGGTTGGAGTTGTCACTTTCAAACTGAAGAGTTCTAAGAAATGCAAAGTACATTGTAAAATATATAATAATGAGTTTGGGTACATGGTATTTTCCTTCAAAATTGTGGTTGCAAGTACAGTCATCCCTCAGTATCTGAGGAGGATTGGTTCTAGGACCCCTGCAGATATCAAAATCCATGGATACTCAAGTGCCTTATATAAAATGGTGTAGTATTTGCCTATAACCTATGAACATCATCCCATATACTTTAAATTATCTTTAGATTACTTACAATACCTAATACAATGCCATCACATCACTACATGGCAAATTCATTTTGATTTGGAACTTTGTGGAATTTTTTCCATTTGCGGTGGGTTAAATCTATGGATGTGGAACCCAAGATATGAAGGGCTGACTGTAATCCTGTAAATACCTGAAGCAATCCTTAGAGTCAAGTAGAACAGAGCTTCTCAAATTATAACGTGCATGCAAATCACCAGGAAATCTTGTGCAAATGCAGATTTTGATTTAGTTGACCAAGGTGTGTCCGGAGAGTTTGCATTTCCAGCAAGCCCCCAGGGGCTGCTGATGGTGCAGGTTTGCAGACCACAATTTAATAAGAGAGGAATCAGACTGCAGAAGTAAATCACCTAGCATAGAGGACTGGTGGTCACAAATCTCCTCTGTTACATACACACCTGTTGAGCTAAGAGAAAACTTTCAGATCCCCAGCGATCTGTTGAGTTTGGATAATTACATGATGCCGTCAACTGGAAAAACAGTTTTATATTAGCCATTATGAAGTTTACACGCCAGAAAAACACTTTTTTTGTAAAAAGATTTGGAAATGTAAATAACAAATTAAAAAAAAGTCCTCTGACAAGCTGAGACAGAGTCTTTTATAGGGACTGCACTGTGCAGTGGAAAGAACAGTCATTCCGGAGCCACGCAGCCTGGTGTTGGAAACGTGCTCCGTTACATTCCAACTGTGAGTACCGAGAAAGCCCTAGTTCTCTCATCTGTCTATTATGGGTAATTTTATGGTGAAAAGTGCAAATATGAAATTTTCTTTGTTTCTCTACAACTGAACTGAGCTTAATTTTAAAACCTCCCTGTTTTCCTAAGAGCAGAAATTGCAATCTTACCAAATCTACATACATTCAGTCACATTTCCCTTAGTCCCTTTTGGATAAAATTCACTCAATTAAAGATTCCTTCACCCCACTTCTTGTCCTATTCTCTCAGGAGAGGTCTCAGTTCTGGAGGGCTCAGGTATGGTCAGGCATTGCTGGAAGGCACCTCTACTTCTCACACTCAGTCATTCTCATTTCTGTGACGGTGTCTGATGCTACTGTCTTGTACATTCCTTATCAATCTCTTTCCAGGAAGTATCTGTGGCTAAAGTAGCTACAGTGCCCTGTGCTTCTGAGTCCTAGTTCCTAGTTCCTTGCAGGCCATTTTGCATCCTTTTTGCCTACTGGATGACCTTTGTAGGTCAACTGACACATTCTTGAGAACTCTCGAATTTCTCAAGGATGTATTTTATCCATCTTTTATGTATTGTTCAATAAATATCAAATGTCTAATATATAAAAGCCCTGTGTTAGGCACTGGACCAATATTCTTTTTTTTTTTTTTTTTTTTGAGGCGGAGTCTCACTGTTGCCCAGGCGCGATCTCAGCTCACTGCAGGCTCCGCCCCCCGGGGTTCACGCCAATATTCTTAACATAGTACTTAGCTTACAATAGATGTTTACTGAAAGGTTATTGGACAAACAGGTATTTATTAACATAGAAAACTTCTAAGAAGAAGTGGAGATATTTGTACAGATAAATGTTACCCAATATAACAACTGGTCATCTATGAAGATAAGTTGAAATGTTTCAGAATATTTTATTTAATACAATATAATCTTTCCACTGGCAGAGTGAAAATGTCCTGTGATATTTTAACAGGGCACTGAAGGTGCACATTTGGATTATATTTGAGGCTTTAATGATGTCAGACTTTAGGCATGGGTAAAAAGTTCTACAGTGTTCAACTGTGGTATTATTATTAATATTTTTTGAGATGGAGACTTGCTCTGTCACCCAGGCTGGAGTGGAATGGCACCATCTCTGCTCACTGCAACCTCCACCTCCTGGATTTAAGCAATTCTCCTGCCTCAGCCTCCTGAGTAGCTGGAATTACAGGTGAACACCACCAAGCCCAGCTAATTTTTGTATTTTCAGTAGAGATGGGGTTTCACCATGTTGGCCAGGCTGGTCTCGAACTCCTGACCTCAGGTGATCCACACGTAGTATTATTGACCGACTTAATTGAATCCTTGATTTACTTCAACCTTAACTTGCTTTTATTTATTTTTATTTTTTATTTTTTTTATTTTTTATTTTTTATTTTTTATTTTTTATTATACTTTAAGTTTTAGGGTACATGTGCACATTGTGCAGGTTAGTTACATATGTATACATGTGCCATGCTGGTGCGCTGCACCCACTAACTCGTCATCTAGCATTAGGTATATCTCCCAATGCTATCCCTCCCCCCTCCCCCCTCCCCACCACAGTCCCCAGAGTATGATATTCCCCTTCCTGTGTCCATGTGATCTCATTGTTCAATTCCCACCTATGAGTGAGAATATGCGGTGTTTGGTTTTTTGTTCTTGCGATAGTTTACTGAGAATGATGGTTTCCAATTTCATCCATGTCCCTACAAAGGATATGAACTCATCATTTTTTATGGCTGCATAGTATTCCATGGTGTATATGTGCCACATTTTCTTAATCCAGTCTATCATTGTTGGACATTTGGGTTGGTTCCAAGTCTTTGCTATTGTGAATAATGCCGCAATAAACATACGTGTGCATGTGTCTTTATAGCAGCATGATTTATAGTCATTTGGGTATATACCCAGTAATGGGATGGCTGGGTCAAATGGTATTTCTAGTTCTAGATCCCTGAGGAATCGCCACACTGACTTCCACAATGGTTGAACTAGTTTACAGTCCCACCAACAGTGTAAAAGTGTTCCTATTTCTCCACATCCTCTCCAGCACCTGTTGTTTCCTGACTTTTTAATGAGTGCCATTCTAACTGGGGTGAGATGATATCTCATAGTGGTTTTGATTTGCATTTCTCTGATGGCCAGTGATGATGAGCATTTTTTCATGTGTTTTTTGGCTGCATAAATGTCTTCTTTTGAGAAGTGCCTGTTCATGTCCTTCGCCCACTTTTTGATGGGGTTGTTTGTTTTTTTCTTGTAAATTTGTTTGAGTTCACTGTAGATTCTGGATATTAGCCCTTTGTCAGATGAGTAGGTTGCGAAAATTTTCTCCCATGTTGTAGGTTGCCTATTCACTCTGATGGTAGTTTCTTTTGCTGTGCAGAAGCTCTTTAGTTGAATTAGATCCCATTTGTCAATTTTGTCTTTTGTTGCCATTGCTTTTGGTGTTTTGGACATGAAGTCCTTGCCCACGCCTATGTCCTGAATGGTAATGCCTAGGTTTTCTTCTAGGGTTTTTATGGTTTTAGGTCTAACGTTTAAATCTTTAATCCATCTTGAATTGATTTTTGTATAAGGTGTAAGGAAGGGATCCAGTTTCAGCTTTCTACATATGGCTAGCCAGTTTTCCCAGCACCATTTATTAAATAGGGAATCCTTTCCCCATTGCTTGTTTTTCTCAGGTTTGTCAAAGATCAGATAGTTGTAGGTAAGCGGCGTCACTAATTTTAATACTTGATCATTCAAGACTGTGATAGTCTTGGCTTCCTGCCCCTTCTCCTTTACCTGGGCTGTATCCATTCCTCTGTGTGCATTTTGTCATTTATCAGCAACATTCATGCGAGTGCATGGGGAGGGACACATCACCAGACACACTTATCAACATGGAACATGTCTGATTGTGTTACTGTGACATCTCTGTCGCATGCTATTCTTGAGTCTTGAGGGCTTGAGGAGAATTGGAGCTGCTCAAGCTTTCTTTGCCTAAACATGGCTCTTCAACTTGTCTGTGGCTACTTGATGTTGGAGCATGTGAGGGATCAGGAAAGGGGCTTCATCTGGAAGGAACTTACAGATTGCCTCTCCTCAGGAAACACCTAGCCTGCATGGAGGTTTTACTAGTTTTTCTTGAGCTGGCTAGATATGGGCAGAAGGGTCCTTTAGACAGCCACTACCTAAAATTAAGTCTTATTCCTTTGACTTCTTTCCTTTACTAGCTTTTTGAAATTTAATAGCTTTTTGTTGAGGAAAAAAAAGAAAGGATTGTGAAATACACTTTATTATATACTCTATTTTGTAGTTGATGTTATAAATATTCTTCTCCGAGTCTCCCAAGCCATTAGCTTTTTAGGGTTCAAACTCCACTTTCTCTCTCTAAAAGTCTGACTTTAACATAGGAAACTTCAGCTTTCAAAACGATTTCCCCAGCTCTGAATTTTAAAAACTCCATTCAGAGACTCATTCCTGGCTCTTAGCTCTTATTGCTAGGAGGGCTCTTATTTGCCCTCTTAGCAAAGCTTTTGAATCTACAGGGCAACCTGAAGATTAAGGGGAAGATAAACCTCATTCATTTTCCCAGAATTTTATCTCTTCACATGTAAAAGGGGCACAGGGTCATGAAATAGCCTGACATGGGGCAGGGATGGCTTTCTCCAACAGGGACATTAGTACTTCTTGGGCTCCCAGAAATGCACTACATAGCATGGAGAAGAAAGAATAAAGGCAACAAAAGAAATGAGCAATCAATTTTTATCACCTGGTTAAGTAATCTAAACTTTTTAAGCACATACTTTATAGGTACATGTATGTATAGTAAAAAAGTTTTCTTCAAATTTCAAGGTGACACTCATGATTAAAATATTAAGCTTGAGGTGGACTATTTAAGCCTCTCCCTCCAGCCCCTGAGGGTACCTGCTGGTGCTTTTCTGCTATTAGGTGTACATAGTGGATGTCTTGCAAAAAAACTGGATAAGGAAATTGTTCTAAACTGCTTGGCTGTGTATTAAGACTTAATTCTCTGCTCCCTCTTGAATTAAATCCTCTAGTTTATCAAATGGCTAAAGCCCAATCTGTCTAAAAGAGGGAGCTGGCTGTGCTACAAGAATTTATGTTTCCATCCTCCCAAGTCCCATCTGTGCCCCGGATGTCACCTGGAGAGATGGTGTTTGGAAGAGCAAGGCAGGGACAGGCCAAGGACAAAACGTGGATGAGTCAAGCAGGAGCCATCAGCAAGGGGCAAGGCCTCTTCCTTGTCTTCTAACATTGTTCCAGAAAATGGGGGGGTGTTGATTTTAACTTTCTTTCTTTCTGCTTTTGGAGGGTGCTTTGTGAGATTGCAAAAGCTGTCTGAGACCTTTGGAAACTGCATGTTTACTTATCTCTGAGCTCTTTTGAGGTGGAACCCAGAGACATTTGATTCCCTCCCCAGAATTATATTTATAATTTTAAGGTTGTTTGTAATGGGCCATGATTGAGAAAAAACAGAAAAAAATAATTTTTTCATGGAGTTCCCTTCCCCCTACCCAATATACACACACATGCACAAACACTGCAAATGGGAAAAATGTTCGAAATAGCGGCAGACTCTAATTACCCAGGTTGGAACAGGGCCAGGATATTGGTCATTGGATTCTCTCTCTTCTCCCCCCGCCCCCTCCCCCAGTTTCTTTTCTTCTCCCTTCTGTCATCTTTCTCCAACCATCAGGTGGGTGGGTGGGTTGCTGGCTGGCTGCTGCTTGGCAAACAGAAATAGTTTAGGAGCAAGTGTTCTTGGGGTATGTTCACTGAAGGATGAACCAGAGCAACAAAGAATGATTTTTCTCTCGACATTCAGCCAATTTACATCCAAGGAGAGCAGGTGGGGAGATGTGATGCATAAAGGACGCAGCAATTTAAATCTGAGTGAGTGATAGTAAGACTTTCCAAAGTGAAGAGTTGGAATGTAGAAATTAAATAATCTTGGAGAAATATAAGCAGGATGGGAAGTGTTTGACCCAAAGAGCAATAGAGGATGCACATATCTATCTCTGCAGACAATAAATCAGTCCATTCTGATGGATGCAGGAATGAATGTGGATGCTTCAAAAGAAAATGAATTCCACTGTGAGACGGGCAAGAGGGTGATTAAAACCCATGAAGTTGAAGACACCAGAAGTTGAGCAACTAAAGTGGGCCAGGTGTGTTTAATTAACTGGTTATTTCTTGTTTGGTGATAAGTCCTTATGTTAGCAACATCACATTGTTTGTACAAAAAAAATTCGGTTCGCAGATTAATTCAGTCATCAAAGATACTCCAAGTGAGTGTTACGATTTGTAATCTGGATTTCAAAGCTGCAGTCTGTTGATGTTCAGACAGTTTAAGAGGATTTGCTCAATAAGCAGTGATTTGTCTTGCAACAAGACTGTCTGGGCCACCTACAGAAGAAAGCAAGTTACACTCCTCAGATTTGCCTTTGAAGAATTCTAGCAACTGGCTGTCTCACACCTACCCTTGCACATGCGTTGCTGGTTTCGTTCAGCTACATGATCCCTTTGCTGTAACTAGGATGGTCTCCTCACCACCACCGGCACCAGTCTGCCTGATTCTGGTCAGTGTATCTTGGCTGATGGTTTTTCTCTTTTTCTTCAATCTTGGCCAATGTGTGTACATAATTTTTCTCTGGGCTTCTCTTTTGGAGAAGCCTATAAAACATTTCCATTCTGGGATGACAGAAGCTCCTGCTTGGGAGGGAGAGATCTCAAAGATTATCTACTGGAATGCACTATGCATTACACACTGCAGCGAAAGGGCACAGCCTTCGAAACATGAGCTCCACTCACTACATTAGCTATATAGTTTAGGCATTTCATTGAGTCATAAATAGTCACTATCTCATTTATTCCTCACTAGCAATCCAATAGGAGAAAAATAAAGCACAGAAAGATTAAATAACTTGCCGGGGTTCTGTAAAGTAAGTAATTGATCTGGAATTATAACCAAAATCTATCTGACTCCCACGCCCAATGCCTACTGCTCCTCTTGTCTTTTTGGCTTTGGGCAAGTTATTTTCATTCTCATTACCTTCTGGGCCACATTCATCAAATGTAGATGAGGATTAGAGACGATACACATTAAACACCTAGTACAATGCCTGACAGTGTGAGGTGTTTCCTAAATGCTAATTAGATTGTTATTAGTTTTCATGTGTCTAGTTCACTTTTTCCTTGCTACTCAGAGTTTGGTGTGTGGGCTGGCAGCATCAGCTTCACCTGAAACCTTGTTAGAAACACAGGAACTTTGGCTGGCCCCAGACCCACAGAATCAGAATCTGCATTTTAACCAGATGCCCAGGTGAGATCTGTAGGCACTTTAAAGTTTGAGAAACACTGGGCTGGCCTATGTGTCTGTATCCACTAAAAATGAAATTTGCTACCTTTTTTTCTTTACTCTTTATTTAGAAATAATTTCACACTTACTGAAATATGTCAGTAGTACAAAGAATCCTGGTTTCTTTAGTGGAGAATGGTATTTATAATTTAAAAGACATGTGCCAGGTGTGCCCAAAACCATAGGATTCATTCCAGCTTCCCCTCTTTCTGTAGCTCCCTTCTCTGATGGTGAAAAACTGTCATTACCCTCATAATGTATATGCATTTGTTCACTCCATTCGTGGGGTACTGATTTTCTGATCTGCTTATCTTCCCATTTGACCACCTGCCTTGTGAGGGTCCCTCCCTCGCCTGCCAGCTCACCATTCTCTACCTGGCAGCCTGTTTGTTCCTTCTTAAAGCAGCTCCTTCTAGCCCAGAACAGCATGTACCAAGAAAAGATTCTTTCTTACATTGAACTAAAGCCATCCTCCTGTAGCTTCCTCTCCCTGCTCCTCCTCCATGGGAGTCTGAAGCGTAAGTGTGCTTAGATGTAGTGTGATGTGGTTGCAGAGAGTATGGCCTGGGGCGTGGAGACATTGCTCTATACTTGGTCCCTGTGAGAATTGCTCAAGTTATTTAATCTCCTCTTGCCTTAGTTTCCTGCAAAACTAGAGATAACATGTCTACAGACGGCCCCCAACTTAGGGTTTGTCGTGAGATTTCTCCACTTTACTATGGTGCGAAATTGAGATGAATTCAGTAGAAACTATACTTTGAATTTTGAATCTTGACCTTTTGCTCAGTTAGCAATATGCGGTATAATATCCTCTCATGACACAGGGCAGTGGGAGTGAGCTTCAACTCCCAGTCAGCTAGGTGATCACGAGCATAAATAACTGACACTCTACCATGTCTGCGATACCAGTGTTTTTTGTGATATTGTCTTTTGTGTTTTTGAATCCCTTCATGTCTACATAACACCCATTTTCCACTTAAAATATTTTCGACTTAACAGTGAGTTTATGGGGATGTAACCACATCACAAGTCAAGAAGCATCTGTATTTGCAGGTAATTGGGGACAAAATGAGAAAAGAATATAAATGGCATGGCAGAATGCCTGGCCCATATTAAGAGCAAAATAAATGAGCTCATTTTTCTTTGCCTTCTTCATTGCTTCTTTCCTTCCCTTCCCTCTTCTTTTTGCCTTCCTCCTTTCATTCCTTCCTTTAATAAAATATATACTAAGTGCCTAATGTGTGTTGCGTAGCAGTAAGCTAGACAGTCATGGTTCCTTCTCTCACGTATCTTACAGGATAGAGGATAAATAGGTATTTTTTTTTTTAAAAATTACATAAACATGCAATTTGAAATTTTGAAAAGTATATATTCTAGGTCCTGGGATACAGAAGCAAGCTGAGAGAGAAGCTCTGCTTTCATGGAGCTAATACTTTAGGGGATGAGAAAGATAATAAACAAGAAACAAACAAAGGCATTAGGTAATATCAGATGATAACCAGTGCCGTGAAGAAATGCAAGCAGAGACTGGAGCTCAGTGGGTGAGGAATGAATGGTGTGAGATGGGGCTGGAGAGACAGCTCCAGCTGGGTCATGGACAGCCTGGGAGGCAGAGTGGGCTGTATTGTGCCATGTCACCATAGACAAGAAGTGCAGTCTTTTCAGTGCTCTGTTTCCCTGCCTATAAAAGGGAGATAGGAATATTTGCCAAACTGACTTTGTAAAATTTGTTGTAAATATCAGCCAAAATGAAATATGAGAATTTTGTAAAGCACAACATGATTTTTGTTGTCATATCTAGTAGGCATTTGATAAAACTCTTCGTGGGTAAAGAGAGATGAACAAAAGAATAAGATAACAAAGGTGCAAAAGACGGCCAACTGTGCAGTCTTTCTTTGTCATTCCTAGAGGGAAAGAACGAGAGGCTCTTGGAAAAGGGCTACACATTTGAGATCACAAGAGAAAAAGCTTTTTTTTTTCTTTCCAAACAGAGACATAATGAATTTTTAGAGTACATTTTCAGGGAGGCAGGTAGACAGCATTTAAATGGCTTGACAGAAACACTTTCTTTAAAATGCAGAAGTAAAAAGGTTAACAATTTGAATCTATCTTGACATTTCCGAGTGTCAGCCCCAGGGCTATTTTCTTTCTTGCTTAGAATCATCATCTTTCACGTTTGTTTGAGATTGCTATTTCCTGGGCTGGACCATCCGCCCCGGAGTGGAGGCTGAGCATGCATGGAAGTGTGGAAGTGGGAACCGTGATTGGGCAGCATCCACACCCTCATGTGCTTTTCTCTCCTCTTCCTTTCACTTCCTCATCCTGTGTGATTGTGACCTGGTGGCCACACGGACCATTGTGGTCTTGGACTGGAGCCTATCCTTACGTGTGCTACAAACATGCCTGCTACATGGAGCAGGTCCTGTGCGCCATTGACACCTAGAGGGCCCTCCAGGGAGCTTGGAAACCAGCATATCTGGTAACCTTCAGGAATTGGGTTTGTCTTAGGCAAAACCAGGAAGAAGGCAAAGGTGTTTTTCCCAATTTTGTCTTTAAAAAAACAAAACCAAAAACCCAGGGCAATGCTGTATATCTTCCATTGGCTTCTCCTGACCCCCTCTCCATTCTCTTTTCCCAGTTCTGTGCCCCCGGAGGCTGACTTCTTTGGACTGCATCAACAGAGCTACCCTGACTCCTGGCTTCTAGTTGGTCTGCCTAATGGGTCCCTGACAGGAGATAGAAGGGAGAGAGGAGAGTAAGGTTAGAATACTTTAGCCTTGTGCCTTGGGCTGAAGGTCACTACTTCTCAGGAGGGGGTGATCTCCTTCTTCTGAAGATTTGGGTGACCACCCCCTCCCTTGATCTCTTTTGGCCTAGGGATGATAAATAATTGTTGCTGCAGTTAGTTTCATGTTGTTGCACTATCCCTATAGTTCCTATACACCCACACTTTTATGAACTGTCCCTTTGGTAAATAAACAGTTTTCAAATCCTCCCTCCTATAGTTAAGCGTCCTGTCTGTTTGGGACCCCATTGAATACAGATGCTAGAGTTCCTGGCTGACAAAGCCTGTAAGCACAGCCTGTCCTTGGAGGAACCCCAGCTTTGAGCTCACAGTGTTTGAGTTCAGTTTTGTGACATCCAAGTTTGTAACTGGGCAAACTGCGTAATGTTTCTGGTCCCCAATTATAAAAATAGGATATCTCTTTTATAGAGTTGTTTTAATGATTATGTAAAATGCTCACACGTAGAAGAGCCTCAAACAGTGCTGGTTTCCTCTATTTTATCAATGCTCTTTTATCCAAGACAAAAGGCCAAATGGGATTAGGAAAGAGACAGACAAGCAAGCTGATGAAAAGTTGAGTTAGGCCAATGCCTAAAAATCTCTCAAGCCAGCTGCAGCAGCCTTTGTTTCTGTCTTTCCAGCAGGCCCCTCTGCAGGTGAGGGACTGAGGGTGGGTGTGTTTCTCGTCAGGGTGGGGACACGTTATGTCTGATTGGAGAAGTCCTTCTCAAACAGCCAATCAGAGCCAAGCTCAGCCACCACTGTTGTCACCCAGGCAGGGAAACGCTAGTCTCCTGGTGCTCAGCACGTGGCAGCCATGATTGGCTGCTATAATGAAAATACCACAGACGAGTGACTTAACCAACAAACCTGAATTGGTCACCATTCTCAAGGCTGTGTTGTCCTAGATCAAGGCATGAGCAAATTTGATGTCTGGTCAGGGCCTGCTTCTTTATTCCTAGAAGGTCGTTTTCTCACTGCTTCCTCACATTGAGGGCAGGGGCCAGGCAGCTCCTTCAGGCCTCCTTTATAATGGCACCCATCCCATTCATGAGGGCTCTGCCCACATGACCTAATCACCTCCAAAGGCCCCAACTCCTAGCACCATCACTTTGGGGTGGAGGATTTCAGCATGTGAATTTTGGGGATACACAAACATTCAGTCTATCACAGAGGGTGACTGGTTTAGCCAATGGTGATACCGGAGAGTGACTGGGTTCGAAAATGCCCCTTAGACTTGGAATTGTGTTGAACTTCTCTCAGATGCCACATGTCTGTGGCCATGTTTTGCCTCACAGAAGATTTGCTTTTCATGGTCATCAAAAGTCTGCTTTTGGAGAGCAGAACCAAGGGATACTTGAGGTAGGGAGGGCAGCTGTAAGCTGCTTCCCCATAACCTCTATCTGCAACCCCATTCCAAATCAACACATGATTTAACAAAAAAAACTGAACTCTTACACAAATTCGAGCCATATTTTTGTTGTCTCACCTAAGTA
This sequence comes from Pan troglodytes, assembly GCF_028858775.2. Lineage (NCBI taxonomy): Eukaryota > Metazoa > Chordata > Mammalia > Primates > Hominidae > Pan > Pan troglodytes. The sequence goes on from NC_072401.2 coordinate 18,686,147, forward strand.
TGCTGCCCCTAAGTCCTTCCCTCTGGGAAATTTTGGAGGCCTCCAGGGCTTCTCTCCGCTTTTCCTGAACCATGCCTGAATTCTCATGTCTTACACCAGTGCCCACCTTGGAAGTTCTCTGAGATCTCCAACTTTATGAAATAACTGACAACTTTCTGAAATAACTTATTACTGGATGTCTGATACAGAGCAGATATTTTATTTTCTTCTTTCCTGTAAGCTTCCAGAAAGCTACATACAACCTGATTCATTTGGAAAGCTGGGGGCCATCTAACCATCTTCTCCTTCCCTCTTTTCTGAATAAGTCTGTCTCAAAAGAATTTGGAGACACTCCAAAAAATAGTTGTTTTCAATTTTTTTCCCTTCCCAACAAGCATACATTTTTGTCTTGTATAATGATTAGTGTTCACATGTATCAAACGCTACTAAGTGAATACATAGATTTATCATTTACATTGAATAAATGCATTCTGAGCATCTATGTGCTAGATTCTGTTTTAGGCACTGGGGCAAATAGCAGGCAACAAAGCAGATAAGGGCCTTGACCTTTAGAAGCTTCTATTCCCAGAGATTAACGATCTCTTCCGCTAGTCAGCAATAAAGCAAAGCAAAGCAAAACAAAAACACACAGAAGTACAAAACAGGGTACCTCAGCCTTTTCTTGATGATTGGAGAAGGGACTTCAGTCATTGCAGTTGGTGACAGGACATGCAATAGGAACTTTGCATGTCCTGCCACCTCCCTAGGTATTTGTCTTTGGTGGTCGAGTGAGCAGAATCTGTTACACAGAAAAATGAGGATGCCCCACTGGTTTATGGTACAGCCTTATGGCATTTTTTTCTATTCCCTATTTACTTCTTAATACAGCATAATTTATGCACTTTTTTGATCGTGGCCATGCATTCAGCAAATGTCTTTATCGGGTGGTCCATAACAATGCCTGGATCTGTTTCCTGTGAGGTGGCTATAAATTTAGATTTATTGGTATGAGAGCATTCTGGTCTTCTCTCCAAAGTTCTTCTATTGAAATCTGAATGTGAAAGATTAACACATTTAATTAATAGACAAGACTCATTTGTTCCTAAGGCTGACTATTCAAATGGGAGATACTCATTTTATAAGATATAATTCTAATTGTGGGCTAGGAATTTTACTGATATTTCTTTATAATGTATATAAGCATGGTATGGCAATTTGAGATGTTATTATTCCTCAAAAGCAATTACATATGGAGGTATTTTTGAATGAATCAAATAGTCTCTGACTTTCTCTGCTTTTTGTTTTACACACATTTAACACATGTACGTGCCTAAATTATGACACATGTGTACACACACTCATACCCACACATGCACTCACACAATGCTATTGACCCAAATTCAATAGAGTAGGTGATTTTTCCTACCCCTGCTAATAGACTTTTACTGATTTATCCATATCATTTTTTCTGGTAGCTGTAATCATCTCTTTTTGGAATATCTTTCCATCCTCTGTCTCCTTAGAGATTCTTTCCCTCCTTTAAAGCTTAGATCAAATCCCACTAGTAAACCCTGCTTTGATTGGCCCACTCTATTTTCTCCCTTGTTTTTGTTCACATGAGATTCACAGTCAATAACATACCACTTGAGATGGCAGTTACTATCTAACTGCTTCAGGTGAATTATGTTGTCCCAAAAAGATTAGGAATCCATGAAGAACTCTGGTGAGATGGATCTGATAGTGCCTGGAATAGAGTAGGTCTCCAAAAATTTTAGTTGCTTCCAATATGAAATAGTAACTGTATTACTTTCATTTTCCCACTGCTACGAAGAACTACCTGAGACTGGGTAATTTCTAAAGAAAAGAGGTTTAATTGATTCACAGTTTTGCATGGCTGGGGAGGCCTCAGGAAATTACAATTGTGGTGGAAGGTGAAAGGGAGGCAAGGTACATTTTACGTGATGGCAGGAGAGAGAGGGATGGAGAAAGGGCCACACATTTAAACTATCAGATCTCATGAGAACTCACTCACTATCACGAGAACAGCATGGGGGAACTGCCCCCATGATCCGATCACCTCCCACCAGGTCCCTCCCTCAACATGTGGGGATTAAAATTCAAGATGAGATTTGGGTGGGGAGACAGAGCCAAATCATATCAGTAACACTGTTTGTCATTTTTATAAGCATTGACTACAATTCTGGGGCTATAACTGATGTCAGTAAATATTTTTGTGGGTGATTCATTGCTAATTAAGTAAAGACAATTGCCCGTGATTAAATACTAGACTAAGAAAAATAGGAACATGTTTAGCACAAGGTAATTTTTTTCCTAGAACAGGAAGTTTTTCACCAACATAGTTTTTATGAAACTACATGTGCAGGAGTAGCCTTTGGGGGTGTTTAGAAAAGATTTGTCTCTGAAGACTTCTTAAAAAGCTGGCTTACAGTCAACATTGCCTCTGGGTTGTCCTCTGCAGGGAGAAGCTGATGAATGCAAAGGGCTGGAGGAAGCAAGGGCTGGAAGCAAGTGAAAGGCGACAGGATTCCTCTGTCCTGGTGCAACAAGCCCATTTTCCTCAGTACCTAGAGTGGCGCCTGGCCCTAGTAGGGATGCGATAAATATTTATTAAATTAATATAGATATACTTTACCAAAGCTGATGTCAAGCAAGTTTTGTGATTTCTTAGACTATTGATCATAAATATTTATGCCATACAGTACTTCTGGAGGAAATTACATCTACAGAATGTGAAGTCCCAAGACAATCTTTGGATAACCAGTTGGCTGTGTTTTGGTGTTAAGCACTGACATGTTCTATAGATTACTTTACATGGTAAAATTACAATTTCAATACCAGTTAGGAACTCGAATAAAATGTGCCAGCATCAGGACCTGTATATTTCTATCAGCTGGTGGATTCCTGTTTATTACTTACACAATTTACCGTTTTGTCTAGAGAAAAGTCTCACAATGCAGAGAAGCTTGTAACAGGTGTAGTGTACGTTCTTGTTTTTCCTAGTAGCAGATGGTGCTGAAAGAAGATCATCTCTGTGGGGCCATTACAGGATAATGCACAGAAATAAATAAGCACAATGATAGGTCTCAGCAAACGCAGCCAGGTCTCGGGGTCGGTCTAGCATTTGGAAGTGATACATATACACAGAGTGGGTTTATCTATCTGCTCAGCAAGGCCTATTTAAAACTCTATTTCTTTCCTTTTAATTTTCCTCCATATAAAATCCCCTCCCTCCCCTGATAAATCAACCAATCTTCTCACTTGAATTATAGGTAGTATATTAAAAAGGATCTAAATAAAGGGAAGTTCTTTCTGACAGTGCTTTGTACTAAAAGGGAGGAGGTAATTTTCCTTGGAGTTCTTCCCCAGCCCCCAGCAATTTCTGTTTTTATATTAATGGATTTTATGGGACCTTGTCTTTGATCTTGCCCTCTTAAAAACCAAAGGAGGAATGGAAGGTTAATTCCAGCAATTCTACCCTAGTGTACCTCTGCTATTTTGCATGAAGAACACGAAATGAATATAATTGAGCCTAGAATTGTACTGAGGATATGATTATTTTCTTCTGTGCTAGGATAATTTTCATCTTTCCTGAAAAAAAAGAACCCCCATGGTTCTCAGTATATATATATTATATGAAAATATTGACTAAATATTATATATACTGATATATATTATATATATATAAATTCAGTAGATGTACTCATATATTTCTCATATTTAAATATATGCTTAAAAACGTGACAATGCCAGGGCAGTATTTAGCAGGACCTAGGCTCAGCTTCTGTCTCCCCTTGTATAAATTTTATTTCTTATTATCCTAGCCTCAGCAGTATTTGAGGAATATTGTTCCCTTGGCCTAATGCAGTTTTTTCCACATGATGTATTCTTGGTCTGTCCCTTATCTCCCCTTCACTTGCTGACACCAGTGTTTAGTCCATTTGGAACTAAAATGCATTGAAAGCAGATACATACTATTTTAACATTTTGCCTGATTCTTTAACGTAGCTGTGTTCATTAGCAACAAATTCTGTCTAGCAAGTTGGTTAAATGGCCTTCATCCCTTTTAAGAAAAAAAGGCAAGAATTTTGTCAAAGACGTCTTTGCCAAATGTGGAGCCTAGATACAAGCTTCTCAAAAATATTAACATTTTCCAAAGCATCTGAGTGTGCATGTGTGTGCATGCACATGTGGCTTTATGTATATAATAATTATTCACAACTAGAGTTATTTTTCTTATTTCTCAACATCCTAATTATTGACATTTCCTGAAATTTCATTGTGTATCTGAATCTAATACCTATGAAAGTTTTTCATTTCCTATATTAAAAAAAATTATTGTACTTAATACAAGCATTTAAAATGTAGCTTTTGTGTGGCCAAACTTTACATTAATATAGGTGTTTGCCCCATGGTTACCCTCTGCAGTGCAAACTTCTGTGGGCCCCAGTGGGTTAATTTTTTGATTGCCTGCTCTACCTGCATCCTCGGAACTGAAAGAAGCGTGCATGAGAAAGAACAAAAACAGACTGTCTTTGTGATGTCACGTGCATCTGCCTCTAAATTTCAGTATGGAACATAAATGGCAACAAGAATTGAAAGAGAAAACAGAAGAGAGCTCTCTTAAACTGGGATTATTCCAATTTAAATCTTGAAATTAATTATCTCTTTAGGTTTTGCAATTTCTCAAACACTGGGTGCATGGCATGTATGGGTGGTGATGGGGTGTGTGGAGCAAAAGAAGATTCATAAGAATTGGCTAAATCTGAAAAAATCCTGTGTCATCTTCCTTCCCCCTACTCCCTCCAATTTGGCTAAATTGCCAAACAATAATCACTGGAGTATAAACAAAGTTAAGATAATAATTTTTTTTCAAGGACTTGTGTCAAACAGTAAGGAACACACAGAGAAGCAAAATTATTGTAGTGCTGATCATATAGACTAAGCTTATTAAATAAAAACAATACATTCTATAACAGAATCACATAGAAGAAAATCACTGCTTCAGTTGGACAACTTAATATAAATTCCTTTTATTGTTTACCATGTCTAATTAGTCTTAGCTCCATTTTACAGGCAATATTTAATTCTTGGTATTTTTAATTTATCTTTTTGTTAATATTATCATCTTACCTTGAGTACAATTATCTATTCCTGTCTAGTAGGAATAAATTTGCTCAGGGGTAACAACAGCAAGATAAGCATTGCTTAGAAACCATAATTTTTCTATTGTATTTGTCTAGTTAATAAAGAGAGGCATTTTATTTTTCCCTGGTGACCACTTGTACTTTGTTCAGTAATTAAGGAAGTAAGTCAGTGCTCCTAGATTTTCACCTATTCCATAACCTCTGCAGATTTGTCCAGGATGCCAGAGGCAATTGTGTTATGTTGTTGGGTAGTTATGAAAAAGCCTGGGATGAAACCAGGGAGGGTTCTAATACTAACACCTTAAACTAGTATCAATAATTTTCTCAGTATCAAATATATCAAATATATTCTGCCTGAGAGTAATCTGCAGGTTTCTTTTCAGCACTTATGTTTTAGATTTTTCAGAAACATCTCTTCAGCCTCAATGAAATAAGTTAAAAAATGCATGTCATCCCTGTATATTTTCATGTATACATTTGCTTATAGGGGAAGCTGCACCTTTGCTGTTAAATGATGGTTTGAATCCTAGCTCTACTAGTAATTAGCTGCATGACCTTAAGCAAGTTACTTAACCTTTTTAAGCCCTTGTTTTCTCTTCTATAAATTGATACTAATGACATTACTTACCTCATGGTATTGGGGTGAGGGTTAAATGAGGCAATGCACATAAGATACTTTCTATGGTGCTTAACACACAGTAAGGGTTTAATAAGCATTTTAATTATTACCATTGTTAAAAGTGTATTTATATATAGACATACGGACTCTGCATTGCACTCTGAATTAATGATGCTGATTTTTGCGCAAAGTTCATAAATTCATTCTACTTACATTCTTCTCACTCTATCAAAACAAAACAGTTACTAGCAATCGTCGTGAAGTGTCCTTTTTTGCCTCATTTTTGCTTATGTTTGAAGTCTCCACGCTGGTGTCCTCCCTTCCTGGAAGCTTCTCCTTACTCCACTCCCTCCAGCTGGTACCCTTTATTCTGCACAGCACAGAACTCTGAACCCACCTTGGTGAAGGCTCTGTCATTATAAGGACATCGCTGGTTTCCCTGTCTTTCTCTCCAGACGGTGAACATCATGTCTCGTTAATCTCAGCATTCCTGCTGCTTTGTGCAAATGTGGTTATAGTAAGAGACCAATAAAGGTTTCTTGAACAAATGAGTGTAAAATACCACTATTTATGTTATGCAAAGACTGATCTTCTTTCAGTGTTGTTGTCCTCTTTTATATTACTTTTAGCTGTAGTTTTGTTTTTTATTCAAATAATCTTCAGAACTTGTGGCACATCCTTTAAAAATTTTATGTCAAAGTGAAAGGCTTTTACACTGAAAATGACAAAATGTTGCTGAAATTTGAAATGAAAGAAGACACAATTAAATTGGAAGACATCTTGTGTTCATGGACTGGGAGACTTAATACTGTTAAGATGTTCATACTACCCAAAGCAATCTACAGATTCAAAGCAATCCTGATCAATACCGCAATGACATTTTTGCAGAAATAGTAAAAGTCATCGTAAAATTTCTATGGAATTTCAATGTACCCTGAATAGCCAAAACAATCTTGAAAAAAAGATGAAATTGAAGGTCTCATACTTTGTGAATTCAAAACATTGCAAAGCCACAATAGTAAAGAAAGTGTGGTAGTGGCATAAAGACAAATAATCCAATGGAACGGAGTAGAGAGCCCAGAAATAAACCCTCATGTATAAGATTAAAATAATCTTCAATGAGGGTGCTGAGAGCACTCAGTGGGGAAAGCACAGTCTCTTCAACAAGTAATGTTGGAAAAACTGGATACCTACATGCCGTACATGCGAAAGAATGATGTTGAATCCTTATCTTATGCCATTTACAAAATTTCAATAAAGAATGGATTAAAAACCCAAATGTAAGCTCTAAAACTATGAAACTCCTAGAAGAAAATGTAGGAGTAATTTCACAATATTGGACTTGCGAGTAATTTCTTGACTATGACAACAAAGGCACAGGAAACAAAAGCAAAAATAAACAAATGGAATTACATTGAACTTAAAACTTTTGTGCATCAAAGGATACAATAACAGAGTAAAGAGGCAACCTACAAAATGGGGGAAATATTTGCAAATCATATATGTAATAAGGGGTTAATGTCCAGCATATATAAGAACTTCTACAACTCAATAACAACAACAACAAAACATACAATCTGATTTAAAAATGTACAAAGGACTTGAGTGGACATTTCTCCAAAGATAATATACAAATGGCCAATAAGCACATGAAAAGATGCTCGACATCACTAATCATCAGAGAAATGCAAATCAAAACTAGGCAACATAGTGAGACCCTGTCTCTACAAAAAAATTAAAGAAATTAGCTAGGTGTGGTGGTGCATGCCTGTGGTTCCAGCTACTCGGATGGCTGAGATAGGAGGATGACTTGATCCCAGGAGGTCAAGGCTGCAGTGAGCCGTGATCACACCACTGCACTCCACCCTGGGTGACAGAGCAAGACCTGTCTGTAAAACACACACACACACACACACACACACACACACACACACACACACACACATCACAAAAAACAAGCCACACCCCAGTAAGATATCACCTCACATCCACTAATTGACTACTGTAAAAAAACAGAAAATATAAAGTGTTAATGAAGATGTGGAGACATTGGAACCATTGTAGACTGTTGGTAGGATTGCAAAATAGTGCAAACATTAGGGAAAATAGTATGAAGTTTCCTCAAAAAATTAAATTACCTTATGATCCAGCAATCCCACTTCTGTGTATCTCTCTAAAGGATATAAAATCAGTATGTTAAGAGATATCTGCATTCCCGTGTTCATTGTAGCATTATTTAAAATAGCCAAGAAGTGGAAGCAACTCTTTTTTTTTCAGTTCTGTCATATATATGTATTTTTTCTTTCCAATTTTTGTTTCAGGTTTGAGGAGTACATATGCAGGTTTGTTATGAGTAAACTGCATGTCACAGGGGTTTGGGGTACAGATTATTTTGTCACTCAGGTAATAAGCATAGTACCTGATAGGTACAATCCTCACTCTCCTCCTACTCTCCACCATCAAGTAGGCTCCAGTGTCTATTGTTTCCTTCTTTGTGTCCCTGTTTAGCTCCCACTTATAAGTGAGAATATGCATTATTCTGTTTTCTGTTCGTGTGTTAATTCACTTAGGATAATGGCCTCCAGCTGCATCCATGTTGCTGCAAAGGACGTAATTTTGTGCTTTTTAATGGCTGTTTAGTATTTCATGGTGTATATGTACCACATTTTCTATATCTAGTCCATTGTTAATGGGCATTTAGGTTGGTTCCATGTTTTTGTTATTGTGCTGCAATGAACATACAAGTGCGTATGTCTTTATGGTAGAAAGATTTACATTCCTTTGGGTATGTACCCAGTAATAACATTGTTGGGTCAAATGGCAGTTTGTTTTAAGTTCTTCGAGAAATTTACAAACTGCTTTCCACAGTGACTGAACTAATTTACATTCCAACCAACAGTGTGTAAGCATTCCCTTTTATCTGCATTCTCACTAGCATCTATTATTTTTGACTTTTTAATAGTAACCATTCTGACTTGTGTGATTTGCATTTTTCTAATGACTAGTGATGTTGAGCATTTTTTCATATGCTTGCTGGCTGCATGTATGTCTTTTTTTGAGAAGTATCTGCTTGTGTTCTTTGCCCACTTTTAAATGAAGTTGTTTCTTGCTTATTAATGTATTTAAGTTTCTTATAGTTTCTGGATATTGGACCATTGTCAGATGCATGGTTTGCAAAAATTTTCTCCCATTCTGTAGGTTGTCTGTTTATTCTGTTGATAATTTCTTTTGCTGTGCAGGAGCTCTTCGATTTAATTAGATCCCATTTGTCAATGTTTGTTTTTGTTGCGATTGCTTTTGGAGTCGTCATGAAATTTTTGCTAAGACCTATGTCCAAAATGGTATTTCCTAGCTTTTTCTAGGTTTTTTTTTTTTTTATAGTTTTAGGTTTTACATTGAAGAGTTTAATGCATCTTAAATTGATTTTTGTATATGATGTAAGGAAGGGGTCCAGTTTCAATCTTTTTCATGTGACTAGCCAGTAATCCCATCATCATTTATTAAATAGGGAGTCCTTTCCTGGTTGCTTCTTTTTGTTAGCTTTGTTGAAGATCAAATGGTTGTAAATGTTCAGACTTATTTCTGGGTTCTCTATTCTGTTCCATTGATCTATGTGTCTGTTTTCGTACCAGTATCATGCTGTTTTGGTTACTGTAGCCTTTGAGTGTACTTTGAAATAGGGTAGTGTGTTGCCTCTGGCTTTGTTCTTTTTGCTTAGGATTGCTTTGGCTATTCAGGCTTTTTCTTGTTTTTGGTTCCACATGAATTTTAAAATCGTGTTTTTCTAATTCTGTGAAAAAGTCATTGGTAGTTTGATAGGAATAGCACTGAATCTGTAAATTGCTTTGGGCAGTATAGCCATTTTAACAATATTGATTCTTCCTATCCATGAGAGTGGACTGTTTTTTATTTGTTTGTGTCATCTCTCATTTTCTTCAGCAGTGTTTTGTAATTCTTGTTGTAGAGATCTTTCAACTCCCTGGTTAGCTGTATTCCTAGGTATTTTTTTGTGTAGCTATGATGAATGGGATTGTGTTCTTGATTTGGCTCTAAGCTTGGATGTTGTTGGTGTATAGAATTGCTACTAATTTTTGTACATTGATTTTGTATCCTCAAACCTTGCTTAAGTTGTTTATCAGATCCAGGAGCTTTTTGGCAGAGACTATGGGGTTATCTAGGTATAAAATCGTATTGTATACAAAGCAAGGTAATTTGCCTTCCTCTTTCTTTTAGATGTCTTTTATTTATTTCTTTTGCCTGATTGCTCTTACTAGGACTTTCAGTACTCTTTTGAATAGAAGTGGTGAAAGTGGGCATGCTTGTCTGGTTCCAGTTCTCAAGGGGGAATTCTAGCTTTTGCCCATTCAGTATGATGTTGGCTGTGAGTTTGTTATAGATGGCTCTTATTATTTTGAGGTATTTTCTTTCAATGTTTAGTTTGTTGAGGTTTTTAACATGAAAGGATGTTGAATTTTATTGAAAGCGTTTTCTGCATTTATTGATATGATCATAAATAAAAAAGATATGGTTTTTGTTTTTAGTTCTTTTTGTGTGATGAATCACATTTATTGATTCATGTATTTTGAACCAACCTTGCAACCCAGAAATAAAGTGTACTTGATCTTGGTGGATTAACTTTTTGATGTGCTGCTGGATTTGGTTTGCTAGTATTTTGTTGACGATTTTTGCATCTATGTTCTTCAGGCATATTGGCCTGATGTTTCCTATTTTTTGTCTTTGCCAAGTTTCAGTATCAGAATGACGCTGGCTTCCTACGATGAGTTAGAGAGACATGTCTCTCCTCAGTTTTTTGGAATAGTTTCAGTAGGCTTGGTACCTGCTCCTCTTTATACAACTGGTAGAATTTGGCTATGAATCCATGTGGTCCAGTGCTTTTTCTGATTGGTAGCTTTTCTTTGTTATTACTGATTCAATGTTGACACTTATTATTGGTTTTTCAGGTTTCAATTTCTTCCTGATTTAATATTGGGAGGTTGTGTGTTTCCAGGAATTTATCCATTTCTTCTAGGTTTTCTAGTTTGTGTGCATGGAAGTGTTCATAATAGTCTCTGAGGCTTTTTGTTTCTCTGTGGGGTCATTATTAAATTTCACTTTGTCATTTCTGATTGTGTCTATGTGTGTCTTTTTTTCTTTATTAGTCTAGCTAGTGGCCTATGGATCTTATATATTCTTTCAATGAACCAACTTTTGGTTTTATTGATCTTTTGTATGGTTTTTCACATCTCAATTTCATTCAGTTCAGGTCTCATTTTGGTTATTATCTTTTCTTCTGCTAGTGTTGGCGTTGGTTTGCTCTTGTTTTTCAAGTTCCTCTAGGTGTGATATTAAGTTGTTAATCTGAGATCTTTCTAACTTTGATGCGGGCTTTTAGCACTATAAACTTTCAACACTGCTTTAGCTGTGTTGTAGAATTCTGTTATGTGTTATCTTTGCTTTCACTAGTTTCAAATAATTTCTTGATTTCTGTCATAATTTCATTGTTTACCAAGTCATTCAGGAGCAGTTTGTTTAATTTCCATGTAATTGTATGGTTTTGAGAAATTTCTTAGTATTGATTTTTATTTTTATTGTGCTGTAGTCTGAGAGTGTGATTGGTATGATTTGGCTTTTTTTTTTTTGAATTTGTTGAGAATTGTTTTATGGCTGAGGGTGTGGTCTATTTTAGAGTATGTGTCATGTGCAGATGAGAAGAATGTCTATTATGTTGCTGTTGAGTGGAGTGTTCTGTAGATGTCTGTTAGTTCCTTTTGGTAAGTGTCAAGTTTAGGTCCCGAATACCTTTGTTGGTTTTCTGCCTTGATCTGTCTAATACTGTCAGTAGAGTGTTGAAGTCTCCCACTATTATTATGTGGTTATCTAAGTTTCTTCATAGGTCTCTAAGAACTTGTTTGATGAATCTGGATGCTCTTGTGTTGGGTGTATATATATTCAGGATGGCCAAGTCTTCTTGTTGAATTGAACCCTTTATCATTATGTACTCCTCTTTTTGTCTTTTTCAATCAGTTTGTTTAAAGTCTGTTTTGTCTGAAATTGGAATAGCAATTCCTGCTTTTTTGTGTTTTCCATTTGCTGGTAGGTTTTTCTCCATCCCTTTACTCTGAGCCTATGAATGTCATTGCTTGTGAGATGGGTCTTTTAAAGACAGCATACAGTAGAGTCTTGCTTCTTTATCCAACTTTCTACTCCATGCTTTTTAATGGGGTCTTTAGCCCATTTATGTTCAAGGTCAATATTGATATTTGTGAGTTTGATCCTGTCATCATGTTGTTAGCTGATTGTTATGCAGATTTGATTGTATTCTTGTTTCATAGTGTCAATTATCTACGTACTGAAGTGTGTTTTTGTCATGGCCAATAATGGTCTTTCCTTTCCATATTTAGCACTCTGTGAAGGACCTTTTGTAAGGCGGACCTGGTGTTAATGAATTCACTTAGCATTTGCTTGTCTGAAAAGAATTTTATTTCTCCATTGTTCATGAAGCTTAGTTTGGCTGTACATGAAATTCTTGGTTGGAATTTTTCTTTAAGAATGCTGAATATAGGCCCCCAGTCTCTCTTCTGGCTCGTAGGGTTTCTGCTGAAAGGTCTGCTATTAGCCTGATGAGGTTCCCTTTGTAGATGACCTGCCCCTTCTATCTAGCTGCCTTTAATTTTTTTTCTTTCACATTGACCTTGCAGAATCTGATGAGTATGCATCTTGGGAATGGTCATCTTGTATAGTATCTCACAGGGGTCCTATCAATTTCCTGAATTTGAATGTCAATCTCTCTAGCAAGGTTGGGGAAAATTTCCATGGACAATATCCTCAAATATATTTTCCAAGTTGCTTGGTCTCTCACTCTCTTTCAGGTACGCCAATGACTGGTAGATTTGATCTCTTATATGTAATCCCATATTTCTTGAAGGTTTTGTTCATTCTTCTTTGTTCTTTTTCTTATTTTTGTCTGACAGAGTTGACTTGAGAAACCAATCTTCAAGCTCTGAGATTCTTTCCTCAGCTTGATCTACTCTGCTGTTAATGCTTCAGATTTTATTATGAAATCCTTGTAGTGAGTTTTTCAGCCCTATCATATCAGTTTGCTTCTTTCTTAAAATGGCTCTTTCACCTTTAACCTTTTGAATCATTTTATTGGATTTCTTAGATTCTTTGGATTGGGTTTTAACTTTCTTCCAAATCTTGAAGATCTTCATTGCTTTCCAGATTCTCAATTCTATGTATACTATTTCAGCCTGGTTAAAAGCCATTGTTGGGGGGCTAGGGTAGTCATCTGGAAGTAAGAAAACACTCTGGCTTTTTGAGTTGCCAGAGTTCTTGTGTTAGCTCTTTCTCATCTGTGTGGGCGCAGATCTTGGAGTTGCTCTCCTTTGGATGTGTTTTTTTTGCTTTTATATCCTTTGGTGCCCTTTAAGTTTGATTGTCATATAAGCTGGGTTTAGTCTACTGGCTTCATTTCTGGATGATTTCTGGGGGCCAAGGCTTAGCTCTGCACCCCTGGGCTGCATGCCCTTGGAGGGCTGTTATTAGGACCACAACTTTATTCTCTGACCCCTTGAGGTTATGCACCTGCTGTGCTGGAGGAGCCAAGGTGTTCCTGGTGGGCTGGCAACAACACTTAAATGGGGGTTGCTGGCAAAAGTGCTTTGTTGGTGCATGTGCCACACATGTGGCAGTGAGTTCCACATGTGTGTGCATGCTCCAGTAGCAGAGGTGTGGCAGGGTCTGCACATATGTATGAGTGCCAGGGATGGTGGGGCTGCAGGGTCTGTGTGCACGTGCTGGCAATGATGATGTGGTGGTGTCTGTGTGTGTACATGTGCTGGCAATGACAGTGATTCAGTGGAGTGTGTGCGTGCTGGCAGTGGCACAATGGTGGGTGTGCATGCTGTTAGGGAGAAATGGTGGCATTCACACTTGAGCTGGTGGTAGCAATATGGCTGTGTCCATGCATGTGTATGCACCAGTAGCAGTGGTGGCACAGCAAGGTGTGAGTGTGTATGTTGGTGGTGGGGGTTGGTGATGGTGAGGTTCGTGCCTGTGTGCACTGGTGGCAATAGGGTGGTGAGGTTGTGCACACACACTAAAGCAGTGGGAGGCGGCTGTGGGTGGGTGCATGTCAGTGGGGGCCTGTCTGCTTAAGTTCTCCGATGGTTAGGCAGGGTCTGCCAGCAAAGGAGTTATGGTAGTGGCCATCAGGAAGCACCCCAGTTGGACATCTCAGGATGCATTGCAAATAGGAGTGGGCAGGCAGGGACCTTGGAAGAGGCCAGCAGATAGCGGGTGCTCAGAACAGACTGGCCCCATCTCATGGGCAAGACTTCCCTTCTCTGTTCAGGTCCAACAGTCAACAAAGGCCAAAGTCACCTAGAGGAGTGTGTTGAGACTTGGGGGTTGGGTATCCCTGGCTGTGCTCCAGTGCAGCTGTTGCTGTGTCAAACCCTGTAGACTATGCACAGGCTGGAGTATTATCCAAGAAGCAACTCTTAATGTATGAACAGATAAACAGAATGTGGTGTATATACATGCATAGAATATTATGCAGTCTTAAAATGAAGAAAATCCAATCACAGAGTAAAACTTGAGGGATATTGTGCTAAGTGAAACAAGCTAGTCACGAAAGACAAATACTGTATGATTCTACTTATATGAGATATCTAAAGTAGTTGAATTTTTAGAAACAGAAAGTAGAATGGTGGTTTCCAGGGGCAGAAGGGAGGGGAAAAAGGAAATTATTGTTTAGTGGATATAGAGTTTCAGATTCACAAAATGAAAAAGTTCTAGAGATCTGTTTCACAACAATGTAAATACACTTAACACTACTGAACTGTACATTAAAAAATGGTAAAGATGGCAAATTTTATGTTATGGTTTTTATTACCACAATAGAAAATGTATATCATATAGAATTTAGGAGAATTACATGTCATTTCATTTTCTCCCTTAAGATCCCGTGAAGTAGATATTTATCTGGGTGGGGAAGCAAACGTTTCTGAAATCGTCACATATCCAACTGTTTTAGTTAGTAAGTTGACATGCCAATTGTTAAGACTAAGATGAGCAGAGACTAGAGGAAGTGGAGTAAAAGTGAAATTGTCATTCAGGGATGGCATTGTTTACAGAATTTGAGTTGCTACTTACCAATAGCACAGATGCCAGATCTCCAAATAGGACCCATGAACAGATTTTTTTATCCCAAGGCGAGAAACTGGCTACATGCCTTCCTCAGGCAAGGTTTCATTAGTTTACACATGAACATCTAAGGCTCAGAAGGATCGTGTACTTGCTGAGGGTTGCACAAACAGCACAGAATGTGTGGTGATTCAAGCCAAGGTTTATCTGGCTCTAGTCAGGCTCTAAGCTTTCTCTGTATAACAGCTTCAGGGTTGAAGTGAAGTCATCATTTCATTTGCCAGTGGGGTCAGCGTAGCCACTCCCCCAAGGTGCCTGCTTGGCCACTGTCTGAAGAGCCCCATGCATTGCTGCAGCATCAGCAAACCTGAGCTGAAGAACACAGCCCTGGAGAGCCTCTTCTGTCTCAGGCTGGGAGATCAGCAGGAGGGCAGGAGCAAGGCTGGGTGGAGGAGCAGCAAGTGGGGAGTTTCCAGGGTTGCTGATCAAAAAAGAGGCACACATATCTGAAATAAATCAGCAAAATACAGTATTTTCTCTCTTGCCAAAATAGACAGTACACCTGGTCTTCCAGTGTGTACATATGTGTGTATTTGTGTATGTGTGTGTGTGTGTTTGTACTGTGATCTGTCTTCTTGGATGCATGTACAATAGCAGTGATTTAAAGTCTACAGACCCAGCAAAAATTCTGTAACCGAAATGCAAGAGTCTGTGTTATATGTTATTACCAAAATTTCAAGCCCTTAAATATGTGTCCTTAGACTTTTAAAAATATTCTCCTTCCAAACAACTTATAAAAGAAAACTGGAGAGAGAACAAGTATTACACAAAAGTGGGGAAATGTTTTATCTGTGCTCCCTCTGCCCAATTTTTTTTCTGGCTATAACTGAATTTGGCTGTGTCAATAAATTAGTAAATCGATTTATTTTTTATAATTTTATTATGTTATATAAATATAATTATATTTTAATATAATTTTATTAATTTTTTTCCTGCTTCTACCAAATAACTGTTGGATGAATATTTAAAGAATATTGGTTTTGAGGGGTCCCAAATGATTAGCTAGCTCTGGGAACCAAATTGTGTGACTGCTGGGGTATTGTCACAGCCAGGAAGGAAGCTTTGCCCCTGTTGTGGTTTTGGGCATTTGGGTTCTTTAAAAGTTTCTTTCCTTCTTCTTAAAGAACTCCTCTACCTAGCATAGTGGCCCCAGCCCCAAACTTGAACATAAACTTTGATTGTTTCCTCTCTGCTCACCAGCTATACCAGGTAATCCATCAACAAATCCTTTCAGATATACATCTACTTTTAAAACTTGTCTGAGTTTTATCCATATCCCTTTTCTGCTTTCCCCCTTCCATCTTTTTGCTACCTACTAATGCTTGAATTGAGTTGTGTCCCCCAACCCAATTCATATGTTGAAGCTTAACCCCCTATATAACTGTATTAAAGATAGAGCCTTTAAGGTTAAATGAGGTCATGAGGGTAGAGCCCTAATCCCATAGAACTAGTGCCCTTTTAAGAAGAAGAAGAGATGATGGAGATCTCTCTCCTTGTGAGAACACAGCAAGAAGGCAGACGTCTGCAAGCCAGGAAGAGAGCCTTCACTAGAACTCAGTCTTGCTGGCACCCTGATCTTGGACTTCCAGCCTCCAGAACTTTGGGAAAATAAATACTATAGATTGTTAAGCCACCCAATCTATAGTATTTTGTTATGGCAGCCTAAGCTGATTAATAGAACTACCTTAGCTCAAGACCTCACCTGGATTACTATATAAATTTCTTACCTTGTCTTTCTGTTTCTAATATTGTCCTGAGCTTATTCTCAATAACTAGTCAATGCATGACATACTAATTCTTCTTTTAAATATTTACTCAACAAGAAATGAAAATATATGTATATAAAAAAGGCTTGTATAAGAATGTTTACAGCAGTTTCATTCATAATAGTTCAAAACTTGAAACAATCCAAGTGTATATCAATAGGTGAATAAACAAATTATCGTATTACTATAATGAGAAATTTTAGGGTAAGTAAAAGAAAACAATTATTGATACAGCCACATTGATTAATCTCAAAAATATGCTGAGTGGATGATGCCAACCACAAAAGAGTATTTTCTATATAGTTCAATTTGTATGAAGTTATAGACCAGGCAAAACTAAGCTATAGTGTTAGAAATGAGAGTGGCAGTGTAGGAGGAGTTGTTATGAATTAGAAAGGGGCATGAGGGAAATTTTTGAAAGTGATGGGAGTGTTCTATATCTTAATTAGAGTGGTGATTACATATATGTACATTTGTTAAAACTCACAGAACTGTACACATAAAATTTATGCATGTTACTGTATTGAAATTATATGTCAATTAAAAAACTAGATACACGCAAGAGCTGCTAATGAACTAAGCATACCTTCTCTGGGTCATGGAAATTGTCACAAACTGTAGTCTTTGTACAATTTGGTTCCAAATAGAAGTATGACCAGCGAAGGTAATATTTCAGTATAATATTTCAAATGTTGGCATAATATTTGTAAAATGTAATCGATCCTATTACTACCACTTGTTTCTGCGTTCCCAGCATCCAGACCCTCTTAATATAGTTTGCAAGATCCCACTTTTTCTTTTCTTTTCTTTTTTTTTTTTTCTCAGAGATGGGGTTTCTCTCTGTTGTCCAGGCTGGAGTGCAGTGATGTGAACACTGCAGCCTCTAACTCTTGAGCTCAAGCAATCCTCCTGCCTCAGCCTCCTGAGTATCTGAGAGTATAGGTGTGTGCCACCACATCAGGCTCCACTTTTTGTTTTGGAAGATTCCCCTCAGCACT
Organism: Pan troglodytes; assembly: GCF_028858775.2. Taxonomy (NCBI): domain Eukaryota; kingdom Metazoa; phylum Chordata; class Mammalia; order Primates; family Hominidae; genus Pan; species Pan troglodytes. Next base: position 18,703,881 of record NC_072401.2, read on the forward strand.
GTAAGTGATCTTCTTCATTAAGTTGTCCTGACCACTTCCAATAAAATATTGGGCAGATGACCCAAGGAAATCGGTCAATGAGTTATTATTCTCTCCTGGAAACCAGAGTCCCTGAGAAGAGTGACACACAGTTGGAGCCCAGTTATTCTGTTGGCAGTGCCCTAAAATATTTCTCGCTGAAATCCTCAGGACTCCCTGGCTCCTGCCTTTCCTGAGGCTTGGAGTATTAATGTGTCCTTTGTGTCTATGAGTTTCCTTGCATTTTTCCAAAAAATTGTTTGACTTTCTGGTTTATATAGGTGGAGTTACTTTCTGTTGTTTGTAGCCAAAACCCTAAACACTTGTCAGTGGCTTCCCATTGTCCTCACAATAAAGCCCACATCCTTTCACATAGCATTTTCAGTTGGGTTCCCTGAGAAGGAGAACCTGAGCAGGGATTAAGTGTGAGTAGTTCTTTTGGGAAGTGATCTCAGGAAGAACTGGCAGAGGAGTGGGGATGTAAGATGGGGAAGGGAAAGAAACTAATAAAGGGCTCAGAATCACTTCTGTTGACCTGTGGGTGACTGAGATTCAGTTTGGCAGGGAGTTCTGGGAGACAGTGTAAGAGACAGTAAGACCGATTTCACCTGCAAGGTAGGAAAGCTGGAGGTATTTGTTTATCCTCCAGCTCCCATTCATCACTAGTCAAGGGATGCTCCTGCTGCCTGAACTCCCTAGAGCTCTGAGCCTGCTTCTCTTAGGACTGAGAGAAAACTCTCAGGTACAGAGCCACAGATGTGGGTATTAGAATGTGATCAGCATGGACTGGAACAGTGGTGCCAAGATGATCTGGTTGGGCAATGAGGACATCTGCCAGAATAACTTATGTGGCTCCTGACCCATGTAACCTTGACTCCTCCCCTTGTAGCCTATGCTCTCACTGTATAGAATTTCTTTTTGTTGCATGAGTGCACCACACTATCTCAGCCCTCTAATCCTCATGCCTTTGAATAGGTAGAACGTCCTTCAGTCTGGGACACTCTGCCTTTTAATTATAAATCTCTATACAATGAAAATTATAAATATAATTTATACATCTCTGTACAATGGTTAGTTATTATGGAAGAGGACATATTGACGTTGTCTAATCCAAGGACTACAGATAAAAAATCATTGCATAACACCAACTAAAAACTGTGAATATTTATTTATTCTGGAGCAAATAGTTCTCTGTATCTTAGTTTGTTCTCCTCATTCTTTTGTCTTATAATGGGGTGGGAGACACCTCTTTGAGCCTCAATTTTCTTACCTGTAGTAGGCAGAGGGACACGGTAATCACCAATTCCACCATTGGGATAAGTGATAAGATTCAGAGAAAAAGGAGCAACATGCTTGGTGGTAAGGGACAGTTTCCCTGAGGATGTGACATTTAGCTAAGTTGTAAAGGAAGAAAAAGATATTAACTGGCTGTGGGGGTGGGACATGGGAGAGCAGGAAGCATCCTAGTGCCCCGCCAGTCTGAGAGAACCCACGTGTGCCTGCAGAGAGACAATGCTATGGAGAGAAAGGAGATGAGAAAGGTTGCAGGGGCTTATAGACCATGTCAAGAACTTGGGATTTTATCCCAAATCCATGGGAGATCCTGCACACACTGCCAGAGGAGCCTTCCTGAAACATAGCAAATCCTGCCATTTCTCTGCATAGGCACCTCTAGCGATTATACCCCTCAGACCAAAGTTTGAATTTCTTAACTGTGTTGTTGTATTTCTTCATGATTGGGAACTAACCTAGGTGTTTGGATGTTTCTCCCATTTCTCCCCTATGTAGCTCTTACTCCCACCAACTCGTGTATTTCCTATGCCTCAACACTACCCCATAAACGTCCTTTTTCACAGCTTTGGTTACATGATTTCCTCTTCCTGAAATGTCTTCCCATTTCTTTCTGTCCTTCTACCCCTGGTAAAGTCCTACTCATATATATATATATTTTTAATGTGAATTTTTTTATTATTATACTTTAAGTTCTGGGGTAAATGTACACAACGTGCAGGTTTGTTACATAGGTTTACATGTGCCATGTTGGTTTGTTGCACCCATCAACTTGTAATTTACATTAGGTATTTCTCTTAATGCTATCCCTCCCCCTGGCCCCACCCCCAACAGACCCTGGTGTGTGATGTTCTCCTCCCTGTGTCCATGTGTTTTTATTGTTCCACTCCCACTTATGAGTGAGGACATGAGGTGTTTGGTTTTCTGTCCTTGTGATAGTTTGCTGAGATTGATGGTTTCCAGCTTCATCCATGTCCCTGCAAAGGACATGAACTCATCCTTTATTATGGCTGCATAGTATTCCATGGTGCATATGTGCTACATTTTCTTTATCCAGTCTATTATTGATGGAATTTGGGTTGGTTCCAAGTCTTTGCTATTGTGAATAGTGCCACAATAAACATACATGTACATGTGTCTTTATAGTAGCATGATTTATAATCCTTTGGGCATATACCCAGTAATGGGATTGCTGGGTCAAATGGTATTTCTAGTTCTAGATCCTTGAGGAATCACCACACTGTCTTCCACAATGGCTGAACTAATTTCCACTCCCACCAACAGTGTAAAAACATTCCTATTTCTCCACATACTCTCTAGCATCTGTCGTTTCCTGACTTTTTAATGATCGCCATTCTAACTGGCATGAGATGGTATCTCATTGTGGTTTTGATTTGCATTTCTTTAATGACCAGTGATGATGAGCATTTTTTCATATGTCTGTTGGCTGCATAAATGTCTTCTTTTGAGAAGTGTCTGTTCATATCCTTTGCCCACTTTTTGATGGGGTTGTTTTTTTTTTTGTTTTTTTTGTAAATTTGTTTACATTCTTTGTAGATTCTGGATATTAGCCCTTTGTCAGATGGATAGATTGCAAAAACTTTCTCCCACTCTGTAGGTTGCCTGTTCACTCTAATGGTAGTTTCTTTTGCTGTGCAGATGCTCTTCAGTTTAATTAGATCCCATCTGTCTGTTTTGGCTTTTGTTGCCATTGCTTTTGGTGTTTTAGTGATGAAGTCCTTGCCCATGCCTATGTCCTGAATGGTATTACCTAGGTTTTCTTCTAGGGTTTTTTTGGTTTTAGGTCTTACATGTAAGTCTTCAAACCATCTTAATTTTTGTATAAAGTGTAAGGAAGGGATCCAGTTTCAGCTTTCTACATATGGCTAGCCAGTTTTCCCAGCACCATTTATTGAATAGGGAATCCCTTCCCCATTGCTTGTTTTTGTCAGGTTTGTCAAAGATCATATGGTTGTAGATGTGTGGTGTTATTTCTGAGGCCTCTGTTCTGTTCCATTGGTCTATATATCTGTTTTGGTACCAGTACCATGCTGTTTTGGTTACTGTAGCCTTGTAGTATAGTTTGAAGTCAGGTAGCGTGATGCCTCCAGCTTTGTTCTTTTTGCTTAGGATTGTCTTGGCTGTGTGGGCTCTTTTTTGGTTCCATATGAAATTTAAAGTAGTTTTTTCCAATTCTGTGAAGAAAAACAGTGGTAGCTTGATGGGGATGGCATTGAATTTATAAATTCCTTTGGGCAGTATGGCCATTTTCATGATATTGATTCTTCCTATCCATGAGCATGGAATGTTCTTCCACTTGTTTGTGTCCTCTTTTATTTCATTGAGCACTGGTTTGTAGTTCTCCTTGAAGAGGTCCTTCACATCCCTTGTAAGGTGGATTCCTAGGTACTTTATTCTCTTTGTAGCAATTGTGAATGGGAGTTCACTCATGATTTGGCTCTCTGTTATTGGTGTATAGGAATGCTTGTGATTTTTGCACATTGATTTTGTATCCTGAGACATTGCTGAAGTTACTTATTAGCTTAAGGAGATTCTGGGCTGCGATGATGGGGTTTTCTAAATATACAGTCATGTCATCTGCAAAGAGAGACAATTTGACTTCCTCTTTTCCTAATTGAATACCCTTTATCTCTTTCTCTTGTCTGATTGCCTTGGCCAGAACTTCCAATATTATGTTGAATAGGAGTGGTGAGAGAGGCCATCCCTGTCTTATGCTGGTTTTCAAAGGGAATGCTTCTAGTTTTTGCCCCTTCAGTATGATATTGGCTGTGGGTTTGTCATAAATAGCTTTTATTATTTTAAGATATGTTCCATCAGTACCTAGTGTATTGAGAGTTTTTAGCATGAAGGGCTGTTGAATTTTGTTGAAGGCCTTTTCTGCATCTATTGAGATAGTCATGTGGTTTTTGTTGTTGGTTCTGTTTATGTGATGAATTACATTTATTGATTTGCATATGTTGAACCAGTCTTGCATCCCAGGGATGAAGGTGACTTGATTGTGGTGGATAAGCTTTTTGATGTGCTGCTGGATTTGGTTTGCCAGTATTTTATTGAGGATTTTCGCATCGATGTTCATCAGGGATACTGGGCTAAAATTCTCTTTTTTTGTGTGTGTCTCTACCAGACTTTGGTATCAGGATGATGCTGGCCTCATAAAGTGAGTTAGGGAGGATTCCTTCTTTTTCTATTAATTGGAATAGTTTCAGAAGGAATGGTACCAGCTCCTCTCTGTGCCTCTGGTAGAATTCAGCTCTGAATCCATCTGGTCCGGGACTTTTTTTGGTTGGTAGGCTCTTAATTAATGCCTCAATTTCAGAACCAGTTATTGACCTATTCAGAGACTCAACTTCTTCCTGGCTTAGTCTTGGGAGGGTGTATGTGTCTAGGAATTTATCCATTTTTTTCTAGATTTTCTTGTTTATTTGTATACAGGTGTTCATAGTATCCTCTGATGGTAGTTTGTATTTCTGTGGGATCGGTGGTGGTATCCCCTTTACCATTTTTTATTGCGTCTATTTGATTCTTCTCTCTTTTCTTGTTTATTAGTCTTGCTAGCAGTCTATCTATTTTGTTGGTCTTTTCAAAAAACCAGCTCCTGGATTCATTGATTTTTTGAAGGGTTTTTTGTGTCTATATCTCCTTCAGTTCTGCTCTGATCTTAGTTATTTCTTGTCTTCTGCTGGCTTTTGAATTTGTTTGCTCTTGCTTCTCTTGTTCTTTTAATTGTGATGGTAGGGTGTCAATTTTAGATCTTCCCTGCTTTCTCTTTTGGGCATTTAGTGCATAAATTTCCCTTTATGCATTGTTTTAAACGTGTCCCAGAGATTCTGGTATGTTGTGTCTTTGTTCTCATTGGTTTCAAAGAACATCTTTATTTTTGCCTTCATTTCGTTATTTACCTAGTAGTCATTCAGGAGCAGGTCGTTCGGTTTCCATGTAGTTGTGCGGTTTTGAGTGAGTTTCTTAATCCTGAGTTCTAATTTGATTGCACTGTGGTCTGAGAGACAGTTAGTTGTGATTTCTGTTCTTTTACATTTGCTGAGGAGTGCTTTACTTCCAATCATGTGGTCAATTTTAGAATAAGTGCCATGTGGTGCTGAGAAGAACTTACATTCTGTTGATTTGGGGTGGAGAGTTCTGTAGATGTCTATTAGGTCTGCTTGGTCCAGAGCTGAGTTCAAGTCCCAGATATCCTTGTTAAGTTTCTGTCTTGATCTGTCTGCTATTGACAATGGGATGTTAAAGTCTCCAATTATTATCGTATGGGAGTCTAAGTCTCTTTGTAGGTCTCTAAGAACTTGCTTTATGAATCTGGGTGCTGCTGTATTGGATGCATATATAGTTAGGATAGTTAGCTCTTCTTGTTAAATTGATCCCTTTACCATTATGTAATGCCCTTCTTCATCTCTTTTGATTTTTGTCGGTTATAAGTCTATTTTATCAGAGACTAGGGTTGCAACCCCTGCTTTTTTTTTTTTTTTTGCGTTCCATTTGCTTGGTCGATCCCCCTCCATCCCTTTATTTTGAGCCTGTGTGTGTCTTTGCATGTGAGATGGGTCTCCTGAATACAGCACACTGATGGGTCTTGACTCTTTATCCAATTTGCCGGTCTGTGTCTTTTAATCGGGGCATTTAGCCCATTTACATTTAAGGTTAATATCGTTATGTGTGAATTTTATCCTGTCATTATGATGCTAGCTGGTTATTTTTCCTGTTAGTTGATGCAGTTTCTTCATAGTGTTGATGGTCTTTACAATTTGGCATGCTTTTGCAGTGGCTGATACTGGTTGCCCCTTTCCACGTTTAGGTCTTCCTTCAGGAGTTCTTGTAAGGCAGGCCTGGTGGTGACAAAATCTCTCAGCATTTGCTTGTCTGTAAAGGATTTTATTCCTCCTTCACTTATGAAGCTGAGTTTGGCTGGATATGAAATTCTAGGTTGAAAATTCTTTTCTTTAAGATTGTTGAATATTGGACCCCACTCTCTTCTGGCTTGTACGGTTTCTGCAGAGAGATCTGCTGTTAGTCTGATGGGCTTCCCTTTTTGGGTAACCTGACCTTTCTGGCTGCCCTTAACATTTTTTCCTTCATTTCAACCTTGGTGAGTCTGATGATTATGGGTCTTGGGGTTGCTATTCTTGAGGAATATCTTTGTGGTATTCTCTGTTATTTCCCAAATTTGAATGTTGGCCTGCCTTGCTAGGTTGGGGAAGTTCTCCTGGATAATATCCTGAAGAGTGTTTTCTAACTTGGTTCGATTCTCCCTGTCACTTTCTGGTACACCAATCAGACGTAGATTTGGTCTTTTCATATAGTCCCATATTTCTTGGAGGCTTTGTTCATTTCTTTTCACACTTTTTTCTCAACTCTTGTCGCTTTATTTCATTAATTTGATCTTCAATCACTGATATCCTTTCTTCCGCTTGATCAAATTGGCTATTGAAGCCTGTGTATGCTTCACAAAGTTCTCGTGCTGTTTTTCAGCTCCATCAGGTCATTTATGTTCTTCTCTATACTTGTTATTCTAGTTAGCCATTCGTCTAACTTTTTTTCAAGGTTTTTAGCTTCCTTGCAATGGGTTAGAACATGCTCCTTTAGCTCAGAGAAGTTTGTTATTACTCACCTTCTGAAGCCTACTTCTGTCAACTCATCAAACTCATTCTCCATCCAGTTTTGTTCCCTTGCTGGCGAGGAATTGTGATCCTTTGGAGGAGAAGAGGCGTTCTGGTTTTTGGAATTTTCAGCCTTTCTACTCTGGTTTCTCCCTGTCTTTGTGGTTTTATCTACCTTTGATCTTTAATATTGGTGACCTACCGATGGGGTTTTGATGTGGATGTCCTTTTTGTTGATGTTAATGCTATTCCTTTCTGTTTGTTAGTTTTCCTTCTAATACTCAGGCCCCTCAGCTGCAGGTCTGTTGGACTTTGCTGGAGGTCCACTCCAGGCCCTGTTTGCCTGGGTATCACCATCAGAGTCTGCACAACAGCAAGTATTGCTGCCTGATCATTCCTCTGGAAGCTTCGTTCCAGAGGGGCACCTGCCAGATGCCACCCATAGCTCTCCTGTATGAGGTGTCTTTCTCCCATGCTGGGAGAACCACTGCTGTCTTCAGAGCTGACAGGCAGGGATGTTTATGTCTGGAGAAGTTGTGCCCAGAGCTGCCCCTTCCCCTAAGTGCTCTGTCCCAGGGAGACGAGGGTTTCTCTATAAGTCCTTGACTTGGGCTGCTGCCTTTTTTTCAGATATGCCCTGCCCACAGATGTGGAATCTAGAGAGGCAGTTGGCCTTGCTGAGGTGCGGTGGGCTCTGCCCATTTCAAGTTTCCCAGCAGCTTTGTTTACACTGTGAGCATAAAACCACCTACTCAAGCCTCAGCAATGGTGGACACCCCTCCCCCCTCCAAGCTCCAGTGTCCCAGGTCAATCTCAGACTGCTGCACTAGCAGCAAGAATTTCAAGCCAATGGATCTTAGCTTGCTCAGCTCTGTGGGTGTGGGATGCACTGAACCAGGCACAGGAGAGAATCTCCTGGTCTGCAGGTTGTAAAGAATGTGGGAAAAATGCAGTATTGGGGCAGGAGTGTATCCTTCTTCCTGGTACAGTCTCTCATGGCTTCCCTTGGCTAGGAAAGGGAAATCCCCCAGCTCCTTGTGCTTCCCAGGTGAGGCGATGCCCCACCCTGCTTTGGCTTGCCCTCCATGGGCCGCACCAACTGTCCAACCAGTCCCATTGAGATGAACCAGGTACCTCAGTTGGAAATGCAGAAATCACCCATCTTCTGCGTCAGTCTTGCTGGGAGCTGCAGACTGGACCTGTTCCTATTTGGCCATCTTGGAAGAGTGCTTCCAAGTCCTACTCATATTTTGTGACCTAGTTTCAAGGCCACCATCTCCAAGAAGACTTCGTATATGCTCCCAAACATAAAGGGTCTGTCAGGGCTCTGAACTTGCTTACAACCTGATGCCTTTCCTAATGTGGCTGATCATGTTCTGTCTCGTTATTTCTCTTCTCTCCTGTACTTGATTTGAAAGCTCTTTGAGCACATGGGCTATGCCTCAGTTGTCTTTGTGTTTCAAAGACAAAGACAAACAAAGGCCCCAAAAATTAACCTCATCATTAGCCTCTGTTTATTCAAAGATAAACAAAAGCCAAATAAATTAAACTCATTGCTCAGCCCAAAGTATTGCATTTTAATTCTTTTGTGTGTTTTGTTTTGTTTTGTTTGAGACAGAGTCTTGCTCTGTCACCTAGGATGGAGTGCAGTGGCACAATCTCAGCTCACTGCAACCTCTGCCTCCTTGGTTCAAGCGATTCTTGTGCCTCAGCCTCCTGAATAGCTGGGATTACAGGCATATGCCACCATGCCCAGCTAATTTTTGCATTTTTAATAGAGATGGGATTTTACCATGTTGCCCAGGCTGATCTCGAACTCCTGGCCTCAAGCAATCTGCCCACCTCGGCCTCCCAAAGTGCTTGGATTAACCATGCCTGGCTGCATTTTTAGTTGCTAATATGATAGTCACTGATGTTATCCTATAAAAGTAAAATAACATCCGACAGACTATCATTTTTATTTGCAGTTAATTTATAAAATATCATTTACATAATAAAATTTTCACATATTTTTGCTGTCACACAAAATGTCACCTACAATATGTTAGAGAGCTAGCAAGTCCTTCCACAAACTAAGAAATATATTTTCTCTATGAGAAAGAGAGGGTGTTTTCAACAGTTCTTGGTGAGTTATTTAAAGAAAGCTAAAATACAAATAATCAAAGCTACATAAATTACATAAAATCTACCCTTAAGCATTTGTTTTTCTCTCTGCAGTTTATATAGTATCTAATCAGTTACCATTAGTTGGTTTTGAACTTTCATACAGGTTAATCTTTCAAATCTACTGTGCACATTCATTAGAGACTCACCTATGGTTAAAAAAATAATAATTCTCTTTTCTTGGTTTCATACATTTTTAGGAAGAGAGAGACATCAAGTAATTGCCTAGTTTGGACCACATTCTATAAGCAAGACTCTAGGTTTTCCCAGAGACTTGAGCATCCATGACATGCTGAAATATATACTGGGAAAAAGACCCTGCAGCCCCTTCATGAAGGCAAAACATTCCACATCCAATAACATTTAAGCAGCATTTAAGATTTTATTTTTAAAATTTAAAAAACTAGCTTTAAAATTCAGGCCAGAAAAATATATATTTATAATATTAAGTAGAGAAGTATGTGCAGAATTTGGTAAAATACAATACAAAAAAGTCCAAGTTTATAAAGAGACATTATCCTGAGACAGGGTATTGCAGTGTCTTTGAAGTGAGAAACAACTGTGCCCTCAATGGACAATAGTAGAGTTGCTCATAAGAAATTAAGGATCAAGAAAGAGGGCAGTTTATAGTAGAGCATGGGGAAGTGATAGAGTGGGCAGAAAAAAAACAGTATGCCCATAGTATTGGCAGCGAAGTTACCAACCTGATCCTGAAGCCTTAGGTCTCACCTATCCATCCACAATTGATACCGCCAACAGCAAACATGTGCCAAGAAGCCAGGCACAGTGCACCATTATGTTAATACTCTTATGTCCACCAACATGGACCCTCTTATTTCATTCCTACTCTGTCCCTGCCCTGTGCTCATTTATCTGTTTCTTCCATACACTGATTCATTTGGACATTAAGTGCTTAACTGCCAGACTCTGTTCTTGAATGTGGGAATACCTAGTCAATATGATGAGGTTTTGGCCCTCATAGCACTAAGAATATAGTAAGAAATGCAGAGAAACAAACATTTAGTATAGAAGCATTCAGTCCTGGGATACATAAAAGATGGGCTACAATGGAAGCCCAGATAAGGAGGACCTACTCCTGCTCTATGGTTGGTTCAGGAAAGGGTCACTGGAGCAAGAGGTCTCTAAGCTGAGAGCTAAGGTTAGAGTTAGTTAGGAAAGGACAGAAGGAAAAGAACAAACTAAGATTTTAGTTTGTCCCTTTTGACATTGAGTCCTAGTCTTTTGATTGAGTTGTTTTTCCTCTTAAGTAGAATATCATGAAAAGAAATTAATACAAGTGCAAAAAATGCTGTGTAGTGTGTAGCACAAATATTCAATATTCAATTAACGTATGGAGAAATGGTAGAAGAACAGATAGCCTGACTAAAAGAATGAAATGAAGTCAGATTAGGACATTGATGCACTTCCAGCTTCTTAGAGAGCAAGATTTCTTAAAGTCAATTAGAAAAATTGGCTAGGAAAAAAGTATTTAAATCCTGCCTAAATGACCTCAATTTCTATTCCAATAAATTACTGGTCTCTTTTGCAATTAGTCATCCAGCTTGTCAGCCATATGAACAGAGGATTTATTTTCTGTTTCAGGCATTGAGCAGATGGGCAGCCTGCCACACTAGAACCTGGCTGTGCTTCCAGGTAATATGGGGGAGGGGGCATGGGGGAAAGGAGGTAGGAACTGTGATTATCACCTCGAGAAATTTCCTTGTTGTTCAGTCAGCTCTGAGTTGATATTCCAGCTTTGTTCTGAAATTCAGTTTTAGATCTGTTGTTTGAAAATTGAGAGACTTTTTCATATTGTTATGTCTGGCTGGAGGCCAGTGGGCAGAGGGAAAACCAGAATGTGTGCAGTCTTAGTCCTAGAAAGTGGTGAGGGAGAAACATTTAGCTCATCACCTGACAGGCAGGGTCTTGAGAGGCAGCCAGGTTTAAGGACTTGGAGGTCACTGGAAGATGCTGTGGTCTGAAGCAGGAGAGGAGCTAGGGATCAGAGGTTGGGAAAAACAGAGAAACAGGAGACTGAAATGTGGCCAGAAATGGTCACAGAGCTGTGACTGATCCTGCCAGAGGATGTTGCTCTTGCCCAGGGTGATGCTCACTGGGTTGTTGCATGGATGGCCATTCTTGCCCATTAAGTCCTCTTGGTGCTTTCACTCCAGATAGTTTCTAAGTTGCCACAAACACCTCAGGTCAAGTTCCCCACCCCAAGTCCTCCAAAGGCACTGTGCTTAGAGTTCCACCAAACCAGACACTATGTGCAGTAAAGTTTCTATGGGCAATTGTATTAGTCCATTCTCATGCTGCTATAAAGAACTGCCTGAGACTGGGTAATTTATAAAGAAAAAGAAGTTTAATTGACTCACAGTTCCACATGGTTGGGGAGGCCTCACGAAAATGACAATCATGGCAAAAGGGGAAGCAAACATGTCCTTCTTCACATGGCAGCAGGAGAGAAAAGTGCAGAGCAAAGGGGGAAAAACTCCTTTTAAAATCATCAGATCTCATGAGAACTCACCCACTATCACGAGAACAGCATGGGGGAATCGCCCCCATAATCTAATCACCTCCCATGAGGTTTCTCCCACAACATGTGGGGATTATGGGAACAATTCAAGATAAGATTTGGGTAGGGGCACAGCCAAAACATATCACTCCGCCCCTGGCCCCTCCCAAATCTCACGTCCTTATATTTCAAAACATAATCAGCCCCCTAAAGTCTTAACTCATTCCAGCAAAAGTCCAAGTCCAAAGTCCCGTCTGAGATAAGGCAAGTCCCTTCTGCCTGTGAGCCTGTAAAATCAAAAGCAAGTTAGTTACTTACTAGATACAATGTGGGTACAGGCATGGGGTAAATACACTCATTCTAAATGGAATAAATTGGCCAAAACAAAAGGGCTACAGGCCCCCATGCAAGTCAAAAATCCATGGGGCAGTCATTAAACTTTAAAGTTCCAAAATGATCTCCTTTGGCTCTATGTCTTACATCCAGGTCACACTGATGCAAGAGGTGAACTCTTATGTCTTTAAACAGCTCCACTCCTGTGGCTTTGCAGATTATAGTCCCACTGCTGGCTGTTTTCACAGGTTGGCATTGAGTGTCTGTGGCTTTTCCAGGCACAGAGCGCAGGCTGTTTGTGGATCTACCATTCTGGGTTCTGGAAGACGGTGGCCCTCTTCTCACAGATCCACTAGGCATTGCCCCAGTGGGGACTCTGTGTGGGGGCTCCAACCCCACATTTCCCTTTCACTGCTGCTGTAGCAGAGGTTCTCCATAAGGCACCCCTGCAGCAAACTTCTGTCTGGACATCTAGGCGTTTCCATATATCCTCTGAAATCTAGGAGGAGGATCCCCAACCTCATTCTTGACTTCTGTTTACCCACAGGCCCAACACCACATGGAAGCTGCCATATTCTTTACTTAATACATTTATTTATTGTCTGCTTCTCTCTAATGTAAAGTTCCATTGGGGCAGGGATTTTTGTTTGCTTTTTATTTTAGTTTTTAAAATGTATTTTCAGTACCTGGTACTATGCCAGGCATTGAAAGGCATGCAATACATATTTTGATTTTAAATACATAATCTTACCTTGGGCAGGGTTCTCTGCTTTTTTTTTTTTTTTTTTGACAGAGTTTTGCTCTTGTCCATTGTACCATGTGCCTGGAAAAGCCACAGACACTCAATGCCAACCTGTGAAAGCAGCCAGGAGTGGGACTATAATCTGCAAAGCTACAGGGGTGGAGCTGTTTAAAGACATGAGAGTCCACCTCTTGCATCAGCGTGACCTGGATGTGAGACATAGAGCTAAAGGAGATCATGCAATGGCATGATTTTGGCTCACTGCAACCTCCGCCTCCTAGGTTCAAGTGATTCTCCTGCCTCAGACACCCAAGTAGCTGGGATTACCAGTGCCCACCACCACCCCTGGCTAATTTTTGTATTTTTAGTAGAGACGGGGTTTCACCATGTTGGCCAGGCTGGTCTCGAACTCCTGACCTCAGGTGATCCACCTGCCTTAGCCTCCCAAAGTGCTGGGATTACAGGTGTGAGCCACTGCACCTGGCCTGCTCTTTTTGTTTATTTATTCATTCATTTCTCCATCCATTCATTTAAATCAACAATTCATGACCTAGTCTCTCATGACTTCCTCTCATACTGCTTTCTTTCTTTATTATTCTCCAACTTTATTGGCTTCCTCTTTGTTTCCTTATAAATCCAAATTGGTTCCCTCCTGAAAGGCTTTGCACATATTTTCCCATTGCCTGGGGAGCTCTTTCTCTAGGTCATCTCATGGTGAGTCCATCATACCACTCAGATCTCAGTTCAAATGTTCTTTTTAGAGAGGTCTTCCCTGACCACCCTACATAAATTCTCCTCTGGCCCCCACCTCAATCACTCCAGTCACCCTCACATTATCCTATTTTAGTATCATTATTTTGATAACATATTATGATCTGAAATGATCATGCTCATTTATTTGTTTGTTTGTTTAATGCCTCTGTCTATCTCCTCCTGTCTTGCCCCCTGGTAGAATATAAGTTTCAGTAAAACAGAGAGACCCCAGTGATTTTGTTTCCCATTGTATACCCAATCTCTAGACCAAAACTTGGAGCATGTTTGATGCTTAACAAATATTCGTAATTGTATTATTTGTAGTTAATAACAAATATATGATGAGGATTATGCTTCTTACACTGCCTATATTGAAACCCAGTTCTGCCATTGACTATCCCTGTCACTTGAGAACAATGCTTGACTTCTCTATGCCCAAGTTACTTACCAATATACGAGAACTATAATAGTAAATGTGCCCTGTGATTGTTGTGGGGATTAGTGATAGCAATAATAACAATAGTAATAACTACCACTGAGCAGTTTCAATATGCCAAGAACTGTTTTAATCCCTTTACCTGCATTTGATTGTTTAATTCTCATCACAACCCTATGAAATGGGTGTTATTTTAATTCCCATTTTTTGGTGACTCAGTTAAGATTTGGAAAAGCAAATAACATATAGTTACTAAGAGGTGGAAAAGGGATTGAAACCCAGGCAGTTTGGCTCCAGAGCCTGTACTTTTTCACATGTGCTAGGAACATAGTAATCACTCAATAAATGTCAGCCATTATCATTATTAGCTATGCAACATTACAAGTGAATATACTATAAATCTTTTTTTTCTCAAAGATGTCAACTGTGAAACAGGCAGCTTAATATTAGATTCTACAAAAAGCAACAGGAAATTCATACTGATGTAAAAAATAATTTGAAAATACAATCTTTTCATTACATGGGGAGCTATTAAAATACATATAAATAATATATTTCATATAAAATAAATATATTTTATTGAACATTACATCTTATTGAAGATATGGCATGTGCTGCATTATACTGGCAACTGATATCTGTTAAAAACAAGCTTCCAGAACGCCAGTTTGGCTTAGGTAATTCTGTGAAAGAGGTTCTGGATTATTCCCCAACAAAAATATCTTGGCAAATTATGACATACAAGCTTTCAGACTTGCTTGTGAATAGTTAAAACTGAACTGCAAATCCTTAAATGTCAAGGGAATACTATGTTTTTTTCCTTGTACTTTGAAACTTGTATTATGGACATTTGTATACTTATCAATATTTACTATATTGCACTATTTTTAAAAAGCAGGTAATAAATATTTTCTTCATTATTTTTCTCATCATATTTATGTGAGTCTTGCATTTAGTAGGGAGTATATATATATTTTTGCCACTCATTGTTAAATTGTGCATACTTGGGTTTTCTTTTTTATATTCAGGAAAATCATTTTCCTAAAATTAAATCATGACATTGAGTGATTACAGGTGTACATGTGTCAACTATGACTTACAGCAAGTAACCCAACTCTGTTCAAAAAGATTTATTTAGATTCTCTATTTAGGCAGTGGGTTTACCGAATGAAGGAATTTAGAAAATGACAGGATTTTAGAGTTGGAAAGGACATTGGAACACTATAATCCAGGTTCTCTCTTTTATAGGTGGGTAAATGGAAAATCAGAGAATTTAAGTGACTTGTCTAAAATCTCACAGCTAGTTGGTACCAGAACTGGGACTGGGAGCCAGGTCTCCTGGCTCCTGTTCTGATGCTTTGTTGGAGGGCAGAGATTATATGCTCCAAGAATTTTGCTTTTCTGTTATAGACAGTAGAACTTAGAAAATCTAGATGAATGGATAATGTGCCCATTAAACCATCTGTTTCAAGGAATAAATGTGTTAAGCAAAATTTTCATGAGTCTTTTGATTGAATTTGCTATTAAAAATCTGTGAGTAGAGATATATATTATAGTTTTACTAGAAATAATAAATTTTCCCAATTAAAGTAATTCACATTCATTATAGAAATTAGTAGCATATAGAAAACCATGAAGGTAAAATAACAGGACCCATCATTTCAGCACTCTTAGACAACCATTGTTAACTTATGGCTATTTGGCTTCTATATTTCATGTTATATTTGTGTGTATAAATATGTGTATAAAATAATTATAAATAGTATGGATTATATTTAAACATATATATTAGTATCTATCAATACTAGGTTATATTAATATATGTAAAACATATTATGAAATGATATATAATTAACATTTGTTTAATTGGGATCATATAATATAATACATTATTTAAAAATTTACAAATGTGTTTGGGAATATTCTTTTTTTTCTTATCCTTTGAGTTTATTTAACTTTGGAATTATTTCACAGTTTGGTAGAACATAATTTGGGCATAATGATTTTTGAGGGGTAGATGTTTTAAATATGAACTCACTGACTCTTTTAAAAGTAGGGATTTATTCTATATTTCTACCTTTTCCTGAGTCACTTTTGCTGTGTAATAATTTTCAGTATATTGGCATACATTTATTCGTACTATTCTACTTTTGAAATTTTTTCCCTTAGTTTTGTCCTATTTTTTTTTTCTAATATTTTTGACCTTTTTTTTGGTCTCATTTAGCTTGTTTACTTTTGGGTCAGACATGTCAGATGAGAGTCAGTTTTATTACACGTTTCAAAGAACCAACTCTGCTGGACATAGACTTGCACTGCCCAGAGTTTTCTTTCAGGAAGACTTTGTTGCCCCAGCTGCTGAATGTACCACCTTTGGCATCTTCAGCTGTCAACCTGTTTAGGTCCCCCCTCAGCTATAGAGAACCACCTTGGCTAAGGCCACACCCTTTCTTAGGGCATATCCAATGACTGATTGAGATGGAGGTATATAGGCCAGCCATTTTAGTTTAATGTGGGAAAATTTTGATGGGTCAGTTCCTTTTCAGAACTCCGCATAGGGTCAGCTGAAGTTCTTTGGCTTATATTGCAAATCAATTTCTCTATTTGCACAGTTCTTCTTTCCCTTTCTCCCTTCCACAGGTGTTAATCACAATAGTACTTTCTAACAAATATCCTAAACATTAAACTCTGTGTCAGAATCAGCTTCTTGAATAACTCAAACTTTGGCAGGTCAAGAAAGCTGGTATTAAGATGGGATTTTGGAGTTGTATTATTTACAGCCCAGATGGCAATGAGGATCCCATCACAGGTGGTAGGAGGAGCACAGATAGCCCCTGGATAAAGGTGGTGGTCCAGTTGTCAAAACTTCCATTGGTGATGATTGGGGATATTTTGTTAGAAAGGAATGCACTAGCTGGTGTGAAGTATTAGACATTTGTCAAACATGTTGGAAATAGTAAGTAAAAGACAATGGGATTGGATAGCTATTTTTATGCTCTACTGAAGCTCTAAAAAAAGATACTGAGAGACTGAGAATGAATAAAAGGCTATTTTGAAAGCCAAATGTGAAAGCCAGAGGCCTCTTTTGCAGCCTGTAAAAAGGATCACATCTCTTGCAATGAGAGAGGAGAGAAAACTGAGCAATATGCCTATGACTTAATCAGAGTAGTTGAGCTCCAAAGAATAAACTTACAACCAAAGCAAGTCTACTATACCAATGGCAGGCCCTCAGGTGGGAATGAGCGAGACCCTGACACTTGAAATGGGAGCCTCTAGATTCATCCTCCCTTTCCCAGACCTTCATCTAGGAATCATCTGAGTGTGCCTAAGGAGGCTATTGTATGAATTAAGAGCCAGCACCTTGTCCCCTTGCCTGAGGCCAATGCAGTAGACCCTTTTCCCAGGATAACATGTGTCTCTTCAGAATCTTCCCTCACTTCTCCTGGTCACTAGGCTTATAACTAGGGTTAAGTTGCTGAATAACCCAACTGGGAATATACTAGGCCTGATAAGGGAAGAAAAAGACCATACCCTTAAGGAGCCACAAGACCTAGCCAATATGTACTAGCAGAAGCCAGGAAGGAATATATGAGACTGTGTTCTGAGGGTGCATGATGGAGGTCAGAACATAAAATTGAATAAGGAAGAGTTTATTGATTTTAGAACGCTCTCCTGAAATACAAAATTTGGGACCTTGGCAAGGACTCCTGGAGATAGTGTGAACTTGCTACTAGAATGGCTTCTGTGCATGCTCAGTGACTCAGAGTATTAGAAATCCATGGTAGACAGCAGAAAAAGGTATTAAAAGACCCAGGGAAATAATTAGATTGGAAAACTATGTTAAGACTGGATAACTTGCAAGATGATTATGTTCCAAGGCGAAGCATGGCATATGGTCCATTTACCAAGACCATCATGTATGCATTGGTGAAACGGACACCAGTAGCATTACAAATTTCACTGGTACTCTGCTCTATAGGCCAGGGGTGTTGGAATGAGAGGCTACTACAGAACAAGACTCACTGGTAGCAGTAAGAATATAGACCCCAAAACAATAGAAGTAAGATGACACTACCTTACCATCAGAAGCCAAGTGGATACGACTGTTGTAATGAGTGACTAAGTCAGAGTGGCACCCAAGGGGGACTGAGTTGCAGAGAGTTACAGAGATGTTTAATAACATTGATGTCCCTAGATGGGTATCCAATAGGGTTCAAAACCATCAGAAGAAATCAATAACAGATGGTCAGGAAGCTGAGGGCAACCACCACAATGAAATTACTATCCTTTGCCCAGTTTTCAGATCTGAGCCAAATTTCCAGAGCTGGAATCTACTGACTGAAGGAGAGGCTGGTGATAAAAAATATAATTACTCATATGACTGAGAAATAAATAGAAAACACGAACAGTTCTGTAAGTATTAAAAATTGAGTTGGTAGTTAAAAGTCTTCCAACAAATAAAATAATCTTAGAAAAATCTATAGGTGAGCACTATGAAACAATCAAGAGACAGAATCCCCTGGGAAAGGCAAGGAAGCAGATTTTCCCCTAGAGCCTCCAGAAAGAACATAGCCTTACTGATTCTCTGATTTTAGGACATCTAACTTCTAGAACTGTAAGAAGGTAAGTTTGTGTTTGTATAAGCCACTAAGTTTGTGGTAATTTGTTACAGCAACAATAGAAAACTAATACATAAGCTATTTCCAAATACATATAACAAAGGTGTCTGAAAACTTTATGAAAGGAATTAGTAAAAATGATTAAAGAATTTAAATGGAGATATGTAAGTGGAAAGCTATACCATGTTCATAGATAGAAATACTCAGTATCATAAAAATGTAACTATAAATTAGAGGCAGTTTTACTAATTGAATTATATTCCCTCAAAAGGACATGTTGAAGTTTTAACCCCCAGTATCTCAGAATGTGACCTTATTAAGAAAAAAATAGGGTCTTTACAAAGGTAATCAAATTAAAAATGAGGTTCCTTGGGATGAAACATAATTCAGTATGACTGATAAACTTATAAAAAGGGATTATTTGGACACAGAAATGAGCACGCATAAAGGGAAAATAAGGTAAGGATGGAGGCAGAGATTGGAATTATGTTGCTATAGCGAATGAATGTCTGGGACTACCAGAAGCTGGAAGAGGCAGGGAAGGATCACAATCCTACAGGTTTCAGGGGGAACGTGGATAAATTTGCTACCTTGATACAGGCTTCTAGCCTACAGAATTGTAAGGAAATAAATTTCTGTTGTTCTGAGTGTTATTTTGCTACAGAGGTCCTAGAAAGCAGACACAGAGGCAGTATCAACAAAAGGTTATGAATAGAGTTACTGGAGTGAGACCACCTGTATTTAAATTTTGGCCCTATTACTTATTAGCTATGTAATCTTAGTATTATTTCATATATAATCTGTGTAACCTCTCTCTGGGCCTTGGTTTAATTATGTAAGATTGTACATAAATATACTTAAAAGAGGGCCTGACACATAGTAAATACTATGTAAGGGCTTGCTTTTAATGCTATTCTTTCGATATTAATCTAAAATTCAGTGGAATATCAATAAAAATTCCCAGGAAAGTCTTTTACTGACATAAAATCAACAAGCTTCTAGTAACATTTTTAGAAATAGCTAGGACAATCCTGAAGAAGAACAATGGTTTCGAAGATGCAATGGGTGCTTGCCCTACTTGGTCTGAAGAATTATTGCAAAGCTTGAATATATAAGATGGTAGTATACTGGTATAAATTTAGAGCAATAGCACAGTGAAAGATAATAACATGTTTTGAAATAGACCCATACATATGGGGCACTTGATATATGACAGAGGTAGCATTGAAATCTACTGGGGAAAGATAGATTACTCCATCAATACTCGTGGGACAAATGATTTTTTAGGGGAAAAACCTGATGTCTTCTTTACATCATAAAAGTCAGTTCCGGCTGGTGCGGTCGCTCACGTCTGTAATCCCAGCATTTTGGGAGGCTAAGATGAGCGGATCACAAGGTCAGGAATTCAAGACCAGCCTGGCCAACATACAAAAATTAGCTGGGTGTGGTGGTGTGCGTCTGTAATCTCAGCTACTCAGGAGACTGAGGCAGGAAAATCGCTTGAACCCGGGAGGCGGAGGTTGCAGTGAGCTGAGATCGTGCCACTGCACTCCAGCCTGGGCGACAGAGCAAGACTCCGTCTCAAAATAAAAACCAAAACCAAAACCAAAACAAAAAAGTCAGTTCCAAGTGGATTCAAGATTTACATTTATAGAAAAAAATTTTAGAACTTTTTAGAAGCTATAGGATAATCTCTTAATAGCTCTAGCATAAGTAAAGTTATCCTGCACAACACACAAAACACAAAAAACATTCAGTAAAAGACTGATAAGTTCAAATATAAAAATTAAGATTTAAGGAATCTTATGAAAACAAGAAGGAAGTGAAACTAGAAGCTACAAATTGAGATACAAAATTTCAACACATAAAATAGTCAGGATATTAGAATCTAGATTAACAACAACAACAACAAAACTTTCCTAAAAATCAATAAATAAACACAAATAATACAATAGAAAAAAGAGCAAGAGACCTGAAGTTTAATTTCATGAGTAGGAAACAAGAATAACTCTTAAACCTATGGAAAAACATTAAACCTCACTAGTAATCAGAAAAATATTAGTGAAAACTACAACTAGAAGACATACTTGATGCCTATAAGTTAGCAATAAACAAAATATGTTGCAATAAAAATCGCCGATGAGGCTTTTAGTTACTGTGGGTGGAATATAAATTGAAAAATCTACTTGGCAAAACCCTTTGAGATGATATTGTATGGTTTAAGCTGAAAGTGGTAGGTAGACTCTAAGGCAGCTCCTAATGCATCCCTCCTCCTGGTATTTATGCCCTTGTGTGAGTTTCCATCCCTGGAGTGTGGATAGGACCTGTGACATGCTTCTAACCAATAGAATATGGCAAACGTGATGGGTCGTCACTTCTGTGAATAGATTACATAAAATCTGCCTTCCAAGTTGTTCACAGATGCTCTTTCTTGCTGGCTTTGATGATGCAAGCTGCCATGCTCATGCTGTGAGTTGCCCTATGCTAAAGACCATATGACAAGGAACTCAGAACAGACAGTCTACAAGAAAATGAGGCCTTCAGTCCAACAACCCACAAGAAATTGAATCCCATCAAAAACCACATGAGTTTGGAAGCAGATTCTTCCTCAGTGGAACAGTCCAGTGAGACACCCACTCTGGCCAATGCCTTGTCTGCAGCCTTATGAAAGACCCTGGAGGTGAGGATCCCACTTGTATACAGATTCCTGACCCAAGAAACAGTGAGATAATAAATGTGTGTTGTTTTATGTTGCTAAGTTGGTGGTAACATTGTTACATAGAAATGGATAACCAATACAACAAATTTCCTATAATTCAGCAATTCCATTCAACTAGAAACCCTCAAGAAAGTCTTACACTTCTCCAGGAGAAATATACAAAAATATACATTACAGTATTATTTGTAAAAGTACAGCTGTAAACATTTGAGTCTAAACATAGGATAATGGATACATAAATTTTGATATATGCATATTATCAAATACTAAAAAGTGTCAAAATAAATGAACTACAGTCACACACATGAACCTGGATGAAGTTCACAAATACAGTGTTGAGCAAGACAAGAAAGACACTGAAGAATACAAACAATGATTTCATATGGAGTTCAAACAGTGCAAAACTAAACAATATGTTGTTTGGGGGTGCACACTTTTGTGAAAGGCAATTGTAAACATAGAATTGAAATAATTGTTATTTTGGGGTGGGTTATTATAGGAATTAGTATTTCTGTAGAAATTTGATTGAAGAGGGGCACATAGTAGCCTTAAGAGCTATAGATAGCGTTCTATTTCTTAAACAGGATTAGTGGGTACCCTGATTTTTAAGAAAACTATTCTTTATGTCTTAACATATATTTTATATATGTTCTTTTATCTGTATAAAATATTGCACAATACAAATAGATTCAAGACTGTTCCTATTGTTAAAAAATTTATAGAGAACTATATTAGGAGGGGTCTTTTCTTTGACTTAACTACAACATAGCTCTAAATACTCAAAAAATTTATAGATTCTTGGCTGTCCTATCAGGTACTTATGGGTAGTGATTACCTTTATCTTCTAGTCTAGAGACAGGGCTTAGGAACTTAGTATCTGCTAGACTTTTAGGGGCTTTTCCAGGTTACTTTTAGTTTTTTTTTTTTTTTTTCCTGAAACAATTACTAAAAAGGAGAAATGAGAGCATACAATATATATCTAATAGGAACTTGAGGTAGAGACAACTGGAAAGAGGTCATACAGGACAGATACAGACTTGAATGGCACGAACACTAAGGTTCAGGAAAAAAAAAAACTTAATCAGGTTAAATAAGACCCAATCATTTATAATACAATTGTAGAACACCAGAGGAAAAAGAGATCTGAAAAGTAACCAGAGAGAAAAATCAGATTACTTACAAATAACTCTTGTTAGAATAAGGGCTGTTTCATGGTAGCAACAATAGAAGTTAGAAGGCAACAGAATACCTTCTCAAAGAACAGTCTCCAGATTCCTGGAGAATGAAACACTACATATTATTATGTTTAATTATAAGCCCAAGTCAAGAAGCTTCTGGTAGAAAACGCTGGAGAGAGTAAGATTCAGAGAGCACTTGATTGACATTTATGACCCGCTATTTAAGATCATAAAAGCAGCATGTTTGTTTCTTATTGCTATTAAAAAATTATCACAAATTTGTGGCTTAAAACAACAAAAATGTATTATCTAACAGCTTTGGAGGTCAGAAATCTAAAATAGGCTTTACTGGGCTAAATTCAAAGTATTGGCCCGTATTCCTTCTGGAAGCTCTACAAGACAATCTGTTTGCTTGCCCTTTTGTGCTTCTAGGGGTTGCCTGTATTCCATGAGTCGCAGCCCCTTCCTCTGTCTTCAAAGTCAGCAATGCCTGGTTGAAATTTCCTGGTGTCCTATCATTCTGATACTCCTCCAATGTGATAAAATCTCACTGTGCCTTCCTCTTATAAGAACATTTGTGATTATACTGGGCCTACCTGGATAATCCAGGATAATCTCCCATCTCAAAATCCTTAAATTAATCCCATCTGCAAAGCCCCTTTTACTATGTAAGACAACATGTTCACAGATTCTAGGGATTCAGACATTGAAATCTTTGGGGGCCATGATTCAGTCTAACACAAGCAGACAGAAACCTTTAAGATCAGTATGTCTAACCCAGCTATATTACAATGTGAGGAATGATAGATTGTCAGGGAATCAGGGTGCATTAGTTTCTTCCCTGTCACTGAAAACTATAGAAGTATAGTGACCTTGGGGAGGTCCCTTCACTTCTCTGAACCTCTGATCTTTCCTCCTTTCCTTCCTATATTAATTCAGTAAATATTTCTTGAGTCAGTCCTCTATGCTAGGTACTATTGTAGGCTTTGTAAAATGGTACTTTTTCTTATTCTAAATGAATGAGAAATAATATGTATGCTTAAAGCATTCAGTAAGGTGTCTGGCATATAGTGAAAACTTAATAAATGAAAACTGTAATTATGATTCTGAATTGAAATAGAGAATTAAGATATTTAAATTGCAACTATGTCTTTAGAAGTTGAGTCCAAGAGGGTAAACATTTGCATGGCATGCATTTTTGCATAGCACCTACTGTGTGCATTGTGCTAGGCATTGGCAATACAAAGATGAGAAAGCCCTGGTCCCTGCTTTTAAAGAGGATGCATGCACACAAGTAACTCTATACAAGGTAGAGAGTCATAATTTTGTGGTAGAAGTACAGAGGAACTGTCATAGGAGCACAGAGATGAAATCGCATAAACAGAACCCCAGACTGAGCCTGATCTGACTCCAAGAGGTAGAATTCTTCATTTTGTTTTTTATTTTGTTATAATTTCAACTTTTATTTTAGATTCGGGGTACACGTGCAGGATTGTTCCATGGGTATATTGCATGATGCTGAGATTTGCAGTACAAATTATCCTGTCATCCAAATAGGTAGCATAGTACCCAATAGGTAGTTTTTCAACCCTTGCCAGCTTTCTTCTCTCTACCCTCTAGTAGGCCCTAGTGTCTATTGTTCCCATCTTTATGCCCATGTGAACCCAATATTTAGCTCCCGCTTACAAGTGAGAACATGTGGTATTTGGCTTTCTGTTCCTGCATTAATTTACTTAGGATAGTGACCTCAAGCCACATCCATATTGTTGCAAAGGACATGATTTCATTTTTCTTATGGTTGTGTAGTATTTCATGGTGTATACATACCACATTTTCTTTATCCAGTCCACCACTGATGGGCACTTAGGGTGATTCCATGTCTTTGCTATTGTGAATAGTGCTGCAATGAACATACAAATGTATGAGTTTTTTTTGGTAGAACTGTTTATCTTCCTTTGAGTATATACTCAGTAATGGGACTGCTGGGTCAAACAATAGGTCTGTTTCAAATTCTTTGAGAAATCTCCAAACTGCCTCCCACAGTGACTAAACTAATTTGCATTCCACAAAAGGTGAAATTTTTCTCCTTATAAATGAATCCCAGTTACAGGAAAGGCCAGTCAAGCTGAGGGCTCCACATACCCTTTGTCTTTTATGCTCTTGCCACTCCCAAGCCTCACTGGGGTTGGCTTTCCCATTACCACAATGTTCGCATGTGTGGAATTACCCTCGTTTTGTGCTTTGCTTGTGCTATTCCTCTTTCTGTATATTTTTAGATACTTACATCAGGGGAGTTCCCTCTGCCGTTTGAAATTTAGATCCAGGTGACTGAAGTCCTATTTTTATATTCACTGGGAAGTTCAGTTCTCTTCCACAGGTCTTTACTCTATGGTGACTTCTGGCTCTGAACACCTTCCTCAGCTGAACTCCATATATATATATATTTTTGTTTTGAGACAGGGTCTTGCCATGTTGGCCAGAGTGGTCTTGAACTCCTGGGCTCAAGCAATCCTTTTGCTTCAGTCTCTTGAGTAGCTGGGATTACAGGCTTAAGCCACCATGGCCAGCTTCTATATTATTTTTCTCTCACTTTCCATGGTAGTTTCTCTCTCTTTTCCATGACACACCACATATGGAATTGTTTTTGTTCTTTTTCCATGGATTTTTCTCTAAACTACTAGGCGTTCGTGCTTGAAATAGATGATTATTTGCTTTCATTCATATTTTTTTCCCCACTTAACTTGTGAGTAACTCTGGGGAGGGACTAAATTTTACTTTGTATAAAACCAATGTGTTATTTATGCCTGGTCCAAAGTGACTATGAATTGACGATTGTTGAATGAATGCATTCTTGCAGTATCGATGCAGTACCTTAAAACAATTAGAAGGCATGCAGAGTTGAATGGACTTCTTTTCTCAAAACTCAGGGTTTCTCACATTTAAGCCTGCCCCAAGAAGGAAGTCTTGCCTGTTTTCTTTGTCCTTTAGGCCCATTTGTATTTATTTAATAAAATATTTGTCAGGAACTTTATATGTGTTACCTCCCACCATCCTTAAAACAACCTGATCATGTGAATATTAGTATCCCCATTTCAAAGATGTCAAAACTGAGGCTAAATAACTTGTTCAAAATCATATAGTTAGAGGATGGTAGAACAAGGATTCAAACCCAGACCTGTCTGACTTTAAAGAGCAGCCTATTCATTGCATTCCATTCTTCACTTGCCTGAGTTGTGCAGCCGAGATGTGATCACTTGGCTTTCTTTGGGGAGTAGCCTGGGGGATGACGAGGGTCAGTTATGACACTGCCAGAGGGCTGGTGCCATCACATTCAAGAGTTCATGATGACTGCTGCTGTCAAGATAATCTGTGACCACTTTGAGCAGAGGCCTGGCTGCTGACTGCCTCCTGGGTTAGCAGAATGTATTTTTTTTCCTAAAATAATCCAGTAAGCCTGGTTGCTTGAAGTAGTGCTTTGGTCTGTCTTTATAGCCTTCCTTCTGTCTGCCTTGCTTACAGCTGCCTACTCTCACTTGCCATTCAGTGATATTTTAGACATCCCACAGTGACTACCTGGAGGATATTGACAGCCTTTTCACTGGCAAATGCTCCTGACATATTGACTGTTCTGGAGGCGATCTTAACTAATGTTTCATGATACTAATGAAATTGTTCCTGCTTGAATGATTGGAATTGCATTATTGGAAGATTAATCTGGCAGGCTTGGGAAGGATAGATGGGAGTGGGGAGAGATAGCAAGTAGACAAACCAATTAGGAAAGCATTGCAACTGTCTGGGAGAGAATAGATCAGAGCCTGAACTAGAGTAGCAGCAGACACAAAATAAAAGGCAAATGCAAAGGACTCTGGGGACGTAACTGAGGTGATAGTTGGAACTGTTCCATATCTCTCAAGCATACAGAAGTCAGGGCATTGCTACTGCCTTATCTCTTTACTTTGGTGTTGAATTCGATGAGGCATAAATTCAACTTAATTTAACAACTATTTGTTGAGCACAAGCTATGTGCCAGGCAGGCTCTTAGAGGCTGTGAGACCTTCTCTCAAACATCTTAGAATGTAGTAAGTGATAAAAATAAGATGGTAAAAGATACTTCACCTGAACTGGGAGAACTGAGGGAAAACCTTATGAAGTTGTTGGTAATAGAGATGGGTTTGACAAGTGGAAATGACTTTTAACAGGCAATAATAAAGGAGGAGAGAGAAGGTATTTGGGTGGAAAGAGACTGTGTGAGGGCAAAAATGGTGTTAAATTTGCAGTACAGGTATCCACAGGAGATAAAACTGGAATCCAGGCTTTAGCCATATTTTTAAGGTGAGGAATTTTATTTCACTTAGCAAGAGGGAGTCATTGAAGAGTTTTATGCTAAGGGACAATAATATGTGCTGTATTTTAGGAAGATTAGAATCTGGCAAGCATGAGACAGCATGCTGTTAGGAAAAAACTACCAGATGGGAAGCTGTGTACTTGGGTCCTTGGTCCAGCTATTTTATTCATTAGTTGAGCAACCTTAGATAAATTATTTAGTATCTCTGAATTAGGATTTCCTCATGAACAAGAACAGATAATAATTTCTGAGTTCCACAAAGATTATTATGAACTGATATCAAATAAGAAGTGGGTGAAAGATTTAATAAGCAAGTAAGATAAATAAAATTATTTTTAAAGATGAGAGTGAACCTAGAAAAAAATGGGAGACCAGTTTAGAGCATATGGTTGCTGTTTGAGGTAATAAAGAATGGATAGGATCAACTGAATTGGCAATGAAGGAAATAGACAGAAATAATTTAAACTAATAGTAGCTAATACTTTCATAGTACTTAGTAAAAGATGTTCTTTCAAGCACTTTGCCTATATTAATTTAACAACCCTATGAGGTAGGAACTATTACTATCTCTACACTTTACAGAAAGTTTAAAAGTCTTTCCCAAGCTCATTCCACTGGAGAGGCTGTGATTTGAACCCAGGTAGGTGGCTCCAGATCTTCTACTTTTACTACTATGGTACTGACTTTCAATGTTGGATGATTTGATTAGCATGGAGCATCTGTCTTCAGTTTTGCTCTTAACACTTGTGTAGAAAAGAAAATATTGTATAATGGTTAGTCTCATGAATCTGGAATCAGGCAGTTTGGATTTATATTCAAGCTCAGCTAGTTTTCTCAGGTCTCTGACCTTTGCTTTTTTCCACCTGTAAAATGGGGATTTCTTTAGTACATGACTCCTAAGTTTGTTGCAGAGATGATTTAAGATTATCTGGTGAAGCGCTTGGTACAAAATTGCCCAGTCAATTTTAGCCACGCTTATTTTTGTTTTCTGAGCTTATTTTTCAAAGCATCACTCAATTTAAGGTTACACTCCTCTGGTTGATTTTTTTCTGTTGCCTTTGTGTGTACCAATTCTTCAGTATCCTTTGTATTTGGATTTCAATGAGAGCTGCATTGCTCAGTACAAGCACTCCACTACTTGTGAAGCACTGTTGTCTTTCATTGTGTGACTTCCGGTAGTGCACTTAACCTTTGTGGGTTTCAGGTAGCTCCTTCAGGAAATGTTGCATACTGCTCTGCAAAAAACTCATTTTGCTGGTATGGAGTCAGGGTGGCTTAATCCTGGATGAGAAAGAGTTTCAGAAGGGTTATGAAAGTGGTCAGAGACTTTGATTCCAAGAAAGAGGAAGTGACAGATGGATTGGTTTCTCTCATTTATGGTTTTAGGCCTACAGAGAAAAAGATATTGGTCTGAAGGAAAAGCCACCTCTGGATAGTGGAAAAAGACTGGAAGCACATAAACCTGAGTTTCAATCCTGCCTTTTCACTTATTGTTTGACCTTGTGACTTGACATCTCTGATCCTCAGTTCTCCCTCTTTAAAATAATAAGAATAATGATAACCTCATGAGGTTACCATGAGGATTAAATGAGCTAAAATTTAATGGGTCTGAAATGGAGTAGATACTAATGCTATGATCGATTACCATATTTAGGCTACTGAATGAGAAAGGAAAGTATGTGATGATCATTGCATTTTCTCATATTTTTCAGAATGACTCTAAATGCCACAATATTGCCCACTTAAATGAGAAACAATTTGAAAAATTTTAGAGAACCATTTCTTTTCAAATTTATTTGGGATTACTGAGGCCATTGATCTTAATTTCAATTAAAATAAAGTTACCTTGCAGAGATATAGCATACCAAGTGACCAACCTTAGCACCACTAATAGTGGGGCACTCTGACATGATGGGTCACCTTGTGTCTGGAGTTGGTTCCTGCTGGTGGGTTCATGACTCTCTCTGACTTCAAGAATGGAGCCGTGGACCTTCGCGGTAACTGTTACAGCTCTTAAAGATGGCACAGACCCATGTAGCAAGGTGTATTGTGAAGAGCAAAAAGACAAAGCTTCCACAGCAAGGAAGGGGACCCGAGTGGGTTGCCGCTGCTGGCTTGGGTGGCCAGCTTTTATTCCCTTATTGTCCCCTCCCATGTTCCATTTTTGTCCTATCAGAGTGCCCTTCTTTCAATCCACCCCGCGACTGGCTACTTTTAGAATCCTGCTGATTGGTGCCTTTTACAGAGCGCTGAGCTGTGCATTTTACAATCCTCTTGTAAGACAGGAAAGTTCCCCAAGTCCCCACTCGACCCAGGAAGTCTAGCTGGCCTCACCTCTCAACCTGATGCCATAGGAGTTCTTAGCATCACCTAGAAAGCATTCTCAATAAAAATATTTAACTTGAATTTAATCAAGCTTATATAACTCACCTCTAGTTTACAAGAAACTCAAAGGACAGAGAATTGAGAAAAATGACATGATTAGGAAACAATGTAGAATATAGAATATTCTTTAAAACAGCTGGTATGGACTTTAAAAAGTCAATGTCATGAGAAAAGAAAAGGCAGAGAAATTGTTCTAGATGTAGAGAAATCACAGAGACATGACAATTAAATATAAGGTGTGATTTTCAATTGGAAAATAAAACAAAAGAGGTATAAAATACATTTTGAAACTTGTATTAGTCCATTTTCATGCTGCTGATAAAGACATACCCGAGACTGGGCAATTTACAGAAAGAAAGAGGTTTATTAGACTTACAGTTCCACGTGGCCGGGGAGACCTCACAATCATGGCAGAAGGTGAAAGGCATGTCTCACATGGCAGTGGCAAGAAAGAGAATGAGAGCCAAGTGAAACAGGTTTTCCCTTATCAAACCATCAGATCTCGTGAGACTTATTCACTACCACGAGAACAGTATGGGGGCAACTGGCCCCATGATTCAGTTACCTCCCACTGGGTCCCTCCTGCAACACTTGGGAATTATGGGAGTGAAATTCAAGATGAGATTTGGATGGGGACACAGAGCCATACCATATCAAAGCTATTGATGAAACTTGAATATTTAAAAATTAGATGTTGGAAAAAAATACTTGACATCCCACCCCCCATCCCATCCTGCCACCAATCTCTACCTTTACCCATATATTTTGATTAGTTATTCAATTACTCTGTGATGGGGCCAGGGCATCAGTAGCTAGTAAAGATTCCACAGGTGATTTTAATGAGCACAACAGCCCTAAAAATAACTCTTGCACCTGTGCACCAGGAAACACCTAAGAAATAGCTCATAGCAGCAGTGCTTGTAATATCACAAAACAGAAACCACCCACATGTTCATCAACAATAGAATGGATCAAGTGTGCTATATTTATAAAGAAGGAAAGTGATTGCTTTAATGCCTAGGAATACTTGATGGTTAACTTTTTGTCTCCTCCCACTTGAATTCCCAGTTTTCATTTGATCCGGACTTCAGCATTAATTGTATATAATAATAAGGACATTTCTAGACATTTCTTTTGGAGATGGCCTTTACCCTTAATTTCTGCAGATTTCACCCACTGGTTATCAACTTCTTTAGAGTGAATTTTGTCCTTCTGCTCAAATAGATAATTCCCATCTTCCAGTTTGTGGTTTTTGGAGAACAGGAAACGGCTTGCTTCTTTAAAAGCCATTTGCAGTAGTCCGCCTGGAATTTAAAATTTTATGGCTTATTCCATCAGTCCATGTGATATTACCCTATCTGAATTTAGCTAACTGAGCTAATGTATAATTAGCATTTCTCTCCACTCATCCCTTTGCTCCCTAATGAGTTGGGAATTATGTTTTCACAGTGTGTACTGGGAAGGCAGACATGTCTGGGCTGACATTCTGAGCTGCTATTTCCCCTGTTTACCCTGTAAACTCCCACTTTGCTATTTTGGTTATCATTTTTTAAAAGTTTTATTATAGCTGATGGAAATATTATTGTTTAATAGACTTCTCAGGTTTGTGGTTCCTCATAAGCCCAGGTTCCAGCATTCTGACCCTCACTACCAACTTAATTAACTGTGTCTCTCCTAGTGAAAGCAACAGTGTTGTTTTATTTCTTACTGTTGAGATGTGTTAATGACTCATCAGCAGGGTATTAATGTTCATTTTCACCCAACAAGGACCAAAGATACACCTGTCACAGTTTATTAATTTTAAGGTTCCCTGGATCAGAATCATCTATGAGGGTTAGAAGCCACTTAAAAATTGTAATGCACTTACCTGGTTCATGATAATTGGATCCCATATTTATTTTGACAAAGAGAAGTATATTAGTCCATGAAGAGATGATAGTGTGTGATCAAGGTAAACACCTTTGTGAGCTTTCGAGATAATACCAGATGTCACTAATTAAAAATCTATGATTCAGGTGCATTTACCTCTATTACAGAGGGATCTGTGATAACATTTGGATTTCATTTTTAAAATATTATAGGAGATAATATTGTGGACCAAAAAAGCATCATCTATAAAAGCCAAAAGGTCTTTATTTTCCTAAAGTTTTTTTCAGAGCACAGGGCTAAAACTCTTCTGTTATTAGTAGTAAGTGTATCAGTTAGTTTTCGCTTCTAATAATAAACCACCCTAAGGTTTAGTGGTTAAAATGAAAATTCTTTTTTTAGTTCACAATTCTGTGGGCTGGCAACTTGGGCCAGGCTCAGCTGGATAATTCTTTTGCTGGTCTGAGCTGGAGCTCACTTGTGTGTCTCTGGTCAGTTAGCAGGTTGGCTGGAGGCTGGTTGGTCTAGAAGAGACCTATCATGGGATGGCTGGTCTTTGCTTCATGTGCTTTCACATGGAACAAGCACATGAAGAGGTGCTTCTTTCACATGAAGAAGTTTAGCTTTGGCTTCCTCAAGTGGAGATGGTAGCAGGAGCCCCAAGAACATCAAGACAGGGCAAGCCTTTTCAAGTCTTTGCTTGCATTGTGTTTAGTGTTGTCCTAGTGGGCAATGCAAGTTCCATGGTAAAGTTCAGAGTTGGTGTGTTTGGGGTGGGGTCGGGGGATGAGGTAGAGGGAGGGTTGGCTACCAAGGGCAGGGATACAGTGAAGTGTGAACAAACTGGAGCTACTATTGCAAATAATCCACCAGAGTGAGATAGGACAAATATTATTTGTCTAAACTGGTATAGACCAATATTTTACCAAGTGGATTCTAAGGAATTCTGATTCAGGGAATATATCTATATGTTACCAAAAGGGGAGTT
The DNA here is from genome assembly GCF_028858775.2 of Pan troglodytes. NCBI lineage: Eukaryota > Metazoa > Chordata > Mammalia > Primates > Hominidae > Pan > Pan troglodytes. The sequence goes on from NC_072401.2 coordinate 18,735,861, forward strand.
CTAGAGTTAAATAATTTTGAGCAATGCTAGATTTAGCAAAGTGAAAGAGATTTATTTATTGCAGGACATCTCATAGCCATTAATATGCTCAGAGTCATGATCAATCTTCAAAAGTAGATGCATAATTTCCCAAACTTAGACTACAGAATTCTCTGTTCCCCACCTCCACTTTCCATGGGTAATCTTCAGAGATAGATGCACTTTAAAACATATTTAAAATGCTGCTGTACAACAAACAATGAGCTCCTTGACTAGCCTTTTATTTCTCAATCTTTGCTTTGACAAAGGACAAAGATTGAAAAATAACTATATTACGTTCATGTAATCACCACATTTTTTGTGCCTATTTCTCCAGGATTAAAATAGGAGACAATAAATTGTACTATCAATTTTCTTAGGAAACAGAACAAAACAAAACAATGTGGGCCTCCAATGAACAGTGTGCTTTTGTGGCTGGGCTGGTTGCATTCTCTATCATTGTCTCAGGAACCCATTTGCATGCAATTTTACTATGATTAGATTTTGAATATGGAGACTTTTCTATAATTTGAGCCTTTATTAGAATACTTTTCTCCTGATAGCAACTGCAATAAGCCAAGATTCAGGAGTAAGCGATCTCTATATTTAGCATTTGGGAAGAATTTGCAGTATGTTTTCCATCAATTGATTTGGCATGTAGATAGTTTATTCCAGTAGAGATGAAGCAGGATGAAAGATATGAACTTTGGGGTCTCCAAGTAAATCTTGGGCTAGTCACTCTTCAGCCCTATGACTTTGAACACATTTCTCAACTGCTCTAAGGTAGATAGAACAGTATCTATCTTTCAGAGTTCTGAGATTCAATAACATAATGTGAGTACATTTTTTAAAATCTTGGTTCTTCGAATATAGAGGATGCTTAATAAAGGGTAGCCTTTGCTCTTGAGGAAAGAATCCTGCTTTTGAAGGTGTGATGGCAAAAATTTGGGGCCTTATGATGGATTGGAGTTCAGCCTGAAGCTCTGATTTTGCAGGGTTATGACAGAGATACTTTCCAGCTCTCACACATGCCAAAGCTTGCTTTGACCCCAGGGCCTTTGCACTTTTAGCTTTCTGCCTGAAATAATGTTCTTCCCAAGGTTTGTGCATGGCTTCATGTCATTTAGGTCTCACTTCAAAATTGGCTCCTAGACACCCTCTAGCCACATTCACTGATGTAGCCATTCCTTTTACTAATTGCCCCTCCCCAATCTGTATCCCATTACCCAACTGCTTTACTATCCTTATAACAGCACTTTATGATATGACCTTATGCATGTATTTGTTATGTGTTTGTTTGCTCCTGTCCAACTAGAAATTAACCTCTGTGAAACCTTATGAGCACCAGGCCTAGAATGTGGTCTGCCCCATAGTAGCAGGTCTCAGTAAATATCTGTGGTTGGGTGTAGAATAAGAAATGACTGAACAGAAAGCTCATCTTGTGGATTTGGCAGTGAAGTTGTCTCAAGAAGCAGTCCCTGAGCCCCACCCTCCTTCCTGTGGCTGTGGATTTTAGTACTAGGAGCATGCACATTTCTCTGTCAGCTTAGAACCTGGAGCAGGCAGAGACATCCATGTAGAGAGGCCAGAGAGGCTGTAAGTGGACATATCTGTGAAGATTCAGGGACAGCAGAGATGAGGAGGTAAAGTGTGGCCTGATGCAGAATATCCTACACTTCCCCAAACAAGTCAAAATGTTTCATGGCTCACTGCTTTTGCTCAGGAAGCAAACCTCCTTGTCTGTGGAGCAAACACCTACTAACCTTTCATGACCCAGTTCAAGCATGACAAGCCTTTTCTGATTTCCCCTCCCATAGATAGATTTAGCTCCTCTCCTCCATGTCCTCCCTGTATTCTATGCACACTCCTGTAACCTGTAACTCTTTACCGCTCGCACTTCTCCTTTGTTTGGGATGAGCACTTTGATTTTTTTTTTTTTTTTTTTTTTTTTTTTTTGGTTCATGCTCTCAGTTCATACAGTTTAAGTGAAGCAAACCACTCTCCCTGCCTGGGGTGGCAGGCAAGATAACTGGTCCATTGGCAATACCATGTCCTTGAGCAGTGATTGGTTCAGAAAAGGATGCATACAACAAGCCTGATGAGTCAAGCCTCGTACGTTTGCTGAAACTATTAGAAAAGGGATGTTCCCTTTCCACTGGTGTTGCCAGGCTGGTGGCATATAAGTATGGAGTGGTTGGAGGTGATTTTGCCACCAAAAAACATAAAAACAAAAACCAACATGGAAAAAAGCATAATTTATGATGGAGAGAGACAGAATTCAGTTGGATATTTGAATATCTGAATCCAGAAATGCCCAAAGCAACTGAACTTTTCAATGGCATGATGGTTTCTCTTTTTTGTTCGTGTCAGCTTGGGTTGAAATTGTGCCATTTTGTAATCAGTGTCCTGAGAAGTGCAATGCTTTTTTTTTTATAGCACAGTGGGAGCACCTTGACAGCGGAGACTGTCTCTGCTCTTGTCTTTTGTCTTGACATTGCACTATGTGCTCAATATCTGTCTTCTAACCTGATTGGAGTGATTGAATGAATTCGTGAATTAAATTAGTAGGTAACTGGACACATCTTTAATGACAAATTCAGGATCTGGGGTTTTTGTCTTTCCTGGTTTTCTCACATAATTAATTCACAGTATCCTGGCTCCATGTCAGCAACTGAAAGTATTTTATTTTTTTCTTGCTTCTTTAAAATGACCATTAGCTTGTTTCACTGTCATCTGATTCTTTCTCTTTGTGCTGAGGTGCAAGGAAAACAAATTCTCTTTAATTGAGGGTTGCTGTTATGAGGATTTGCATTATTGCTTAGTTTTAACAAACAGGATATTATAGCAACTGATGATTAATGTGATGGGAAAGAGCGAACATGCTACATGAGTCATTACATTAGACTCAACATGTTTAATGATCTGTTATGCTGAGCAGGGAGCAGCAAAGAGCCTGCTGGGGAAAAGAAAAGGCAAAAAGCTTAGACACTTTTTTTCAAGCTGTCTATCTTACAAACAGAGAGCTGTCATCATTCTCCTAACTGCAAATTAGGCAACACATCTGAGAAATTATTTTTTTTCCTTTGACCAGTGAATATAGAATGTAAGTTGACCAATGCTGTACTGAAATATTATAAAGTGATACAAGGATGGTCGTGATAGTCAACTCTTGTGATGAGATAAACTCATTAATTCATTAACTTCTGCTTTCCTGCCTGGAAAATGGAAAAGTAATAGAGAACCAGTTTATAAATTCATCAAACTTGCATAATGAAAACTGGGTTTGCTAAAAGGTTCATTTTTAGGAGAAAGGCAATGTAAATCAAAGTACAAAAGTATTGAAGTCTTGGTTTAGTTTTGGCTCAGCTTCTATTTGCATGAACCACTTTTGGTAAGATAGTTAACATTTTGATCTTTAGTCATCTCACTTGCCTGAGAGGGTTTGTACTCTCTTTATCACAGAGTGGCATGAGTATTGAGAAAGAATTTGTGAAATGTAAGCAATAAAATATGTAAAGAAATTTGATTATCATGTAATAGTATTATTGATAATACTGCAGTTCACACGAGATGTCTAGAATTATGAAAGTATGTTCTCTGACATTTTCCAGAAATGTAAATGAAATTTCCCTCCACTCCCACCCTTGGCATCTCCAGTCCATTCTTTACACTGAAGCCAGAGTGATCTTCTAAAAATATATAAATCTGATTATAACACTCCCAATGCATGATGGACTCCAATGGCTTCTCATTGCTGTTATGTTTGGAACCAAGGTTCTCAACATGGAAACAAGCCTGTATACCATCTGGCACATTTTTATGTCTCTCTTTTCATCTCATAACTTTTTTTTTTCTGTCTGGGTTCTACCCACATTGTCTTCTTTCAGGATCTGAGTGCACTGTGCTTCTTATCTCAGACTTTGCATGCACTGTTCTTTCAGCCTAGAATGCTCTACCCACTCTGCTTCCCAACGTTCACCTTGAGTAGACTGAATAATGATCCTCTGTCCCCAAAGAAGCCCATGTTCTAAGCTCCAGAAGCTGTGGCTATGTGATATTACATGGTAAAAGGGGCTTTACAGAAGTGATTAAGGATCTTGACATGGAGAGGTTATCTGGATTATCCAGGAGAGCCCCACTGTAATCACAGGCACCCTTATAAGAGTAAAGAAGAAGAATCAGAATTAGTAGTAGATGTGATGATGGAAGCAAGACAATGGCGTGAATGTAGGAAAGCAGTTACCATAATATGTGGCAGGCCTGCTGGTGGAGCACGGGGGGAAGGGCACCTAAACCATTTTTGAGAGTGCAGTGAATGAAGGCTTCTTACAGAAAAAGACACAAGCAGAGCCCTGATGTTTGAGCAGGAGGAGGGGGCTGCTTGAAGAGGTGAGGACAGAGAATGTTCAAAGTAATATAGACAGCATGGGCATATATTCTTGAGGCAGGAAAACTGCAAAGAGTGGAGAATACTGGTGTGCACAAATGGTGATGGTTGAGGTTGGAGAAGAAATCAAAGGCCAAATTATTAAGAGCCTTATGAGCCAGTTTAAGGACTTAGGTAATTACAGGCCAGAGGAAGGGTTTTAAGCAGAAGGGATAAATGATAAAAATTGAGTTACAGGGATCAAAGTGGAGAAGGGGAGATAAAGTGGCTGTTTTAGTATTTGGCAAAGAGATGGCTTTGGTCTGAAAAAGTTACGGGCGATGGGGATGAAGTCAAATGGACTGATCCTAGAGATATTTAGGAGGAAGATTCAATAGGACTTAGGCTGATAGAATGGAGGAGTGATGAGAAATGAGGAGCGAAAGATTCCTCCCTGATTAATAATTTGGAAAACTGAATAAATAGGTGGTGATGCCATTCGTTGAGATAAGGGAAAGAGGAATATACTAAAGAGAAAAGTCATGTACTGAAAATGTCTGCAGCAAACAATTACTTGTTAAAAGACTATGAATTCGGTATTAATGTAGACAAGTTAACCTGGATGACAGTTGGTAGAAGGGATTATTGCTTGTGGGTATGGCCTGGAGAGGATAGATTTGAAGGATGGGACACATCTAGAAGATAATTGGGTCATACATTTAAGTTCCATAATTTATCTTCACAGTTTAGGATCAAGGAGATATAATTTCCTAGCACATATAAAATGTTTTGTATTTTAAATTAGTTTTTATTTTTTTATTTTTCCATTAGTTATTGGGGTACAGGTGGTATTTGGTTACATGAGTAAGTTCTTTAGTGGTGTTTTGTGAGATTTTGGTGCACCCATCACCCGAGCAGTATACACTGCTCCATATTTGTAGTCTTTTATCCCTCACCCCCTCCCATTCTTCCCCCTAAGTCCTCAAAGTCCATTATATCATTCTTATGCCTTTGCACCCTCACAGCTTAGCTCCCACATCACAGTGAGAACATATGATGTTTGGTTTTCCATTCCTGAGTTACTTCAGTTAGAATAATAGTTTCCAGTCTCATCCAGGTCACTGCAAACGCTGTTAATTCATTCCTCTTTATGGCTGAGTAGTATTCCATGGTGTGTATATGTTTATATGTGTATATGTGTGTATATATATACCACAGTTTTTAACCACTCGTTGATTGATGGACATTTGGGTTGGTTCCACGATTTTGCAATTGTGAATTGTGCTGCTATAAACATACATGTGCAAGTATCTTTTTTGAATAATGACTTCTTTTCCTTTGGGTAGATACCCAATAGTGGGATTGCTGGAACAAATGGTAGTTCTACCTTTAGTTCTTTAAGGACTCTCTGCACTGTTTTCCATAGTGGCTGTACTAGTTTACATTCCCACCAGCAGCGTAGAAGTTTTCCCTGTTCACCACATTCATGCCAACATGTACTGTTTTTTTATTTTTTGATTATGGAAATTCTTGCAGGAGTAAGGTGGTATTGCATTGTGGTTTTGATTTGCATTTCCCTGATCATTAGTGATGTTGAGCATTTTTTCATGTGTTTGTTGGCCATTTGTATATCTTCTTTTGAGAATTGTCTATTCATGTCCTTAGCCCACTTTTTAATGGGATTTTTTTTTTCTTACCGATTTGTTTGAGTTCATTGTAGATTCTGGATATTAGTTCTTCGTTAGATATATAGATGGTGAAGATTTTTGCACACTCTGTGCATTGTCTGTTTACTCTGCTGACTGTTCCTTTTGCTGTGCAAAAGCTCTTTAGTTTAATTAAGTCCCAGCTATTTATCTTTGTTTTTATTGCATTTGCTTTTGGGTTCTTGGTCATGAAATCCTTGCCTAAGCCAATGTCTAGAAGGGTTTTTCCAATGTTATCTTCTAGAATTTTTATGGTTTCGGGTCTTAGATTTAAGTCCTTAATCCATCTTGAGTTGATTTTTGTATCAGGTGAGAGATGAGGTCCAGTGTCATTTTCCTACATGTGGCTAGCCAATTACCCCAGCACCATTTGTTGAAAAGGGTGTCCTTTCCCCACTTTATGTTTTTGTTTGCTTTGTCAAAGATCAGTTGGCTGTAAGTATTTGGGTTTATTTCTGGGTTCTCTACTCTGCTCCATTGGTCTATGTGCCTATTTTTATATCAGTACTAGGCTGTTTTGGTGACTATGGCCTTATAGTATAGTTTGAAATCAGGTAGTGTGATGCCTCCAGATTCGTTCTTTTGGCTTAGTCTTGCTTTGGCTATGAAGGCTCTTTTTTGGTTCCAAATGAATTTTAGAATTGTTTTGTCTAACTCTGTGAAGAATGGTGGTGGTATTTTGATGGGGATTGCATTGAATTTGTAGACTGCTTTTGGCAGTATGATCATTTTCACAATACTGATTCTATTCATCCATGAGCATGGGATGTGTTTCCATTTGTTTGTGTTATCTATGACTTCTTTCACCAGTGTTTTGTAGTTTTCCTTGTCGAGGTCTTTCGACTCCTTTGTTATGTATATTCCTATGTATTTTATTTTATTTTATTTTATTTTATTTTTGCGGCCATTATGAAAGGGATTGAGTTCTTGATTTGATTCTCTGCTTGGTCACTGTTGGTGTATAGAAGAGCTACTAATTTGTGTACATTAATCTTGTATCTGGAAACTTCGCTGAATTATTTTATCAGTTCTAGGAGCTTTCTGGAGGACTTCTTAGGGTTTTCAAGGCAAATGATCATATTGTCAGCAAACAGGGACATTTTGCTCTTTACCAATTTGGAGGCCCTTTATTTCTTTCTCTTGTCTGATTGCTGTGGCTAGGACTTCTAATACTATGTTGAAGAGGAGTGGAGAGATTCTTGTCTTGTTCCTGTTCTCAGAGGGAATGCTTTCAACTTTTCACCATTCAGTATTATGTTGGCTGTGGGTTTGTCATAGGTGGCTTTTATTATGTTAAGGTATGTCCCTTGTATGACGATTTTGCTGAGGGTTTTAATCGTAAAGTGATGCTGGATTTTGTTGAATGTTTTTTCTGCATCTATTGAGATAATCATGTGATTTTTATTTTTAATTTTGTTTATGTGGTGTATCACATTTATTGACTTGTGTATGTTAAACCATCCCTGAATCCCTGGTATGAAATCCATCTGATCACGCTGGATTATCTTTTTGACATGTTGTTGGATTTGGTTAGCTAATATTTTGTTAAGAATTTAAGCATCTATATTCATCAAGGGTATCAGTCTGTAGTTTTCTTTTTTGGTTGTGTCCTTTCCTGGTTTTGGTGTTAGGGTGATGCTGGCTTCATAGAATGAATCAGGGAGGGTTCCTTCTTTCCCTATCTTGTGGATTAGTGTCAAAGGATTGGTACCAATTCTTCTTTGAATGTCTGGTAGAATTCTGCTGTGAATACATCTGGTCCTGGAATTTTTGTTGGTAATTTTTAAATTACCATTTCAATCTCACTGCTTGTTATTGCTCTGTTCATGGTATCTAATTCTTCCTGATTTAAGCTAGGAGGGTTGTATTTTTCCAGGAATTTATCCGTCTCTTCTAGGTTTTCTAGCTTGTGTGCATAAAGGTGTTCATAGTAGCCTTCAATGATCTTTTGCTTTCAGTGGTGTCAGTTGTAATATCTCCTATTTTGTTTCTTAGTGAGGTTATTTGGATCTTTCTTTTCTTCTTGGTTAATCTTGCTAATAGTCTATTAACTTTATTTATCTTTTGAAAGAACCAGCTTTTTGTTTCATTTACTTTTTTTTTCAATTTCATTTAGTTCTGCTCTTGCATTGGTTATTTCCTTTCTTCTGCTGGGTTTGGGTTTGGTTTGTTCTTGTTTCTCTAGTTCCTTGAGGACCTTAGATTGTCTGTTTGTGCTCTTTCAGACTTTTCGATGTAGTCATTTAGGGCTATGAACTTTCCTCTTAGCACCGCCTTAGCTGTATCCCAGATGTTTTCATAGGTTGTGTCATTATTGTCATTCAGTTAGAAGAATTTTTAATTTCCATCTTGATTTTATTTTTGATCCAATGCTCATTCAAGATCAGGTTATTTAATTTCCATGTATTTGCATGTTTTGAAGGTTCCTTTTGGAGTTGATTTCCAGTTTTATTACACTGTGGTCTGAGAGAGTGCTTGATTTAATTTCAATTTTCTTAAATTTATTGAGTCTCGTTTTATGGCCTATCATATGGTCTATCTCAGAGAAAGTTCCATGTGCTGTTGAATAGAATGCGTATTATGTGGCTGTTGGATGAAATGTTCTGTGTATATCTGTTAAGTCCATTTGCTCCAAGGTATAGTTTAAATCCATTGTTTTTGTTGTTGTTGTTGACTTTCTGTCTTGATGACCTGTCTAGTGCTGTCAGTGGAGTATTGAAGTCCTCTACTATTATTGTGTTGCTGTCTATCTAATTTCTTAGGTCTAGTGGTAATTGTTTTATAAATTTGGGAGCTCCAGTGTTAGGTGCATATGTGTTTATGATTGTGATATTTTCCTGTTGGACAAGGCCTTTTACCATTATATAATGTCCCTCTTTGTCTTTTTTAACCACTGTGGCTTTAAAGTTTGTTTTGTCTGATATAAGAATAGCTACCCCTGCTTGCTTTTGGTGTCCATTTGCATGAAATGCCTTTTTCCACCCCTTTACTTTATGTGAGTCCTTCTGTGTTAGATGAGTCTCCTGAAGGCAGCAGATATTCGGTTGATGAGTTCTTACCCATTCTTCAGTTCTGTATCTTTTAAGTGGAGCATTTTGGCCATTTGCATTCAATGTAAGTATTAAAATGTGAAGTACCCTTGCATTCATCATGCTCTTTGTTGCCTGTGTACCCTTTTTTTTGTTTTTGTTTTTGCTTTTTAACTTGTATTTTTGTTTTATAGGTCCTGTGTGATTTATGCTTTAAAGAAGTTCTGTTTTGATGTGTTTCCAGAATGGCAAATTCTCTCAGCATTTGTTTGTCTGAAAATGACTCTATCTTTCCTTCATATATGATGCTTAGTTTCACTGGATACAAAATTCTTGGCTGATTCTTGTTTTGTTTGAGGAGGCCAAAGATAGGGCCCCAATCTCTTCTAGCTTGCAGGGCTTCTGCTGAGAAATCTTCTGTTAATCCGATAGGTTTTCCTTTATAGGTTACCTGGTGCTTCTGTCTCATAGCTCTTTAGATTCTTTCCTTTGTCTTTACTTTGGACAACCTGATGACAGTGTGCCTAGGCAAAGATCTTTTTTGTGATGAATTTCCCAAATGGTCTTTGTGCTTCTTGTATTTGCATGTCTAGGTCTCTAGCAAGGCCAGGTAAGTTTTCCTCAGTTATTCTCCCAAGTATGTTTTCCAGGCTTTTAGAATTGTCTTCTTCCTCAGGAACACCAATTATTCTTAGGTTTGGTCATTTAACATAATCCCAGACTTCTTGGAGGCTTTGTTCATATTTTCTTATTCTTTTTTCTTTGTCTTTGTTGGATTGGGTTAATTTGAAGATGTTGTCTTCAAGCTCTGAAAGCTTCTTTCTTCTACTTGTTCATATCTATTACCGAGACTTTCTATAGCATTTCACATTTCTAAAAGTGTGTCCTAAGTTTTCTGAATTTTTGATGTTTTTTAATTTAAGGTATCTACTTTCTTGAATAATTCTCCTTTCACTTCCTGTATCATATTTTGGATTTCCTTGCATTGGGCTTTGCCTTTTTCTGGTCCCTCCCTGATTAGCTTAATAACTAACCTCCTGAATTCTTTTTCTTCTTGGTTTGGATCCATTGCTGGTGAACTAGTGTGATCTTTTGGGGGTGTTGAAGAACCTTGTCTTGTCATATTACCAGGGTTGGTTTTCTGGTTCCTTCTTATTTGGGTAGCCTCTGTCAGAGGGACGGTCTAGGGCTGATGGCTGTTGTTCAGATTTTTTTGTCTCACGGGTGTTTCCTTGATGTAGTACTCTCCCCCTTTTCCTATGGATGTGGCTTCCTGTGAGCTGAACTGCAGTGATTGTGGTCTCTCTTCTGGGTCTAGCCACCCAGTGAGTCTACCTGGCTCCGGGCTGATACTGGGGCTTGTCTGCAGAGAGTCCTGTGATGTGAACCATCTATGAGTATCTCAGCGATGGATACCAGCGCCTGTTCTAGTGGAGGTGGCAGAGGGTGCAATGGACTCCATGAGGGTCCTTAGCTTTGGTGGTTTAATGCTCTATTTTTGTGCTGGTTGGCCTCCTGCCAGGAGGTGGCACTTTCCAGAAAGCATCAGCTGTAGTAGTGTGGAGAGGGACTGGTGGTGGGTGGGACCCTAGAACTCCCAAGATTAAATGTCCTTTATCTTCCGCTACCAGGGTGGATAGGGAAGGACTATCAGGTGGGGGTGGGGCTAGGCATGTCTGAGCTCAGACTCTCCTTGGGCAGGTCTTGCTACAGCTGCTGTGGGGAATGGCGGTGAGATTCCCAGGTCACTGGAGTTGTGTACCTAGGAGGATTATGGCTGCCTCTGCTGAGTCATGCAGGTTGTCCAGGAAGTGGGGGAAAGCCGGCAATCACAGGCCTCACCCAGCTCCCACAGAAACAGAAGAGCCGGCCTCACTCCCACTGCCCTCCTCCAACATCCCCAAGTCTGTTTTCAGGTGGAGGGTCAGATGGGCTTGAAAACTTGCCTGAGGCTTTCTGCCTCCCAACTGCAAGAGAAAAGGGCTTTAGTTCTTCCCCCGCCTGTGATGTCTGCACCCCATATTTGCACGCTCCCCCGAGTTCTGGCCAGGAGGCTTCTTGACCCATTCAGATTGTTACAAAGTTCAGCTAGAAACCTTCTTCTCCCTGTGGAGTTTTAACCCTAGCTCCTCTGGCCACCCTCCCAAGAGATCCCTGTGGTGTCAGGCAGGAATGGGCTTCTTGGTGACCCAGTGAGCACTCAGGGCCTTTCTGCTGCTTTCTCTACCACTGTATTTCACTTGGCTCAGCTCTCTAACTTGACTCAGCTCCAGGTAAAGTCAGAAACTTCTCCTGCAAACGGACCTTCATCTTCTCCAGTGGGGGTGTGTGTTTGAGAGAGGAGGGTCTCCCTTTCCCAATTCCACAGTTGGGGCACTCACAGTATTTGGGGTATCTCCTGGGTCCTGTAGGAGCAGTCTGCTTCCTTCAGAAGGTCTATGGGTCCTCTCAGGATTGCTGGTTTGTTCTTGCAGTTGATCTGGAGCTAAAATTTTCAATGCCAGCCTCTGCATGTTGTTCTGTCTGGAGCCATAATCTAGTCCTGCATGTATTTTATTTTATTGTTATTATTTTTTGGAGACAGAGTCTTTCTCTATCACCCAGGCTGGAGGGCAATAGCCATCTTGGCTCAGTGCAACCTCTGCCTCCTGGGTTCAAGTGATTCTCCTGCCTTAGCCTATGGAATAGCTGGGATTACAGGCACATGCCACCATGCCCAGCTAATTTTTGTAGTTTTAGTAGAGATGGGGTTTCACTATGTTGGCCACGTTGGTCTCAAGCTCCCGACCTCAAGTGATCTGCCCACCTCAGCCTGTGAAGGTGCTGGGATAACAGGCAAGAGCCACTGTGTCCAGCCAGTTTTTTAACTGACAAATAAATATTGTATGTATTTATTGTTGTACAACATATTGTTTTGAAACATGTACACATTGTGGAATGGCTAAAATGAGCTAATTAACATATGCCTCACCTCACATACTTATCATTTTTTTGTGTGTGGTGAAAACACGTAAAATCTACTCTGTTGGCAATTTTCAAGAATACAAGACATCATTATTCTCACAAACTCTATAATATTATGTAGTTTCTACAAAACAAACATTATCTTTGGTAGTCATATTGGAAGCATAAAATTTAAAATAAACAAGGAGATGTTTCTATTCTACCCTGGGCTGCTTAGTCCATTTCTGGAGTATTATATTCAGTTTTGAATACCAAAGATTAATAATAACATGGAAAATCTTGAGGATATTTACAGGAGAGTATCAAGGACAGTGAAGCAATTTGAAGCCATTGATATGGAGGATTTTTTCAGGAAATTGACAGTGTTTGCTAAGAAGAGAGACTTTGTGTATATTTGTGGGGTATTGGGAAAGATGTGTAATATACAAAAGCTGTAATGTGAAACAATGATTAATCTTATTCTGTACTATTTCAAGGGATATAAATGGAATCAATGGAAGTAGTTAAGGAGGTCAAGAGATTGACAAGCTTCATGTGCAATACATGGGGAACAGTTTTGCAGTAAGTATTGAATAGGGTTACAGCATTCCATTCTATGGAAAGGGAGACCATTGGAATAATTGTTTTTTCCAAAGGTGGAATTAGCTGCCTCAATTTAATAGTTATGGAGGTTCATAAGGGGCGGTTCATGTTCAGTTCCCGAAGGATCATTGGGATAAATGACTTACTGTCCCTTTTGTCCCTGAAGACTACTGGTTGTGTTGAGGATGAGGGTCTGAGTAAGCAATATGCTCAGCTAGGGGTTCTAAGGATGAGGGGCAGGGAGGAGGAAATAGTCATGGCTCCCAACTCCAAGCATTCATAACTGTTGTATTGGCTTATCTTTACTAGAAACCAAAGGAGTTTGGGGTTCGGGGACTGTACTGTCCTTGAGTGTCTCTGTTTACCATCTGTAGTTTGGCTGAGTGAGCCATGATTATGCACTGAATAGGTTTGGGAAGAAGGAAAACAGAGGCTGTGTGACCTGCACTAGACTGGTCCCAGGGCCAGTCTTGATTGATCTGTTTCATCATTTTTTAAAATGCAACATCCTGGAATCTCAGTGATTCAAAGGACTGTAGAGGTCAGCTTCCCAGGCAAGTTCTGATTCAGAATCTGCTCAGAAAGACGGTGGCTTCTTAGAGACTGGAGTTCCTGAAATAACTCAGGATGACTGAAGAGTCTTGGATGAAAAAAAATAGTATTAAGTTTTGGATAAAATGGAAACATGTATATGAGTATTTTAAAGTCAGTTAGAAATTGCCCTACTACTCCTTTATGGAATATATAACACATGTATAGATACAGTCTGTATCTGCCTACTAATATAAAACATTTGCATTTTAAATGCATTTGGTTATCTGTATGAATTTTCTTTAGTTTCTGACAGCCCCCCACATAAAATTTTACCAGAAGCTAGGGATGGGATGTAGGAGATTTTCTCCTCTTCGGGCTCTGGAAACCACACATTATTGCACAAAAGACAGAATTGAGTTCATTGTCTGCTGCTGAAGGGATCAGCTATTTCCCTGTAAGAGCTGTCACGGAGACATATTTCCTCTCATACTGGAAAGTAGGGCATTTGCTTGTAAGACAGGTTGAAAACAATTTATTTGGCATTTCGATAAAGGTGGAAAATGAACCAACATTTCTCCTTCTCTCCCTCCCTCCCTTTCCTTCCTTTTTTGACAGTTTGCATGTAGGTAAAGAATATTACAACTGTAGAAAGGCTAATTAAAACCAATTATAGCTTCACTGACCTGTCACCACAATCAAATTACCAAAAGAACAACAAAGCATATTTGGAAAACAGTTTCTTCTAGAGCACATATGCCTGATTTGGTCACATTTTATTTTAGGGATCTCAGTACAATGATTACTTGGCCACAAACACCATTTTTCCATGATCTCTTATGTATTTATTTTTCTACAGTAGGTCCTACTTTTAGAAAATCTAAAAGAAAGTGAGGAAGGCATGAGGAACAAATGGGAAAGTAAGATAAGGAAGTCAAGGTTGCTTTAGATTAATTGGGATAGAAGAGATATTTTTTAGACTTTACCTTTAATTTAATTATTTTTATCCTGTGGTTTGTAGAGTCTTCAAACTCATTAGTGTGCCATAGGGAGCCCTCGTGTTCTGACTGGAACACTTTTCTCCAGCCTCATTTCTTTCTCCAGAACACAATTCATGCCAGACACACCAATATGATCTCAACACTATTTCATAAAAATTTCCAAATCAACTAAAATAGCTGTATTTCATTCCTCTTGATTGTTACATAATATTCCATAATGAGAATGTACCATAATCTATTCAACCATTCCCTTGTCAATGGATGTTTACATTGCTTTCAGTTTTTACCACCACAAACAAAATTGCAGGAAGCAACCTTTTACACATATCATCACACATTTGTGGCTCTAAGACAATTCCAGGAGTGGGGTTTCTGGGCAAAAATATGTAGATTACTAATTTTAATACATATTGTTCAGCTTATTTTCAAAAGAACTGTGACATTTCATATTTACACCAGCAATTTAATAAAGTATAATTTCCCCATATTATCATAAAATAGGTGTATTAGTCCGTTTTCACGCTGCTATAAAGATCTACCTGAGAATGAGTAATTTATAAAGGAAAGAGATTTAATTGACTCATAGTTCCACAGGGCTAAGGAGGCCTCAGGAAACTTACAATCATAGTGGAAGACAAAGGAGAAGCACCTTCTTCACAAGGTGGCTGGAGACACAGAGAGTGAAGGGGGAAGTGCCACTTTTAAACCATCAGATCTCATATAAACCCACTCACCATCATGAGAACAACATGGGGGGAACTGCCTCCATAATGCAATCACCTCCCACTAGATCCCTCCCTTGAGACATGGGGATTACAATTCAAGATGAGATTTGTGTGGGGACACAGAGCCAAACCATATCATTCTGCCCCTGGCCCTCCCAAATCTCATGTCCTTTTCACATTTCAAAACCAATCATGACTTTCTAACAGTCCCCCCAGGTTTTAACTCATTCCAGCATTAACTCAAAAGTCCAAATCCGAAGTCTCATCTAAGACAAGGCAAGTCCCTTCTACTTTTGAGCCTGTAAAATCAAAAACAAATTAGTTACCTCCAAGACACAATGGGGGTACAGGCATTGGGTAAATATTCCTGTTCCAAGTGGGAGAAATTGTCCAAAACAAAGGGGCCACAGGCCCCATTCAAGGTTTCATTTAATGAGTGCAGGGCCCTCATTAAATCTTAAAACTCCAAAATGAACCTTCTTTGACTCCATGTCTCACATCCAGGGCCTGCTGATGCAAGGGGTGGGCTCCCATGACCTTAGGCTGGTCCACTCCTGTGATTCTGCAGGGTACAGCCCCTGTGACTGCTTTTATAGACTGTTGAGTGCCTGTGGCTTTTCCAGGTGCATGGTGCAAGCTGTCAGTGGCTCTACTATTCTAAGGTCTGGAGGGTGGTGGGCCTCTTCTCACAGCTCCATTAGACAGTGTCACAGTAGGGACTTTGTGTGGGTGCTCCAACTCCACATTTCCCCTCTGCATTGCCCTACTAGAGGTTCTCCATGAGGGTTTCACCCTTGCAGTAGACTTCTGCCTGGACATCCAGGTATACCATACATTTTCTGAAATCCAGATAGAGGTTCCCAAAATCTCAACTCTTATCTCCTGTGCACCCATAGGCCCAACACCAGGTGGAAACTGCCAAAAGTTGGGGCTTACACCCTCTTAAGCCATGGCCCGAACTGTACGTTGGCCCGCTTTAGCCATGGCTGGAGCTGGAGTGGCTGAGTTGCAGAGCACCAGCTACTGAGGCTGCACACAGTAGCAGAGCCCTGGGCCTGGCCCCTGAAACCATTTTCCTCTCCTAGGCCTTCGGGCCTGTGATGGGAGGGGCTGCCTTGAAGATCTCTAAAATGCTCTGGAGACATTTTCCCCATTGTCTTGGTGATTAACATTTGGCTCCTCATTACTTATGCAAATTTCTGCAGCTGGCTTGAATTCCTCCCCCAAAAATGGGTTTTTCTTTTCTACCTCATGGTTTGGCTGCAAATTTTCTGAACTTTTATGCACTGCTTCCTTTTTAAACATAAGTTCCAATTTCCAATCATCTCTTTATGAATGCATATGACTGTATGCTTTCAGAAATATCCAGGCATGCATGTAATCTCAGCACTTTGAAAGGCAGAGGTGGGCAGACACTTGAGGTCAGGAGTTTGAGACCAGCCTGGCCAACATGGTGAAACTGTGTCTCTACTAAAAATACAAAAATTAGCTGGGCATGGTGGCAGATGTCTATAATCCCAGTTACTCAGGAGAATGAGGCAGGAGAGTCACTTGAACTTACGAGGCGGAAGTTGCAGTGAGCTAAGATTGCACCAATGCACTCCAGCCTAGTCAACAGAGTGAGACTCCATCTTAAAAAAAGAAAAAGAAAAAAAATCCAGGTCACACTTTGAATATTTTATTGGTTAGAAATTTCTTCTTCCAGATACCCTAAATCATCTCTCTCAAGTTCAAAGTTCTACAGAGCTCTAGGACAGGGGCAAAATGCCACCAGTGTCTTTGCTAAAGCATAGCAAGAGCGACCTTTGCTCCAATTCCCAATAAGTTCTTCATCTCCATATGCAACCACTTCAGCCTAGACTTCTTTGCCAATATCACTATCAGCATTTTGGTCAAAACAATTAACAAGTCTCTAGGAAGTTCCAAACTCTCCCACATCTTCTTCTGAGCCCTCCAAACTGTTCCAGCCTCTGCCCATTACTCAATTTCAAAGTTGCTTTCACATTTTCAAGTATCTTTATAGCAGTGCCTCAAACTCCTGGTTCCAATTTTCTGTATTAGTCCATTTTCACACTGCTATAAAGAATTACCCAAAACTGGGTAGCTTACAAAGAAAAGAATTTTAGTTGACTCACAGTTCCACATCGCTTAGGGGGCCTCAGGAAACTTACAATCATGGTGCAAGGCAAAGGAAAAGCAAACACCTTCAGAAGGTGGCATGAAAGAGAAGTAAAGCTCTCCTCAGCAAATGTAAAAGAACAGAAATTATAACAAACTCTCTCTCAGACCACAGTGCAATCAAACTAGAACTCAGGATTAAGAAACTCACTCAAAACCACTCAACTACATGGAAACTGAACAACCTGCTCCTGAATGACTACTGGGTACATAACGAAATGAAGGCAGAAATAAAGATGTTCTTTGAAACCAACGAGAACAAAGACACAACATACCAGAATCTCTGGGAAACATTCAAAGCCGTGTAGAGGGAAATGTATAGCACTAAATGCCCACAAGAGAAAGCAGGAAAGATCCAAACTTGACACCCTAACATCACAATTAAAAGAACTGGAAAAGCAAGAGCAAACACATTCAAAAGCTAGCAGAAGTCAAGAAATAACTAAAATCAGAGCAGAACTGAAGGAAATAGAGACACAAAAAACCCTTCAAAAAATTAATGAATCCAGGAGCTGGTTTTTTGAAAGGATCAACAAAATTGATAGACTGCTAGCAAGACTAATAAAGAAGAAAAGAGAGAAGAATCAAACAGACGCAATAAAAAATGATAAAGGGGATATCACCACCGATCCCACAGAAATACAAACTACCATCAGAGAATACTACAAACACCTCTACGCAAATAAACTAGAAAACCTAGAAGAAATGGATAAATTCATCAACACATACACCCTCCCAAGACTAAACCAGGAAGTTGAATCTCTGAATAGACCAATAACAGGCTCCGAAATTGTCGCAATAATCAATAGCTTACCAACCAAAAAGAGTCCAGGACCAGATGGATTCACAGCCAAATTCTACCAGAGGTACAAGGAGGAACTGGTACCATTCCTTCTGAAACTATTCCAATCAATAGAAAAAGAGGGAATCCTCCCTAACTCATTTTATGAGGTCAGCATCATCCTGATACCAAAGCCGGGCAGAGACACAACCAAAAAAGAGAATTTTAGACCAATATCCTTGATGAACATTGATGCAAGAATCCTCAATAAAATACTGGCAAACCGAATCCAGCAGCACATCAAAAAGCTTACCCACCATGATCAAGTGGGCTTCATCCCTGGGATGCAAGGCTGGTTCAACATATGAAAATCAATAAATGTAATCCAGCATATAAACAGAACCAAAGACAAAAACCACATGATTATCTCAATAGATGCAGAAAAGGCCTTTGACAAAATTCAACAACCCTTCATGCTAAAACCTCTCAATAAATTAGATATTGATGGGACGTATCTCAAAATAATAAGAGGTATCTATGACAAACCCACAGCCAATATCATACTGAATGGGAAAAAACTGGAAGCATTCCCTTTGAAAACTGGCACAAGACAGGGATGCCCTCTCTCACCACTCCTATTCAACATAGTGTTGGAAGTTCTGGCCAGGGCAATGAGGCAGGAGAAGGAATTCAAGGGTATTCAATTAGGAAAAGAGGAAGTCAAATTGTCCCTGTTTGCAGACGACATGATTGTATATCTAGAAAACCCCATTGTCTCAGCCCAAAATCTCCTTAAGCTGATAAGCAACTTCAGCAAAGTCTCAGGATACAAAATCAATGTGCAAAAATCACAAGCATTCTTATACACCAATAACAGACAAACAGAGAGCCAAATCATGAGTAAACTCCCATTCACAATTGCTTCAAAGAGAATAAAATACCTAGGAATCCAACTTACAAGGGACGTGAAGGACCTCTTCAAGGAGAACTACAAACCACTGCTCAATGAAATAAAAGAGGATACAAAGAAATGGAAGAACATTCCATGCTCACGGATAGGAAGAATCAATATCCTGAAAATGGCCATACTCCCCAAGGTAATTTATAGATTCAATGCCATCCCCATCAAGCTACCAATGCCTTTCTTCACAGAATTGGAAAAAACTACTTTAAAGTTCATATGGAACCAAAAAAGAGCCTGCATCACCAAGTCAATCCTAAGCCAAAAGAACAAAGCTGGAGGCATCATACTACCTGACTTCAAACTATACTACAAGGCTACAGTAACCAAAACAGCATGGTACTGGTACCAAAACAGAGATATAGATCAATGGAACAGAACAGAGCCCTCAGAAATAATGCCGCATATCTACAACTATCTGATCTTTGACAAACCTGAGAAAAACAAGCAATGGGGAAGGGATTCCCTATTTAATAAATGGTGCTGGGAAAACTGGCTAGCCATATGGAGAAAGCTGAAACTGGATCCCTTCCTTACACCTTATACAAAATTAATTCAAGATGGATTAAAGACTTAATCATTAGACCTAAAACCATAAAAACCCTAGAAGAAAACCTAGGCAGTACCATTCAGGACATAGGCATGGGGAAGGACTTCATGTCTAAAACACCAAAAGCAATGGCAACAAAAGCCAAAACTGACAAATGGGATCTAATTAAACTAAAGAGCTTCTGCACAGCAAAAGAAACTACCATCAGAGTGAACAGGCAACCTACAAAATGGGAGAAAATTTTCACAACCTACTCATCTGACAAAGGGCTAATATCCAGAATCTACAATGAACTCAAACAAATTTACAAGAAAAAATCAAACAACCCCATCAAAAAGTGGGCAAAGGGCATGAACAGACACTTCTCAAAAGAAGACATTTATGCAGCCAAAAAACACATGAAAAAATGCTCACCATCACTGGCCATCAGAGAAATGCAAATCAAAACCACAATGAGATACCATCTCACACCAGTTAGAATGGCAATCATTAAAAAGTCAGGAAACCACAGGTGCTGGAGAGGATGTGGAGAAATAGGAACACTTTTACACTGTTGGTGGGACTGTAAACTAGTTCAACCATTGTGGAAGTCAGTGTGGCGATTCCTCAGGGATCTAGAACTAGAAATACCATTTGATCCAGCCATCCCATTACTGGGTATATACCCAAAGGACTATAAATCATGCTGCTATAAAGACACATGCACACGTATGTTTACTGCGGCACTATTCACAATAGCAAAGACTTAGAACCAAGCCAAATGTCCAACAATGATAGACTGGATTAAGAAAATGTGGCACTATACACCATGGAATACTATGCAGCCATAAAAAATGATGAGTTCATGTCCTTTGTAGGGACATGGATGAAATTGGAAATCATCATTCTCACTAAACTATCGCAAGAACAAAAAACCAAACACCGCATGTTCTCACTCATAGGTGGGAATTGAACAATGAGAACACATGGACACAGGAAGGGGAACATCACACTCTGGGGACTGTTGTGGGGTGGGGGTAGTGGGGAGGGATAGCATTAGGAGATATACCTAATGGTAAATGACGAGTTAATGGGTGCAGCACACCAGCATGGCACATGTATACATATGTAACTATCCTGCACATTGTGCACATGTACCCTAAAACTTAAAGTATAATAATAAAAAAAACTAGCATTTTTTAAAAATTAAGTTTCTTTCTGACTAGTGTCTTCCCAAAAAAAGTAACTTGTGGATAAAAATAAAGTAACTGAGATAAAGTAAAAAAAAAAAAAAAGCGAAGGGAGAAGTGCCAGTTTTAAACCATATCTCATGAGAACTCACTCACTATTACAAGAACAACATGGGGAAAACCACCCCCGTGATCCAGTCACCTCCCGCCAGTTCCCTCCATCAACATGTGGGGATTAAAATTTGAGATGAGATTTGGGTGGAGACACAGAGCCAAACCATATCAATAGATATTATAGTTCTTTTCAATTTTTGTCCATTTGATGAATGTATAAGGTGAATTTAATCTCCATTTTCCTGGCTACTAGCAAATTTAAGTGTTTAAAAAAATTTGGGGGAGACATATAAATTTGCTTTTAAGTAAAATATCTGTTCAGGTCCTTTGCCTGAGTTTATGCTAAATTTTCTTTGTCAGTTTATAAGAGCTCTTTGTATACAATAGATATTATATTTGAATTACAAAATTTTTCAAACAATCATTTGTCAACTGGCTGTGATTTTATCTTTTGTCACATTTGAATTTAAAACATCTTTATATGACAAATGTTGTCTTTTTTTACTTCTTAAATATCTTCTGGCTTTCCAATCTTGGTTAAAGCTTCCCCTTGCTCCTAATTTGATTATGTAGTTTCCTGAATATATATTCTTGCAATATTTTTGTCTGTCTTCTTAGCCAGCTTTGCTAGTTTAATTTATTAAACAGGATGTATTATTTCCTGAATGAAACTACTGTGTTTGTCATATATTAAATGTTCTTATATCCTGGGATTATTCTCTATTGCTATGCCAATGTCATCCTCATTTGATTAAAGTGGCTTTATGATATGTTCTGATATCTGGTTGGGTCAATCTTCTCTCAAGGTTGATTGCATTATATTTATCTATTAATTTTAAGATACTTGTGGTTTTATATTAACTATTTTCACACAGGAGGGATGGTGTGTCTTTAAATATATTCAGATCTTGTTTTAAGTACTTCAATAATATTTCATTATTTATATGGATCCTGTGTCTTTCTTGTTAAATATGTTCCTATGAATTTTACAGTAAATGGAATATATTTAGTTTTTATTGTCACTTATTGGTGCTTACTGATTAAATAAAACTATTAAATTTATTGTTTTAAAAAGACTATTAAATATACATATATCCACTTATAACATTTAAAAAAATTAATTATAGCAGTTTTTTTTTTTTTACAAAAACTACAGTCTCTTAATTTTGCCCTTACCCTTGACTGATAGTTTGACCTCTTATAGAATTCTAGACTGAAATTATTTTCCTTCATAACCTTGAAGGCATTAGTTCTTTGTCTTCTATGTTGCTGATAAACTTGATACTGGTTGGATTCTCATTTCTTCATAGGTATGTTTTATTTTTTCTCAGAGAAAACTTATAGGGTATTTCTTTTTATCTGCAGTGTTCTGAAATTTTACATTTCTGATTTGAAGTATTTCATTTTGCCATTTACTTTGCTGGAAACTCAGTGGAACATTTCAATTTAGAAATTTTGCTTTTTTCAGCTCTATATATTTTCTTCTTTAAAGATGTATTTTGTCATTTCCTCACATTTTTTTCATGAAAGTTCTTACTTTCTCAAATTCTTTTTAGTCTAACATTGAGTGTCCTGAATTCATTTCTTTTGTCTCTATTTTTTTTTATCTTCTACTTTCTAGAAACAGGAATCTGCGCTTAGCTTCCCTGATCCAAACCCTTCATGACCACCTGCATCCCTCATGTAACATATGTAAGAATATGTTTGTTGTAACCCACTGAGACTTCGAGTTGTTTGTTACAGAGCAAAAAGTGACTAAGACGATGTGTCTATTTCTTTGTCTTTTTGCAATATATACCGATAGGTTGCCTTTTAAATTATTTGATATATATCTTTCTATTTTTCTAATTGCCCCTTTTTCATAATGATTTGTATTTTTATTTCTTTGCATTTGTATTTCTTTAATTTCTCTGAGGACAGTATTTAAGTATATCGTCTGTTTTTTTTTGAACTGTATTTCTTTGTGATCATCAATTTATAAGTACTCAAGTAGAGTTTAAAGTAAAAGGATTGAAAAAAATAGATCATGAACCACTGTAAGTGTAAGAAAGTGAGTATAGCAATATCAATAGAAGACTAAGTAGATTTCAACACAGAGCATTGCCAGAGATAAAGGGGAGATTTCTTCATGATAAGAGACTGCTTGAAGCTATGATAGAGAAAGACAGATTTTTTTTTCACTGTTGTGGGAGTAGATGAATACTGTATTTTTAAAATCTGGACTTTCACTGAGGATAGAGCCCCATTACAGGTCCTGCTTCATGCAAAGACCTAGGGTTTATTTTCAAGGGGTCATGGTCTCTTCTCTGTGTGACCACCTGTTGTGGTTTTCCTAGGTTCTGTCATTATCACTCATCAGCAGAGAAGTCTTAGCATCTGCATTTACTTACCACTCACTTACAGCATAGGGCTATTTTTTGGTTCTGGTGGATTTATCTTGCTTTCTCTTGTACTCAGAAATGCCTTCTAAGCCATATTTATCATAATTCATATAGTATCTACATAATTTTATCTAGTATCTACATAATCTAGTATCTACATACATCTAATATCTACATAATCTAGTATCTACATAATTCATCTAGTATCTACATAATTTTCAGTGGCAGGGCTTTTTAGAATATCTAGTCCAGGCTACTGCTCAAAGAGGAAGCCGTATCTTGCCTTTCAAACTCTAGCTGCATCATTTACAAGTGACCTTGGGCAAATTAATCTCTATGATCTCCAACTTCTTCACCTATAAAAGAAGACAGTAATATCTAATTCATACTTTTGTGTTGTATGCTACTATAGTATAACTGGTAGCTACTTATTTTTTCTGTGGTTTACATTATTAGTAAAAATTAGGGGTTTTTAAATGTATGTATCTTGAATAAAGTAGAATCATGAAACATTCTGCTACAGGGGTTGGCAAATGACTGCATGTAGGCTGGTCACCTGTGTTTAGAAATACTGGAACACAGTCATGCTTGTTTGTATTTATATTGTCTATCACTGTGGCTTTACAATGGCAGAGTTGAACAATTACAACAGAGACTGACACAAGTTTAAAGTGCGTAATATATGACCTTTGAGGAAAAAGATTGCCTATCCCTGTTGTGGTATATAGAAGCAATGAATTTTCAAGGCTGAGCTCAATGCTACACCACCTGAAGACTTGTAAATATTTACATTAGAACTTCAATTATACTGTGTGGCATTTAGCTTTTTGAGTAATCCACTTAGTTACTTCCCTTCCATTCCTTCATCAGCCATCAAGCTTTCCACTGTCCTAAACTCAATTTGTCCCACCAACTCCTCAAATAGAAAACTTCTCAAGCATCCTTTTTATCTATTCCTCAGATTAACCTCATCTTAGCTCATTTTCTGTTGCTATAATAGAATACCACAGACTGGACAGTTTATGAAGAAAAGAGATTTGACTCATGGTTCTAGAGACTGCAAAGTCCAAGAGCATGGCACTGGCATCTGGTGAGGGTTATCTCATGGTGGAAGTGGAAAGTGGAAGTGAGCATGGAAACAGAGAAATGGAGGCTACATTTATATTTTTATCAGGAGCCCACTCCTACAATAACTAACCCACTCCTACAATAACTAACAATAATGGTATTAATTCATTCACGAGGGTGGAGCCTTCATGACCTAACCACCTCCTAAAGGTCCTACCTCTTAATACTGTAACAATGGCAATTAAATTTCAACATAAGTTTGGGAGAAAACATTCAAACCATGACAAACCCCTCTTACTATATCCCTTATTTTTGATGTTCTCATGATTTTCAAATATTTTATTTCTTTTTCTTTATTTTACATTTTGTTTCAAACAAAAACAAAAGCACCAAAGTAAAATAGCACATTTGTGTCCAATCAGTTTCCCAGTTGTGACAATTCTTTTCTCAGCCTGCTGTCATTCTCGAATCTGTTGACTTTCTTTTCATTTTAACTGCTACTGCTCTAGTTTACACCTTGTTTCCTCATGTCTGGATGTTTTCCCTGTTCTGGCCTTATCTTCCATTCCATCGTCTTATCCCACTGTAATCTTATACACCTTAAACTCTATCTTCTTGGGGCTATTCACTGTTCTTCAAGCACCTCCTTTCCTTCCACATCTTCTTGCCTTTGTTTCTGTGATTATATCAGGAGATTTATCAGCCTCTTCATTTCTCCACCCATCAGTATTTTCCTGCTCATCATTCAAGGCTTAACTCAAACTCTCTCTCTTTCTAGAATTCTTTCACTGTCTCCCCTGGAAGAATTTCCTTCCTTTCAATAACTAGTCCTCCCCCAGTACATTAGAGTGCGGAGTCTATTCTTAGTGAATTGTATTGGTATTATTTGTTTAAATCTCTCTCTCTCTGCCACTAGATTATAATTCACCTTAGGGTAAGTGTGCAGTCTCATTCATCTTTATGCTTATTGTGGTGCCTGGTACAGGAGCCTGTTCAATAAAGGTTTGCTAAATAAAAAGGCAAGTTTAAATAGCCTCTAAAGAATTTTAATCAAATTGTGAATAATTGCTCAGAAATACTCTTTTGGGGTTGATGACACAGAAAGACAACCACAGCTTCCCACACAAACACTCAGGACTCTTGGACAAAGCTATTACCAACCCTGGATGGCAAATTTTTACATCCATAAATAATCCTGAGCAAGCTGCTCTGTGAAAATTCCCTTTTCCTTTCGGGAGTGAGTAAGCCAAAGATGTTAATTGTGAAAATTCAGAGAAAAGTTGTAATCTGTAGGATGATGGTTTGAACATCTCAAACTTTAGCTAAAAATTAGTAGTTTATTCAGACACTTTTCCTCTACTCATCTTGAACAGTATAAAAGCCTCATGATAAAGATTCAGTTAATAATTTCCCCTGAAGAGTAAATAGCATTTGGATACATACTACTTACCATTTTTATAAGAAAGGTGTCTATAAATACCATTTTACAGAAGGATAATCCAATGCCCATAAACACTGAAAAAATTAGATATTTTAGAAAGTCTGTAGGAATTAAGGTTAGACAAAACTTATTTTCTGTATTACTTATTCTGGCTGTAAAATAACCTCATGGGCTCTTGCAGGAGAGCTGGAAAACAAATGGTGGAGGCTATGGAAGTAGAAGGTCTGAGAAAACAATAATAGAATATTTATACTCCTGGCTACCAGACTCCTAGGAGCCTCAGCCACGACTCCATGCCTAGGGTAGGTTGTGGTTTTGAGTAAGCTTCCTCGGGAAGGTGAGCCTAGTCTAGGGTGGATGGTAGAACCCACCATTAAGCCTTGGGGTCTCAAAACCCAAGGATAACCTGCTGGCTGCTAGTTTGGTTTGAGCCCAGTGGAACTGATCTGAATAAAGAGTGGACTGCACCTACTAATAACTACAATAAAGTATGATTAAGTATAAAAGTAGAAACATTTATACAATGCAACAAGAAATGCAACTCCATTTTTCTCAGATGAGGAAATCAAAGCTGAGTATCTTTTCAAGGTCACCCAGTCAACAAATGGCAGAGCTAGAATTTGAACACTGTTCTGTTTTACTTATAGGTCTGTGTTTTTTTTTGTTTTTTGTTTTTTTTTTTAGACGGAATCTCGCTGTCACCCAGGCTGGAGTGCAGTGGTGCGATCTCGGCTCACTGCACGCTCTGCCCCCCAGGGTTCATGCCATTCTCCTGCCTCAGCCTCCCGCGTAGCTGGGACTACAGGTACTCGCCACCTCGACCGGCTAATTTTTTGTATTTTTAGTAGAGATGGGGTAGGTCTGTGTTTTAAGTTAGTATGTGACTCCACATTTCTGATAATATATGTATATGTATACATCTTTACACACACACACACACACACACATTATTTGCAGTATGTGGTAAAAATTTAAGTGGCTCACTACACCTGGGGGACTCCGGAATCTTTAATCTCCATCTGTGTTTAAGGAATCTGTACTATTTGGCTATTGCTATGTAACAAATTATTCTAAAACTTTGTAAAAGCAATTATTGGTTGTGCTACATTTTCTGTGGGTCAGGAATCTGGGAATGGCTTATCTGGTTGCTTCTAGCTCAAGATTTCTCGTGGGCTGTAATCAAGCCATCGACCAAGATTGTGGTCTCTGAAGGAGTATAGAATGAGAGGGGGTTCTACTTCCAACACACTCATGTGGTTATTGGCAAGCCTCAATATTTCACCACATGGCCCTCTTCACAGAGTTGCTCCATAACATGGCATGAGCTTCCCATAGGGTAAGCAATCCAAGAGCAAGCAAGAACACTCCAAGATAGAAGCCAGTCTTTCATAATCTAATCTCTGAAAGTGACATATCATTGCTTCTGCCATATTCTCTTCATTAGAAGTGAGTCACTAAGTCCAGCCCTCACTCACTTGGGGATAATTACTCGAGGACATGAATACCAGAAAGTGCACACCACTGGGGCCATCTTGGCAGTCTACCACAGGAGATGTTTCTAGTCTTTTTATCATCAGCCTTTTCTAAGACCAGTTTCCTGGGCTCATCAGTACTTGTATTTAGAGTATTGTAGAATCACTATTGCAGGCTTCAGACAGAAGTCAATGCAATGTGGCATCACATCTTATCATCCTGGGCAATCCTCACAGCTAGTGTTTCTTTCTGGTGACAGATCTGTAGGTAGTAAAGCATTCTGCTAGGATCAAGAAATCAGGTCGTTGTTATTATTATCACAATTGTCTTTGAGAAAAGCAGAGGCATAATAATATTTATCTGTTTTCACACTAAATGAGATGTTAAAAATTTTGTATCCATGTGTTCCATTGTATTGCTAAGAGCAAAATTTACATGAAGAAAATTGGTGCTGTGGCATGGCATAGGAGACTTGGGTCTCAGTCCGGATCCTAGCTGTGTGAACATAATACTTAATCTCTCTGGTTCTCAGTTTCCTTATCTGTAAAATGAGGTGGTTAAACAGGAGCAGAGTTCAACCAAAAGCCTACACAGAGCTTTAGGAAGCAAAGAGAGAGTAAAGAGATCAGCTGTAGCACAAAAGGGAGTAATGGAACTATGAGAATTGGAGCATGCACACGCTATCTCAAGAAGACTACTAAAAGTACAAAAATTAGCTGGGTGTGGTGGCATGCACCTGTAGTCCCAGCTACTAGGGAGGCTGGGGTAGGAGAATCACTTGAACCCAGGAGGCGGAGGTTGCAGTGAGCCGAGATCACATCACTGCACTCCAGCCTGGGCCACAGAGCGAGACTCCATCTCAAAAAAAAAAAAAAAAAAAAAAAAAAGACATCAGCCCATTATTGTCACAGGGAGACATGGGCACAGTGTTGCTGGTTCTTTTGACTTTTCAAAAGAAGTTGAAAATTCAGGCCTTTTGTACCTTTTTTTTATTTTAAGCTTTGTATAGGTCAAACAATATTCAGCTTGTGAGTGGTCAGTTTGAAATCCCTAGAACATATTTTTCATTTAAAGATATAAACTTAGGAATGAATGCTATAATATATAACATATTCATTGCATACATTGGGAAAACATCTTTTTAAGGTGAGGCTGTCATAGGTACATGTAATATTCTTTGTCTTCCTTTAGGTGGTTTGTTTTTCCAACATTCCAATTGGTTTAGAAAAATCTACATTTCTGCTCCAAGGAAATCAATAAAGAACCATTAATGTGAAAGACACTTCTCATTTCATTTATATTTGACCCTTAGTGCTGCTAGAAAAATAGAATAGGAACCACAAAATGAGAAATTTAAATGAATCTTGATGCTATCTGATAGGAATCTTTACCACTTTGGGTCATGGACTTAGTGAGAACATCTATCTAATACTTGTTAAAATTAAGTCATAAATTATGTTCATAAAGATTTTTATAAATAACCTCACACAGGGTCAATGTCAACAGAAGAAATTAGAAAAGCAATTGAGGAGTCCTGACGAATGAGCTCGTGGGCCCTGGAATTGACGGCGTGATTGTCAGGACCCAATTTTTATCTAATAAACACGCAAATGCCATCGTTAATATTGACACAGGGAAGTTAAATGGAGATACTCTCTATGATAAAATGTCATTTTGGAAGAATTAATATGAATATCTTGAGTTTAAATACACAGAAGAGACATAAAATGGAAAATTCAGGGCCCTGTGAGCTGTGAAAGTGATAATTGGGAGGTAGCTATTTCTACAAGGTTCTATGCATTTTCTTTCTTTCTTTTTTTCTTTTAAGTTGGTTAGATGGAAAGGATTGCTATTGCACTAATTTTAGGGAAACTATTGTCTTCATCACCAGTTTCAGGTTTCAGAGCAAGCACATCTAACCCCAAAGAAATACATTGCCATTTCTGCCTTTACATCAGCTGCAGGCCCCCTACTTCTGTGTTGCGGTTTGCCACAGTTACTACTTGAGAACTTCACTACGACAGTTACTACTGTTACTACTTAAAACCATCAATACGAGACTGAACGAAGGGGGACGAATGTAGAAATGAAAACCTAAGACAAAAGAAACTATTTTAAAGGAAGGGAACTGGGGAAGAAGAGGAGAGCTCCCTGATTCTAGTGAGCAAAGGCAGCCCCTGAGCTTCCAGAGCCCTTCTTATTTATTGGGTAGCAAGAGCAGGGAGGAGGAGGTAACGATTGGTCAGCTGCTTAATTGATCACAGGTTCTCGTTATTACTAACAGGCTTCAATTATTACGCCTAATCATAAGAAACACTTGCAACTGGGTCGTGACTGTCCTCAGCAGTCCTTCCGGGCGGCAGACGCAGTTTGTCAGTTTGCCAACATTCTGCACCCAAAAGAAACAGTTTGCTGCCCACTCATATAGCCTCCAGTGGTATACCGAGTTGATCACGACCCTCAATCCTTCCGCCTCCAACACTTCTGGTCCTGTAGGGAGGGCAGTGCACAATATAGATCCAGTGACTTATGTTTCAGGACCAAAGTTGCCTGGAATCCTGTCCAGATCACCTACTTATTGGCTCTGTGGCCTTGGGTAAGTGGCTTAACATCTTTCTGCCTTTGTTTCCTCATCTGTCAATTAGGGATAATCCTCACACATGAGATTGAAGATTAAATTAGTTGATGCATATAAAGTGCTTGTAAGACACAGCATAACTAACAAATGGTAAGTGTTCAATTAACTTTAGCTATTACCATTACTATTGCTTTTTCCTAATGCATTTGCTCACCTCAGAAGACTTCCCTTTCTTGCTGCATTTGCTGTATCTACCATGGTGCTTCCGTTTGGCTGGCTCGTGTTTTCTGGCTAGTTATCTTTCATTACTATGTGTTCTTTTTTGTGGTGTGTGTGTGTACACTTAGAATTGAATCTGCAGCAAGCAATTCCTGGTGCCAAACTTACTTGAAAGGGGTTTTCAATGGCGAAAATTTCTTACAGATAACAGGTACCTGTCATACTTAATAGATAGAAGGGCTCCTGGATGTGTTTCCAGGGAGCTGGCTTACCACAGAGCTCTGTATGTAGGCCCCAAGATTCTGATAAGAGGCCACCACCACTGATTTGGATCTTAGTATTGAAAAATTTCCAGCTTTCTCTCTGCAAGAAGGGAGTTACACTCACTTCTCTTTCTAGATTTTGCTCCTGTTTTACTGTCTTTAAAAAATGTTTCCAGAGTCGTCATCTTTCAAGTAGAATTGACCACTTTCTCTTTGGTGCTGTCACTTCATCCTACACCAACTTTAGGGACTAAAATGACATGGGACGCATGCCATTTTAGTGTAAGGTTTTGTGCCCATGTCTGATCTCCTCTACATATAATTCCCTGGAAGGCAGATATCTCCAGTGCTAAAATCAGGCCTGGCATAGAATAGGCCCTTGGAAAACACTTCATGAGTGACGATGAGGAGCAGGTAGGCTGCCAGGAAAATGGCTCTGTTGGTGAGGAAACTTGATGGAGGAACATTCATTTGTTCATCCGAACTGGATCAGATTCTGTTCAGACATCATTTTTTAAGGAAGATTTCTGTGTGACTACCAAGGAAGTAATTCCCAGGAAGGATACTGTCACCTGGACTTGGCACGGCTACCTTTAACAACATTTGAGTAGGGTTATCTATCTCAAGCATAAAATCACACACGCATACACACAATAATGCACAGATATATAGAAGAGTATTGGGATCTGGTTTTAAAGACCAAACTCATACCAACATATTCCATGGTATGCTGGACTCCTTGGCCAGGAGGTTAGTATTTCTTCTGGCCTTACTAAGGTTCTTCTTGTCTTTGGATCCCTGGGTTTTGAGTCTTAACCCATTTGGTCCCCTCTGAGTCTCATGCTGGTCCTCTGGTCTGGAAGCCTCCTTATGTCTGAACTAATATTTTCCATGTAGACAGGTCTCATCCACTTGGTCTATAGGCAATGATGTAAATTCTTCTAGGTTTTCTAATTTGATTATGCTGAGTATAGCAACTGCATTTCAATGGTCATTGCTATTTTTATAACCAATTGTTATTACATAGTTAAGTTTTAAAAGTTAAGAGATGGCCTAGAATGCCTTCTCATATCTTCTTCATGCCTTCTGAAGTGGTTGTGATTTCAGTTGAGTATAAAGAATACCTTTCAGGTTGACTGATGGCTGCAAGATTGTTTGCTATTCAGATGTCCTCTTTCCTCTCTGTTTTCTGTCTATCACCACAAATGTCTCCGGATAGCACTAGCTGAGGTCAAATCTGTCTGCTCAGGAGTCTGTTACAATATCTCAGTGAATATAACATATTTGGGCCCTTGTGAATTAACTGTTTCATTCCAGTCACATATGGTAACGTAGTTTTGGTACAGACTTGATATCTAACCAAGCAACTGTCCAGTGAAGCCTTTTACTATTTGGATAGAGGGAGAAGATTAAGAGAAGAAGGTGGAAAGGCAGTGTGATCCAATAGAAAGAGTGTGAATTAGGGTTATACGGACCTGACTTTGAATTCTAGGCCCATTTCCAAGCCATGTGATATCAGGCAAGTTATTTAACCTCTGTGAACCTTAGGTTTCTCATCAGAGATGTGGGAATAATACATAGTGCCTATTTCATATGAGTATTGTGAGTATTAAATGAGATTATACAAATTCTATGGAAGTCAATGTTAGCCTAAAAAATAAAACCCATCAATCATTGAGGCATTTGTCTGAATTAGATGATCAGATTCTTTCTACTCTGAGAGCAAGCTTGAATTTAAATAAGGAGAAAGTGCAAGTGGGAGAGAGGTCTAGAGACTGCAGTAAGATTGAAGAGCAGATGGGACTTTAGGACAGGGAGTACCACAAAGGAAAGAAAAATAATGGAGCATTGCCACTTTGTCATAGACCTGGAGCTAGGCTGTTTAACTCATATTATCTCTTCCATTTTTGAAACCTTTTGAGTTACACATTCAGACAATTGTACAAATGAGAAAATTAGAGGGTCCCACAGAGAGGGGGAAGGATTTGGGCATTATGTCAAAGGGAAATGATAAAGCTTAAATGACTGAATAGAGATTGACTCTGAAGTTCACAGGCTGAGTTGTAAACCTTTTCCAGAGAGGAAGCTGAGGGGAGTGCTGTGGTGGGATTAAGGGGTCGACCAAAACCAGCTTAATTCTCATTGTTTCAGAGACAGCAGTTCATATGGAATGACATGATAGCATTTTTTCCCCCAGGAAAAAGAGTCCATAGAAAAATTTCCACGTTTCCAAGTGTTTTAAGAGACAGATGATTTCTTGGATGATTTAAGAGACAAGGTTTTGTTGGTTTTTAGTTTTGTACTTTCCTTTTCAAACTCGACCAAAAGGAAAATGTAAGGCCAAGATGCACTCAGACACTTGGTCCTTTTAAAATATTGCTTGAGACTAGCTCCACCACCCACCAAAATGTCATTGGAATTAATGAGTCCATACTGCATGCCAGGACTGTGCTAGGCCCTGGAAACACACAGTTGAGCAAGGCAGCGTTGCCTTAGCCCCATGGAACTTTCACTCAAGATGAGAAGACAGGCCCTGAATAATTATGCAGGTAACTCTAATTACAATAATGAGAAGAGCTATGGAAGAAGAGTGAAGATTATTAAGATAATAATATCAGGAAGAATAACCTACATGGCAGTGGGGAGGGATTGTCCAAAAAGCTGCTACAAGGCTGTGACATTTTAGTAGAGCCCTGAAAGGGGAGTAGAATTTATGCAGCAGAAAGGAAGAAGCTCTCCAGGCAGGATACATACTTGTCTGGCATCTGGCATATCGATTTCTAACCTTCTTTTTAAATTTTTTTTAATACTTGCTCATGCTTTGATTTTGGTACCAATCTTACTTTACTCTGAGCATCTTCCATTTCAGATAGAAGGTAATTGTTTCAGGCTTCAATCGGTGACTATCCTTGGCCTCTCTCCCTGGCTTTGGAACTAATTCACAACTCCTTTTATATTGCCTTCTATATGCCTCTTGATTTTTGCTTTCCTCTCTCTGCCTTGTGTTTGCACATTAAAATGAAAAGAGATTTTAGAAAAATACATTTTTCATTTTAGAAAATGCTAGTTGTATTGGAGAGTGGTTCTCTGAGATGCAAATCAAATTTAAATTGCATCTCCTATTTGATGCAACTGCTTGTGAACATAAGAAAATAGCATCCATTTATTAAGGAAGCCATGTGCAAATGCAGAGCATGTTTGCAAAGGCTTATTATAGCACAACAGGCAATTGCTGCCTTGTTTATTTGGTTTGTGGCTAAGTCATTACAATGCTCCTCTTCCAGAAAATAAATATATGTAGACTGAGATGTCTTTGGCAGAATAACTACTTCCATTTTATTTAAAGATAATCCAAATTTAAAAAACCATTGTTGCAGTGGACATTGCTTATTCTGAGCTGTCCCGCATCCATGTTACCTACCCTTAGAAACATCACCCTAACATTATTTGTATGATTGTATTAAAGTAATGCTGACCGCTACAATGAATAAATGGTCAAACTAAGGCTAATAAAAAGTATTTCTTATATGATAGTCTAATATGCATGATCCCAGCAGGGTGGATTCTACTTACTCATTCAGAGAGCCCTGTTCCTTCCATCTTTCTTGGCTCTGCCCTCTTCCAAATTTTCAGAGTCCTTTAATTTTAGCTGGCAGATGGAAAAAATACAGAAAGGATCCCATGTGGGAGGTTGTCATAGGGAAGGCTTTCATGCCATTGGCCGGAACTCAGTCACATTACAACACTTAGCTGCAAGAGAAGCCTGGAAATGCATTCTAGTTATCTGTATGTGAGAAAAAGGAACTACTAGTCTGTGCTTTAGATATCTAACTCTTCCCTATGTTTCAGAAGATACTAACTCCATCCAAAATATATGAAGCATGTGACTCAATCCTTACCTAATCTGGTCAGAGACTGGCACGTGACCTAAACTAGTCCAATCAAACTACAACTCCAGACTTCTGTTTGGCAGTTGGGTGGCATGCTCATTCCTGTTGGAGATAAACAAGAAAACACACAGTTCTATGGCAGCCATCTTGATATGTGAGATGGATGACAGTAGGTGCCTCAGAGATTGAAGCCAACACCTACAAGTGGTTGGGTCCCAAAATGGAAACAGAGAAACCAAGTTCTGATTGTTTAGCTGTTTGGTCACACATTTCCTAAAGCCATATCTAGTGTTCCAGTCACATGAACCAATTAATTCCTGTTTTTTTCTCTCATTTAATTCAGTTTGAATTAAAGTTCCTCTTCTTGAAAACTTGTAGTCTTGCAGATGGTGTCATAAGTGTACAATTTCTCAAAGACATTGGAAATTTGTACTATTTATGTGACTTTATTTGGGACATGGTTTAGTTGGAGAAATGGGCTGTTTCTTAATTTAAGGCATCATAGTTATATCTGATTACGCACTCACTAGTTCAACAAAGACTTTATATGCTGTGTCTATTGTGCCTTTTTAACCCCATCTGGGGCAGTTTATATTATAAACACTGAGTTCCTCACTGTCCACTTCATTGAATTCCTCCTTATTTGCAATATTGGTCATTTCACTCTTTAAACTCATATCTCTAAATACATTGTGTTTTAAATAAAAGCTAGGTTGGAGCAAGGATCAAACTTCTCTCATGGTTGCACACATGTGGGCAAGAGCATTCAGTGCTTTTATTCAGCACTTCCCGAGGGTTACAAGTTAGTGTGATTGTACATTCAAATCTGTTTATAAATGCCCTGGTAAAACACAAAAGTTTCCTTCAGTCCCTAGGAAATTCTGAAAGTCTTCTTTGTTACCATGACATCATACATTTCAAACTTTTTTGTTTGAAGAGTGAACAACTATCCAGAGGAGGCATAGCTTATTTTATTAAGTAGGATATATATGTTTTAACAAAACAGATTTTATTATTATTATTATTATTATTATTATTTGTAGAGATGAGGTTTCTCCATGTTGCCAGGCTGGTCTCAAACTCCTGGCCTCAAGAGATCCACCTGCTTTGGTCTCCCATAGTGCTGGGATTACTGGTGTAGCCACTGTGCCTGGCAATAAAATGGATTTTAGTTTAAGCAAAGGAGAAGTTTATTTCTCATTTACAGAGATATTTGAGCTGGCATTGTGGCTCTGAAAATTCTTCAGGGAACCAAGCTCCTTCTATTTTGTTGCCTTGTAGCCACCAGGATGTCACTGTTGTTCACAGGTCCCAAGACAGCTCACCATCAAGTCTGAGTTCCAGCCAGGTGATGATGAAGATAAGAGGAGGGAGGATTAGTTGGAATAGGCTAGATTGTGCTACAGTACTAATCATCTTCAAAATACTGATGACATGTGTTGCTCATGTTCCGTGTTTGTCATGAGTCACTGGAGGTTCTGCTTCATGTTACTCTCACTGAGGGACACCAGCTGAGGAACCTTCACCATCTGGAGGCTTTCTGGGACCTGTAGTGGGAGAGGGAAAGCTGGGCAGTGTTGCCTTAGTGGTGAAATGATTTTGCCTTCTACTTGTTGGCCAGAATGGATCATATGGCCACACGTAACTTCAAAAACTCAGAAAGTACAGTCCTGCAGCAGAATGCACATGAGCAGCTCCAATGACTACCACAGAAGGCATGTCCCTTCAAAGCATGACCTGGAAATTGAACACTTAAATTATCCTCACATGCTGTGGTCAGAACCCAGCTGCATGGTTACACTTAGCCAAAAAGGAAGCTGGTAAATGTAGTCTTCATTAGTGTTACAGTGATCATGGTTTCCAGCATTTCCTTTGAATTATTTCTTAGAGTTTCCCTCTCTCGGAGCACATTACCCACCTGTTCTTGCATTTTGTCTGCTTTTTCCTTTACGGCTCTTAGCATATTCATCGTAGTTATTTTAAGTGTTCTGATAATTCCAGAATCTCTGCCCTATCTGGGTCTGGTTGTTGCTTGCTTTGTATCTTTATACTGCATATTTTTCTTACCTTTTAGTATAGCTTGTATTTATTTTGGTTGAAAACCGGACATGATGTATTGCGTAATAGGAACCGAGGTAAATCAGATTTTAGTGTGAGGTTTTATGTTTATCTGGCTGATAATTTCGCTCTGTTTATTGTTTGCTCTAGCTGTAGGTGCTTGAGGCTTCAATTTCCTTTTTGTCTCCCTGGTTGTCTTTGGGTTTCCCTAGGTACACCTTCTTAAGTAGTGTGTTAGTCTCACAATTCTAGCTGTAATCTTCTGTTACTATACTGGGAACTTGCTGGTGCAGTGCTGAAGCATGAGAAGAGGAAAGTGTTCTGTACCTCTATGATTTGCTCTCAGTCTTTTAGTGGCATGTGCCCTTGGCTGTGACCTTTAGGAGTGCTTCTTTTTTTTTTTTCTTTTGGTTTTCTTATGTAGGTGAGATCGAAAGGTTAGAGAGGGGCTGGAGCTGGATATTTTTCTTCTCCCACATAAGTTAGGCTCTGATAAAGTAGTTTTCCTTAATGGCAGGTAAAGAAGAGAAAACTCTGGGTGTATTTCAAAATAGTTACTTTTCCCTTGGGCATACTTTGACATAGTTACGTTCCCCTTCCACCTGCTAGAAGCTCAAAAAGAATTTGCTCTGATCTTCACCGTGAGAACTTGGTGAGGTTCCTGTAGATGCAACTCATAAGATCCTTCCTAAGGTCAGGACCCCAGGAGATGTTAACTCTCAGTTTAGTCCACGCTTGGCTTCCAGCAGTTTGTCAATTGCAGTTTAAATTTTCTTACCCATTTCTGGCTCCATTAGCTTTTTCTCCTGGTAAGCTGTGATTCTCTGTATTTGTCTGTCTCTCCAGTTTTTGTGTCATTGGTTTGCTTGTCACCCCAATTCTCTGATTGATCTAAGAGAAGTTGTTGATTTCAGTTCAACTTTTGTGTATGTGTGTGTGAGGACAGGAATGATGACTTCTGAGTTATTTACATGTCAAAGTGGAAATCCACTGTTAATGGTGTGTTTATCACTAAAGTAATGTCAACTGGTAAATATGGTCTCGTTCCTGGAAAAACAATATTTTAGCTAACAATCTGAGTACCATTACTATATAAGAAGATGGTGAGAATGGATACTGAGGGGCGTGGCAGTCTCTGACACACCCACACTAAGGGACTCACGGTGAGAATACTGCAGAGCTTCGGTATCTGTGAAGGACCCACGAAACACCCATGAGAGGACAAATCAGCATTTGGAGTCTACTACACACAGAGAGTCCCAATGCTGGTTTACAGCTGTGCCAGTAAAGTTAGAACTTTCTTTCTCTTCCTCGTACAGCTGCAACTCTGGAGAGCCATTGACAGTCTGAGTGGACAAGAGGAGCAGAGATGAGGCAATACAAAAGCTAACTTTGTCCTATTCTCCAGTGGGCATGTGAGAGAGGCTTTAACTCAATGATATTTGTAGTTTTAATATTATAATAGACAAAGCCTTTTATTACTGGCCTGTGACCAGAGGACAATTGAGGTACTAGAAGAGCCGTGGAAGCTGTGGCAAAGATTGCCAGGTGAATATTGACTCTCTCTTTCCTACTTTGTGACAGACTTGGATTTTCATCTAAGCACATTGTAACCTACCTAAAAAACAAAAACAAAACAAAAAACCCCCCAAAACCCAAAACCTTATTCTGCCTTCTTTGAAGCTAGATATGGCTGAGCCTCACATAGCTAAATTTCTGGACAATAAAGCTATAGGCAGATGTGTTGCGTCGTACTTCTGGTAAGTCTCTTTAAATATTCCTTTCCTTTCTTTTTTCTCCATCCTACTCCTTGAATGTGGATGTTGTAAGCTGGATCTCCTGCAGCCATTTTGGGGCGTGATGGGGTCACACTTTAGGTAGGAGAAGCAGTGGGCAGTCCTTTAGGAACATAACGTTGCAATACCAGCCTTGGACATTTCACCCAAAGGGTGGTTTTATATAAGATAGAAATAAGCTTTCATCTCATTTAGCCATTCAATTTTAGGGTTTCTGTTTATCCTAATAAAAAATTCTAACTTATATAAAACCCATTCAAGATTATATGCAGGGGAGAGAAAAATAACTCAGTGGGGGTACCACGGGGAGAGAAAAATGGTTCCATGGGGGAAGGTTTGCAGGTCTGCAGTGTTACAGAAAGAATAAACTTGATTTTTTTAGAGCTTAGCTCATTCTATAAACCAGTTACAAAATAAGAAACTCACCCCTGAACAAGGTCTTTTACACAAACCAGGAAAGAGGAGGTAAGCTGTGTTAGCTCAGGTCCTTTGAGAAACAGATATCAACACAGGATATTATATGCAAAGATTTTATTAGGAGAAACACCTGTATGAGGGAAAATAATGTGGGAACCGAATAAGGCTGGGACAATAATCAGACTGCTATGCAAGTATGACTTCATGTAGAGAGAAGGGGAGAATGTTGGATGGAAGCATCCCAGATTGTCATGAGTTGAAGAAAGCCTGGGCAAAGCCGCCAAGGAATCCTGGAGCCAAAGCCGACCCTTGGAAGAATCTTGTGTCTCCTAGAAACAAGTCTGTCTTAATATCCCAGCCACACTCAGCTACTGACTGGGGAGCAGCCTGTGGATGGCATACCTAGGCACAAATTCTGCTGAGACTTTAAGAGCTCAGCAGCTAGAACCCTTGTCAATTATACTCCCTAAACTGGGTGATCTGTGAAGTGCATTCTCATGGCCACCACAGAAAATAAGAGTAGGCATCTCCAAATGGTAGGTGCCTAGATGTACACAGTGGGCCACTATGCAAGGGGAACAGACTCATCATGGTGGGGTGGCTGGGCCAGCCTACATGTAACAGGATCAGGTTCAGCCACCAAGGTTTCCTGCAGAAGGGTGAAGAAGCATATGAGTAATGTCAACTCAAGGACCACTTCGAGCAGATGCAAAAAATGCAAAAAAAAAAAGATGTGGATGGAAACACAGACCGCAAGGACCTATGCAGAAATCAGATGCACTCAACATCAGCTGCAGTAAAATAAGGCTGGCTGCATTTTCTGTGTCACATAAGCCACTCAAACCATCACTGGATTTACCAAGATTTTAAATGTACAGTCAAGGATTCTATAATGGTAAAGGTAAGATGACGTATAAAAGTCATCGTAGAGATTTCTCAAAGAGTTGTATGTATAACAGTGATAACATGATATTAAGGGATTCAGAGATAAAATTATTTTAATAGTTATAAATTTATTTTTAGGACTTCATGGTTATCTATTTTGTTACATGGTGATTTAAAGTTTTTAATTTAAATTTAAAATTGTGTTAAAATTTCAATTAAATTTTAAAATTGTGTTAACATTTCAATTAAATTTTAAATGTAGACTTTATTTAGGATTGCACAATAATTTAGAACTTTAACCTATTACAGAGTGCATGCTACCTGATGGGTCTTGTTCTGTTAAGGAATCTAGAGAATGTGGTGTTCATGGCTTGCATACTGTTCTTACGCTTTGGTTTTGCTGGGTCAAAAGGTTTGATATTCAGACTTGTTTTCAGACAGGCTATTGGGCAGATGATCTACAGATAGCACTGATTCTCAGATTCCACCCCCACCTCCACATCCCCCATGCCCACTCCCATATCTCTTTCAATCAGGAGATGTGTATCTTCTCCAAGAATTCTGGTAGCTATGTTATTTCAACTCTGTAATTGAAAAAATGGTCGATATTACCATAAAACACTGATTCCTCTTTATTATAGCTACACACGATATTTGGCTTATTATAGATATTTATAAGTGTCTGTTAATTAAATGAATAAGTGTATGTTTCTTACTCTAATTGATATAGATTGACTTTTATGTGTATTTTCAACAATGATTATTATTCAATATCCCCCTATGGTTTGTCAGTTTCTCTGAAGGCAAGTGTATTAGTTTGTTCTTGTGTTATTATAAAGAAATACCTGGCCAGGCGCAGTGGCTCATGCTTGTAATCCCAGCAATTTGAGAGGCCAAGGTGGGCAGATCACCTGAGGTCAGGAGTTCGAGACCAGCCTGACTAATATGGTGAAATGCCGTCTCTACTAAACATACAAAAATTAGCCAGGTGTGGTGGTGCACACCTGTAATCTCTGCTACTCAGAAGGATGAGGCAGGAGAATCGCTTGAACTCAGGAGACGGAGGTTACAGTCAGCCGAGGTATTGCCACTGTACTCCAGCCTGGGTGACAGAATGAGACTCTGTGTCAAAAAAAAAGAAAAGAAAAGAAAAGAAATACCCGAATGCATAATTTATAGGAAAAGATGTTTAATTGACTCATGGTTCTGCAGTCTGTACAGGAAACACTAATGACATCTGCTTCTGGGGAGGCCTCAGGAAGCTTTTACTCATGGCAGAAAGTGAAGCAGAAGAAGGCACTTCACAGGGCAAAAGCAGGAATGAGAGAGTGGGAGGAGAGGTGCCACACACTTAAATGATTAGAACGATTGTGACAATTCACTTACTATTGGGAACACGGCATCAAGCCATGAGGGACACACCCCCATGAGCCAACTACCTCCTGCTAGGTTCCACCTCCAACACTGGGGATTACAATTCAACATGAGATTTGGTCAGGACATGCTAACTATGTCAGGAAGGGCAAGGTACAGTGTAATAAGCTCAAAGAAGTAATGCACTGCAAGGGTTAAGGAAGAAACACTAGACAAAACATCATAAATCTTGAGTTCTTCTGTTGGCTCTATCAAGAATATTTATTCTAATTAACATTTGTTGCATGCTTACAATATGCTAGGCACATTACATGCAGTATCTTATTTAGCTCTTATGGTAAAGCTATGTAGAAGGTACAACAGGAATGCCTAATAATGCTTAATATTCCACCAGGATTTAGTGTGATGTTTTCTCTTTCTTTGGCACACTGCTAGACACCATCTCTCAGCCCCCTTGTTTGAGGGAGTGGGTGTGCAACTATTCCCCTTCATGGATGAGGAACACAAGTAATGTGAGTCACCTCCAGTCAACGTGAATAAGTACTCTTGGGCCTTCTCCATACATTCTTTTCTCTGTCCCCTGACTGAAAGCAGAGATGGGGCCCTACAAAATGATGATAAAGGCCGGGCACGGTGGCTCATGCTTGTAATCCCAGCACTTTGGGAGGCTGAGGTGGGTGGATCATGAGGTCAGGAGTTGGAGACCAGCCTGGCCAACATGGTGAAACCCCGTCTCTACTAAAATACAAAAAAAATTTACCTGGGCATGGTGGTGCGTGCCTGTAATCCCAGCTACCCAGGAAGCTGAGGCAGGAGAATCGCTTGAACCTGGGAGGTAGAGGTTGCAGTGAGCTGAGATTGCACCATTGCACTCCAGTCTGGGCAATACTGTGAAACTCTGTCTCAAAAAAAAAAAAAAAAAAAAAGAGAAAAGAAAACGATGATGAAAGTTATCATTATTAGCTCCATTTTTTGGATGAGGAAAGCTTAGACTAGAAAGATCAAGTAACTTTTATAGAACAAGCAAGTGTCAAAGCCAGGATTTGATTATGTAGTTTAACTCAGCACATCTTCATAGCCACTAAGTGTACAGGCCAGCAGTGCAAACTGGAGTCACTGTGGCTTTCTAAGTCTCAATCTTTTCAGCCAAAAATGAAGATATTAAGACTGTCTTATAGGTATGTATGGGGATTAATGAGTTAACACATCAAAAAAATCTAGAAAGAACACTGCAAAATAACGCAAAATAATAAAGATGTGTTTGTGTGCATGTGCACACACGCCTGTATGCACAAGTGAGCTAGCGTGCGTTTGGAAATTTGTCACATCAAGGCTGATTTTAATAAATGGACCATGGTTGAGGCCTCAGAATCTCTTCATCACTCAGGGATTTCTGTTCAGTGACATTTGTTGGATAGGATTTGACCTGTTGTATGAATTATGCCTTCCATGTAAGGAGACTGTTTGGATACTAATTTGCTCGCTTGCTTCTCAGCAACCATGAATACAGAAAGGGTCAGACAACTCCTCAAGCAGTTTTATGGCAGCATTTGTTCCTGGGTCCTAGAGGGAGCTGTGTTCAGTCCTTCTGAGAAGAAGGAAAAGCAGCCAGGCTTAGAATGGCAGAGTGGGAGTGGGGGAGCAAATGCACAGCAGGGCAGGACCCTCCTGCGCTTCAGGTCAATGTCGTCAAGATCATCATCCAAAGCAAAATTGATTCAGATTTCTATATGGAATAAAAACATTTCAAGGTAACGTGGTATAGAGGACCAAGAGTCAGAATTGTGGGGTTTTAGCCTTCAGTTGAACTAGTCTGT
The DNA here is from genome assembly GCF_028858775.2 of Pan troglodytes. Lineage (NCBI taxonomy): Eukaryota > Metazoa > Chordata > Mammalia > Primates > Hominidae > Pan > Pan troglodytes. The sequence continues at coordinate 18,778,196 of NC_072401.2, forward strand.
GGACTCCCGTGTACTTAATTTCTCTAAGCCTCAGTTTTCTTATCTATAAAATGGAGATAACACTGACTCCAACTATCTACCTAGAATTGTTCTGAGGATAGAATGTGGCTATGCCTATGAAGACAATCTGTAAGTGCCAAAGAATTTTATGAGTGTGAATCCTTGTTGCAGCTATGACATGTTCATGACACCTAAGTGGATATGAATACAGTGATGTGGTAGGTGCAATGATAGAACTAAATTCAGAGTACTCTGGAGGAAAAGAGGAGAGGTATTTAATATATCCCAAGGGTTGGATGTGAAGGTCAGGGAAGACTTCCTGCAAGGGGTAACTTCTTGAGTTCTGAAGGGTGAGCAGGTGATACTCAGGTAAAATGACCTGGGGAAGATGGGGAAAGAAAGGCATTCTGGGTAGAGGAGTTACCATGATCAAAGTTGAGATAAGAAATAGCACCGTGTAGCGTGAAACCATAAGCAGTTTGGTATTCTTGGGGTATGACAATTTGTGTGTGTGTGTGTGTGTGTGTGTGTGTGTGTGTGTGTGTGTAGGGGTGGGTGGAAAGATAAGGAGAACATGTTAAGAAAATTTGATCCTGAATGGAAATAGAAATATTGAAGGTTTTTTTGTTGTTTTTTTGTTTTTTTTGGACAAGAGTCGCCTCACTCTGTTGCCCACGCTGGAGTGCAGTGGTGCAATAATTTTGGATTACTGCAAACTCCGCCCCACAAGCAAATCTCATGCCTCAGCCTTCCAAGTAGCTGGGATTACAGACATGCACCATCACACCGACTTAATTTTTGTTGTATTTTTAGCAGAGATGTTTTGCATTTTAGCAACATGTTTCACCATGTTGGCCAGGCTGGTTGCAAACTCCTGGCCTCAAGTTGATCTTCTCGCCCCATCCCAAACTGCTGGGATTATAGGTTTGAGCCATGAAGGGTTTTAAGTGGATGGGGGTTGGGTATGTTGTTGGGATTGTTGGAAGCTATATTAGGAGAATTACTACTGTAGTAACTTTTGTGAGAGATGCTGAGAATCTGAACTGTGGCTGTGGTAGTTGGGATTAATTTTTTTTTTAAAGAAAATCAAAAGGTATCTTGAATGGAAGATCAGTGTCCCTGGAAGAGGGAAGAGTTATTATTGGATTCTAGTTTCCAGTTTGGACAATGGGGCTGATGGTTTTGTTATCAAATGAGAGGGAAAACTCAGGAAACAATTCAGATTCACAGGAAGACAGTAAATTCAGTATTGTGTTTATTGAGTGTGAAATCAGATTGTGTGTCACCCGGGTGGGATGGCAGCAGGCATTTGGAAACCAGTTGGAGGGAACTTGTGGCTCTGTCCCATGCACCGCCAGATCTTCCTGGGCATGTGTGGGTGGACTGGATCCAGTCAGGGACAGGTTAGTAACTAAGGGAGAAATTTTCATTCTTTAGAGCAGACACTTCTCCTTGCTCTCTGTGGCAGCTGTAATCTAGATATGGTATTCTCTCAAACTTTACACACTTAATTCGAGATAGCATCCTTGTGAATAAAAAGTAAAAAATGAAATGTGAGGTTCTGTATCCCATAGCAGCAAAGAACTCTGGGCAGGGAGTTGGGAGTCTTGGGTTTAAGTTCCTACTGTAGTTCTGATGAAGTAAGTCAGTTCACCAGTTGGGTCTCTTCTTTTCTATCTTTTCAAGGATGAATTTGGAATTACTGACTTCATGTTTTCCTTTTTTTTTTTTTTTTTTGAGACAGAGTCTTGCTCTTTCGCCCAGGCTGGAGTGCAGTAGTGTGATCTCGGCTCACTGCAAGCTCCGCCTCCCGGGTTCATGCCATTCACCTGCCTCAGCCTCCCGAGTAGATGGGACTACAGGCGCCTGCCATCGTGCCCGGCTAATTTTTTGTATTTTTAGTAGAGATGGGGTTTCACCGTGTTAGCCAGGATGGTCTTGATCTCCTGACCTCGTGATCCGCCTGCCTCAGCCTCCCAAAGTGCTGGGATTACAGGTGTGAGCCACCGCGCCCGGCCATGTTTTCTTGAATACTTGACGAGAGCTTCAGGTTCTCTTCAATAATTTCAAGTCTTGAGGTTTTGTGAAAGATCTACACTGTGTTTCTGTTTCATGTACTGACTTTTAACTCTCTGAAATTAGTAAAATATTAAGCAATAATATGTCTTAAATAACAAAAAAGCAAAGGTGCAAAATCTTCTAAATTACTGTGTTCCTGGAAACTTGTCATAAATCTGTACACAGCACCCCTCTGCTACCCCGATTTCCATTAACCCAGAGCTCTCTTAACCAGCCCTGCACACACCACATAACCTTAGAGTTGGGATCTAAGTTTATGCCCTCGGTATGTTGATTGATATTCAGCAAGGTTGCCTTGAGGCAATGTGAAAATCCAAAGTCATCAAAGACGGAGGAAATTACGTCCAGCCTAGTTTCAAAGGTGGACGGTATTGCTTTCACATGATTTGAAAATCATTAATCTATGTGTGGTGTATACCAGGGCTCCCTGACCTTTTAGTGAAGAGAATTTTTTAATTTCCGTGAGACAGACTTTTTGATTAACCAGAACTTCCTTTTCACCCCATCCAAATATATTAGATAACAGGGTTTCATATTTACTTATGAGATCCATGGCTATCTTCAGCTTAATTTTATGCCCATCTGATGTTAAACATAGGGGAAGATGAATCCGATCTTTGAGGAACAGTGGGAAGGCCTCTGGATGAAAAGTCAGGAGACCCAAGGTTAAGTCATAGCTCTGTCACTAATGAACTGTGTGGCCTTGGACACACACCACTTTACTTTCCGGGCTTTAGTTTCACTCTCTGCAAAATTAGATGGTTGTGATAGATAATCTTAAGTTTCTTGCAGTTCTAAATTGGCATAAGTATCTGTTTTTCTAATGCTTCAGTTAAATGTAATTGTATTACACAATTTTGCATACAGGCTTATATCTAATCAGCATAATATTAGCTCCATTTTATAACAAAGAAAACTGAGACCTGGAAAGAATAAACATCTTGTTAATGGCAATGCCAGAGTCTGAATTCCAGTGTTTGGTTTTTCAAGTCCTTGTGTTCTTTCCTGCACACGTTCTGTGGCTCCCATGAGCACAGAGCTGGGTGGCAGACTGGGGCTTTGAGAACAAGAGGATTTGGCTGCCACTGTCTCTTGAGAGGGTGATCTATATTTCAGTGTCTTTCTCAGTTTAAGAAATGCTCTGCACTGCTTTGTTGTGGCTTTTGATTGTTGCTTTCAATCTTTCTTGGATCAAATCATGTCTCCTGGCAGTTGCGATGGTGTAATATGAAGATCAGATCTGCCTGCCTGTCTCAATAGCTGGCAATTTATCTCGGTATTTTTAGGTGCCTCAGATAAAGGTAATATAAATATAATGAAAGAATGAATTTCTTTCTGACACTTTGTGCCATTTGTATGAGAGAATGAAAATCTCCTTTAAGAATATTGTTTTTAAAGCAGCATTTCTCCAAATGTGTTCTCTGGATGTAACTTGATGTTACAAAACCATAAAAGCATTGTACTGACCAAAGAATTTAGGAAATCTTAATGTTAATTCTCAGAACCTTTAAAACAGTAATGTTCGATTTGAATTTAAAAGAGGAGAAAGCGTATGTTTTTTCCCCAACCATAGTTAACTATAGAGTCTTCCCCTAGGCTGTCTTCCTCTCCCAACACAAGAATACTATAGGGCTCCCTTTCTAATGAACTGACTGTAAGTAGTGCTTGAAAGTACTGTGTGCCAAAAGGCAGGGTAACTACCATTTATCAGCCACCAACTATGCACCGAGTATTTTTACAAATGTTATTTTATGTATCTTCTTCATTTATGAGGTGGTCTTTTGATCTATATTTGTATGTTGAAGAACTCGAGGTTCAGGTAGGTTAAGAAACAGTTTGTAGGGATATAGCCTGGAGTCAGACCTATATCTGTCAAGTCCTACTTGTTCCCTGCACTTCACTGTGTGTATTGAGGTGATGTAGCAATAGTCTAAGGACTTGAGCTAAGGGGACAATATTCTCTGGATCACTCTGACCGCACTGAGACCTGTACACAGCCAGCTCAAGACAACATGGTGGCTCATCGCTAGTGATCTTTCCGACCCATTGCTCTTTTTTTCCACCCCATTTCTTAGGATTTCTGTAATGGTTTCCTTGATCTTCTGGGAAAATACTTCTTTCTGAGGCTGTGCCTTGATTTGTAACAGTAACAGTGCATTTTCCAACATTTGATTCCTTTGGAATGGAAAATTTCCCAACAGACAGGAGAAAACCTAAGTGTGTGTCAAGTGTAATAAGTTGCTGTTGATGTCCACATCTTGGATGCATTTCCATGACATCTGAGTTATGCGGAGTGTTTTGTTTATGCTGTTCATTTTGTGACAGTCAGTGGGGGCTGTCTGGAAAGAATGAGGGCATTGGAGTCCAGCAGTGTACCATGTGAATTCTAGCTCCAGCACTTATTTACTTTGAGGCCTTGGACATGTTATTTATGTCCCTGACTCTAAGTTTTCTCACCTTCCTTGCAAGGTAGCAGGGGGATTAGATTAGATGATACATGCGTGATTGCTGGCACATGGTAGGAGTTCAATAAATGGTAATAATTATTGCTGTTACTATTGGGTCTATACATACCTGGGCCCTTCCTTTATATATCAGAATAGCTATTCTTTGCTGTCCTTGGTGAAATGGAAATCAAAGGAATCTTCTTGATTATTCACGGTGGGGAGTCAGCTGGTGGTCTGTAATCTTCTCAGGATCTCCTCTTTTGACAATGAAAAGGCAAGTTCTTAACCGGGTGATATAGAGCAGGAGGCACTCCTGACACTTTTCTTCCATGGGCTGAGCATAATTGAAGTCTTACGTAGGTTAAAGCTAAAGCTCTTTTTCTACTAAAAGATGAAAATGGGTAACCTACAATCAATTTCAAAGCCCAGGACTATGACGTTACCTAGCAAATCTCTTTCCTGTACCTTAGACATGATTTAGGATATCCCATGGAGATGTATTACATCCCTTTAACCGTTCATCTTCCTACTGCCCCCTTCTCTGTCCTCAAAGTAGTGTTTTTCTCATTCCTGCTGTCTCCAACACTGGCCTTGGAATCTTCCACTTTTCAGTATAAATAGATTATCAGCTCTGTCTATTTTTCTGTGTTTTGCAAATGCTGCCTCTGTGGGTTGCAGCTAATTATTAAAGGGATTTTCCTTTGTTCAGTCATAAGTGCAGTATAAGTGCTAAACAAGTCTTAAAAGAGAAGGTACATACTGATTTAAAAGTCAAAAAATGATCTAGAGCTAAGAGCAATAAATTATCTCAGCAAAGCTAAGATCCTGGGGTGGAGAAAGAGGGAGAAATATTCTCATCTTATTAGGGTGGAGCAAGGAGACGGAATAGAATGTTGTGGTGAAGGAAACTGTATTGTGTTTTCTCATAAGAATAGAGAATTTTTGTGATTATGAGAACAGGAAAAGAGAAGGTGGTCTCTATGAAATGCAATATAATAGAACTTCCAAAGAAATAAGGGGAAATAAAATTAATGGCAATTTGATCAAATCAGCAAACAAAAAAAGAAAATGCAGAAAAACAATGTAAAATATCAATCTAAATCTGGAGAACATGGGCAACTTCCTATGGGAAAAAATTCTGCAAAGGAAGCTTATTTTCACCATTCTCATGTTGCTAAAGAAACTTTAGTGAGGAATAATACACGTGAAAAAATTGCATCCATTTTAAGTGCACAGATTGGTGAGTTTTGACAAATGTGTACATCTGTGTAACATACAATAAAGACATATAATATTTTCATCACCCCGAATACTTCTGTGTTCCTTTCCAGCCAATGTCTACTTTACAAAAAGAATAAATCATTATGAAAAGAATAAATCAAATCATCCCACAAAATATAAGCAGAGCAGTTTGAGTCTTTCCTTCTAAAAGACAAAGATTTTTCAAATTGAGTTAATACACAAAAATGAGCTGTATGCCTATATATGTTTTAAAAGGGAGAAAGTAGCATATAAAATTAAGGTGGGTCAAAGAGATACAAAAGCAAAAGAGAAAATGCAAACAGAAAGCAGGAGAGACAGCGTCTGACATGGGGGAATCCAAGGTTACACACATTGAATAAAATAACAAGACATTATGTAAACACAACAATTTATGAGGGTTATATATATATGTATATAATATATAAATGAATTTGTTCAGCAAGCATTTATAAAACTTAATCATTTACTGAACCATAAATTAAATCTTAAAATATTAAAAAAGTAGTGCTTTTATGAGGCATATTCTCTGATGAGAATTCAATAAAATAGAAAGTAAATAATAAAAAGTCGACAAATAATCTTTTCTTTCTGGGAAATCTGAAATATTCTACTGGATAGAACCATGGAGCAAAAAGGAATTTTAGGAGAGAAATTATAAGCTACAAAAACAATGGAATAAAAAACACTGAGTACCAAATTCCGTGAGACATAGAGACGTACACAGAGAAAATTTTAGGGTCTTAAATACCTCTCTTATGTCTTCATCATTAATGAAGAAAAATTATTACTCATTTTCAGAAATCAATAAAATGACAAATCAAACAAAAAGAAACCAAGGAGAAGAAATCAATCAAGGCAAAACTCACTTACAAAAATAAAACAAATAGTAAAACAATTCAAGAGTTGATTGCTTAGAAGTCTGCTAAAAATAGATAAACCCACTGTGAGAGTGGTTAAGGAAAAAGGGAGATCAACCATTAGTAAAGAGAAAGAAAAAGATGAAAGAGAGATGAAAGAACTTGAGGAGACTATGACACACACCTCTAGTGAGAGCCATGTTGTGCTACCCAGACCCCCTTTAGGACTGGGACACTTGTTTCCTCCTTGTGGGAAGTATTGGTGGCTGATGGCTTACAACTGTGTCTCTCTCCAGGAATTGCTTTTGGTCAAGGGGATTGTCTTGTCTAAGCTACCATCCAATGTATAATATATTGTCCAATGTGTACTGGGGACAACTCATATCTCAAAATGGGTTGACAGAGAAATATAAAATTCTTATCCTCTTGTCTCATTTTGGGATGGCTCAGAAGGACCACAGCTTCCAATGGAATAGCCAAGGCCTCAGTTGCTTCACAGTTCAATTGCTTCCTCTGCTCAATCACAACTGCCATACTTTCTTACAGGCACTATTCCTGCAGGTACTCCCCAGTAGACCTCCTTCATACCAATCTCCACCTCTGAATCTGTCCCGGGGAGCCTGATGGAAGATACAGCTCAGTGACAACAACCACACGAAAGTCCAGAGAACATGGACAACTTCCTAGGGGAAAAAAATACTGGAAAGGAATGCTTATTTTCACCTTTCTCATGTTTCTAAAGAAACTTTATTGAGGAACAATACACATGAAAAAATTGCACCCATTTTAGTGCACAGATTAATGCGTTTTGACACACATGTATATCTGTGTAACATACAATCAAGATGTAGAATATTTCTATCACCCCCAAATATTTCTGTGTTCCTTTCCCACCAACCCCTACTTTCTCACCTCTGGCCTCAAGTAACCACTGATCTGCTGTTCATTTTGTGACAGTCAGTGGGGGCTGTCTGGAAAGAATGAGGGCATTGGAGTCCAGCAGTGTACCATGTGAATTCCAGCTCCAGCACTTATTTATTGTGAAACCTCAGACATGTTATTTATGTCCCTGACTCTCAGTTTTCTCACCTTCCTTGCAAGGTAGCTGGAGGATTAGATTAGATGATACATGAGTATCATCCAGATTCAGTTCTGGAGTATGTGCCAGCCACATGTGCTCTGTAGTGTCAGACTTGACTCACATAGCACAATGCTTTTGAGATTTGTCTCAATTCATCAGAGGGCTTTCTTTATCTATTTCACTTCTCTCAAGGATCTTCATCCTGCAATGCTTATTGTCTGTTTACTAGATGCAGTTGTTTCAGGTATTTTGTCTAATTATACCTCTTAAAAGCATGATGGTGAATCTGGTATCTTTTACTATTTATTTTTATGGCTGGAAATGAGAGCCCTCATCATCCTTATTGAATATTGTCTTAAAAGTTGTAGAGAATATTCTATAAAAATAAAATGAAATAAATAGTTATTGGTAATTAAATATAGGTAAAAAGAAGACAACGCTGTCCCTGTTGATGTTTAGTTTGTTTATTAAAAAAAAAATCTAGGCCTAGTGGTTCACACCTGTAATCCCAGAACTTTGGGAGGTCAACGTGGGAGGATCACTTAAGGCCAGGAGTTCTAGGCCCAGCCTGGGCAACATAGTGAGACCCCTATCCAATGTGATGGCACATGCTGATACTTCAGTTACTCAGGAGGATGAGGTTGGAGGATTGCTTGAGTCCAGGAGTTCAAGGCTGTAGTGAGCTATGATCATGCCACTACACTTCAGCCAAGGTGACAGAGTGAGACTTTGTCTCAAAACAAAAACAAAAGCAACCCCCCACAACTAAAAAAAAAATAAACCCTCTAGGGAACCTCTAGGAAGCCTCCTAACAATATTTTATATAGTAAGATAATTTAGTAATTTGCATGAATATAAGATAAAAGTATAACATTAATTGGTTTTCATTGGTCCAGTAATAAACAACTAGACATGGATATGGGAAGATATACTGCTTTTAGTAGCACCAAAATCTATAAAATATTTAAGAATAAATTTGATAAGGAAGGCCAGGACTTATGGGAAGAAAACTGAAAATCTTTTTGGTAGACTAAAAAAATGGCTAAGCACTTACTTTGTTTTAGTCACTATTCTATGAGATTTACATGTATTAACTCATTTAACCTTCCTAGAAACCCTGAAAGGATGTTATTATTATTTCCATTTCATAGATGAGAAAATTGAGATATAGAGAGGTTAAGTAGCATGCAGTCCATCCAGTGTGCAAGCCACAGAGCCAGTATTTGAAATCAGGGCTGAACAAATGGAAAGATATCCTATTTTTCAGTGAGGTTTCCTAATGGAAAAATATTTTCTAAAATGCAAATATGATCATGTCACTTTTGTACTTTAATCTCTTTGTTCACGGTCTGCTGCTTTTAGGATAAAGTCAGACCCTTAAGGGTGTCTAAAACTCTAAAATATTTCTCAAATCCATCCCTTCTGTATCACTACTATTGCTGTGCTAGCTCAGGTTCTCTTCACCTGCTTATCTACCCATTTATTCATTAAACAAATAGATCATCTTGGTAGTATTGTAGTGGGCATGTTTGAGGGGGCTAGGAGAGACAGGAGTGAGCTCAGTTGAAGAGGCTGTCATAGAACAAGCTGAACACGAGAGAGTCCTAGGAATAGACGGGAGGAGTCGTATTTGAAATATATTTGAGAGTTGTATTTGAAATATAGTTGAAATATGTGGCAGCACTTAAAGTCTAATTGGGTGTGAATGTCGAAGGACTTGTTTCACTCCCATATAACTCCCAAGATTCTAACTTAGGTGACTGGTAAATACCTTCAAGTCCTCACCTTGTTGGAGAGGATAGGTTCAATGATGGAGGCATACTCTAGAGTTCTTTAGCCAGACTAATATTAATCTATTGATAAATATTCTTTGTTTTAACATCAAAATTGCTTTTATTCCATCAAAAAGTATATTGCTTCTTTATCAGATTCAGTTCTGATACCTTCAAGATCTAAGCAGTAGAGGAGTAGAACAGTTGAGAAATTTACAGATGCAAGAAATTCATTTGATACAATGGTTAGAACCGGAAATAGAATTGCCTAGGGCTTAGTTCGTATCCCAGCTTACCACTTACCAACTCTAGTTAGCCTCTCTGTAATTTAGCCTCCCCATCAGTAAAGGGGGGATAAAGTGGATAAATCTATGGAGCGTTGTAAAGACTTTAAAGAGGTGATTTATGTAAAATACTTAGCAAAACACCTGGCACCTGGTTTAAAACTCCCCAAATGCTATCTATTATTTATAACTGATAAAAGTCTGTATTTTTTTACATTTTCCAAAATAAAGCAATAAAGCCAGGCCACAATATAAAGAGACTGTCAATGCAATTGTATATATGTTAAGTCGTTAAACATAGTGTGCAATGGATTACTATGAGTTATTTCTTACCTGTCAGAGAATTTTTATGCGTGATAAAATATACATAATATAAAATACATTATTTTACCATTTTAAGTGCACAATTTAATGGCATTAAATGTATTTACATTGTTATGCAGTCATCACCACTCTTCACCTCTGGAAGTTTTTCATCATCCCCAACTGTCAAATAATTTTAACCATTATCCTTTTCCAGAGATACTTATAAATGCATTTTGTCTTTTTGGAGATACTCTAAATATTAAAAGTTAACAAGCTCTAATTTTGATCTGCCACCCAAATGTGTTTGATGCCTTTCTTATTTTAGGATTCAAAGATATTGGCTTCTACTTCCCAGTTCCCTCCATGGTCCTGGAGACATAAAGTAATTGTGGATGTTTTATATGCTTTGGTTTGAGATTTGATCTGTAAATCAAACCTTATTTGATTTATATATTATTTCTCAGAAATATCTGGGAAGGTATTCTCCCACCTCTTCCCCAATACCTAGGTCATTTAGCCCTCAGTCTATCCATGAACACATTTTCCCAAAGCAAATGCAGTCAGCCCACCAGAAAAGAGAGGGAGCTCCAGATCCCAGGATTGTTTCCCTTTAGTTCTTTTGGAAAGATTTATTGTAAAATTTCTATGCTATTCTGTCATTTTCTATGCTATTTCTGTAACTTTCACTGTCTACTCTTTACATTCCCTACCTCAAATCTTCTTTTTCTAATTATCTCCAACATAATATTATTTCTCAAATAGTGCTTGTATTCTTCCATCACATCTACTCTTCCTCCAGTGTTTCCATGTCCCCGTAAATGGTAAAATCATTTATCTACTGCCCTGCCTGTGCCAGATGCCTGAATTTAATGGCCAAATGTTGATTCCAACTTTCTTGGCAATGATTGGTCTAGAAATTAGCAAATGACCCAATCTGGCTAACATGAAGTAGAGACTTAATTGGGCTTTTAGGGAAGTCGTTACTTCTACAAACCCTTTTGAAAGTAATCCCTTTCTTCTCCTGAGTATTGTTGCACATAAGAGCCCATCTTGTCCTCAACCATCTTGTCCTGTAACCATCTTGTCCTCAGCCTGAAGGTTAGGCCGACCCATGGATTTAGGGTCCTCTTCAGCCAACTTTCAGTCAAGCCAATGCATTTCCTTCGTGTCCGAGCTAGTCTGAGTTGTTTTCTTTGATTTGCTGTGGACGTTGTTCTAACTGATACTTCACAGCACGGGTTACATTTCTAAAAGTACTGTCAATCAATGGAGTAAATTTTAAGTATCTTGGAAATTCACTTGTGCCAATCTACATGCTATTTTTCTATGATCTTTTTTTTTCTCACAGGAGTTTGAGTTACCCTAAATCAAGATGGGTGCTATGGTGACAGTCCTGTCTGCATTAATTGGAGGAAACTATGTTTCCCATTTGATTCAGTTCTTGGACAGTTATTCTCATGGGTGCAAAAGAATGCATTATTTAACCTCTTGTTTAGAGCATTCTCATATGAGCTATTGCTTGTGCTCCTCCCTTGGCACCAGAGGACAGATTTTCTGAGTCTTGAGGCCTGCTTTCCAGGGGAATTTAATTATGCTGCATATGGCTTAGCCTTGTGAATTTTCTTCCCATATTTTTCTTCAATAATGATGTCTCTGTCCTTTCCACATTCTAACTGCCCATCAACCTGGGGAAAACGAGATGCTGGGATCATGTTTTTTACTTCTGGACTATTTCTTAATAGATAAAGTCGACTTGAACCTTAGGGACCAGATCAGAAAAATTCTGAGTCATTATCTCTTCAAATATCTTTTTTACTCCCATTCTTTCCATCCTGTTCTTCTGGAACTCCAATTAGGTATTTTTCAACTTTGTCACTTTATTCTCAATATCTTTCTATTTGTCTTCAGATTTTCAGCTCCTCTCTCTATGCTACATTCTGGTAACTCCTTCTGATCTTTCAGTTCACTATTTCTGTCTTCTGTTGTGTCTAAACTGCAGTTTAACATGCCCACTGAATTTCTATTTAAAATGACCATATTTTTCAATTCTGGCAGTTCTACTTTTCTGTCTTCTTCAAATCAGCCTGATCTCTTTAAATAATCTTTTGATCTTTTTTCATACTTTTGATAGCCTATTTTATTACTTAAAACACTTATTTCATATTCTGGTCCCATAATTCAAGTGTCTTTGTTTTTGCAGGTCTGATTCTGCCATCTGTTGCTTCTGCTGATTGTTCACACTCACAATGACTGTTTCCTCATGGTTTTCTGGTTCTAATGTCAGTTCATATTCGTTGGAACTTTGTCAATAGAAATCATCTGAATCTAGGGTTTAAGATGTGTTTGCCAGAGAAGATTTGGGTCTGTTTCTGCCTGACTTTTAGTGAGACAAAAATCCAGGTAGAATATTTTGGTTTGGAATTTTTTTTTCAAGTCACACAGGAGTGTGAGTTCTGGCCCTAAATGCCTATAAGTTTGTGGTTAGGAGTTTTCCTTTATTACCTTTCTACCTGAAGCTGTGGTTGTTCTAGGAGGTATCCTCACTCTCTGCTTATACACACGAAAAAACTGAATATGAGTTTTCTATTTCAGGGTCCAAGCCTTATGTGGAGTCTCTCTTCCAACTGCTCATGTTCTGGGTCTTCTAGTACCTTTTCCCTGTGTCTCTCATGTGGTTGTTGAATGCTCAGATTTGAGGACATCAAATGTTCCATATGGAAAAATACTTCCTATCTCAATGATTTTGCATTTTCTTGACCTTTATAGCCTTAGGAATTTTTTTGTTTTGTCTTATGATGATTCAGCTATGCATTATCAAAAGACATTTTCCATATTTATCCAGGATTTTGAGTCTCTGGTCTTGGGAGGCATTTTCTGGACATCTAGTCCTCTGTGTTTCCTAACCTAGCAGTGCTCATTTTCATATGGCATAATCTTCCTCCAGATTAATCCCATTTAAAATGTCTGTCTAGCTACAGTTTCCTGGGGCTTCTATTCAGGAGTAATCCACAGCAAGGGCCTCAGGTTCATACTGGCCAAATTGCTTAATCACTGCATTGCTGCCTGTGTGACTGGTGATCCCTCAGAGATTACTGCTGTGCTTGGTGACCATTCCTGGGACAAAACACTGCTCTTCCCTTAGCTACTCTTTTTAGGGCATGGCACAGATCTTATCCATTTCTCCACTTCTGACTGAAGGCTTGGAGATCTGGAAATAGAATACAAGTTATGTTGCCACTAGAGGTGGCACCCACAGGCCTAAACCTAACCTTAGAATTCTTTACCACGTGGGTGCTCTACCTGGACATAGTCACATGCTGGAAGCCCTTCTACCTCATCTGGTGTAGTCACGTGCTGGAGGCCCTTTCATCCTCTATCACTGAGTGTACACACCATCTTCATTCTCCAGAATTCAATCTAAAGGGAGTGACAGCAGCACCCCCTTTACAATCCCTTACTCCCACATTTCACATCTACCTATTGCCCCATTACCTGTTCCAGGATTTCTCCCTTAGAAGGATAATTGATATGGAAATAGCTATTCTGATCAGGTGACTCCCCTTCTCCTCTCTTAAGAATGTAATCTGGCCACATGGGCCCCCAAGACAATAAACGAGTCACTGCATTTTCTAAAGTCAGGTTTTGCATGTTAAGAGCTCCCCCAACTCCTGTTGTGTAAGGCACAAAACAGTATGGTCCAGGCTATGCTAGGCCAAGCAGAGCCCAGCTCCTTTCTTCAGGCTCTCTGATATGGCTTGGCTGTGTCCCCACTCAAATGTCATCTTGAATTGTAGTTCTCATAATCCCCACTTGTCATGGAAGAGACCTGGTAGGAGGTCATTGAATCATGAGGGTAGTTAACCCTTTGTTGTTCTTGTGACAGTGAGTAAGTTCTCACAAGATCTGATGATATACCATTTACCACATCATATATTATTTATATCATTATAAATGATATCATATACCATTTATATCTGATGGTATATCATTTATAAATATATGATATTTATAAGGGGCTTTTCCCTCACTTCGCTCTGCACTTCTCCTTGCTGTTGCCATGTGAAGAAGGACATGTTTGCGTCCCCTTCTGCCATGATTGTTAAGTTTCCTGAGACCTCCCCAGCCATGCTGAACTGTGAGTCAATTAAACCTCTTTCCTTTATAAATTACCCAGTCTCAGGTATGTCTTTATTAGCAGCATGAGAACAGACTAATGCACACTCCTTCAGCACAAGGTAAGAAAAGGCTGGCCCTTTATGTCCATCTGCCAGGGCCTCACTTTTGCCTCTTAGATATGGACAAGGACATGTGCATTTTCCTAAGAAAAATTAGTATAATTCTGAGAGCTAGGACTGTCTGCATCTGTGTTTAGAAGGAAAAAAAGCATTCTCTTACTATACAGGGTACCAGTGTTTAAAGTAACTGTTATGCATTTGTTATGGTTAGTTTTTTGTGTCCACTGGCTGGGCCATGGTGCATGGATATGCAGTCAAACATTATGCTGGATGTTTCTGTAAGACTGCTTTTGCATTTATATTTATATTTAATATTTATATTTTGATTTAAATTTGTATTTAAATTGGTGGACTTTGAGTAAAGCAGATTGTCTTCCGTGAGGTGGGTGGGCTTCATCCAATCAGCTGAAGGCCTGAATAGAACAAAAGACTGAGCTCCCCTGCGTAAGAGAGAAATCTGCAGCAGATGGTCTTCAGAATGAACTGCAGCATTGGCTCTTCCTGGGTTTTCAGTCAGCTGGTCTACCCTGCAGATTTTGGCCTTGCCAGTCTCTATAAGTACATCAGCCAGTTCTTTAAAATATATATCTTTCTCCTTATATATATACATCCTGTGGGTTCTGGTTCTCTGGACAACCCTAATATAGCACTTGGAAGATTTCATTTAAGGCTGGAAGCATCTGCATTCTCTCTCTCTGGGATTCCACAATTCTCTTTCTTGGCTTTTCTTTCTACCACGCTAGCCCTCTCTGCTGTCCCCATTTCCTCTATCTGCTCTCTTGATGTTGCGTCTCTTTGAAAGGAACTGTCCTGTTCTGGTTGTCTCCATCTACTCTCTCTCTCCTAAGAGATTTCAGTTAACCTATGGCTCTATGTTTAAGATGCTTCAATCTATATTTCAAACTTTAATCCATTCTCTGAGTTCCAGATGTATGTAGCCAAGTCCCTACTAGACAACTCCATCTGGATATTTCACAACTCCATCTGGATATCTCACAGACTTCTTAAACTTAGCTTTGTCAAAACAGAATTTCCCCCCTCCCAGACCAATTAAGTGGTGGTTCATTAACCACCACTTGGGCAAGTTATGTAGCCTTTCTGACCCTCAGGGTCCTGGTCCATAAAATGAAGATAATAGTAGTATGAGGATTAAAATAGCAAATACATGTAAAAACACTTAACACAGTGCTTAGTATGTATCATATGCTACACGCTATTGCTCTGTTGTATTTCATTTTTTTCCTTCAATATCCTACAGCTAGATTATAAACTCCATGAGGTCAAGGATCTTTTCTGCAGAGTCCAGAACAGTACCTTGCATATGAAAGGTGCTCATTAAATATTGGCTAAATGAATATAAAAGAGGAAATATACCCAGGTACTAAAACCTAGGATTTATCTTTGATTTTTTTCCTTTTTTTTCATGCCCTACTGAACCAATTTATCAGTGAGAACTGTTAACTCTACTTCCAAAATACATCTTAAATCTGTTTCACAAGTACTCCCTAGTCCAGAAAACCATCATCAGTTTGTTAGACTACTATGATAGTCTAACTTTTTTGTTTTGTTGTTTCCTGTTTATTATACAATCTGTAATTTGAAACATATTAGGGAAAATGGCATGGGAGAATATAGGTAGGAGGTTGAAACCGAACACTTCTTCTCACCTAAAAGGAGAAAATGATGCCCAGAGGAGTCCACATCTGGGTATTTCTCAATCTAGGCTCTAGCTGGTACCCTGCTGGCTGGGACCAGGTCATGGCCAGCACCTCTATGACATGTTCAGAGCTGAAGTTATGCTTGGTTGTGTTTCTGAGAAAAGATCTGTCTAGGGAGTGGCTTAGCTGCTCCAGGAGCTGCATCGTGATTTGCTTCTGGTCCTTACCAAGTCCTTCCCAGGTAAGCCCTGGTTGTCTGCCCAGTGGGGCCAGAGCTGAGAGTACACTCTTTTGTATGGTGAATGGGATTGTGAAGAAATCCCTCAGTGCAGGACAGCCAGCAGAGCATGTCCTGGGGGCCACAGGCAGCCAAGAGGTCTGGGGTCTGGTGCTGGGGTGGGTGCTGAGAGCTGCCTTAGATATTCTGTGGTTTTCTATCTTCACCTCTGGGCCTTTCCCTATCATCTGTTTAGAGTCAGAAGCATCTCTCAAACAGAAGATGCCACCAGCTCTGTAGAACATGTTCCTACAATTTACCTCCTCGAATGCAGCTTTAGGATAGGGAGAGAGAATACGAGAGAAGAGATGCTTTTGGATAGTCTTTCTATTCCTCCTGAAAACTTTATCCCCTTGTCTTGAAATACCTGCTGAGGAGAAAAGGGAGAGGAGAAAGTCTGCCATTTGGCACTAAATAACTTGTTGGACTGAAATGGAATGAGGATAGTGGAGTACGTTCTTCTTGGGAGAACATGACTTTAAACATTCTGCTTTAATATCTGATATCATGAAATTGTGTAGCCAGCTTGCAAATGAATGCTTTACCCAAGAGTGTGTGTGGGCAACAGTGAGTCTCAAGGGATGATGGGTTCCATCTGACAATTAGGTGTCTTTGCCACTGTGGAAGGTCGTGGAATCAGCTGCACTTGAATCAAATAAAATTAGTATTTGCTTCAAACCCATTATATGCTCACTATGGTAACAAATATCAAGAGGATGTAAGGATGCATTTTCCATTGTTACTAGAGAGACAAGAGGTATAGGCTGGGAACAACCTGAATTATGCAAAAATAATATCGTTGCATAGTCTATTAAGGTATCAAACTGTGTCTTTCTTTCTCATATCCTAAACCCATCAGAGTTGTTTTTTTTTCATACCCTAAAGGCTTTATCCTTATATGAGTCATGAGGAACAAAAGTTGAGATAAGTCTACAATTGGGTGGCTTGGTTAGGTGACCTACTGTTATAAGAAAATTTCAATGTATGTTTCAGGAGCCAGGTTTTCCTCTTTGCGAGCTAGATTAACTGTGTCACAGGCTGGGAAAGAGATGACTGGAAGGTATCCTAAAGGCTTGAGAGCTACAAGAGAAAAGCTGTGAAGCCACCAGAGTTAGGGTGCTGCGTGGAACCTGAGCCGGGCAAAAGTTGTTCTCTGGCTGCTTCCTGGTGAGGACCAGCTATCAACCATAGGGCTCAGCCTATTGTTGTTAAAGAGTCATCTGTATCCCAAGGCTCTGTCTTAGTCTTGTCCAATCCATTGAGTGGGTATGCCTTCTCTTAGATTTAGATTCTTGGTAACCCCTCCTGGATGGGCAGATGAGATGCTGGGACCCCTACAAGGTATTAGTAGTCTGAAGGTATAGCTTTGCCCCTAGTCAAGGGGGGACTTACAGAACTTTTAAAATATCTCCCCCTGAGCCAGGAAAGTGGTAGAACAGAACACAAGTGTACCTAAGTTCTCAAGGGGTGAATATTATTAGGTGGACATAAGATATAATATCCAACTTGGGTCTGTAATGGTGACGCTGACTATCCCTTGTGCAGACGCAGCCTGAGTCCCCACAGGTTGGGTAAAACAGATCTGAACAACCATCCAAGAGTCAGAAGAGAGGTTTGAGCCATGGGTCTGACAATTATAAGATCTCTGGCAATTCACTTAAATTTCTGGAATTAATTTCCTTCTATATTAAATGTGGATAGCAATTTAAAAATTAACTTATATATGGAATCTAAAACAGTTGAATTTGCAGAAGTAGAGAGTAGAATGATGCTTACTGGGGGCTGTGGGGGTGAGTGGGTGGGAGGGAATAAGGAGTTGGTAGGAGGGTACAATTTCAGAAAGAAAAGAGGGACAGGTTTTGAGATCTGTCACACAGCAATGTGACTATGGTTAATAATAATTTTTCAAAATAAGTAAATTTCAAATTTCATCACAAAAATAAGCAAGGTGATAGATGTGTTAATTAGCTTGGTTTAATCATTCTGCATAGTTTACATATATGGAAACATCACATTATACCCCATAAATGTATACAATTATGATTTATTAACTAAAAATATTAATAAAACAATTAAAAAATTAAATTGTATCTGTGAAATCACTTTGGGAACTGTACGGCACCTATAAACATAAGTTTTATTAACCATTTCTTCATGTATAAAATGAGGATCTGAATAATATCTAAACTTAAGGAGTGTAGCAAAAGTTAAATAAGGCAACAAAAATATTTTTGAAAGTACTTTGTACCTGAAAGAGCTTTTGTTATTTTTTTTAGTGCATTTGTGGATTTAGTTGATTTCTTGCTTTAGAGAACAAGGTAGCTTTGGCCTAACTTCCTCTTTCCTACTTTCTTATCACTCCACTACCTTCATACTTCTCATACCAAAATATAATAATATTTTTCCTGCTGCATACAGATAATAAGAGAGACTCTGTTTTGCTTGTAAATATAGTTAAAGGAGCTAAATCCTATCTCCTGGTGACTGAGTCTTACCTAAGCAGGAATGAGCACATCTGCACGGACATTTCCCCTTCTGCCATTATTCTATCTATAAACAAAAGCTGTCCCCTGAGTGGTGATTTGTTTAACCATCATCACCATAACCCATTTATTTCAATGAAACGCACATTGAATGCTTCAAATGCAACTTTCTACTCAAATTGTGGCAAAATTGTATCAAGCATCTCTTTAGATCAAAATATCCCACTACTTCATTTATTTTAAGTGGCAGAGGCTTCTGGCATTTGCCTTAGCCCTTTTGATGGAGATACTCCCTGGGGGAAATAGTCACACCCACTAAAACACAATGAATAAATAATGATCAAATCACTGAGGCACATCTTAAAGACTCACTATTTTTAATATCTTATAAGCATTTTGTTAAAACAAATGTAAAGCTGGGCGAGGTGGCTCATGCCTCTAATCCCAGCACTTTGGGAGGCTGAGGTAGGTGGTTCAGTTGAGATAAGGAGTTTGAGACCAGCTTGGCCAACATGGTGAAACCTTGTCTCTACTAAGAATACAAAAATTAGCTAGGCATGGTGGCGTGCACCTGGAATCCTAGCTACTCGGGAGGCTGAGGCAGGAGAATTGCTTGAATTCAGGAGGCCGAGGCTTGAATCCAGGCGCCAAGATCATGCCACTGCACTCCAGCCTGGGTGACAGACAGACTCTGTCAAAAAAAAAGAAAAAAAAGAAAAAAAAAAAAACTATAATGCATAACACAAAGTGTTACATTTTACTTTTTTAAAAAGTCTCACATATAGTTGTATTAGTCTATTTTCATTCCTGAGAGTGAGTAATTAATAAAGAAAAAGAGGTTTAATGAACTCCCAGTTCCAAATGGTTGGGGAGGCCTCACAATCATGGTGGAAAATGAACGAGGAGCAAAGGCGTGTCTTACCTGGTGGCAGGCAAGAGCGTGTGTATGGGGGAACTGGCCTTTATAAAACCATCAGATCTCATGAGACTTATTCACTAGCACAAGAATAGCATGGGAAATCCCATCCCTATGATTCAATTATCTCTCACTGGGTCCCTCCCAGGACACTTGGGGATTATGGGAGCTACAATTCAAGATAAGATTTGGGTGGGGACACAGCCAAACCATATCTTTCCCCTATGGCCCCTCCAAAATCCTATGTCCTCATATTTCAAAACACAATCATGCCCTTCCAACAGTTCCCCAAAGTCTTAACTCATTTTAGCATTAACTCAAAAGTCCATAGTTCAAAGTCTGATCTGAGACAAGGCAAGTCCCTTCCACTTACGAACCTATAAAATCAAAAGCAAGTTAGTTACTTTCTAGACAATCGAGGTACAGTCATTGGGTAAATACAGTGATTCCAAATGGGAGATATTGGTCAAAACAAAGGGGCTACAGGCCCCGTGCAAATCCAGCGAGGCAGTTAAATCTTAAAGCTCCAAAATGATCTCCTTTGACCCCATGTCTCACTTTCAGGCCACACTGATGCAAGAGTTGGGTTCCCATGGTCTTAGGCAGCTCTGCCCCTATGGCTTTGCAAGGTACAGACCCCCTCCTGGCTGCTTTCATGGGCTGGCATTGAGTGTCTTTGGCTTTTCCAGGTGCACAGTGCAAACTGTCAATGGATCTACTATTCTGGGGTCTGGAGGATGATGGCCCTCTTCTCACAGCTCCACTAGGCAGTGTCCCAGTAGGGACTCTGTGTGAGGGTTTCCACCCCATATTTCCCTTCTGCACTGCCCTAGCAGAAGTTCTCCATAAAGGCTCTGCCCCTGCAGCACACCTCTGCCTGCACATCCAGGCATTTCCATACATCCTCTGAAATCTAGGCAGAGGTTCCCAAACCTTAATTCTTGACTTCTCTGCATCTTCAGGCCTAACACCATGTGGAAACCACCAAGGTTTGGGGCTTACATCCTCTGAAGCAACAGCCTGAGCTGTACATTGGACCCTCTTAGCCACCTCTGAGACGCAGAGCACCAAGTCCTGGTACCGATTTACTGTATTAGTCTTAGTCCATTTCCATACTGCTATAAAGCCAAGACTGGGTAATTTATAAAGAAAAAGAAGTTTAATGGACTCACAGTTCCACATGGCTGGGGAGGCTGCATAATCATGGCAGAAGGCAAAGGAGGAGCAAAGGCACATCTTACATGGCAGCAGTCAAGAAAGCGTGTGCAGCAGACCTGCCCTTTATAAAACCATCAGATCTTGAGAGATTTATTCACTAACACGAGAACAGCATGGGAAAACCTGCCCGCATGATTCAATTACCCCCCACCAGGTAATTTGCATGTCCCTCCCAGGACACATGGGGATTATGGAAGCTACAATTCGAGAAGAGATTTGGGTGGGAACACAGCCAAACCATATCAATAGTTAAAATCTTAGATGTAGACTTAATATTTTTGAAGACAAAAAATATAAAATAAAAAAGTAGTTAAATATTTTTCTAGGATCTCTATCAACGCGTTTTACTTTTACATAGTGATTATCAATGTACACAATCCTTAAAGCTCTATTTTCATTCAGGGGTATATTTTCATAAAGCAAGGCTTACTTTTTTTGTTAGATGTTTCATTTCATAATTTGCATGATCGCTGGCTCTATTGAAACAGTTCATCTGGCTATAAAAGAGTCATTTTCTCCTTATTCATTGCTAATCTCCCCATATCCAAATTGTTTAAATAACTGGTTCTCCCCATTACGTGAACATCTGAATCACCCTTGGAGATTATGAAAACAAAGAGGTTATTTTGTCTTATACCAGACTTACTGAATCAGAATCCATGGAGGGTCCCTGCTTGTGATTTTGAAAAAGCTCTTCAGGAGATTTTGATGATGAAAATGATTATATTGATCGAATGATATATACTGTGCAGATACAGCTAAGATCAGCTTCAGAACAAACCATTATCTTCTTTAGCTGATGTTTAAGTGCACACACACACACACACACACACACAGAGTTTAATTGTCATGTAATTCTAACTGTGATAGACATAGTCAGCTCTAGCATACCATGTCCTGTTTTGCATATTCTCTGCTAGCCTTACAGGTTTATGCACCTCATATCTGTTGAACTAGATCATAAACTAAACAATTGGAAACTACCTTTTTGTTTCCTGTATATCGCCAGAGTACTCAAGTACTCAGCACAGGGCTAAGCACACAGTGGGGTCTACATTCATTCTTTTTCTTTTTCTTTTTTTTTCTTTGAGACAGTCTCATTCTGTCACCAGGCTGGTGCAGTGGTGCTATCATGGCTCACTGCAGCCTCAACCTCCAGGGCTCAAGGGATTCTCCCACCTCAGCCTCCTGAGTAGCTGGAATCATAGGCATGCACCACTATGCCTGGCTAATTTTTGTACTTTTTGCAGAGAGGGGTTTTCACCATAGTGCACAGGGTGGTCCTGAACTCCTGGGCTTAAGCATCTCTCCTCACCTTGGCCTCCCAAATAGCTGGGATTACAGACAGGAGCCACCGTGCCCCACCCATGTTTGTGTTTTCTTGCTCTTCAACCACCTTTTTCATGGAACCACTCTGTTGTCTTTTCCACTCCTGGCCCTCTAAATGGAGCCAACCTACCCATTCCTACTGGGAAGTAGGTGGTGAAACAGCTGCAGTCTCAGGTGTTTACTCAGGCTCAACTTAGCTTGCCCATGCAACCCTTCCTCTTTTGAGCTAATCTCCCATGATTCCTTCTCTTGGTTTCACAGTTCTTAGAGATTCATTCATTTATTAACTCATTCAGACCTTTAGACACAATTCCTTACATGTCTATGCCAGACACTGAAGATAGAATGGCAAATACCCTATCCTATCCGCCAGTGAGGATCTTGCTATCTGGTGATCATTCTGGGTAAGAGTTCTTTCTTCAGAGAAGGAAGTCAGGCAGCCAGTCCTGGATGCTGCATTAGGGTAGAAGTATCTACTTTCCAAGTTACCAAGCCCTAGCTCACATTTTGTTTCTAAAATACTTGAAATTTTTGCCATAAAATGTAACTACGTTTTTGTGCAACACGCATTGATTTATGCATTAATCTTGTTTCCCCAGCTAGGCTGTAAGCTCCTTGATGGGTCAAAAACAATGTTATTTGTATTCTCTGTAACAAACAAAGTAACATATAATGTGTGGATTTATTGATTTCTGTAAATAAGAGATGAAGTGGCTCTGAGACTTGGCTCATATTCCTGAAAGATTTGACTTGCCTTATACTGCTCTACATATCCCACCTCCCTCTCTACTTCACTACATTCCAGGAGTCATCAATTTGATCCCTGTCTGTTAGCACCTGCTACTCTTTTGACTCCTTGACTTGCTGTGCAGGCATTCAACAAATCATCAGCTTTTTCTGCTCTTATATTCTGGCAGCAGAGCCCTTTGGAGAAAAGCCACATCATGATACAGATGGGGACTCCAACACACTCCTGGTCTCCATCTTCAGCCGGGAACTCGGCTTTGCTTGGCACACACTGCATGTTTTTTTTTTTTTAATCTCTCATCAGTGTTTGCTCCTGTTCCCAGGGCAGCTCTTTCAGCTTGACACTTCTTTCCTGAGGTCCTCTTCTTACACACCTTCTCCCTCTCTCTCTGATAATAAATATCACAGAGAGAATGGAGCTTTATGAATGTACACCTCATCTTCCTAGAAAACCTCACCCTCAATCTCTCCCTTTTGTGAGGAAGGAAGTCACATCTCACCTCTTCCATTTTCTCCTGCTGAAGGCCAGTCCCTTCACCTGTACCCTTGGTCCTCTCCTCTCTTGGCTTTTACAGGCTCATGCTCCATCCATTAATAAACTTCTGGCCTGACTCATCAACCCCTCCTCTCTATTGGCTATTTCCCTTCAGCATAAATAAGATGCACTATTTTCCACCCTCAAAAATCAACATTGGTTCTCAGTATCACTTCTATATTTCTCTTTCTGCAGGATGATAGATTAGAAGTTTTAACTGAGGCAAGCAGACAGATTTGAAATGTCAGCATGAACTGTGAGACAGACCTAGAATGAGTTATGTGACTGCAACCAAGGTACAAAGATGGTACCAGTGGAAATGGGGAGGACTTCCACCAGATTTCTTCACGAATTCAATATGTGCTTTCTGTAGTTGACCTGGTGTGGGGTGGTGGTGGGGTCAATTTTAAGCATCAAAAAGAATGTAAAATATCTCATATTAATTTTTATATTGGTTACACATTTAAATGATAAATTTTAGATATCTTGGGCTAAAAAATGCATCATTAAAATTAATTTTGCTTGTTTGTTTTTTACTTTTTTAATGTGGGTACTAGAAAATGTAAAACTAACCATGTAGCTCACATTTGTGGCTTGCATTTGTTGCTTGTATTTGTGGCTTGCATTCTGTTTCTATTGAACATTACGGATCTAGAGGGTAAGAAAGGCTGAGAGAAGGGGATCTCTTGTTGTACTCATATCAGTTTCTATTTCCAGAGTTTTTAAGCATACCTATACATAAGTGTTTCAGACATAGAGCCATACAGGAGAATGATCCTGGAGCTCCTTTGACTGCTACCTAAGAGGACCACCTGGCCAGGCCAAGATAGGATTCCGAAAGGCAGAGTCAGAGTGGAGTGGACTCCTGTAAACCAGGGGTTTGTGGGGCAGCAGCCACAGGAGGAAGGAAGGAATTACCTACTTCATAGGAGTGGCCATAAGGGGGGCCCAGCAGAGGAACCACAAACACTCTAAGAGGAAGACTCCGCTTGAAAAATCTCCCAGACCCTACTAGTTTGAAGCTTGGTTACTGAAGTACCAGTCAAGAACTTTCTGGCCCCCTGAATAGCATCTAGTGAGTGGCCAAGGAGGTCAATGTGAACTGGCTGAGCATATTTCGATCTTCGCAGTTTGATTAAGGATTGTAAGGTTAAGGAAGTAGATCTGATCTCAGAGCAGTGGCTGTCTATGATTTTGCTGGCCCTGATCCCTGGTCAATTTGGCTTTGTTATGTAACAAACCACACCCAAAACACAGTAGCTTCAACTTCTGAATACCTCCACAAGACTGATTTGCTTTTCCAGCTTCCATAAATATTTAGTGAATAAGGTTGTTCCCATATCATTAGATACATAAAGCTCTTGGCACTGTATCTTTATTATTGATTGAGTTATTATCTAGCAACTATTTGCTCTTCAATCCCCTTCTCTAAGGCACAGCAGCAGTTCTCAAATATTTTGGCCTTAGGGTATCTTTTACTCTTTAAAAATTTTATATATATATATATAATATATATGTGTGTATTAATGTATTAAATACAAATCTAAATGTAATAGAAATTAAAACTGAAAAAATTTAAAAGTATGCATTCACTGAGATTCATTGAGAAATAATAATTACATGTTAACATAAATTTTTTTAGAAAAATAAAAATATTTTTCAAAATAAAAAATAATGAGAAGAATAACACTGTTTTATATTTTCAAATCTCCTTAGTGTTTAGCTTAACAGAAATCAACTGAATTCTAAGATCTCTCTCTACATTCAGTCTGTTGTGATATATTATTTTCTGCTTAAGTTTATGAAGAAAACCTGATCTCACACTGATAAGTATTTGGAAAAAAAAAAGAGAGTATTTTAAATCCTTCTTTGATACTACACCAAAATGCCACTGTATACTCATGGGAGACTGAGGGTAAGAAAATATACACTTTAATACAATTATGAGAAAAATTTTGGCCACAGGGCCCACACTTTGGAAACCATGGGAGTAGAGGATACTTTCTTGTCTCACTGATTTGGTCAGCCACACATTAGTGAATGTGTGTGAAAACAGGCCTTAAATGTATCTGCTCAATTTGGCTTGGCTCTTACACTCTTGTGAGCTCCCATGAGCAAAGGAGGTGTTGGGCACTGGCTTGATGCGAGGAGAATGTGGAAATGTGGAGAAAATCTGAATCCAACCCTCAGACTGAAGCCTGGGTCCCAGAGTTCAGCTGAGCCCAGCTGTGTTGCAGTGGACAGAAGACCTGTGAACAAGAAATAAAGGTTAATAATTTGGAGGTGGTTTGTCATGCAGCATTAGTGCAGCAATACAATCTGGTACTTAAAAAAATAAAACCAACCAACCAACCAACAAACAAACATAAAAATCACAGGGTGGAGAATAGATTGGCTTCTCTTCTTTCCATGCCCAGATGATCATGTATTTGTAAACTTTCTGGTTGCAAAGGGAAGAAATTAATCTACCACAATAATGACTGTGTTAATTCATCGAAGTCCTTTCCTTCTAGTTTGTTTTGACTTCCTTCTTCCTTTCTCCCCCTCCTCTTATCTTTCCTTTTTTCATTCTTTATGTCTTTTATCTTCTTTGACTACTGAACCTTTCAAATTTGTTGGGCACCAGGAATACAAAACAAATAGGATCAGCCTTCTGATTTGGAGGGGGAAATAGACTATAGACAAATAATGGAGCCCCATGTAAGGGGTCCTGCAGTAAGTTGCTTATAGAAGGTAGTTGTATACAGAAGGTAGAAAAAAGGGAAAGGTCGCCTCTGGCTATTCCTCCTCAGAGTCACTGAACACTGAACACAGGGCCTGCCCTGTGCTAGGAGCTGAGGTGAACAAGGAGAGTTCCAGCCCTTGCTCTCTTCCTTCCAACTTTTTGGAGCATGGTAGTTCCCTTCTGTGAATCCACCACACTCTTATTTTATTTTATTTTTTGGAGACAGAGTCTTGCTTTGTTGCCCAGGCTGGAGTGCAGTGGCAGGGTCATAGCTCACGGCAGCCTTGAAGTCCTGGGCTAAAGTGATCCTCCCACCCCAGCCTCCCAAGTAGCTGGGACTACAGGTAGTGCCACCACTCCCGACTAATTTTAAAAATATTTTTGTAGAGATGGGGTCTGGCTGTGTTGCCCAGGGTAGTCTCTAACTGCTGGTTTTAAACAGTCTTCCCACCTCGGCCTCCCAAATATTGGGATGACAGGCGTGAGCCACTGTGCCAGGCCAATCACACTCTTATCGCAGGGTTCTTCACACACTTTATTCCCTCTTCTGGAAATCTCTCTCTTCCTCTTCACATAGCTACCAACTTTGGGTCCCTTCCCTAGGAAGGACTTCTCTACATCTGGGAGTAAGTTAAATTCCTCTTCTAGTTTTATTCATAGCATTTGATCTATCTTTCACTGTAATGTTTATCATACTTGCATTACTAATTAAATGTCAATTTTTCCTGCTGGACAACTAGTCCAAACCAGCTTTCTCTGGGTTAATGCCCTGTCCCCAGCAACTAGGAACTAGCTCAGCACAGAACACATAGAAGGGACTCTCAGTAAATATTAAGTGAATTGAACTGAAGTGGCTCAGGCCTGTTATGTGTGTGAGATAATAGGCATGTGGGGAGGAGGCAGGGAAGAGAATGTACAGAAATTACATCAACAATCAGTTCACTTCCTAAGTCCTTGAAGAAAATGCCTAAACTACTACCCAAGTTGATCCCTAAAGTTGGGAGAAAAAAAGAGAAATCCGATTTGGGTCTCCAAAGAGTTGAGCAGCACTGGGCACTGCCGAGAACTCCAACAGCTGGAAAATTCCACTCCGGAGCAGCTGGCCTTACGGATGGCTCATGACGCAGGCAGTGTTTGGCGATAACATTTCCTGGAATTGATCTGCAGCGTGTGCGGCTCAGCAAGCTTGCCTTATTCACAGGAATACAAAAGCCCGTGCAGCGCAGCGCTGCTTTTGTATCGAGCTCATCCTGGAAGGCGAGGCGGGAGGCTGCGCCCAGGGAGTTCTGCGCGCTCCGTTGGCAGCTCACGCAGGTGCTGGGGGAGCGGGAGCGGGGCCCTGCCTGCCCCAGCACCTTGTCTCGATTGTTATCGCGAGGGGTCGCTGCTCTTGCCCTGTCCCCGCTATGCTGAAATCCTTCAATTCCTTCTCTTATTTGTTGGACTCAAACAATAACAATACTAAAAACTTTACGTCCTGGCAACCACTAGACTTCCTGCAGCATCTATCCGAAAAATTGGAAAGATTGTTCAGAATGAAAAGGAGTATTTTGCACATGCAACGAATCTTCCTATTTTCAATGAGTTTCCAGTCATCATGGCCACGTGGCCTTGTAGACTTCTATAGAATGTGGCATCACGCGATTGAATAGCTGCAGCCTTGCTAAGACAACAGGGCGGACAAACCTCTGTCTGTTTTTGTGTGGCAAGAACAGTTATTACACTTAAATGGCTGCAGAAAAATATCAAAAGAAAAATGGTATTTCTTCAGGAGTGAAAGTTAGTTGAAATCAAATTTCAATGCCTATTCATAAAGTTTTGTGGGAACACAATCATGCCCATTTGTTGGGGGTATTGCTTATGGTCGCTTTCATGCAGGGTTGAATATTTGGAACAGAGACAGTATGGCTGGCAAATCCTATGCTATTGATTGTCTTGCCCTTTACAGAAAAAAGTTTGCTGACCTCTGCACTAGAGGGATATGGATTTTTTAACTGGCTCAGCCTAAATTTACCAGAGACTTGTTCAAGGGCCCATCTTGTGTTTCCAATAGATTGAATTTATATTCACCCTCTGAGGAAAGATGTGTGGCTGTAGACGTCTCTGCTTGCTCCTGGGCTTTCCTTCTCCACCCTACTTTATATTATGGGGGTGTGTGTGTGATAATCACAGCCCAAAGGAAATGACTGACTGGCTGGGACCACATCACGATCCAGCAGAGAAGGTAGGGCCATGTGCAAATCAGCTGCCTATGAGTGTAGTGGGGCCATCTTTAATGGGGGCCCTTAGATATTCAAGAAAACCCAAGTTCTTTTCTCCTTCCTTAAAGGGACTCTGCTTCCTTAAAGGGACTCACACCTCTCAGAAGAATATTAAGCAAAGACCTTTGTCTACATTATCTGAGTGCACCTTCAATAGGTCTTGTTGTTGTACACTGTTCTTTATCAGCCTGTCCTTCCCTTTGCCATTGCACACCCACACACAGAATTATGACTCTTTACTTCTCTATATCTTCTAGACAGTGACTTCCTTGAGGGCAGGTTTTTTATATCTCTGTATTATCAGTACCTGGCAAAGGCAAGGCGCATGGTAGACGCACACAAAATGTCCAAAGAACCAACAAAGTCTACCATGCTTCTCACACAGAGTTACAAATTTTGGGGGGTCCAGGGTGATGTGTGATAAGAAGAACCTACATTATTAATTCACAGATTAAGCATGATGTGGCTTTCTGGGTATTGATTGTACAGGTTGAGCATCCCAAATCCAAAATGTTCGAAAACTTGAAATATTTTGAGTGCCAACATGGCGATCAAAGGAAATGCTGTTTAGGGCATTTCGAACTTGGAATATTCAGATTTGGGATGCTTAACTGGGTAAGTATAAATTGAAAATTCTGAAATCTGGGGAAAAATTGAAATCTAAAACATTTCTAGTTATAAGCATTTCGGATAAAGGATACTCAAGCTATGCTTGAAGATCTATAATAAAAATCATAATTTTTATATCTGAACAGCATGACTGGATCATAGAGTAAAAACTCAGAATGCTTAAAAATGTAGCACAGACTTCAAAGAACTTGATGTGCTTCAAAGATCATGACCATTTTGAGCTCTGCCTCAGATCCCTGGAGTGGAGAGAAGGGGGTAGGTTCAAATTCATTCTCTCCTGCAGTTGGAGGTCTTCAGGTGAAATTGTTGGAAAAGGACTAAAGTACTACATTTCTGCAAGTCCTGAACATAGCACTATTACCAGTGGGGTTTTGGCAGTTAGGTCAAGCCTCTTGGTCTATGCAGGAAGCAAGAAAGTGGAAGAGAAAGATCCTTGAAAGGACAAGGCCAACTCTAGTCTATACTCACAGATGCACCATGTGCTTTGTCAGAGAGCCTCCAAGGAGTCCTTTGAGAATCTGCTAAAAGTTATAGACTCTTCAAGAAGTTGCACTGTCTACCATGGTGTAGAAGGATGCAACTTTAACTTAATGTTTGTTATAATCTTCTTTACTGCTGAGCGGGGGAACTTAATTTCAACCAGTTTTAGGTTATTCTCTGACAGTGCGACTAAAGTCTTAGTAACATGGAGAAAGGTGAAAAGTGAGTTCATGCTTAATGAGGCATATGGTCTGAGTTGTTATCTTTGTTGGCATTGTCTTCCACTCCATGTGGTTGTCAGTGTTTTTTTCAGCAAGTCACTCCTAAGCAGTTCCTTACTCATGTCTATTCTTCTCTCTTTCTGCTAATATCCTTGTTCCTTTTTAGTTGTCTTTGTTCCTCAACTCATGCACTGGGCTACTAGAATCTGGATGGAGCAAGCTATAGTTGTTCCCCACTTCTCTGTTAGTCTTGCGGCCCATTGGGGGTCATGCAACATACATCAAACTTTTGCATACTGTTCTCCTGTGCCCATGGAATTCTCAGGTTATTAACCTCTGTCCAAGTCAAAATCTAAAAAAGGGGGTCTACTATTTTCAGAGTGAGTGGAGGTGAGGAAGAAAGGATAAAATGAACCAGGAGGTTTTCTCCTGTTTGAGCTGCCAGTGAAGGGGAGGGGAGAGGAGCAAGTGGGTGCCAGGTTATAGAACATAACTAGCAGCAGGCAACAGCCATCACCCAATCACAGCCACGTGCCTGCTGCACTGTGTAATTCTATAGCTCTTTTGGCTGTGCTTGCAGGCACGCTCTCTCTGAGTGCTATTGATTTCTTGGGGAAAGGAGATCAAAAACAAGCGTTATACTTGGTGTCGTGTGTTTTCTAGGGGAAGTAAATAGATTAGCCAAAATGGACAGACAACATCAGGGCAAAAAGAGAGGAGGCTCCCTGGAAGTGCCTGCCCTGAAATGGGATCTCTTGAAATGATCCACAGGGGAAAAAAATGATTAGGCAGGGCAAGAATTTGTCTTGTACACAGATCAAATGTCACATTTAATTCCATCTCAGCTTTGTGTCCTGGGACTCAACTCTCTCTCTATTGGGTTTCTGTTTGATAGTAGCAGCTCTGCTTTCCTGAATCTCAACCATTCTCAGCTCCCAAGCTGCTGGGACCAATCGTCACTTTGTGCTTCTGCATGTTGCTCTATGGTAGCACTGTTCAATAAAACTTTTTGTGATGATGAAAATGTGTTATGTCTCTGTTGTTGAATACAGTAGCCACTGGCCTCATGTGGCTTTTGAGCTTATGAATTGGAGCTGGTATAACTGAGGAACTGGATTTTTCATTTTATTCAATTTTAGTGAATTTAAATTTAAACAGCTACATGTGGCTGTTTGCTATCATTCTAGACAGTGCAGTTTTAGACTCTTGCAATACAGAAGTGTGAATCAGTAGCATCTGTACCACCTGGGTTTGGGAAGTTGTTAAAAATATAGTGTCTTGTGTCTCACCCCATACCTTCTTAACTAGAGTCTACATTTTAACAAGAATTCTAAGTATAAGGGTGTGCATTAAAGTTTGAGCAACAGTGCTTGAAATGACGAGGTCTCAGGAGAACACATGACATCTGTTGGGGTTACCTAGGTTATACCATGGTAACAGACAAGTCCAAAATCCTGGTGACTTAAAATAAACAAGTTTTATTTTTCACAAATGCTTCTTGTCTATCATGGCTCAGAAGGAGATCTATTCTACATCATTCTCACTCTGGGTCCCAGACTAATGGACCAATACTCTCTAGATCATTCTTTGTTGCCATGGCAGAAGGGAAAACAGGCAGTGTGGTGAAACCTGTCATTCCTACTGACATTTCATTAGCCAAATGAAGTAACATGACCACACCTAAATCTAAGGAGGCAAGGAGGTGCAATCCTACCCTATGCCCAAGAGAGGAAGAAACAGAATATTTGGAGAATTTATTTGGTGAAGAGCACTAATGACTGCCACACACAGCAAGCCTAATTAGAACTTTTTTTAAAAAAATAGCTAATTCTCAGAGCATCATCACCTCAAGTTTTAACGTACAATAGTCTTCTGATTGGTGCCTCTGCCGTCCTTTATTCCTTCACATTGCTACCATATTAATCCTCCTAAGGCATAGCTCAGAGGATGCCATTTTTCTGTTCAAACCCTCCCATGATACCTCACTGCCCACCAAGTTAAGTAACCTCCTTTTAGCATGATGTAGTAGAAAGAATGCTACTAATTTATCTGTGCAACCTAGGACTATGTTGCTTAAATTATCTGAATCTCAGTTTTCTTATTATTTAAGTTGGAGATAAAAATATCTTCCTTCAAGGGCTGGTCTGAGTCTTAAATGAAATAATGTCCATTAGAGTCCCTAGGGTAGCAGACATTTAGTAACTGAGAGCAGTACCATTCTCTTGAGCTCCTAGAGCATACTGTGCATATCAATACCATAATATTTACCAAAGTCATATTGAAATGACATACCACATGTCTGTTTGTCCTAGTAGACTTGAATTCCTTAAGGATAGAGTTTATGCCTTTGACTTTGTCACTACTGTATTTAGCACAAGGCCCTGCAACATTTAGCTTATTAAATGTTTTAAACTTTACATCATTAGTCAAGCATGTAGAGCTCTCCCTAGCAAGATGGCCTTAAGTATGTATACTGCGTGATAACCAAGCTGGACCATTTGCTGCCCCTTGAATGAACAACACATTTCTCACATCTCTGCCTTTGCTCATGATGTGTCTTTTACACTTTTTTCCTTCCTCTACCTAAGACTTTCAAATGGTTACTTATCACTTAAGCTCATCTAAAATGGCACCTCTGCAACTAACATTTTCTGATTTCTGCACCTGAAAACAACATCTCCATTATGTGAACATCCATAGTGTTCAGAAGAGACTTCACACTGAAGGTGATGACTTGGGATTTCTCTGGGAAAGTGATGATCAGGGATTTCTATTGGGAAGACAAGGTTGAAGACAAAAGACAGGGAGGACATTTCAGAGTGACCAAGGCGGGCTTACACATCTACAGAGAGCTAAAGTGTGGGGGATGTGGGGAAAGAAGGCAGGAATGAGAGGGACAGGCAGGGCCTTAAGGAGACTGGCCTTATAGGCCATGGTGAGGACCTTGACCTTTAATCTGAGCAATGGAGTTGGCAGTAAGCAGGGACATGATATGACTACTTTTGTGACTTAGAAGAACCAGTTTATTGAGAATGAAGGTCTGATATGAAAAGACATACTTAATCATCGAGCTCTAATTGTCTATGTTGAGCCAATTCGTGTTCTCTCTGTTTTCTGATCACATTTTGGCCTGCCCAATTCCTCTTCTTTATTTATGCCACTTATTTGTTCTAATTATCTACCTATCATTTGAAGACATTTGCATTTTCAACTCCTTTCCTAGGCCTGCATTCCAAGCAAGTATTATCTCCTGATAGCTCAAATGTCTGTCAATTAAGGATTGCATTTTGCTCTTTACTACAAAGACATTTCTCTGAATAGTGACTTCAGTAAAATAGAAGCTTATTTCTCTCCAATATATGCTTGGAGGTAGGTTTAATGATTTTACCATTTTATCAGGGACTAAGGTTTCTATCTTTGGCCTACAGCATTTATTCTCAAGATTATCTGGTACAAAATGGCTCCTAGCTTCCTTTGGCCTACAGCATTTATTCTCAAGATTATCTGGTACAAAATGGCTCCTAGCTTCCTACCATCACATCTTCATTCCAAGCTGTAGGATGGAGGAAGAAAATAATGCATGCTTTCTATGAGTTCTAGATAATGCATTTACTTATAATCATTGGCAAATAGTTACAGTGCTGCAATGGAGGTGGGAAATATATATTTTTATTCTAAGTGACAGTGTGCCCAGCTAAAATTTAAGATTTCGATTTGTTTTATTTTGTTTTAAATAGCAAGAAAGAATAAGAAACTGGCAGCCTCTACTATGAGACTTATGAGAGTAGAAAACTAACAGCCTCTGCTGTAGTATATGACTCCAGACTTCATTTTGATGCTTTTTTAAAGAAACTTTATGATTCCATTAGTGCATTTTGTCAAGAGTTCCATCCTACCAAGTCCTATCACTATGTAGTTCTTGTATTTAATGTGAATTTCAATTTATGTATTATTTACATTGTGTGCCTTGATAGATGCTCATCTGATTGTCCAAATTTGACAATTCTTGGTCAGATTCCATCCTTCTTAATCTTTTAATACTCCAGCTCAATGAGAGGGAGAAGAACCAGAAACTACTGGGCAAGCTGAATGCAGAACCTCAAACATACTTCAACAGGCATGCTTTAGTTGATGCCCATCTAGATGAGGAAAACATTCCTTTCTTTGCACAAATTTATTGTCCCTTAAGTGCCCTTGTTTGGGTTGTTTGCTGTCAACCCTACACCTTCTTCCTAGGGTTTTCTCTGCATTGTGGAAAAAGAATCAAAAACAGGATTTATCCATGTCCCCTTTCCTATACTGCTCCAGTTGCAAAAGAAATAATGCTTGTAAATGTGAAGGGCTACCCCAGTCAAGGGTCATACTCTCAAATACCTGCAGGGGTTAACCCAGTGACATAAATAAATGAAATAGACCAGGATGAATGGGAATTGTGTGTCCAACGTAAATGGGAATCCTCAACTTACTGTATTTGTTAATGTTTGGGAGTGAAATCAGATGTCTCTATTTTTGAAGAATACTTAAAAAATAGATTTTTGGGGGATGGGAGGGAATGTCAGGATTTTAAAGTGATGACAGAACTAGTTTAACTCTTAAAAGACCAAGCAAAACACATTTGCTCATTTGTGGGTCTCCTTGAATGACCTTTGAGTTACACAGATACCAATTCTCATTATTTGTAATGAAAGTTGAAAGCTATTGTTTTTAGCTTTCCTGCGAGCTTGCTATCTCCTTGCTTTTGCTAACATGCCTTTCCCCTTGACCAGTGTCTGGCCTATCTTAGTCC
This sequence comes from Pan troglodytes, assembly GCF_028858775.2. Classification (NCBI taxonomy): domain Eukaryota; kingdom Metazoa; phylum Chordata; class Mammalia; order Primates; family Hominidae; genus Pan; species Pan troglodytes. The sequence goes on from NC_072401.2 coordinate 18,812,786, forward strand.
CCTATCTAATGGTAAATATTTGACTTCAGTAGAGCTCATCATGTTCTTTCTAGGACTCTGTATGTGGACCACGGGGAAAGTAGGCTATCCTTACTCACTTGTATTGCTCAGTGGGTCTGGTGTAGGCCTGAAGATGACAAGATGCTGGAACTGCATCTATAATGGCAGAGAATGAGGCCAAAAAGCAAAGGCAAGCAGAAGTAAAGGAGATTGGGAGAGTCCAGGCAGCACTCAGCCCACCCACAGTCTTAAAACTCTTCTTGGAATCCTGTGAGTTAATAAAATATTCTCCTGAGCCCTAGGAGCCAGTCAATTCCCTTTTAGTTTGCTCATGCTAATTTGAGCTGGCTTTGTTTCAATAGCACCCAACCAAAAAGACTACAACTATAAGTAGTAATAACAGTATTAGTAGAACTAAAACTTGATTATCCATCAATTCCTTTAGAAAGAAGGCAAAAAGGCTGGGCGCGGTGGCTCATGCCTGTAATCTCAGAATTTTGGGGGTCTGAGGTGGGCGGATCATGAGGTCAGGAGTTCCAGACCAGCCTGACCAACATGGTGAAACACTGTCTCTACTAAAAATACAAAATATATTAGCCATGCATGGTGGTGCTTGCCTGTAATCCCAGCTACTCAGGAGGCTGAAGCAGGAGAATTGCTTGAACCCAGGAGGTGGAGGTTACAGTGAGCTGAGATTGCACTAGTGCCCTCCAGCCTGGGCAAGAGAGTGAGACTCTATCAAAAAAAAAAAAAAAGAAAGAAAGAAAAAAGAAAAAGAAAAAGAAAGAAACAAGGCAAAAGAAGTAAATTTTTGTATTCCAAAGAATTTTCCTTGTACTACAATTTTTTTCAAAGGGTTTAAGAACTGTAGTAAGAGAGTTGGTATTTGGACTAGTGGAATGATAAGTATAAAATGAGACTTTTTATCTTATTAGGCACTGGTCCCTCATATGATCTCTCCAGTCCATCATCTCTTCATGACTCTTGTTAGAAAATTTTCCATTGTGTGAACAGTTCCATAGATTTTTATTCTCCCATAAGAGAAACCAAGAGAACAGGTCTGGAAGAAAAGATTCAGTAGGTGCTGCATTATGTGTCTGGGATAAGTACCAATTTGATGAGAAAATGAAAAATAATTTCTCAAACAGCACTTTCTGAGATGTCATGTGTGATGTATACAACTAAATAGGTATATTTGTCTTTTGCTAAATATAACTTAATAGCTCTTAAAACTAAGCTATGAAGGGAGAATGAGAAGATGTAGAATAATATGTGGGATTCATATTTGAGAGAATATAAAGGCAAAACATAATAAAAAGTGGAAATGCCTCTCACTTAGTATAATAGGAGATTATCTAGGCCTGGGAGGTTTAGAGAAATGATACAGTGGTAAGAAAAACTATACATTAACTTCATGACACTTCATAGGGAAGTCGTGATTTCTGAACATGTGCAGTTACTTTTACTATAAATACTATCAGAGTGATCAGAGATTTGATAGAGGAAAACATCTTCCCCAGACATAAGCGAGCATCTCCCTGGGAGCACAGTTTCCAAATGGTCTTCAATGATGGCTGCACTCTCCTTAGACATTCTTTAGAATGTCTCAAGTGCCTTCTCCATTCAAGCCCGTGACTTCTTGAAGTCTTTAGACGTCACTGGATTTGGAAACTTGGGTGTCAAAACAGAGCTGAACCAGTACATTCTGTGGGTGCTTGGGTTAAAACTAAACCTCTCAAGATACAGCACCCTAATTAGGATTGTTTTTGTGAAATTGGTCACATTAATCTCTGTCTCAGTTAATTATGCAATAACATTTACATGCCTGGAGGCCAATTTACAATTCTTGCTCAGACTTCCCTGAAAATGTGCCACTATGCTCTGAAAACAGTGCCAAGACATTAATTGTAAATCAATTATTTTTGAATGGGGGGGCTGTTATAATTCCTAGTCTGGTTTTCCCACACATTAGAATATAAGAAGTAGTCCCTGCCATTCTACCCATCCCATGATACTAGACAAAATTTTGTATTAAAATTTCAAATTTTACCTGACTTCCCTCCTGAAAAAGTTCCTGTATCTTCTCCAGTCTTCAGATTATGGAAGTCTACTGGCAATGTGTTGGATTAGATATAATCTTGAGACATATTCTAAACTCTTCCCCTGGTCCAAGAATAACTATGCTTAAATAATCCCAAAAGGTTGTTGGTTATGTTATTAATTTTTTCTAAAAGGAGAAGTTCCACAAGTTTTATGATAATATATTTTAATTTATCATAACCTTGAGATTCAGAGGATCACTGAGTCTGGGAGGAGAAGAATTTTTAGCTCATTTATTCAAGACTTCAACCTGAGGCAGAAATCTCTTCTTCCATGTCTTTTATGCTTTCATCTAGTTGGGAAATACTTATTTAGTGTTTAGGATGAGTGGGGGATTGTGCCAAGTTTTGCCAGAGACCCTAAGGTAAGATAAGCTCTGATAATTAGGGATTATAGTCTCATAGCAATTATGCTTCACATTTGTAAGTATATTAGCAGATAAACAGGGATGGATAGCATAGTAGAACTAGAAATAGATGGAATGCTAAAGGAGTTTCAGGGTGGGAGAGATTTATTTTGGCTGATAAAATTAAAAAGTATAGAAGAAGTGGCTTTTCAGCTGAGGCTCAAAGAAGTGGAGTAAGGTTTGAACTTACAGGGATGGGAGAGAAGAAAATTCCACATGGAGGGATCATGTGTGAAAATAAAGAAGTTAGGTGTGGTTGCATCATCAAACATGATTAGAAGGGTAACTTGTTGGAATCATGGTTAGAAGGTTACATATAGAGAGGTGGTTTTCTACCAGGTCATTGAGTCATTTGAAAGGCAGCCAAAATATGTTGTATGCTAGTCTGCAGGAGCAGAGGAGCCTCTGCCTATTTTCAAGCAAGGAAATGGCATGACCAAATTGTATTAGAGGAAGATGGCTGGGGTCCAGGGAGGGTACTAAATGTCAGGTGGATTGGTGAGCAAGGAGACTAGAGTCAGGGAACAAGCTAGAGTCTATTACATGGTTCAGGTAAGGGGTAATTAGAGATGAAACTAGAAAAGTAGCTAGAGTAACCGTAAGAAGGGGATAGGTGTTCAACATGTGGGATTTAATGACTGAGTAATTGTGGAGGGCAAGGGAAAGCAAGAGACAGAAGTTACCTTAGCAGTTTTTATCCAAGTACATGGGAAAGTGGTTATGCTGAGGAGGAATAAAAAGTTTGGTGGAGGTAATGGTGGAAGTTGATATAGTATGCATGAGAATCTGGAAGCATATCAAGGTGAAGATGTCCAGGAAACAATGGAAGATATGAGAATGAAATTAGGTAAAAGTATCAGCGGTATAAGCAAAGACTTCAAAATCACTCATGTAGAAGTGGCATTCAAAGCCATAAAAGGACAAGAGATCACCCAAGAAGTGTAGAGTATAGAAAGGAAGAAAAGAGGGACAAAGCCAGATTTGGTTGAAGGAACTCATACATTTAGGAGGAAGTGGGAGCTCCAAGAAGAGTGACTATGACATAGACAAGGAACAGTTACAGAGGAAGGAAGATAATCAGGAATATAATATATAGGGTAATGAAACACAAGTGAGGTGAGAGCTTCATGAACCAGGGCTTGTGCTCAGTCTGAATTGTCCCAGGAAGATCAACAAAGCTAAAGTTGGGGAGAAATCCAGTAACTGTTAGATAAAGTAGCTATATGGTCATTTCAGAGAACCCTTTTTGGAAAGTGTTATTGCTATAAATCTGATTGTAAGGTCTTAAGGAAATAGTCGAGATATCTGTTCAAGATGGGGCAATGAGCTCATGCTTTTTTCCCCCAGGGATATAATAATAGATTTCTAAAAAGTAAGAAAAGACTTAGTGAGAGGTTCTAAACACAAGGCCAGTAAAAACACACAATGTTGATGACAGTTGTAGCTCAAGCTTCTGGACTTTCTATTCTAAAGCAGGAGGTGGATCTGGGACCTTGGTTTCTGAAAATATGCTTCTTGTGTGGGAGAGAGCAGTGCTATGGCCACCGATGAAGGTTTCACAGTCTCCACCACTTGCCAAAGGAGACAGGAATAAAAAAATGTCTCATAATGTAGGATTGGCAATTGGCTTAAAAAATCTGTGGGCTGTGAGGTAGGGAAGAGTTTAGGAAGTGGAGGTGGGAGCAGAGGTTCAGGATGGACAGACACAGAAAGCCTTATGACTAAGAACTGGGTTCCAACTGCCATCTGGGTTTGTACCGCAATGACAAACATAGACAAGAAGTATATGAGTGTAAGCAGCTACAAAACCACATACACACATGGCAGTAAAACAAACACATTTTAAAACATCTATTCACTCCAAATAAGTGTGTAAACAGAATTTTAAAACAGATGGAAAAAATGCTGAAAAGGACAAATGATCAAAATTTTAAAATCAGAACACAAATTTACTCCCAATGAAATTATTTTGTAAACTAGTCTGACAAAGACTTTTGGATAGTGTATTTAAGACATTCCAAGTAAAAAAAAGAAACAGAATATACACCATCTATTAAAAATGAACGAATGAGCTAAAGAAATACATGCAAAAAAACCTACCATATGATTGATTTTATAAAGTTTAAAATCAAGCAACTCTCATGTGGTTTTAGAAGTCAAAATAAGGATAGTGGATATTTTATAGAATGAGAAAGAGCATGAGTGTGAGTTGGCATAAGGAGGCGTTTGAGGCAATTTTGGGATGGTAATGATATTTTATTTGTGGATTAGGTTGTTATAATTTATTGACTTATATATACTTATGATTTATGCTCTTTTCTGAATGTATGTTATAATACAAAAAATATTTTAAAATGGGAAAAGAGCCAGGTGCGGTTGCACATCCCTGTAATCCCAGCACTGTGGGAGGCCAAGGCAGGTGGATTGCTTGAATCCAGTAGTTTGAGACCAGCCTGGGAAACACAGTGAGTCCTCATCTTTATAAAAAATTGTTGTTGATAAAAAATTTTTAAAAAAGAAAAGAAATAGTGTAAGAACTAATGAAAAGAAATAATGAAAAAACTAGGCAGAAACTAGAAAGAACAAGTGGCTTCATAAGTAAATCTTAGGAATTAAAAGTATAGTCATTAAACTGACTAAAAAGTAGAAAATTATGTGGGGTTTTATGAGTTCCATAAATAACACCCCTCTCTACACCACTGTGTTTGAAACAAATTTTGAGATGGATTCAGAAGCCAAATAGACTGAGATTAAGAGTGAATTTCATTAGGTGGAAGAAGGCCACAAATTATATTATTCCCTTTGTATGAAATGATCAGAATGGACAAATCTACAGAGACAGAAATAGTTTAGTGGTTTCCAGGGGGCTAGGGGTGAGGTGTGATTGCTAATGGATAGGAGGTTTGATTTGGGGGGTACTGAAAATGTTCGAGAAGTAGATAGTGAAGATGGTTGCACTATTTTTTGGATATGCCACAATGAACAAATTAATTGTGTACTTTAAAGGGGTGAATATTGTGGTTTACGAGTTATATCTCAATTTTAAAAAGAGTAAAAAAGGAGTTTTGCCACTGATACAAAAACCGTTGGAGGACAATGCCAAACTCACGACAAACGAGTTTGCTGATGTTCCCTGCCTGCCCTATCTCTAGCTTATCCCTACCCAAGAAAAAATTTAGGGTGATAGACACATTTAGAATTGCTGCCTCACACCAGTTCAGAATGTGGATAGAGAGATTGAATCCCTAGCACTTACAGTCTTTTTAGTGGATTAGCCCCATCCAAAGAATGTAATATAAAGTTCAGGTCATCATCCACCTATCGGGTCAGAGGAGTAAGTAAGGGGTGGAGCAAAAAGAAAGTATGTGTTTATCCACTGATCTGTTGATGAACACTTGGGTTGATTCCATATCTTTGCTATTGTGAATAGTGCTGCAATAAACATGGGGGTGCAGGTTTCCCTTCGATATACTAATTTCCTTTCCTTTGGATAAATACTCAGTGTGTTACATATACAGAATGGAATACTATCCATCAATAATAAAGAATGAAATTATGTCATTTGTAACATGTATAGAATTGGAAGTCATTATGTTAAGTGAAATAAGCCCGGCACAGAAAGACAACTATTATTACATGTTCTCAGTCATATGTGGGAGCTAAAAAAATTTGATCTCATGAAGAAAGTAGAATGATAGTTACCAATAGATGGAAAGGTTGTTTATGTATAGGGATGGTGTATTAGGCCGTTCTTGTGTTGCTATAATGGAATCTATGAAACAGGGTAATTTATGAAGAAAAGAAATTTAATTGGCTCACAGTTCTGTAGGCTGTACAAATGTGGCACTGGCATCTGCTCAGCTTCTAGGGAGGCATCAAGGAACTTTTTTTTTTACTCATGGCAGAAGGTGAAGGAGTAGGCACATCACATGGTAAGAGCAAGAGCCAGAGAGATAGGGGGAGGTGCCACACACTTTTAAACAATCAGGTCTCAGAAGATCTCACTATTATGAGAACAGCACCAAGCCATGAGGGTTTTGCTGCCATAACCCAAACCTCTCCCACCAGGCCCCACCTCCAACTTTGGAGAGTACATTTTAACATGAGATTTGGGTGGGACAAATATCCAAACTATATCTTCCTACTCCTGGTCCCTCAAATCTCATGTTCTTCTCACATTCCAAAATACAATAATCTATTCTCAATAGTCCTCCAAAAGTCTTAACTCATTTCAGCATCACTCAAAAGTCCAAAGTCCAAAGTCTCATCTGGAAATGAATTTCTTCCACCTATGAGCCTATAAAATCAAAACAGCTTATTTACTTCCAAGATACAATGGGGTACAGGCTTTGGGTGAACATTCCCATTCCAAAAGGGAGAAACTGGCCAAAAGAAAGGGGCTACAGTTCCCATGCAAGTCAGGAACCCAGCAGAGCAGTCATTACATCTTAAAACACCAAAATCAGCTTTGACTCCATGTCCCACATCCAGGGCACAGCCCTGAGAGGCAGGAACTCCCAAGGCCTTTGGCAGCTCCACCTCTATGTCTCTTCAGGGTGCAGCCCCCATAGCTGCTCTCATGGATTGGAGTTGAATGCCTGCAACTTTTCCAGATGCAGGGAGCAAACTGCCAGTGGAGCTACCATTCTGAGGTCTGGAGGATGGTGGCTTTCTTCGCACAGCTCCACTAGGCAGTACCCCAGTGGGAACTCTGTGTGGCCTGCAAACCATATTTTCCCTTCACAATGCCGTAATAGAAGTTCTTGTGAGGGCTCTGCCCCTGCAACATGCTTCTTCCTGGACACCCAGGATTTCTCATATAGCCTCTGAAATCTTGGCAGACACTGCCAAGTCTCTATCACTCTTGCACTCTATGCACCCACAGGCTTAACATCACACGAAAGCCACCAATGCCTGCACCCTCCAGAGCAGTGGCTTGAGCTATACCTGGGCCCCTTTTAACTGAGGCTGGAGCTGGAGTAACAGGGATGCTGAGTGATATGGTTTTTGTCCTGTGCCCCAACCCAAGTCTCATGTTGAATTGTGATTCCTAATACTGGAGGCGGAGCCTGGTGGGAGGTGATTGGATCATGGAGGTGGTTTCTAATGGTTTAGCACCATCCCCCTAGTGCTGTCTCATGATAGAGTTCTCATGAGATCTGGTTGTTTGAAAGTGTGTAGCTCCCCTCAACCCTTGCTTTGCACTCTCTCTCTCTCTCTCTCTCTCTGTCTTTTTCTCTCTCTCCTTCTGGTCATGGGAAGACATGTTTGCTTCTCCTTTGCCTTCTGCCATGACTGTAAGTTTCCTGAGGCCTCCCCAGCCATGCCTTCAGTACAGCCTACAAAATTGTAAGTCAATTAAGACTCTTTTATTCATAAATACCCAATCTCAGGTAGTTCTTTATAGCAGGATGAAAATGGATTAAAACAGAAAATTGGTACTAGGAGTGGGGCATTGCTATAAAGATACCTGAAAATGTGGAAGCAACTTTGGAACTGGGTAATGGGCAGAGATTGGAAGAGTTTGGAGAGCTCAGAAGAAGACAGAAAGATGAAGGAAAGTTTAATTGTTGTGTCCAAAATGCTGATAGTAATATGGACTGTGAAGTCCAGGCTGAAGGTCTCAGAGGAAGATGAGAAACTTATTGGGAACTGGAGTAAAGGTCACTCTTGTTATGCTTTAGCAAAAAGACTAGTGGCATTGTGCCTCTGCTCTAGAAATCTGTGAATCTTTGAATTTGAAGGAGATGATTTAGGGTATCTGGCAGAAGACATCCTAAGCAGCAAATCATTCAAGTTGTAGCCTGGCTTCTTCTAAAAGCCTATGCTCATCAGCATAAACAAAAAAGTTATCTGAAACTGGAACTTATATTTAAAAGGGAAACAGAGCATAGAAGTTTGGAAAATTTGCATACCCAACCATTTGGTAGAAAAGAAAAACCCACTTTCTGGGAAGGAATTCAAGCTGGCTGCAGAAATTTGCATAGGTAAAGAGGAGCTGAATGTTAATAGCCAAGACAATGAGGAAAATGCCTCCAAGGCATTTTGGAGAACTTTGTGGCAGCTCATCCCATCACAGGCCTGGAGGCCTAGCATGGAAAAATGGTATCATGCACCAGGCTCATGACATACTGGGGATTACATTTAAGCATGAGATTTGGGCAGGATAAATATCCAAATTATATCAGTTGGGATGAATAAAGGTTGATTAGTGGGTACAAATATACAGTTAGGTAGAAGAGATAAGTTCTAGTGTTTGATAGCATATTAGAATGACTATAGTTAACAATAATACATCATATATTTCAAAATAGCTAGAATATTTGAAATCTTTCCAACACAAACAAATGCTTGAGGTTATGGATATACTAAATACTCTGTTTTGATCATTACACACTGTATGCATGTATCACAATACACATGTACCCCATAAATATGTACAAATATTATGTGACAATAAAAGAACAACAATAACAAAAAAGAAAGGATGTTATTTTTTAGCAGACATCCTTTCATGTAGATATCTGAGGAGGTGGGGACAAATGTTACTTCCTAACAAAGTTATCTCTAGACCGGGTACCATGTGAAAATTAATGAATTAAAGATAGTATTGAGAAATTCACTTTGTGTGAAATACTGTTTTATTATTGTGAGGAAACTGCAAAATATCACAAAGAAAGGAAAATATTAAAGCTATGACAAAGAAAATACAGACTACCTATAAGAAAACAGCAACTGGACTCACAATAGACTTTTCAATTAGCAAAAGCAGAAACCAGAAAACTATTAAGTACAATTGCAAAATGTCAGTCAAGATTAATCACACAGCCAAATTATTATCCAGTAATGAGGTCAAATAAATATGCTTTTAGAGATATAAAAGTACAAGAGTTTACTACACAGAGATTGTCAATATAAGAATTTTTAAAATATGTTATAGAAAGTAGAAAAGTAAGTACAGTTGGAAGCTCTGGGACACAAGGTACAATGGAAGACATTGAAAGTAATAGACTGTTCCCTAAGGAAGTGATGCTGGAGTTGACAGCTGAAGGATGAGTAGAAGTTAGCTCGGTGGTCCCTGTCCCGTCTCCCTCTCCCTCTCCCGTCTCCCTCTCCCTCTCCCGTCTCCCTCTCCCTCTCCCGTCTCCCTCTCCCTCTCCCGTCTCCCTCTCCCTCTCCCGTCTCCCTCTCCCTCTCCCGTCTCCCTCTCCCTCTCCCGTCTCCCTCTCCCTCTCCCGTCTCCCTCTCCCTCTCCCGTCTCCCTCTCCCTCTCCCTCTCCCTCTCCCTCTCCCTCTCCCGTCTCCCTCTCCCTCTCCTTTCCACGGTCTCCCTTTCATGCCGGGCCAAAGGTGGACTGTACTGCTGCCATCTCGGCTCGCTGCAGCCTCCCTGCCTGATTCTCCTGCCTCAGCCTGCCGAGTGCCTGCGATTGCAGGCGCGTGCCGCCACGCCTGACTGGTTTTCGTGTTTTTTTGATGGGGACGGGGTTTCGCTGTGTTGGCCAGACTGGTCTCCAGCTCCTAGCCGCGAGTGATCCGCCAGCCTCGGCCTCCCGAAGTGCCGGGATTGCAGACGGAGTCTCATTCACTCAGTGCTCAATGGTGCCCATGCTGGAGTGCAGTGGCGTGATCTCGGCTCGCTACGGCCTCCACCTCCCAGCCGTTTGCCTTGGTCCCCCAAAGTGCCGAGATTGCAGCCTCTGCTCGGCCGCCACCCCGTCTGGGAAGTGAGGAGCGTCTCTGCCTGGCTGCCCATTGTCTGGGATGTGAGGAGCCCCTCTGCCTGGCTGCCCAGTCTGGAAAGTGAGGAGCATCTCTGCCCGGCCGCCATCCCACCTGGGAAGTGAGGAGCGCCTCGTCCCGGCCGCCATCCTATCTAGGAAGTGAGGAGTGTCTCTGCCCGGCAGCCCATCGTCTGAGATGTGGGGAGCGCCTCCGCCCCGCCGCCCCGTCTGGGATGTGAGGAGCGCCTCGGCCCGGCCACGACCCCGTCTGGGAGGTGAGGAGCGTCTCTGCCCGGCCGCCCCGTCTGAGAAGTGAGGAGACCCTCCGCCTGGCAACCGCCCTGTCTGAGAAGTGAGGAGCCCCTCCGCCTGGCTGCCACCCCGTCTGGGAAGTGAGGAGCGTCTCCGCCCGGCAGCCACCCCGTCCGGGAGGGAGGTGGGGGTCAGCCCCCCGCCCGGCCAGCCGCCCCATCCGGGAGGGAGGTGGGGGGCTCAGCCCCCCGCCCGGCCAGCCGCCCCGTCCGGGAGGTGAGGGGCGCCTCTGCCCGGCCGCCCCTACTGGGAAGTGAGGAGCCCCTCTGCCCAGCCAGGAGCCCCTCTGCCCAGCCAGCCGCCCCGTCCGGGAGGGAGGTGGGGGGGTCAGCCCCCCGCCCGGCCAGCCGCTCCATCCGGGAGGGAGGTGGGGGGGGTCAGCCCCCCGCCCGGCCAGCCGTCCCGTCCGGGAGGGAGGTGGGGGGCTCAGCCCCCCGCCCGGCCAGCCGCCCCATCCAGGAGGGAGGTGGGGGGCTCAGCCCCCCGCCCGGCCAGCCACCCCGTCCGGGAGGTGAGGGGTGCCTCTGCCCGGCCGCCCCTACTGGGAAGTGAGGAGCCCCTCTGCCCGGCCAGCCGCCCCGTCCGGGAGGGAGGTGGGGGGCTCAGCCCCCCACCCGGCCAGCCGCTCCGTCCAGGAGGGAGGTGGGGGGGGTCAGCGCCCCCTCCCGGCCAGCCGCCCCGTCCGGGAGGGAGGTGGGGGGGTCAGCCCCCCGCCCAGCCAGCCGCCCCGTCCGGGAGGGAGGTGGGACGCTCAGCCCCCAACCCGGCCAGCCGCCCCGTCCGGGAAGGAGGTGGGGGGGTCAGCCCCACGCCCGGCCAGCCGCTTCGTCCGGGAGGGAGGTGGGGGGGTCAGCCCCCCACCCGGCCAGCCGCCCCGTCCGGGAGGGAGATGGGGGGGTCAGCCCCCCGCCTGGCCAGCCACCGGGTCTGGGAGCTGAGGGGCGCCTCTGCCCGGCCGCCCCTACTGGGAAGTGAGGAGCCCCTCTGCCCAGCCAGGAGCCCCTCTGCCCAGCCAGCCGCCCCGTCCGGGAGGGAGGTGGGGGGGTCAGCCCCCCACCCGGCCAGCCGTCCCGTCTGGGAAGGAGGTGGAGGGGTCAGTCCCCCGCCCGGCCAGCCGTTCCGTCCGGGAGGGAGGTGGGGGTGGTCAGCCCCCCCGCCCGGCCAGCCGCCCCGTCCGGGAGGGAGGTGGGGGGCTCAGCCCCCCGCCCAGCCAGCTGCCCCATCCGGGAGGGAGGTGGGGGGCTCAGCCCCCCGCCTGGCCAGCCACCCCGTCCGGGAGGTGAGGGGCGCCTCTGCCTGGCCACCCCTACTGGGAAGTGAGGAGCCCCTCTGCCCGGCCAGCCGCCCCGTCCGGGAGGGAGGTGGGGGACTCAGCCCCACGCCCGGCCAGCCGCCCCGTCCGGGAGGGAGGTGGGGGACTCAGCCCCACGCCCGGCCAGCCGCCCCGTCCGGGAGGGAGATGGGGGGGTCAGCCCCCTGCCTGGCCAGCCACCCGGTCCGGGAGCTGAGGGGCGCCTCTGCCCTGCCGCCCCTACTGGGAAGTGAGGAGCCCCTCTGCCCGGCCACCACCCCGTCTGGGAGGTGTACCCAACAGCTCATTGAGAATGGGCCATGATGACGATGGCGGTTTTCTGGAGTAGAAAGGGGGGCAAGGTGGGGAAAAGATTGAGAAATCGGATGGTTGCCGTGTCTGTGTAGAAATAAGTAGACATGGGAGACTTTTCATTTTGTTCTGTACTAAGAAAAATTCTTCTGCCTTGGGATCCTGTTGATCTATGATCTTACCCCCAACCCTGTGCTCTCTGAAACATGTGCTGTGTCCACTCAGGGTTAAATGGATTAAGGGCGGTGCAAGATGTGCTTTGTTAAACAGATGCTTGAAGGCAGCGTGCTCGTTAAGAGTCATCACCACTCCCTAATCTCAAGTACCCAGGGACACAAACACTCTGCCTAGGAAAACCAGAGACCTTTGTTCACTTGTTTGTCTGCTGACCTTCCCTCCACTAGTGTCCTATGATCCTGCCAAATCCCCCTCTGTGAGAAACACCCAAGAATGATCAATAAAAATAAAATAAAATTAAAAAAAAAAGAAAAAGTTAAAAAAAAAAAGTAATAGACTGTTGACAATTTTCATTGAATTGACATAAAATAAATAAAATAAAGAACCCAATATTGTTGATAGCTACAATGGAAAGCACCAAAATTAATAAACTGTGTTGAAAAATTTCACTGAGTTGACATAAAATAAATAAAATAAAATACCCAACATTGTTGTGTTTTTCTTACAGGTAAAACTAAGTGGGAAAGGTATTTGATAACATGCTAAAATCCTTGTGTCTGGGAAAGACAGATAAAATATTGTGATCTTTAGATCATTCAAAAATGTGTAGTTAATTCTATATACTAAAAAGTTAACTAAAAGTATAGAAGTAAAATCCACGGGTAGAACACAAGGGTCATGCAAAAATGTTTATTCACCTAATAGAGGCAAGGTAAGAAAAGGAAAAAATATATATAAAGAAGTTAAGAAAACGGTTGGTAAACTCCAAATACAAGTAAGATGCAGAAATAATTCCAAATATATCAGGTATTATGGTATGCGTAAGTAGACTAAGCCTTCAAAATACAGAGATTACTAGATGGATACAAAACCTAAATCCAGCCATATGCTGCTGATGAAGGACATCACAAAACAAATCACACAGAGAGGTTAAAAACAAAAAAGAATGGAAAATATGCTAAGTAATTTAGCAATATTAATATCATACAAAATAGATTTAAAGTATTAATAGAAAAAGAAAAGAACTGTGCAAAAAACAATCCTCTAAGAAGTAAGAATCACAATCCAGTTGTATATAATGGCATATCCCTGAAAAATGAAAAGTAAAAATAAACAAAATTTTAAGGAGAGATGGGAAAATCAACAATTTTAACTGGAGATTTAACACGTAGCTATCAGATATTTACAGAATAAGCTGAAGAGATGTTTGTAATAATAGAGAAGATTTAAGAGATGTTTGTAATAATAGAGAAGATTTAAGCAACACAATGTAAAAAGCTAACTCTAATGGAAAGCATAGGACTCAGTCAAACAAATAGAGAATATTAAATGCCATTCAAGTACACGTGGATTATTTACACAATGATCACATTGGGACAGAAGGGAAGTCACAATAAATTTTAAAGGTCAGTATAATAAATACTGTGTTCTTTAACCAAAAGACAACTAAACTAGAAATCAATAATAAGATATTTAAAAAACAGTCCCCATAGTTTTAGAAAAATAAAATTATACCTTAAATACTTAATGAGCTAAAGAGTAAAAGCCAATAAGAATTACAAAATATTGGAAAGATGTCCAAACAATAATTCTCTCAGTTCATTTTATTTTTAAAGTAATTAAAAATTTTTAAAATTTATTCTTAAAACATCCCAGGATACATGTGTAGAACATGGAGCTTTGTTACACAGGTATACGTGTACCATGGTGGTTTGCTGCACCTATTGACCCATCCTCTAAGATCCCTCCCCTCACCCCCCACTCCCCAACAGGCCCTGGTGTGTGTTGTTCTCCTCTCTATGTGTGTGTTCTCATTGTTCAACTCCCACTTATGAGTGAGAACATGAGGTATTTGGTTTCTGTTCCTGTATTAGTTTGCTGAGTATGATGGCTTCCAGCTTCATCCTTATCCCTGCAAAGGACATGATCTAATTCCTTTTTATGGTTGCATAGTATTCCATGGTGTATATGTACCACATTTTTTTTTATCCAGTCTATCATTGATGGGCATTTGGGTTGGTTCCATGTCTTTGCTATTGTAAATAGTGATGCAATAAACATACATGTGCATGTGTCTTTAATGATTCTATAATCCTTCGTGTATATACCCAGTAATGGGATTGCTGGGTCAAATGCTATTTCTGGTTCTAGATCCTTCAGGAATTGTCATACTGTCTTCCACAATGGTTGAACTAATTTACACTACCACCAACAGTGTAAAAGCATTCCTGTTTCTCCACAGCCTCGCCAGCTTCTATTGTTTTCTGACTTTTTAGTAATCATTGTTCTGGCTGGCCTGAGATGATATCTCATTGTGGTTTTGATTTGCATTTCTCTGATGATCAGTGATGTTGAGCTTTTTTTCATACGTTTGTTGACGCATAAATGTCTTCTTTTGAGAAGTATCTGTTCATATCCTTTGCCCACTTTTTGATGGAGTTTTTTTTTTCTTGTAAATTAGTTTAAGTTCCTTGGAAATTCTGGATATTAGACCTTGGTCAGATGGGTAGATTGCAAAAATTTTCTCCCATTCCGTAAGTCGCCTATTCATTCAGAGGATAGTTTCTTTTGCTGTGCAGAAGCTCTTTAGTTTAATTAGATCCCGTGTGTCAGTTTTGACTCTTGTTGCTTTTGGCATTTTTGTCATAAAGTCTTTTCCCATGCCTGTGTCCTGAATAGTATTGCCTAGGTTTTCTAATAGGGTTTTTATGGTTTTGAATTTTACATTTATGTCTTTGATCCATCCTGAGTTAATTTTTGTACAAGGTGTAAGGGAGGGATCCAGTTTCAGTTTTCTGCATATGGCTAGCCAGTTTTCCCAACACCATTTACTGAATAGGAGATCCTTTCCCCATTGCTTGTTTTTGTCAGGTTTGTCAAAGATCAGATGGTTGTAGATGTGTGGTGTTATTTCTGAGGCCTGTGTTCTGTTCCATTTTTCTATATATCTGTTTTGGTACCAGTACCATGCTGTTTTGGTTACTGTAGCCTTGTAGTATAGTTTGAAGTCAGGTGGTGTGATGCCTCCAGCTTTGCTCTTTTTGCTTAGGATTGTCTTGGCTATATTGGTTCTCCTTTGATTCCATGTGAAATTTAGAATAGTTTTTTTTCTAATTCTGTGAAGAATGTCAATAGTAGTTTGATGGGAATAGCATTGAATTTATACATTACTTTGGGGGGTATGGCCATTTTCATGATATTGATTCTTCCTGTCCATGAGGCTGGAATGTTTTTCCATTTGTTTCCTCCCTTATTTCCTTGAGCAGTGGTTTGTAGTTCTCCTTGAAGACATCCTTCACATCCCTTGTAAGTCGTGTTTCTAGGTATTCTATTATATTTGTAGCAACTGTGAATGGGAGTTCATTCATGATTTGGCTCTCTGCTTGTCTGTTGTTGGTGTAAAGGAATGCTTGTCATTTTTGCACATTGATTTTGTATCCCAAGACTTTGCTGAAGTTGCTTATCAGTTTAAAGAGTTTTTGGTCTAAGATCATGGGGTTTTCTAAATATAAAATCATGTCATCTGCAAACAGAGACAGTTTGAATTCCTCTCTTCCTATTTGAATATGCTTTATTTCTTTCTCTTGCCTTATTGCCCTGGCCAGAACCTCCAATTCTGTGTTGAATAGGAGTGGTGAGAGGGCATCCTTGTCTTGTACTGGTTTTCAAAGGGAATGCTTTCAGCTTTTGTCCATTCAATATAATATTGGCTGTGGGTTTATCATAAGTAACTCTTATTATTTTGAGATATGTTCCATCAATGCCTTTTTTATTGAGAGTTTTTAACATGAAGGGATGCTGAGATTTTTCAAAGTCCTTTCATGCATCTATTGAGATAATCATGCGGTTTTTGTCATAGGTTCTGTTTATGTGACTGATTATGTTTATTGATTTTCATATGTTGAACCAGACTTGCATCCCGGGTATGAAGCCAACTTGATCATGTTGGATAAATATTTTGATGTGCTGCTGGATTTGTTTTGCCAGTATTTTATTGAGGATTTTTGCATCGACGTTCATCAGGGATATTGGTCTGAAGTTATCTTTTTTTGTTGTTTCTCTTCTCTGTTTTGGTATCAGGATGATGCTGGCTTCATAAATGAGATAGGGAGGAGTCCCTCCTTTGGAATTGTTTGGAATAGCTTCAGAAGGAATGGTACCAGCTCCTCTTTGTATTTCTAACAGAATTCAGCCGTGAATCCGTGTGGTCCTGGGCTTTTTTTGGTTGGTATGCTATTAATTACTGCCTCAATTTTAGAAGTTGTTATTGGTCTATTCAGGGATTTGACATCTTCCTGGTTTAGTCTTGAGAGGGTGCGTGTGTGTCCAAAAATGTAGCCATTTCTTCTAGATTTTCTAGTTTATTTGCATAGAGGTGTTTATAGTGTTCTCTGATAGTAGTTTGTATTTCTGTGGGGTCAGTGGTGATATCTTCTTTATCATTTTTTATCGTGTCTATATGATTCTTCTCTCTTCCCTTCTTTATTAGTCTAGCTAGGGACCTATCTATTTTGTTAATTTTTTTCAAAAAACCAGCTCCTGGATTCATTGATTTTCTGGAGGGTTTTTTTGTGTCCCTGTCTCCTTCAGTTCTTCTCTGATCTTAGTTATTTCTTGTCTTCTGATAGCTTTTGGATTGGTGTGTTCTTGCCTCTCTAACATTTCTAATTGTGATGTTGGGGTGTCAGTTTGAGATGTTTCAAGCTTTCTCATGTGGGCTTTTAGTGCTATAAGTTTTCCTGTTAACACTGTTTTAGCTGTGTCCCAGAGATTCTGCTATATTGTCTCTTTGTTCTCACTGGTTTCAAATAACTTATTTGTTTCTGCCTTAATTTTGTTATTTACCAAATAGTCATTCAGGAGCAGGTTGTTCAGTTTCCATGTAATCGTGTGGTTTTGAGTGAGATTCTTAATCCTGAGTTCTAATTTGATTGCACCGTGGTCTGAGAGACTGTTATGATTTCAGTTCTTTTGCATTTGCTGAGGAGTGTTTTACTTCCAATTACGTGGTCAATTTTAGAATAAGTGCCATGTGGTGCTGAGAATAATGTATATTCTGTTAATTTGAGGTAGAGTGTTCTGTAGACATCTACTATGTCCGCTTGATCCAGAGCTGAGTTCAAGTCCTGAATATCCTTTTAATTTTCTGTCTCATAGATCTGTCTTATACTGAAAGTGGGGTGTTAAAATCTCCCACTATTATTGTGTGGGAGTCTAAGTCTCTTTGTATGTCTCTAAGAACTTGTTTTATGAATCTGGGTGCTTCTGTATGTGACACATATATATTTAGAATAGTTAGCTCTTCTTGTTGAATTGTTCCCTTTATCATTATGTAATGACCTTCTTTGTCTCTCTTTTTTTAAATCTTTGTTGGTTTAAAGCCTGTTTTGTCAGAGTCTAAGATTGCAAATCCTGCTTTTTTTTTCCATTTGTTTGGTAAATTTTCCTCCATCCCTTTATTTTGAGCCTATGAGTGTCTTTGCACGTGAGATGGGTCTCCTGAATACAACACACCAATGGGTCTTGACTCTATCCAATTTGCCAGTCTGTGTCTTTTAATTGGGGCATTTAGCACATTTACATTTAAGGGTAGTATTGTTATGTGTGGATTTGATCCTGTCATCATGCTGCTATTTGGTTATTTTGCACACTAGTTGATACGGTTTCTTCATAATGTCATTGGTCTTTATATTTTGGTGTGTTTTTGCAGTGGCTGGTAACAGCTTTTCCTTTCTATAATTAGTGCTTCTTTCAGGAACTCTTGCCTGGCAGGCCTAGTAATAACAAAATGCCTCATCATTTGCTTGTCTGGAAAGAATTTTATTTCTCCTTAACTTATGAAGCCTAGTTTGGCTAGATATGAAATTCTAGATTGAAAATTATTTTCTTTAAGAATATCAAATATTGGCCCCCAATCTCTTCTGGCTTGTAGTGTCTGCTGAGAGGTCCACTGTTAGTCTGATGGGCTTTCCTTTGTAGGTGACCTGGCCTTTCTCTCTGGCTGCCCTTAGCAGTTTTTCCTCCATTTCAATCTGGGAGAATCTGATGATTATTTGTCTTGGGGTTGATCTTCTCATGGAGTATCTTAATGGTGTTCTCTGTATTTTCTGAATTTGCACGTTGGCCTGTCTTACTACATTGGGGAAGTTCTCCTGGATAATATCCTGAAGTGTGTTTTCTGGCTCGTTTCCATTCTCCCCATCTTTTTCTGGTATTCCAATAAATTGTAGTTTCAGTTTTTTTTATGAAGTCCCATATTTCTTGGAGGCTTTGTTCATTCCTTTTAATTATTTTTTCTCTAATCTTGTCTGCATGCTTTATTTCGGCAAGGTGGTCTTCAAACTCTGATATCTTTTTTTCTGCTTGGTCGATTCAGCTATTGATACTTGTGTATGCTTCATGAAGTCCCCATGCTGTGTTTTTCAGCTCCATCAGGTCTTTTATGTTCCTCTCTAAACTGGCTATTCTACTTAGCAATTCCTCTAACCTTTTGTCAAGGTTCTTAGCTTCTTTGTGTTGGGTTAGGACATGATCCTTTAGCTCAGCATAGTTTTTCATTACCCATCTTCTGAAGCCTACTTCTGACGTTGCGATCATTTGGAGGTGAAGAGGCACTCTGGTCTTTTGGGTTTTCAACATTTTTTCATTGATTCTTTCTCATCTTTGTGCATTTGTCTAGTTTTGGTCTTTGAGGCTGCTTACCCTTGGATGGGGTTTTTCTGGGGGCTTTTTGTTGTTCTTGATGCTGTTGTTGTTGCTTTCTGCTTGTTTGTTTTTCTTTCAATGGTCAGGTCCCTCTTGTGTAGGGCTGCTGAAGTTTTCTGGGGGTTCACTTCAGGCCCTATTCATCTGATTCACTCGCATGCCTGGAGATGTCACTTAAGAAGCCCGGATAACAGCATAGACAGGTGCCTGCTCCTTCTTCTGTGATCTCTGACCTCGAGGGGCACCAACCTGATGCCAATAGGATTGCTCCTGTATAGGATGTCTGACAACACCTGTTGGAGGGTCTCACCCAGTTGGCTGGCACGGGGAACAGGACCCATTTAACAAAGCACTGAGTCCGTTGGTGGAGGGGATGTGCCTTGATGGGGGGAAACCCACTCATCTGGGCTGCCTGGATTCCTCAGAACTACCAGGAGGAAAGTCTAAGTCTGCTGGTCGGCAAAGACTGTGGCCGCCCCCTCCCCTAGGGGCTCAGGCCCAGGGAGAGCCAGGTTCTGTCTCTGAGCCTCTGGCTGGAGTTACTGGAGTTCCTGCAGGGAAGCCCCATCCAGTGAGGAAGGATGGGTCAGGGTCAGGCCTAAAGAGGCCCTCTGGCTGCTGACTGCCACAGCCGGTGTGTTGGGCTGTAGGGACAAATCTTGACACCAAACCGTCCAGCTCCCTGGCTCCAGCAGGGGAAAAGCACAGCCTGGAGCCATAGAGATGGATGCCGCCCTTCCCCTGCCCAGGGAGCTTAGCGTGTTAGGCACTTGAGAGTCCCAGTACTGGCTGCTGCCCCCTCCCCCAAGGAGCTCAAATGGCTTAGACAGCAGGCAGCTGCAGTGGAGGAGCTGGTTGTCCCTCCCCATGGGAGTTTGGTAGGCTTAAACAGATTCCAGCTGAGAGGCTAAGAGTCTGCACATTCCCCGGCTAGGCCCCAGTGGCATGGGTTTGCCAGTGAGATCGTCCAATCCATGGATTGCACAGTTCTGTGGAAAAAACATGGTTTCCCTAGCTGGGTAGCATGCTTACTCACCACCACTCACTCTCAGGTGGGCCGCCGCACCACACTGTTCTTCCTTCTCTCCATAGGTCACACCAGTCTCCTAGTCAGTTCCGATGAGAGAACCTGGATACCTTGGTTGCCTGTAAAGGATTCACATGTTTATTATGGTTTTCTTCAATGGGAGCCTCTGAACGCTGCTGTTTCTAGTTGGCCATCTTGGCCCTGCTCCCCACATTTTTTATTTATTTTTATTTTTTGAAACAGAGTTTTACTCTGTTGTTCAGTCTAGGGTTCGGTGGCATGATCTCAGCTCACTGAAACATCTGCTTCCTGGGCTCAAGCGATTCTCCTGCCTCAATCTCTCAAGTAGCTAGGACCGC
Organism: Pan troglodytes; assembly: GCF_028858775.2. Classification (NCBI taxonomy): domain Eukaryota; kingdom Metazoa; phylum Chordata; class Mammalia; order Primates; family Hominidae; genus Pan; species Pan troglodytes. Next base: position 18,833,199 of record NC_072401.2, read on the forward strand.
GGCCGTGCACCACCACACCCAGCTAATTTTTGTTTATTTTGTAGAGATGGTGTTTCACCGTGTTGCCCAGGCTGGTCTTGAATACCGGGGCTCAAGCAATCCACCCATCTTGGCCTCCCAGAGTGCTGGGATTACAGACTTGAGCCACTGCACCAGGCCTAAACTCATTTCTTAGTAAATAAATGATTAAACATAAATGAATTATTTGAACCAAAAGCTAAAAAAAAAAAAAAAGGTGAACTTAATGTAGGTACAAGAAAATAATGCAATAAAAAACAAACAAAAAATTTAAACATAAAATAAAGGAACTATAGAAAGAGCGAGGAAAATCCAAATACCATTCTTTGACAAAAACTAATAAAGTAGATAAACCCCTAACAAGACTGAAGAACAAAAAGGTATAAAAGAATAAACAAGGGTATGTAATTATGTATAAAATAGGAATTTAAAAACAACAGAAATCATATAAGCATATTTTTGCTACAAAAGTAAATTTCAACACTTAAACAATTTTCTAGAAAAATATATTTAAAACACCAATCTGAGTCAAGAAGATGTGGAAAACATAAATCAAAAGATAGTTATCCAAAACTGAGACCAATAATTAAAATTCTTCCCCTCTTCCCCTATTTACCCAAGTTCCCATTACCCCCACCACACAAGGATCACAGCCACCTGTCTTTTGGCCCAGATTGTTTTAACAAGGACATTATACCAGTCATTTGAAGAACAGACTATCTCCATCTTAAAAAAAAAAAACAACCATTTCAAAGAATTAAGGTTGAGAGCTCTTCAACTCATTTTGTGACAATATTGTAATTCTGATATTCAAACTAGACCAAGAAAGTAAAATAAAATAAAATTATAGATCAGTTTCACTTAAGAGTACAAATGCAGAGAATCTAGATAAATTATAAACAAATGGAAAGGGCCACATATATACTTTTATGTATATAAACATCAAGTGATTATTCCAGTAATGTATCTATATGGGAAAATTAAATAATGTAATTCATCATATTAACAGATTAAAAGGAAATACCATATGATCATCTCAACTGATGGATACACAGTCACAGTTATATATTAAATTATACTATTTATTTAAATATTATATTTAAAATATTATAAATCAAATCATAACTATTACAATATTATCATAATACATTAAAGACAGCCAACTGAAAATCAATGGAAATGTCCCTAAATTGTTTATTTCCATTAAAAATGTATAACAAATATTATGCTTAATGGTAACACTTTACAATCATTCTTACTAATATCAGAAAAAAATAAGGCAAATTTTAGTTGTTCCTGTTATCATTATATTAGAAGTTATATCTGATGCAATAAGCCAAAAATAAGAGAGAGATTTGAAGGGAGCAGAACAAATATTCTTAATCACAGAAAACATGATTGTCTCTAAAGTAAATCCAAAAGAATCTATAAACTATTAGAGATACTAGAATTTAACAAAGTTGTCAGATAGATAGGGGAGCAATGTGCAAACATTAACACCATCCTAAACACCAGAAAACACAAAGTAAAATATGTAATAATATGTAATATGTAACATATTGTAATGTACCAAGGGGTACATTTAACAAAAGATATTTAATATCTTTATGGAGAAGATTGCAAATATTTTTGAAGGTCACAAAAACAGGAAGAAATTGGGAGATATACAGTCACTCCCTGATACCTGCAGGGGAATGGTTACTGGACCTGCCTTGAATACCAAAATCAACAGTCCCTCTAGTAAAACTGTGTAGTATTTGCAAATAATCTATACGCATTCTCCTGTAAAATGATCTCTAGATTACTTATAATTTAATACAATATAAATGCAATGTAAATAGTTATACTGTACTTCTTAAAATTTTCATTTTTTGTTGTTGTGTTGTTATATTTTTCCAAATATTTCCAATCTGCATTTGGTTGAATCTGCAGCTGGGGTAGCCATGGATAGGAAGGGCTAACTATATTATGTTCATGGCTAGAAAAATTACGTCAAGTTATCAGTGCTCCATAAGTTATTCTAAACATTCAATGAAATTCTACTTAAAATTATAATTTTTCATGGAATTTGATAAGCTTCTCCTAAAACCCATATGGAAAAAGAAAGGGACAAGCATTGTTAAAACAAAATTTTAGAAAAAGAAGATGGCAGATTGTTTTCTTTTTCTATTTTTTTTTTTTTTTTTTTTTTTTTTTTGAGACGGAGTCTCGCTGTCTCCTAGGCTGGAGTGCAGTGGCGCAATCTCGGCTCACTGCAAGCTCCGCCTCCCGGGTTCAAGCCATTCTCCTGCCTCAGCCTCCTGAGTAGCTGGGACTACAGGCGCCCGCCACCATGCCTGGCTAATTTTTTGTATTTTTAGTAGAGACGGGGTTTCACCATGTTAGCCAGGATGGTCTCGATGTCCTGACCTCAAGATGCGCCCGCCTCGGCCTCCCAAAGTGCTGGGATTACAGGCGTGAACCACTGCGCCCGGCCAGCAGATTGTTTTATAGACATCAAGAATGACTATAAAACCATAATAAATAAGAAATAAAGCATTGGTTAAGAGATAGACAAATGAATCAATAGAACAAAAGAGGTCTATGCATTTGTGGAAAGTTGATATGTGGCACAAGTGGCATTAAAAAGTGGTGGCATAAATTTATTTGAAAAAAAAAAAACTATCGGAAAAAATAATCACAGTCAAATCCCTACCACACACCATACGTAAGATGATTAAAGAAAAAATGTGATGAGCAAAATGTTTAAATGTTTAGAAGAAAACATAAATCATTCTATTACAAAGATATATGCACATGTATGTTCATTGCAGCACTATTCACAACAGCAAAGAAATGGAACCAACCCAAATGCACATCAATGATAAACTGGATAAAGAAAATATGGTACATATACTCCATGGAATACTATGCAGCCATAAAAAGGAATGAGATCACGTGCTTTGCAGGTACATGGATGGAGCTGGAAGACATCATCCTCAGAAAACTAATGCAGGAACAGAAAACTGAACACTGCATATTCTCACTTATAAGTGAGAACTAAACAATGAGAACACATGGACACAGGGAGGGGAACAACACACACTGGGGCCTGTTGGGGGTGAATGGGAGGAGGGGGAGCATTAGGATAAATAGCTAATGCATGCTGGGCTGAATACCTTGGTGATGGGTTGATAGGTGCAGCAAACCATAATGGCACACATTTACCTATGTAACAAACCTACACATCCTACATATGTACCCCAGAACTTAAAATAAAAAAAATTTAAAAAAGAAGAAAATTTAGGAGCAAATCTTTATAACTTTGGGTTAGGAGAATATTTCATAGAAAAACAAAAAAACGGCCAGGCGTGGCGTCTTACGCCTGTAATCCCAGCACATTGGGAGGCCGAGGTGGGTGGATCAACTCAAGGTCAGGAGTTCGAGACCAGCCTGGCCAATATAGTGAAACCCTGTCTCTACTAAAAAAATACAAAAATTAGCTGAGCATGCTGGCGGGCACCTGAAATCCCAGCTACTCAGGTGGCTGAGGCAGGAGAATTGCTTGAAGCTGGGAGGCGGAGGTTGCGGTGAGCTAAGATGGTGCCACTGCACTCCAGCCTGGGCAACAAGAGCAAAACTCCATCTCAAAAATAAATAAATAAATAAATAAATAATAAATAAATAAAAAATAGAAAGAAAGGAAAACAAAAAAGCACAAAGTATAAAGGAAAAGGTGAGTAAATTTGAGTATATTAAAGTGGAAAAATTTTAATCTAAGCTAGCATAAATTTAAAAGACAAGCCACAGACTAGGTGAAGATATTTAAGACATATATGTTACAAAGGTTTAACCTCCAGAATTTATAAAGAACTCCTACATACCTGTAAGAAAAGACAAACACTTCAATAGGATAATGGATAAAGAAAATAAATAGTCGTCCACAGAACAGGAAATGTGGCCAAGAGACTTAAGAAAAAGAGGTCAAGCTCACTAGCAATCAGGGAAATGCAAAATAAAACAGTAATGAAATACTCTTTCAGAGTTATCAGATTTGGAGGAAAAAAAAACCATAACTCCAAAATGCAGGAGTTGGTGTGGAGGCTTGGTTTAACTCCCATAATATTGTTAAGGATATCTATTTATTTGGAAAGCTATGTAGCAGTGTTTGGTGTATTTGAAACATGCCTTATCTTTGTCCAGGTTCCCTAGAGACTGATTCTGAAATGAGAATCTGTGCTTTATTAAGTGATCTCAGGGGAGGCTAGTAAAAGTGCAAGAAAGCAGGACAGGGAAGGGGACTAAGACAACTAACAGTGAAATCTCAGGCAAAGTCCTGTAGAGTTGTCTTCACCCTGATCCCAGATGGGAGCTCTGCAGTGAAAATTACTCCTCAAAATTGTTCAGAATAGAAGCAGGGGAGTTGATCTTTCTTTCCTTCCACCTGCCCCCCAGTTACCGGTCAAGAGCAGATGAGATGGATGAGCAAATGCTTCATATTTCAGGGTCTGCCTACAGGCAGAGAAAAGATTCAGATGCTCTGTATAAGATTTCACTTCTAACATCTGGGATTGAGGGATAACATAATAAATGGTGAAAAAGACTTGGGTAAAACATGAACAGTGTTAACAGTGTAATACATGTCTACACCACAGTCCAGCAATTCAACTTTCAGGTATATACACAATAAATCCTTGCTCATTGTACACCATACGGTTTTCTATAATGGCTGTACCAATTTACATTTTCATCAACAGTGTGCAAAGATTCCCTTTTCTTCTAAACCTTGGAATGCTTGTTATTTCTTGTCCTTCCAATAGTAGCCATTCTAACAGGTGTGAGGTGATATCTTGTAATGGTTTTGATTTGCATTTCTCTGATGATTAGTGTTGTTGAGCACTGTTTCATATACATGTTGGCCATTTGTATGTCTTCTTTGGAACAATGTCTATTCAGGTTCTTTGCACACTTTTAATTGTTATTGATTGATTGCTATTTAGTTGTGTGAGTTTCTTACATATTTTGGATATTAACCCCTTATAAAGTATATGGCTTGCAAATATTTTCACCTATTCTATGGGTTGTCTTTTCATTTTGTTGATTGTTTCCTTTGCTGTGCAGAAGCTTTTTAGTTTGTTGTGCAGAAGCTTTTTAGTTTGTTGTAATCCCATTTGTCTATTTTTGCTTTAATCGCCTGTGCTTTTGGGTTCATATCCAAAAAGTCATTGCCAAAATTAAATGTTAACTTTTTTTCCCTATGTTTTCTCCCATGAGTTTTATGGTTTCAGATCTTACATTTAAGTCTTTAATCCATTTTAATTAATTTTTGTGTATGGTATAAGAAAAACATCCAACTTCACTCCTTTGTACGTGGATATTCAGTTTTCCCTACTAAATTCTTTATTGTAACTCTTATTTCCCCATTGTGTATTCTTGATGTCTTTGTCAAAGATTGGTTGATCAGATATGCATGGGTTTATTTCTGAGCTCTCTATTCTGTACCATTGGTTTATGCGTCTGTTTTTATGTCAGTACTCTATTGCTTACATTACCATAATTGTAATATAGTTTGAAATCAGGGTATGCGATGTCTCTAACATTGTTTTAGTTCTCAAAATTGCTTAGACTATCTTAGTTCTTTTTTGGTTTCATATGAATTTTAGGATTGCTTTTTCTATTAATGTGTAAAATGCCGTTGGAATTTTGATAGTGATTTCATTGAATCTGTAGATTGTTTTGAGTAGTATGGATATTTTAACAGTATTAATTCCAATCCATGAACATGGGCATTTATTCTCCCAATTCATAAACATGGCAAAGCTTTCCATTTATTTGCATCATCAGTTTCTTTCATGAGTGTTTTGTAATTTTCAATGTACAGATCTTTTACCTCCTCGGTATTTTATTCTTTTTGATGCTATTGTAAATGGGGTTATTTTTAAAATTTCTTTTATGGATAGTTCACTGTTAGTATATAGAAATGCAACTGATTTTTGTATGTTTATTTTGTATTCTGTAACTTTTCTGAATTTATTAGGGTTTTTTCCCTATATTCAGTCAATGTAGATGTTTATTAGTTTTAATAGATTTTTTGGCAGAGTCTTTAGGGTTTTCTATACATAAAATCATGTGATCTACAGAGATAATTTACTTCTTCCTTTCCAATTTGGTTGCCTTTTATTTCTTTCTCTTGCTTAATTGCTCTGGCTAGGAATTTCAGTACTACGTTGAATAGAAGTGGCGAGAGTGGGCAGCATCTGTCTTTTTCCTGATCTTAAAGGAAAGCTTTCATCTTTTCACCACTGAGTATGATATTCCCTGTGGGCTTGTCATATATGGCCTTTATAATGTTGAGATACATTTTTTCTATACCTAATTTGTTGAGGTTTTATCATGAAAGGATATTGAATTTTGTCAAACACTTTACCTGCATCAATTGAGCTGATCATATGATTTTTGTTCTTCGTTGGGTTAATATGGTATATCACATTAATTGATTTGATTTGTGCATGTTGAAACATCCTTGTATCCCAGGCAAAAGTCTCAATTAATAATGGTGTATGATTATTTTCATGTGATTTTTAAATTTCATTTGCTTGCAGTTTTTTTGAGGATTTTTGCATCTATGTCCATTAGGAATAGTTGCCTGTGATTTTCTGTTCTTATCCTTACCTGGCTTTGATATAATCATTCTGGCCTCATAAAATGTGTTTAGAAGTGTTCTCTTCACTTTGATTTTTTTTGGAAGAGGTTGAAAAAGATTGGCATTAATTCTTCTTCAAATGTTTGGGAGAATTTATCCATGAAGCCATCTGATTCTACCTTTGTTTACAGTTGGGAGGTTTTTGATTACTGATTTAATATTTTTGTTATCGACCTGTTCAGATTTTCTATTTCTTTATGACTTATTCTTAGTAAATTATGTGTCTAGGGATTTATCAATTTCTTCGAGGTTATCTAATTTGTTAGTATATAATTTTTCATAGTTATCTCTTATGATCCTTTATATTTCTGTGGTATCAGTTGTAATGCCTCCTTTTTCATTTATAATTGCATTTATTTTTTATTTTTAAATTTTGTGGGTACATAGTAGGTGTATATATTTATGGGGTACATGAGGTGTTTTGATATAGACATGCAATGTAAAATAAGCACATCAGACTTCTGAGAAATGTCTATTCAAATCTTTTACTCATTTTTTTATTGGATTATGTATTTTTTCCTATAGAATTGTTTGAGCTCCTTATATATTCTGGTTATTAATCCTTTGTCAGATTGGTAGTTTGCAAATATTTTCTCCCATTATATGGGTTTTCTCCTCATTTTGTTGATTGTATCCTTTGCTATGTAGTAGCTTTTTAACTTCATGTGATTTGTCCATGGTTGCTTTAGTTGCTTGTGCATGTAGGGTATTGCTCAAGAAACTTATGGCCAGATCGATGTCCTGGAGATTTTCCCCAATGTTTTTTTCATAGTAGTTTTTGAGGTCTTAGATATAAGCCCTTTAATCAATTTTGATTTGATTTTTGTATATGGCAAGAGATGGTGGCCTAGTTTCATTTTTCTGCATATGGATACCTAGTTTTCTGGGCACCATTTATGGGGAAGACTGTCTTTTCCCAGGGTATGTTCTCGGCACCTTCAACAAAAGTGATTTTTCTACAGGTGCGTGCATTTGTTTCTGAGTTTTTAAAATGCTGTTCTATTGGTCTATGTGTCTGTTTTTATGCCAGCAACATGCCATTTGGGTTACTGTAGCTCTGTAGTATAATTTGAAGTCAAGTGATGTTATTCTTCCAGTTTTGTACTTTCTGCTTAAAATAGCTCTAGGTATTCTATGCCTTTTGTGGTTCCATATAAATTTTAGGATTGTTTTTTTCTCCTTTGTGAATAATGCAATTGGTATTTTGATAGGAATTGCATTGAATCTGTGGATTGCTATGGGTAGTATGAACATTTTAACAATATTGATGCTTCCAATCTGTGAACGTGGAATATTTTTCCATTTTTTGTTGTCCTCTTCAATTTCTTTCATTGGTATTTTATAGTTGTCATAGAGATCTTTCACTTCCTTGATTAATTCCTAGGTATTTAATTTTATATGTAGCTATTGTAAATAGTATTCGTTTTGTATTTCTTTTTCATGTTTTTCACTGTTGGCATATAGAAATGCAATTGGTTTTTGTATGTTAATTTTGGTATCCTACAACTTTACAGAATTTGTCAATTCTAATGGTTTTCTTGTGGAGTCTTTAGGTTTTTCCAAATATAAGATGATATCATCTGAAAAAGAGGATAATTTGACTTCTTTCTTTCTAATTTGGATGCCCTTTATATCTTTCTCTTGTCAGATTGCTCTAGCTAGGACTTTCAGTACTATGTTGAATAACAGTGGTGACAGTGGGCATCCCTGTCATGTTCCAGATCTTAGAAAAAAGGCTTTCAGTTTTTCCTCCTTTAGTATGATACCAGCTATGTGTTTGTTGTATATGGCTTGTATTATGTTGAGATACGTTCCTTCTATGTCCAGTTTTTTGAGGGTTTTTAATCATGAAGTGATGTTGAATTTTATTAAATACTTTTTCAGCATCAATTGAAATAATCATATAGTTTTTGTTTTTCATTCTCTTGACATGCTATATCACATTAATTGATTTGCATACATTGAACCACCCTTGCATCCCAGGGATAAATCCCACTTGATCACGATGAACGATTTTTCTAATGTATTGTTGAATTTGGTTTGCTAGTATTTTGTTGAAGATTTTTGCATCCATATTCATTGGAGATATTGGCCTGTAGTTTTTTTTTTTAATGTGTGTTTGGTTTTGGTATCAGGCTGATACTGGCCTCAGAGAATGAGTTTGAAAGTATTCCCTCCTCCTCTATTTTTCAGATTAGTTTGATAAAGATTGGTAGTTTTTCTTTAAATGCTTTGGTAGAATGCAGCAGTGAAGCCATAAGGTCCCAGACTACTCTTTACTGGGAGACTTTTTATTATGGCTTCAATCCTTTTACATGTTATTAGTCTAATCGGGTTTTGGATTTCTTCCTGCTTCAATCTTAGTAGGTTGTATGTGTCTAGGAGTTTGTCCACTTCTAGATTTTTCCAATTCATTGGCATATAGTTTTTCACAGTAGCTACTAATGATCTTTTGAATTTCTGTAGTCTCAGTTGTAATGTGTCTTTTTTTATTTCTGATTTTATTTATTTGTATCTTCTCTCTTCTTTTTTTAGCCTGGAATTTTTGAGCTCCAGGATTTTCACTTGATTCTTTTTTAATAATTTTAATCTCTTTGTTAAATTTATCTAATATAATTCTGGATTCCTTGTCTGTGTTACTTGAATTTCTTTGAGTTTCTTCAACGTGGCTATTTTGAATTCTCTGTCTGAAAGGTTACATTTCTCCAGGATTGGTCCCTGGTACCTTATCTATTTCATTTAGTAAGGTCATGTTTTCTTGGATGGTGTTGACACTGGTAGATGTTCTTCAGTGTCTAGGCATTGAAGTGTTCAGTATTTATTGTTTCTGATTTAGGGAGCACCCTGAGACCAGTAACACTGTGGTCCTTACAGACTTGTGGAGGTACCACCTTCATGGTCTTGGACATGATCCAGGAGAATACTCTGGATTACCAGGCAGAGACTCTTGTTCTCTTCCCTTACTTTTTCTCAAGCAAATAGTCCCTCTATGCTCTGAGACACCTAAAGCTGGGGGTTAAGTGACACAACAACCCCTGTGGCTGCCACCACTATGAATGTGTTGGGTCAGACCTGAAGCTAGTATGGCACTGGGTTTCACCCAAGGCCTACTGTAGCCACTCTCTGGCTACTGCCTATGTATACTCAAGACCCCAGGGCTCCACAATCAGCAGTTGGAAAATCTAGCCATGCTTGTGTCCTTTTCTTCAGGGCAGCAAGGTCCCGGGGGCCCCAGGTGGGTCCAGAGTGCCATCTGAGAGTTAGGGACTAGTGTCAAAACCCTAGTCCTACCTGGTGTTCTATTGTATTGCAGCTGAGCTGGCACTCAAACCACAAGAATCAGTCTCCCCACTCTTCCCTCTCCTTTCCAAAAGCAAAGAAGCTTCACTCCATAGCCGCCACCACCTCAGGCCATGAAGAGTACTACCAGACTAGCACTGATATTCTCTTAAGGCCCAAGGTCTCTGAAATCAGCTTGTGGTGAATGTTGCTTGGTCTGGAACTCAATCTTCAGGGAAATGGGCCCCCCTCCAGCCCAGGGCAGGTCCAGAAATGCCATCCAAGTTTCAAATCCTGGAATAAGGGGGTCCCGAGAGCCCTCTTGTTATTCTACCCACCTGTTGCTGTGCTGGTACCTAAGGTGCAAGATAAAAGTATGTACCCTTTACTTTTCCTTCTCCTTTTCTCAAGCAGAAGGAGTGTTGCCCCATTGACACCACAGCTGATAAAGTGCTGAGTCTCACCTGAAGCCAGCAAGTCTCAGAAGCTCACTCAAAGCCCCCTACATAGTACCTGGGTATCACTGAAAGAGCTCTTCAGTTAACAGGTAATGAATGCTGCCAGAACTGGATTCTTTCCTTCAAGGCAGCAGGTTCCCTTCTGGCCCAGAGTGTGTCTGGAAATATTGTCTGTGAGCTAGAGCCTGGGACTGGGGCCTAATAACTTTGACTGGTGACCTATTGTGCTGTGGCTGAGCTTGTATCCCAGATGCAAGACAAAGTCCTCCCCACTTTTCCCTCTCCTCTCCTTAAGTGGAGGGAAGGGGTCTCTTTTGGAGCCACGAGATTAGCTGTGCATCCTGGGGTTAGGGGAGATGTGATGCCAGTACTCCCTTGGCTTCCCCAGCTGGTGTCTCAGTATGTCATGTGCCCCTCCTCCAGTCCACTGTCTCTGGGCCTAGTTCAGCACTAGGACTAGCCTAAGACTTGAAGTCCTTATGGCCTAGACTGCCTTTCAAGTTTAGTTAGCAACTGAACACACTTTGGCCCTTGGTGGCAAGGTTTGCAAGGAACTCAAGTTTGGACCACTGGGATCAGTAAATCACCTCTGGTTAGGACTGGTTTAAGTGCTCCCTCCGTGAGTGAGCGTCAGTTGAGTTTGATCTGGTTTTCCTTTCTGCTCTAATGAACAGCACTGAGTTAAATGCCTCACAGTTGCTGTGTCCTCCTTCCCCCGGTGCCTAGAGAGGCTCTTTGCACCATGCCACCACTGCTGGAGTGTGAGAGAGGGGTGGTGTTGGCGATTCCAGACTGTTTTTTCTATCTCTTTATTGCTTCTTTCAGTGATATGCAGTTAAAACCAGGTACTCTAAGTGCTTACTTGATTTTTGTTTTTTATGAAGGTGTTCTTTCTGCGTAGATAGTTGTTAAGTTGGTGTTCTTAAAAGGGGGACAATCAGTGGAGCCTTCTATTCCACCATCTTGCTCCACCTCCTAATTCTATAGTTGCATTTATTTAAGTCCACTCTTATTTTCTTGGTTGTCTAGCTGTTTCTCAATTTTGTTTATCTTTATAAAAGACCAACTCTCATTTTTATTGATACTTTCTATCATATTTCTAGTCTCTATTTCATTTATTTCTGCTCAATTTTTTTTATTGTTTTCTTGTTTCCACTACTTTTGGACTTAGTTTTTTCTTCTTTTTCTAGTTCCTTAAGATGTGAAGTTATATTGTTTATTTTGGATCTTTCTTTTTCTCTTAATGTAGGCATTTATTGCTATAAACTTCTTCATTAGTGCTGCTTTTGCTGCATCCTAAAAGTTTTGATATGTTGTGTTCCTAATTTCATTTGTCTCCAGATACTGTCTTATTTCTCTTTTGATTTCTTCTTTGCCACATTGGTGTTCGGGAGTGGGTTTTTAAATTTTCACATATTTGTGAATTTTCCAAGATTTATCCTGTTATCAATTTCTAGTTTTATACCAATTGAGATCAGAAAAATTAACTGAGATGATTTCAATCTTAAATTTGTTAAGACTTGTTTTGTGTCCAAACATATGACCTACCCTGGAGAATGTTACATGTGCCCTTGAGAAGAAGAATATGTATTCCACTGCTGTGGACAAAATGTTTTATGTATGCCTGTCAGATACATTTGGTCTATATTGTTATTTATGTCAGCTGTTTCTTTATTAATTTTCTGTTTGGATGATCTGTTGAAAGTGGGTTATTGAAGTTTGCTACTATTATTGTTTTGCTGTCTGTTCCCTTCAGTTCTGTTAATGTAGTTGTCCCTTGATATCTATGGGGGATTGGGTTCTAGAGCCCTTGCAGACACCAAAATTTATGATACTAAAAATTTATGATATATAATTACTTTATATAAAATAGTGCAATATTTGCATACAATCTGTGCACATCCAACTGTATACTTTAAATATTCTCTAGATTACTTTTACTACCTAATACAATACAAGTACTATGTAAATTGTTGTTAGACTGTCTTGTTTAGAAAATCTTTAAAGGAAAAAATATTTTTTTGGACACTACCTTTTATACTTGTGGGTTCCACATCCTTGGATTCAACCAATCATGGGTTGTTGATCCGCAGTTTGTTGAATTCACAGATGTGGAACCCATGGATATAGGTGGTTAATTATACCTGCTTTACATATTTAGATTTTCTGATGTTGGGTGCATATATATTTATAATTGTTATATCTTCTTGGTGAATTGACCCCTTTATCATCATCTAAAGACTTTATCTTGTCTCTTATGACTAATTTTGTTTGAAAGACTATATATATAGCCACCTCTGTTCTCTTTTGTTACTATTTTCCTGGAATATCTTTTCCCATCTCTTCACTTTCAGCCTACGTGTATAACTAATGTAAAATTATTCTCCTATGTACAGCATATTGTCGGATATTGTCTTTTCCTCTTACCCATTCAGCTTCTCTGAGTCTTTTGATTGGAGCAATAAATGCATTTACATTTATTGTAATTATTGATAGGTAGAGACTTACTTCTGCCATGTTGTTAGTTGTCTTTTGACTATTTGGTAGTTTTTTTTTTTTTTTTGTCCTTTTCTTCTTCTCTTGTTGCCTTCCTTTGTAATTTGATATTTTTTTGTAATGGTATGCTTTGATTTTTTTTTATTATTTTGCATCTACTAGAGAATTTTTTTTGTGATTGCCATGGGGCTTAAATAAAATGTGTTATAATTTTCTATTTTAAACTGATATCTCAATCATATGCAAAAATCTTATACTTTTGTTCCCCACCCCTATTTTTTGCTATTGATGTTATACTCTATATTTTTTAGATTGTGTATGCATTAACAAATTATTGTAGCTATGGTTATTTTTTAATATGTTTGTCTTTTACTTTTATACTGGAGTTAAAATGATTTACCATCACCATTATAGTATGATAACATTCTGAATTTGACTATGTATTTTCTTTGAGCATTATGAATACAACATTCTCCTCTCTCTTGGCTTGTGAGGTTTCTGTTAACAGTCTTCTGGTGATAGCTACCTTATAGATATTTCCTAAGATATGAGGGAAGTTTCTTTTCTCTTGTTCCTTTCAAAGTCCTCTTTCTTTGGCATTGACAGTTTGATCTCAGTGTGTCAGAGTATTCTTTTTTTCATGGGTTCTGCTTTGAATCTTTTGAACTTATAAATCTGAGTGTCCATATTCCTTCAAGATTGGGGTTTTCAGCCAGTATTTCTTTAAATAAACTTTTTCTTCATTGTCGCTCTTATTCTGGGACTTCTATAATTAATCTATTCATGTGCTTGATGGCTCCCTTTATGCTTTATTCAGTTTTTTAAAATTCCTTTTTAGTTTTGTTCCTACAATTGGCTAACTTCAAATAATCTGCTTTCAAGTTTGCCAATTCTATTTTCTGCATGATTAAGTGTGCTGTTAAATCTATTGAAATTTTTAGTTCTGTCATTGTATTCTTTAGCTCCTGGATTTCTAATTGGGTTTTTAAAAATTATTTCTAGTTCTTTATTAAACTTTGATTTTTTTCATGCATTGTTTTCCTATTTTTGTTTAGTTGCGTTTTTCTCACATCTCATTTAACTCTTTTAAAATGATTGTTTTGAATTCTTTTTCAGGCATTTTATCAATCTCTCTTTCCTTTGGTGTCCATTATTGGAACTTTATTAGTTTCTTTTGGTGGTGTCATGTTTGTCTGGTTCTTTTTCACTCACATAGCCTTGAGTTGGTGTCTGTGTTTTTGAAGGAGCAAACATCTCTTCCAGTCTTAAAGACTGCTGTTGACTGGTAAAGGCTTTCCCCTCTCGAATCCCCAGGAACATGAGATTCCCTCTGGGATTGTAGTCAAGTGGGGTTGGAGCTGGGCCATATGACTGCTGCTGGGTTCACAAGTGGCAGGCTTGTTACCACAAGTGGGCACAGAACCTGCCTGGTCCCTGTACGGACTGGGTTGACTCCAGGACCTTGGTCATTAGGGCTGGTGCTAACATAATGCTCTACTTCAGGATTTGCAGATGGTGGGTCAACTATCAGGTATGTGGTCTGTTGTGGTTTCCTCTGGGTTCCTAGGAGCTCTGGTTGTGTCACTGCGTGTGTCCTTGGGCAGGCTGTACTGAACCTAGACTGTGGCTAAGAGGGATTGGAACTGAGTCACAGGGCTGCTTCAGGGTCCACAGCTGAAACTAAGGTCTACAGGTCTGCTTCTGGGGGCATGGACTTTCATATATCCCTCAGTGAGCAGAATTGTTCTCAGACTGCAATGGAGAGGGTCTGGAGCCAAGTTTCAGGGCTGTTTTCTCCTCCATATCTGAGACTGAGATTGGCAAACCTGCTACTAAAGGCACAAGTGGGCATAACTCCTCCTAGGTCCTTTAGCAGACAGTTCTAAAAGCAGGATCAAGGCCAAATGGGTCTGTGGCATAGTCCACAGGAGGATGGGGTCATTTCTGTATCTAGAGCTGGGACCACAATTAATGAGCCTCCCATCTGAGTACAGTTCTGCCTTCTCAGAACAGCCCTATTAGTTCTTAGGCTCCACTGGGTTTTCGCAGTCTCCAACATGAATCCCAAAGCTCGCACAGAGGCACTTTGTTGCTCGGTAGCTGCCAAATTATTGTTGCTGGTGAGAATATAAGTGGAGGTCTCCTATTTCACCATTTTTCTCACAGGATATATTTAAATAATGCACTCAATTCTGGTTAGACCTCAACTAGTTAGTATTTGGCTTGGAGTGACCCAAAATAGACACACAAAGCTGTTATTCCCTGAAATGGCCTTTGTTTCCAATGCTTCTCATTTTGTGGTTGTACTTAGTGCAATTCTAATGTTTAAAGCTAAATAGTTGCTGTTTCAACGGAGCTGTCAAATGCAAGCCAACTACTTCATCTTGTCTTCAAGTGAGCAAAAGCCATCTTTTTCAACACTGGAGAAGAATCTGGCTCTGCTGGACTTAATTAAATATGTAAACCAAAATAGCAGTTTTTAAGAGAATTTTTAAAAGATCGACATGACTTTTGTCTTATAGTCTGAATAAAGTCTAACCATTCAGTGTGTCCCACTAGTATTATTTTCCCTATTCCTAAAATGCTGAAACCAACATCCATAAAGGATAATCCGCTTTCTCAAGGTCACACAGGAGATAAGGGCTGAGTTGGGTTGAGCTAGAAATTAAATTCGCATCCCTCTCTTCAAAACTCTGCTCTTACATGCTTCCTCTTGGTGATTTTAGAACAAAGGTTGGCAGGTATCTTCTGAGTGACAGAGAGAAGAGAAACAATGCATAGGTTTTCTTGGAGTCTAATTGCAGCAAGTTGATGAAATGACTTAACAATATTAGATTCAAAGCCATTGCTGGATTCATTGCATGTAAACTCTAAACTTTAATTTCTGCAAAATGATCGCTTTCCTCAGATATTACTATTTTGTTGATAAAATAGCTTCCTAAGGCATGTTTTTTTTTTTCCTTTAGGGAAGATAGTGAATTTCCTAGAAATAAAATAGTCCTACCACTTGAAATGGCCCAGTGACTTAGAATAGCAGTGCTTATTTCTGCAATTTGTCTTTCTCTTGTGTTCACTATGGTCATCTGGGTTTAATATCCTGGGTGGTGGGAAATGAAAGGCAGCATGTATTTTTCCTTGAGATTTTCAAATTTGAATTTCCTGCTGTGAGCTCTCTTGCTGCTCAATTGAAATTAGAGCAGGATGAACTTCTTGAACTGTCACCAACTTGGCCACAAGCTGACTCCAAGACCTCCTGCAAGGAAAGTTCCCTGAGGGGACATCATGAAATGTCTCTGCAGGAGAGATTAAATGGTTTAATAATGTTCTATTAAACCCACAGCTTTCAAACAAAACCCAGCCTTTCAATAACACTTATCACCCCAAAGCTCCTATTTAAGTGATTTTTATCTCAGATAAGGATTTTACCACCAGGAAAGAAGGTACATGCTACATTATCACTTTTTAGCCTTTTTGGGGTGAGGTATGTTAAGCTTTTGCCAAATTCTCATAAAACATGTTAGAATGGTAGCTTATGTAGACAAGAGGAGAAATGAGTGTTTTATGAATAAACAGGAGTAAAGATAATGAAATACAATAGAAGGACAAATCGAGCACCAATGATAGCAATATATCATAAACTGAGAAGTTTGCTTCAATTCTCTGCGTACAAATTTTTAAAAGAAACAAACAAGCAGAACAAAACAAGGAAACAAGCTAGATCCCACCAGAACAGAACATATCCATGTTGTTTTCAATCCCATTAAACAGAGTTTCAAAGATAAGTGTGTAACCCCATCAGGGGAATCAGCAGAGAGACTCCAAGTCCAGTGTGTTTTCTTGTTTCAAAGCCTTTTGGATGATCCTTGCTCCTACTTTCTTAGAACTGTTGGATTTCAGTTTTCTTTAAAATATTTTTCATGCTCTTATTGTAATTAGATAATTTTTCAAAAATATTTAATTTTAAAACAGCTTTAGATGTACAGAATAATTGTAAACATAGTACATTTCCATATACCCTACCCAGGATCCTCTATTATTAGAAGCTTACGTTGGTATGGTATATTTGTTACAATTAATAAATGAATACTGATGCATTATTCTTAACTAAAGACTAGAATTTATTCAGATTTCCTTATGATTTGCCTAATGTCTTTTTCTATTTTAGGATTCCATCTAAGATGTCACATTACATTTACCTGTCATGTGTGATTAGGCTCCTCTTGGCTTTGAGAATTTCTCAGCCTTTTCTTGTTTTTGATGACTGTGATAGTTTTGAAGGGTGCTGGTTAGGTATTTTGTTGAATGTTCCTCAATTTGAACTTGCCTGATGTTTTTCTCATTGTTAGACCGGGGTTGTGTGTTTTGAGAAAGAATACCACAGTGGTAAAGGGACATTTTTATCATATCGTATCAAGAGTACTTACTATAAATGTGACTATTTTTGATGTTAACTTTTATCACCTGGTTGAGTATTTTTTGTCAGGTTTCTTCATTGTAAAGTAACTTTTCTTCCTTCTGTTTTTCATATTGTGTTCTTTGAAAATATATCAACACATGGAGCCTACACTGAAGGAATGGGGAACTGTTTTGTTTCCTGAAGGAGAGAGTATCTACATAAATTATTCAGAATTCCACATGGGAGATTTTGTCTTCTCCAAATCTATTTAGTCATTCAAAAATTTATTTGTATTTGTATTGATTCATCAATATTTAATTAATTAATTAATTAATTTTTTTGAGATGGAGTCTCACTCTCTCACCCAGGCTGGAGTGCAATGGCGCTATCTTGGCTCACTGCAACCTCTGTTTCCTGGGTTCAAGCGATTCTCCTGCCTCAGCCTCCTGAGTAGCTGGGATTACAGGTGCGCACCACCATACCCAGCTAATTTTTGTATTTTTAGTAGAGACGGGGTTTCATGCTGTTGGTCAGGCTGGTCTCGAACTCCTGACCTCATGATCTGCCCACCTCGGCCTCCCAAAGCGGTGGGATTACAGGTATGAGCCACTGCGTCTGGCCTATCAATATTTATTTTATACTTTGAGCTATATCTTAGTTTGCTTTGTACTGCTATTGTAGAATGCCCAAGACTGGGTAATTTATGATTAACAGAAATTTATTGACTCACAATTCTGGAGGCTGGGAAGTCCAATATCAAGGTGCTAGCATCTGGCGAGGGCCTTCTCACTGTGTCATCACATGGTAGAACAGCAAGAGAGGGCAAGAGAGAGGGGGAAAAAGGGATGCAAACACCCTTTCATAACAACATCAATCCTATCCACGAGGGTGGTGCCCTCATTGGTTAATCGCCTTTTAAAGATCCCATTTTTTAATACTGTTACAATGGCAACACAATTTCATCATGACTTGGAAATGACAAACATTGAAGCCATAGCAGATTTCATCTATTACTTAATTTATTTTGTTATACAAACTTTTCCAGTTTTGGCCATTAGGAACTCTTTCAAGTGACTTTTGTGGACTTTTGACATATTCTCATAATTAACTAATTAAAATTTGAGCATTTCCTTACTTTCTGGCACTACAGGATGCTCCAGTCTCATTTTCTGTATTTCCTTTCCCAGTCCTAGAATCAGGCATTTCTACAAAAAGAAGTGCTGAAGAATGATACTAACCCCAAGATCTAGGTACTAGGCTTGTTCATTGCTACTGGGGTGTTGTCACTTTAGGCCCTATCAGCTGACAGACTAAGGATATATTCATACATAAGAACCAGTCTATACTCTTATATCTATAAATATTTCTATGTGGAACTATTTGTGTTAAGCTAAACAGAGTTGTTACCGATGTCTCCAGCCCTAAAATATAAGCACACAGATTACTCTAGACTGTCTCTTGCTAATTTGTAACCTCTAACTCCAACAGTTTGAAGTGGCTCCCACTATCTTCCATCCATCTACCTAATTGTTTAATTTCTGTTTATATTTATAATTGTATAAGAATTATAAGTCGATACCTCTGTGGTAAACAACTTTATTCATTAGACTACAATACCTAGACATAATTTCTTTTGCCTTTGCTCTTACAGACTTCACACATTTCTAAAGTTATTTAGATTACCACCTTTATTCTTTCATGTCCTTCAGCGAAGTTGTTTTGTACACTTGTAGTACTGTCATAATGTTTTCCTAAATTCCAGATTCCATTCTTGGATTCCAAAATATTTAGTTAAAAATTACAATTATTGATGTTCACTGTGTTTTGAAATTCAATGGATTTTTGACACAAGAGTATAATGTATCCGTCATCACAGTGTCATTCAGAATAGTTCCACTGCCCTAAAAAAGATCCCATCTTTCATGCTTCACCTACACAACCCTTACCTTTCCCATCTTCTCTCTGAAATCTGACCTTTTTACCACCTCTATAGCTTTGCTTTTTCCAGCATGTCATAGAATTGGAATCATACAGTATGTAGTCTTTCCCCATTGGCTTTTTTTTACTTAGCATTATACATATAAGGTTCATCCTTGTCTTCTTGTGACTTGAAAGCTCATTTCTTTCTATCACTGAATAATATTCCATTGTATAGGTCTACCATAGTTTGTTTATTTATTCACCTTTAAAAGACATCTTGTGCAAATTTTTGGGCAGACATAGTCTTTCAACTTATTTGGGTAAATATTTAGAAGCATGATTGCTGGATGGATGGTGATATGGTTTGGCTGTGTCCCCACCCAAATCTCATCTTGAACTGTGGCTCCTGCGATTCCCATGTGTCATGGGAGGGACCCAGTGGGAGGTAATTGAATCATGGTGGCAGGTCTTTCCTGTGCTGTTCTCATGATAGCGAATAAGTCTCATGAAATCTGATGGTTTTATAAAGGGGAGCTTCCCGGCACAAGTTCTCTTCTCTTGTCTGCCACCATATGAGATTTGCCCTTCACATGATTGTGAGGTCTCCCCAGCCATGTGGAACTGTGAGTCCATTAAACCTCTTTTGTAAATGGCCCGGTCTCCAGTATATCTTTACCAGCAGTGTGAAACGGTCTAATACAGATGATAAGACTTTGTAGAAAACTCAGTTTTGCAAGAAACTGCTAAACTGTCTTCCAAAGTGGCTGCACTATTTTTCATTCCCATCAACAACGAATGAAAGTTCCTGTTGTTCTACATCCTAATCAGTAATTAGCATTGTCAGTTCTATGAACTTTTGCCATTCTAATATGCATATAATAGTATCTCATTATTGTTTAATTAACAATTCTTGATGACATATAATTTGGAGCATCTTTTCATAAGCTTACTTGCCATTTGTTTATCTTTCATGAGATGTTTGTTAAGGTCTGTGACCCATTATTTAATCAGGTTGTTTACTTAATGTTGAGTTTTAAGTGTGCTTTGTATATTTTGGATAGATGTCCTTTATCAGATATGAGTTTTCCAATTTTTCCCCCAATTTGTTGCTTATCTTTTTATTCTCTTACAGTGTATTTTGCATATCAGAAATGTTAAATTTTAATTAAGTCCAATTTCTTTTTCTTTCATGAATTGTGATTTTGATGTTGTGTCTATAACATAATCACTAAACCTAAGTTCACCTAGATTTTCCTCTGGAAATTTTATAATTCTAATTTTACATTTAGGTTTATAATCTATTTTGAGTTAAATTTTCTGAAACATGTAAGGTCTGTGTCTAGTACTTTCTTTTTGCATATGAATGTCCAACTTTTCAAGCACCATTTGTTGAAAAGACTATCCTATACTTTTTTATTTTTTTGTTTTTATTTTTTTACCAAATTGCCTGTGTTCCTTTGTTAAAGATCAGTTGATTATATTTGTTTATGTTCTTTCCCAGGTTCTTTTCCAATGATATATGTATCTATTATTTTCCAATATATGTATCTATTATTTTCCAATGATATATGTATTTATCCTTTTACTCATGTCACATTGTCTTGATTATTATAGTCTTATATTGAGTCTTGAAGTAGAGTAATAGGAATCCTCCAACTCTGTTCTTCTTTAGTATTGTGTTGGCTATTCCAGATTTTTTTCCCTTTCTCTATAAACTTTAGAATAAGCTTGTCAATATTTTTAAAAAGAGCTTTTTGGATTTTTGATGGGATTATTATGAATCAATAGATCAAATTGGGAAGAAATAACATTTCAAATGCATTTATTCTTCCAATGCACAAGCATGGATTATCTCTCCATTTATTTAGATATTCTCATATTTCTTTGATCATTGTTTTATAGATATCTGCATAAAATTTCTGTCCATATTTGGTTAGATTTGCATGCAAGTATTTCAATATTTTTATTATTTATTTTCTTCTTTTTTCTTTAGGCTTTAATTGCTCTTTTTTATCTAGTTTCCTAAGGTAGAAATTTATGGCATTGATTTTAAATCATTCTTCTTTTCTAATATACATGTTTAATGTTATAATGATTCCTTCCAGTACTGTTCTAGTTGTTTCTGATAAATTTTGATTTGTTATATTTTTATTTTTATTCAGTTGAAAATGTTTTCTAATTTCACTGTGATTTATTCTTTGACCTTTGGGTTATTTAGAAGCATGTTGTTTAATTTCTAAATATTTGGGGATTTTTCAGCTTTCTTTCTATTGTAGGTTTCAATTTTAATTTTTCTGTTGTCTAAAAACATATTTTATTTCTGGTATGACTTCCATTTTTTTTGAAGATGTTAAGGTGTAGTTTTGGACTAGGTTGTGGTCTTCTGGTGAATATTATATATGGGAACAATATCCATTTTGTTGTCGTTGGATGAAACATTCTATAAATGTAAATGCCAATTAGATCAAGTTGATTGATAGTGCCATTCTAACTAATTTCTTGCTGACTTTCTGCCTGCTTGATCTATCAACTACTACAAGAGAGATGTTGAAATTTCTAACCATAATATTAGATTTGTCTCTTTCTCTTTTCATTTCTATCAATTTTTACCTCTTTTGTTTTGACACTTTGCTGTTAGGTGCAAACACTTTTAGAAATGTAATGTTGTTTTCAGATAATTGATTTCTTTATCATTATGTAAGGCCTCTCTTTGTCTCTGATAATATTCCTTGTTTTGATGTCTACTTTGTCTGAAGTTAATGTAGCTACTCAAGCTTTCTTCTGATTTTTGTTAGCATAGTGTGACTTTCTCTCTCTTTTTCTTAATCTATCTGAGTCTTTTTATTTAAAATGGTTTCCTCGTACATCTCTTAGAGTGGATATTGTTTTTTAAAACCATTTTGGCAATCTGTCTTTTAATTAATATATTTAAACCCTTTATTTAAAAGTTTGATGGATTAGGTGGATTTTTATATTCCATGTTTGGTTGTTCTTGTTTCTAAGTGTTCCTTGAACACCATTTCCATTTCCCCCACCATTTCTGTTTCATCTTGTTTTAACTGAGTATTTTATATAATTTGGTTGTATCTTCTTTCTCAGCAATTGATTATGCTTTTTTAAGAAATTATTGTAATGGTTACCCTAGAGTTTCCAATTTACATTTTAAGATAATCTAGAAGGTTTTATCTCCAAGGTGCTGAATTAGAGGCTTTCAGCATGCCTCAGCCACTTGGAAATAGCAAGATAGTGCACAAGGATAAACTCTGTGAGCTTTAATTCAAGAAAGAAAACAGGAATCCACTGGAGTCATGAGGGTACCCTAGATTCCAGGGAGAAGAATGTGGGCAAACAGGCTCCATGATGGAGTCTCGATGATAAAAAGATCCTGATACAGGGAGGCCCTCTCTCCCTTATGCCTGGGTAGACCTCCAGGCATTCAGACCATGCACACTTCTGTTTCAGCAGCCTGAGCCATCCCACCGTTCCTGGACATAGCTCATGGTCCAGTGAGACCCTCTCCACCCCCAGGCAGATTCCCAGGCATTTGGAGCACCAGCTCACCTAGATCAGCAGACTGAGCTGCCCTATCCTTCCTGTGCAGAGATCCTGATGCAGGAGGGCCCATTCTACTCTATGCCCAGGCATCTGGATGACCCACTTTCTTGAATTAGGAGTTTAGGCCACCCCCATCCCCACGTAGAGAACTTCGGGCCAAGGAGGTTTCCCAGTCTCATGCCAGATAAAGAAATAAAAAGAACAAATTCTACCTGCATGAAACAATTACAAGACTTAGAAGTGCCAAAATCTTCAGATGAGAATAAAACAGCACAACAATTCTGGCACAAAGTTGGTTTTCCAGCTCCATGCTTAGGCACACCTCTGGGTGCTTGGTGGCCATCCACTGGATTCTCCTTCAGCACTAGTGCTTGTGTCTGCCATCAGGGGACTGGTACTCAGACCTGCCTGATCCTGTCTTGCTCATTGTGGCTCCCACTCTCCAAGGCTAAGCAGGGAGTTTGGACCATTGTACACTCTATGAATCAGCACATTGTCTGAAGCAACAGAGAACTTCTCCCAGAAAACAAGGATCATATATATATATATATATATATATATATATATACACACACACACACACACACACACACACACACACACATACATATACATATACATACATGGCTGCAGCCTGCTCTTACCCATAAGTGCCATCTACTGGCTTGTAGGTTAAACTGCACAGCCCAATATATAATAAAACTGTCCGACAGAAGTGCATAGGGCTAGAGAAGAAAAGCCAAAAGAGCATACCTAGCATTCTCTACAGTCACACTCCCTAGAGAGATGAGAAAAGGTAAAAAGAAAGAAGAACAAAAAAAATAATATTATGGGGAAAGAAACAAAAATTCTACCTGCATGAAAACAATATAAAAATTAGATGTGCCAGTGTCTCCACATGAGAAGGAACCAGCACGAGAGTTCTGGCACCATGAAAAATCTGAATGTAGTTACAGCAACAAAGGATCACATTAGCTATCCAGCAATGGTCCCTAAACATAATGGAAACCCAGAAGTGACAGATAAATAAAGCAAAGAATGGATTTCAAGGAAGCTCAATGAGATCCAAGACAAGGTTGAAAATCAAGAAAAGGAAACCTTTAAAACAATCCAGGAAATGAAGGAAGTGATGAACATCTTAGAAAGAAATCAATCATAGTTTCTAAAACTGAAAAACTCACTTGAGGAATTTCAAAATACATTTGAAAGCTTTATCCATAGACTGGACCAAGCAGAAGAAAGAATTTCAGAGCTCGAAGACCAGTCTTTTGAACATACTGAGTCAGACAAAAATAGAGAAAAAAGAATTTGAAAAAGAAAACAAAATCTTCGAGAAATATGGGATTATGTAAAGTGACCAAACCTACAGGATATTGGTGGCATTCCTGAGAGATATAAAGTAAACAATATGAAAAACATATTTGAGGAACTAATAAAAAACAAACATTAATCTTCTAGAGAGGTAGATATCCAGATACGAGAAATCCAGACAACACCAGAGAGACACCGTACAGGACAAACACCACCAGAACAGACTCTCCAAGGTCATTGCTAAAGAAACATATCTTAAAGGCAGCTAGAGAAGAAGGTCAGATCACATAACAATGGAAAGTACATCAGGCTAACAGAAGAATTCTCAGCAGAAACCTTACAAGCCAGGAGAGGCTAGGGGCCTATTTTCAGCATTCATAAAGAAAAGAAATTCTAAGAATTTCGTATCCCACCAAACTAAGCTTCATAAATGGAGGAGAAATAAAATATTTTCCAGGAAAGCAAGCACTAAGGAAATTCTTTACCACTAGACCAGCCTTACAAGAGATCCTTGAAGGAGTTCCAAACATGGAAATGAAAGAACTATACTTGCTACCACAAAAACATACTTAAGCACTACATAGCCCACAGACCTTATAAAGCAACCACATAATAGAAACTGCAAAGCAAACAGCTATCAACTTCATGATATGATTAAAACCCCACATATCAATATTAATTTTGAATGTAAATGGCCTAAACACCTCACTTAAAAGGTACAGAGTTGCAAGTTGGATAAAAAACAAGTTATCCATCTGCTGTCTTTAAAAGACCCATCTCACATGTATCAGCATGTAACCACATCCATAGGCTCAAAGCAAAGGATCAGAGAAAGATCTAACAAGAAAATAGAGAAGAATAAAGAGCAGGGGTCACTATTCTCATGTCAAATAAAACAGATTTTAAACAAACAACATTAAAAAAAGAGCAAAGAAGGGCATTGCATAATGATAAAAGGTTCAATTCAAAAGGAAGACTTAACTATCCTACATGTATATATATATATACACACACTTATATATATATATATATATACACATAAAAAATTGAGGAGGAGGGCATCCTACCTAACTCATTCTATGAAGCTGGTTTCGGCATATGCTCTGTGTTCTGTTCTGCATATGCTCTATGTATATATGCGTATATATATACACATATATAGGTGTGTATATATATACGTATATACACATATATAGGTGTATATATATGTATATATGTATATCTGTATGTGTATGTATGTGTATATATGTGTGTGTATATATATACTGTATGTATACACACATATATGTATATACACATATATGTATATATGTATATACACATATATGTATATATGTGTATATGTGTGTATATGTATATGTGTGTATATATGTGCATATATATGTATATGTTTATATATGTATATATGTATATATGTGTATATACGTATATATACACACATACGTATATATGTGTATATACGTATATATACACACATACGTATATATGTGTATATATGTGTATATATACATATATGTGTATATATACACATATACGTATATACACCTATATATGTATATATAGGTGTATATATGTATATATGTATGTGTATATATGTGCATATATATGTGTATATATGTATATATGTATATACGTGTATACACATATATACACTTATACATATATACGTATATACGTGTATATATACGTATATACGTATGTATATATATACATATATATGTGTGTATATATGTGTGTATATATGTATATACGTATATATACACATATACGTATATATACACATATATACACATATATACGTATATATATACACATATATACGTGTATATATACACGTATATATGTGTATATATATACGTATATATGTGTATATATGTGTGTATATACACACATATATATATACACACACATATATGTACATATATATATGTATACACACACCCAATGTTGGAGCAACCAGATTCGTAAAACAAGTAATCTATCTACAAAAGACTTAGACAACCACAGAATAATAGTCAGGGACTACAGCACACCACTGACACATTAGATCATTCAGGCAGAAAAGTAGCAAGTAAATTCTTGACTTAAATTTGACACTTGACTAGTTGGATCTCACAGGCATCTACAGAACCCTCCACCCATCAACCACAGATCATACTTTCTTTGCATCTGCATATGGAACATACTTCAAGATCATCACATGGTTTGCCAGAAAGCAAGTTTCAATAAATTAAAAAAAAATTGAAATCATACCAACCATACTCTTAAACCACAGTGAAATAAAAACAGAAATTAATACCAAGAAGATTTCTCAAAAACACACAATTACATGGAAATTAAACAACTTGCTTCTCAATGACTTTGGGTAAACAATGAAATTAAAGAAGGCATCAACAAATTCTTTGAAATAAAAGGCGACAGCGACAAAACATACCAAAGTCTCTTAGCTGCAGCAAAAGCAGTGTTAAGAGGAAAGTTTGTGTCAGTAAATGCCTACCTAAAAAACTTAGAAAGATCTTGAATTAATGATATAACATCATACCTAGAGAAACTAAAAAATAATGAGCCAACCGCAAAGCTGGTAGAAGGAAAGAAATAGCTAAAATTAGAGCAAAGCTGAACAGAATTGAGACCCCCAAACTGAATACAAAGGATCAAAGAAACCAAAACCTGCTTTTTTGAAAGGATAAACAAGATCAATAGACTGCTAGCTAGAGTAACAATGAAAAAAAGAGAGAAGATCCAATTAGAAATGACAAACGTGACATTACAACTGATCCCACAGAAATATAAAAATAATCCTAGAGACTATTATGAACATCTCTGTGCACACAAACTAGAAAATCTAAAAGAAATAGATAAATTCCTAGAAACACATAATCTCCCAAGATTGAATTAGAAAGAAATCAAAACCCGCAAGAGACCAATAATGAGTTCTGAAATGGAAACAGTAATAAAAAACCTAACAACAACAACAACAAAAAGCCACAGACCTGACGAATTCACAGCTGGATTCCACCTAACATACAAAGAAGAGCTGGTACCAATTCTACTGAAACTAATCTAAAAAATTGAGGAGGGCATCCTACCTAACTCATTCTATGAAGCTGGTTTCTGCATACCCTCTGTGTTCTGTTCATTTCTCTTCTGTGGATTCTAGGAGAGTATCGTTTGTCCCCTGCCTGCCATTTGGGCTAAAGTCCAGCTCCTGATGTATGTTAAGTATGTATGTTAAGGAGCTGCAGTCTCATAATCCTAGAAGACATAGTAGTCTTGGACACTGCTAGTAGTTCCAGGACTCCCTGTCTATGAATCAGAATATGAGAATGTCCATAAAGTTCTTGTGCAATTTGAATTTGTAATAAATTTTCTTCCACATATGATATACACAAACTGCAAAATGTGACAGAGGATTTACTCAGATTTGAAATACTGAAATGTTAACATTCAATAAGTCTACCATAATCTTACATACCTTTAGATACAGCTGTTATCATTCAATAAGTCTACCATAATCTTACATACCTTTAGATATAACTGTTATCATCCTGATACCAAAACTTGGCAAAGGCACAGTTAAAATAGAAAATTACAAGCCAATATCCCTGAGGAACATAGATGCAAAAAATCCTCAACAAAGTAGTAGCAAACTGCATCTGACAGCACATGATTAACTATGGTTAATTCACCATAGTAAAGTAGGCTTGATTTCTTGGATGCAAGGTTGGTTCAACATATGCAAATCAATAAATGTGATTCACTATGTAAAGAGAATTAAAAACAAAAACCACAAGACTATCTCAACAGATGTGGAAAAAGCTTTCAATAAAATCCAACATCGCTTCAAGGTAAAACCCTCAAGAAACTAGGCATTGAGGAAACATACCTCAAAATGATAAGAGCCATCTATGGCACACCGACAGCGAACATCGTGCTGTATGGGCAAGACTGGAAGCCTTTCCCTTGAGAACTGGAATAAAACAGGGATGCCCACTTTCACCAATCCTACTCAACATAGCACTGGAAAGACTAGCCAGAGAAATCAGGCAAGAGGAAGAAATAAAAGGCATCCAAATAGAAAAAGAATTCAAACTACCTCTGTTTTTGGACAATAAGATTCTGTACCTAGAAACCTTAAAGATTATGCCAAAAGGCTCCTTGAACTGATAAATGACTGCAGTAATGTTTCAGGATGCAAAATCAATGTACACAATTCAGCAACATTTCTATACATGAATAATGTTCAAGAGTAGAGCGAAGTAAAAAATGCAATCCCATTTACAATAGCCATACCCCACTAAAAATACCTAGGAATACATCTAACAAAGGAGGTAAAAACTTTATACAAGGAGGGCTATAAAACACTGCGAAGGAAATCATAGATGAGAAAAACAAATGGATAAAATATTCCATGCCCATGGATTGGAAAAATCAATATCATTAAAATTGCCGTACTGCCCAGAGCAATCTACAGATTCAACACTGTTCCTGTCAAACTACCAACATCATTTCTCTCACAGAACTAGAAAAAAAATTCTAAAATTCATATGGAACCCCAAAAGAGCCTGAATAGTCAAAGCAATCCTAGGCAAAAAGAGCATAGCTGAAGGCATCACGTTACCCATCTTCAAACTATATAATTAAGCTACAGTAATCAAAACAGCATGATACTGGTACAAAAACAGACATATAAACCAATGAAACAGAACAAAGAACCCAGAAATAAAGCTACAAACTTACAGCCATCTGATCTTCAACAAAGTCAACAAAAATAAGCAATGGAAAAAGGATTCATTATTCAATAAATAGTGCTGAGATAACTAGCTAGCCATATGCATAAGAATGAAACTGGACCACTACATTTCGCCATATACAAAAATTAACTCAATGTGGATTAAAGGTTTAAATGTAAGACCTCAAATGATAAGAATTCTGGAAGAAAACCTAGGAAATACTCATATGAATGTCGGCATTGGGAAAGAATTTATGACTAAGTCCTCAAAAGCAATTGCAAAAAAAAAAATTGAAAAGGGGGACCTAATGAAACTAAAGTTTCTACACAGAAAAAGGACTATGAACAGAGTAAAAAGACAATCTACAGAATGAGAGAAAATATTTGTAAACTATGCATCCAAGAAAGGTCTAATATTCAGAATTCATAAGGAACTTAATTCAACAAGCAAAAAGCAAATACCCCCATTAAAAAATGGGCAAAAGATATGAACAGACACTCCTTAAAAGTAGACATATGAGCAGTCAATAAACATGTGAAAATCATCATCACCAATCATCAGAGAAATGCAAATCAAAACCACAATAAGATAGCATCTAACACCCGTCAGAATGGCTATCATTAAAAAGTCAGAAAACAATAGACACTTGTGAGGTTGCAGAGAAAAGGAAATGCTTACACACTATTGGTGGGAAAGTAAATTAGTTCAGCCACTGTGGGAAGAAGTTTAGAGATTTCTCAATGAATTTAAAACAGAACTACCATTTAACTCAGCAATCCCATTACTGGGTATATATCCAAAAGAAAATAAATTATTCTACCAAAATATACATACACTCATGCTCCTTGTAGCACTATTCACAATAGAAAATGACATGGAACCAACCTAGTTTCTCATCAGTGGTGAACAGGATAAAAAAATGTGGTACATATGCCCCATGAAATACTACACAGCTATCTAAAAGAGCAAAATCACGTCCATTGCAGTAACATGGATGGAGCTGGAGGCTACTATTCTAAGCAAATTAACACAGGAGCAGAAAACAAAATACTGCATGTTCTCATTTGTGAGAGCTAAACTTTGGATACTCATGGACATAAAGAAGATAGAAATAGACACTGTGGACTACCTGAAGGGCAAGAGTGGGAGCAGTATATATATATCCTGCTTGTTCTCTGAGCTCCTGGATCTGATTTGATATCTGTCATTAATTTTGGAAAGTTTTTGGCCATTATTACATTAAATATTTTTCTGCTCCATTCTCTCTTCTGGTATTTCAGTTTTGGATATGTTATATCTTTTGAAACTTTCCCACAGTTCTTAGATGTTCCTTTTTTTGTTTTTTTAAATTTTTTGTTCTCTATGTATTTTAGCATAAGAAGTTTCTGTTGATGTGTCTTCAAGTTCACTTATTTGTTTCCTTGGCTGTGTCCAGTCCATTATTGAGCTCATCAAAGACATTCTTCATTTCTGTTACAGTTTTTGATTTTTTCCTCTCTAATAACTTCAACCTTTCTAATCATTTCTGTGCTTTTAGCAACAATTTTTTTTTAAATAATCATGATTTTAAACATAAGGAATCTGAGAAATCCTCATGTACAAAGGCTTCTCTTCAGTGATGAGGAAAGTGAGTTGCTCAAGGTCACAGAGAAAAGCAAAGACAAGACGAGGCCCCAGTCTCCCATTCCTCTCTTCATGAACTTTCCCCCTATGTCACAATCATACAAATATGGTACTTTATATTACATAGCTCAGTTATTAATTTTTGGTATACATTTGTTTCTAACTTTTAGAAACTGTTTTGGACTGAATTGTCCATATATTTGGACACATTTATATGTTGAATTTAAATTTATATATTGAAATCTTACTTCCAAATGTGACCATATTTACAGAAAGGGCCTTAAAGGAAGTAACAAAGGTTAAATGAGGTCACAAGAAGGGTCCCTAATTTAATATGACTGATTCCTTTACAAGAATAAGATGAAATATCAGGGATGTATGTGCACAGATCAAGGCCATGTGAGGACACAGACATAAGATGGTCATCTGCAAGCCAAGGAGAGAGACCTCAGGAGAAACCAAATCTGCAGACAACCTGACCTTGGACTTACAGCTTTCAGAACTGTGAGAAATAAATTTCTGTTGTATAAACCACCCAGTCTGTGGTATTTCTTTGTGTCAACTACTATGCCTTGAATATGTCCCCCAGAAGGCATGTGTTGGAAACTTGGCCTCCAATGCAGGACTGTTGAGAGGTAGGACCTTTGAGAAGTGATTGGATCATGAGGGTTCTGTTCTTATGAGAAGATCAATCCATTGATTGACTAATGGATTAATGGGCTATTGAGGGAGTGTGTTTGTTATCATGAAAGTGGGTCTGTTGTAAAAAACAATTGGCTAGCCTTTTGTGAGCCCCCTTGGCATGTGATGCCCTGTGCCATCTCAGGACCCTGCAGAGTCCCTACTGGCAAGAATGCCCTCACCATATGAGACTCCCAGACCTTTGACTTTCCAGCCTTCAGAACTGAATGAAATAAATTTCTTTTCTTTATAAATTACCCAGTCTCAGATATTCAGTTATAGAAACGGAAAATGGACTAAGACAACAACCCTAGCAAACTAATACAAAAACCATTTTCTTAATCACATTCTTAAAAATGAAAATTTGATTAAAGAAAAAACATTACCATAAACTCATCGCCATAGAATAATATTTTTCTTTTTGCAATTCCCTTCTAGTACTTCCTATGTATACACGTTTTACACTGTTCACTTGCTTGCTTCTAAAACAACTGATTTGTGCTGGACTCTAATATTTTCAAGCACCCCCTTAAAATATTTTTCTGCCTCTGCCTATTCTATTTTGTTGGTTTCTGCTTATGCTTTGTGTTCTGTTCATTTCTCTTCTGTGGATTCTAGGAGAGTATCATTGTTGTCCCCTGCCTGCTATTTGGGCTGAAGTCCAGCTCCTGATGTATGTTAAGTAGCTGCAGTCTCATAGTCCTAGAAGGCATAGTAGTCTTGGATACTGCTAGTAGTTCCAGGACTCCCTGTCTATGAATCAGAATATGAGAATGTCCATAAAGTTCTTGTGCAATTTGAATTTGTAATAAATTTTCTTCCACATATGATATACACAAACTGCAAAATGTGACAGAGAGAGGATTTACTCGGATTTGAAATACTGAAATGTTAACATTCAATAAGTCTACCATAATCTTACATACTTTTAGATATAGCTGTTATTATGGATAGGGTGTATTCCCTGGAAAGTAGAATAAAGATATTAAAACAAACCATTAATATTAATAGTTTATTTAAATCTTGAATAATTACCGTTTTGTTGTATTTTGCAAATTGCTTTATGTATTACACAGACATGATTTATTTATGATTCAAACTGAGCAAAAACTTTCTGTATGCCTCATATTTCTAGGATGTGCGTGCACACACACAGACACCTGCAGACAACAGTAATTCTCAAACTTGGGTATGCATCAAAATTACCTACATAGTTTGTTAGAGCACAGATGGCTGGGTCCCACCCAAGAGTTTCTGATTTAATTGACCTGGGTGGGACCCAAGAATTTGCCTTTCTAACAAGCTCCCAGATAATGCTTATGTTGCTAGTAGGGAGAATCACTGATTTATAAAAATCCATTGGAAAAAAACGCACTGGGGTGACGGGAAAAATCAAGAATTCTTTCTCCTTCCTTCCCTTCTTCCTCTCCCATACCGACTCTTCGTTCTTCTCCGTTTCTGTTTTTCTTCTCTCCCTCTCTCTCCCCTATGTTTTTTTGTTTGTTTGTTTTGTTTTCTTACTTTAAGTTCTGGGATATATGTGCAGAATATGCAGGTTTATTACATAGGTTTACACGTGCCATGGTGGTTTGCTGCACCCATCAACTCATCACCTACATTAGATATTTCTCCTAATGCTATCCCTCCCCTATCCCCCACCCCTGATAGGCCCAGGTGTGTAATGTTTCCCTCCCTGTGTCCATGTGTTCCCATTGTTCAACTCCCACTTATGAATGAGAACATGCAGTATTTGGTTTTCTGTTCTTGTGTTAGTTTGCTGAGAATGATGATTTCCAGCTTCATCCATGTCCCTGCAAAGGACATGAACTCATTCTTTTTATGGCTGCATAGTATTCCATGGTGTATATGTGCCACATTTGTTTATCCAGTCTATCATTGATGGGCATTTGGGTTGGTTCCAAATCTTTGCTATTGTGAATAGTGCTGCAATAAACATACATGTGCATGTGTCTTTATAGTAGAATGATTTATAATCCTTTGGGTATATACCCAGTAATGGGATTGCTGGGTCAAATGGGATCTCTGGTTTCAGATCCTTGAGGAATCACCACACTGTCTTCCACAATGTTTGAACTAATTTACAATTGCAACCTTCACCAGGTGGAAATAATTTGGCGTGGCGATTATCGCCAATTTTTGGTGGTTCTTGCTAACAAGAAAGAACAATATGCTTGATTGTCATCCCTCAACCTGCCTTTTGCCAGGGTCTCTGCCTGTTTCTTTGTCTTCAGTCTGTTTCTCTGATCCTTTCCCTACACAGCTTCCAGTTGCTGTCTGGAAACAGGTCATTTCTTAAAACTCCTAGCGACTTCCACTGGTACTCACAGTGGAGCAGGAATTCAGACTCAGCTTTGGCTAGCTTTGAGGCAAGCTGCCCTTTTAACTACTACAGTATCCCGTCTTCCTCACATGTGTGAACAGAATGGATAGCGAAAACATAAACCCCCTCTTCTTAGGAAATAATTTCAACCTTATTCCTCATCTTGCTCTTAAGTACTGACCAGTAAAGATATTGTTTGGTTGAAGTCCATAAATATTTAATACACCTCTGTGATGGACCCAGCACTGTGTGGGTTGAGTTTTCTTTCCTACTCCCTGAACATGTCTTTGGGTTTGAATAATGGTGTGATCAAACAAAATATCAAAAATCCCAAACCAAATAAACAAAAGCCCCCAAAGGAAAAAGCAAAGCACAACAGCCAAAGAGCTAAGTTGAAGAAATGGACAAATATGGGACAATCATTCATAGATGGGACAATCATTCATAGGTGGGGGCTTTTTGCCCCCAAAGCAAAAAGCAAAGCACAAGAGGGCAAAGGGCTAAGTAGAAGAAATGGACAAAGATGGGACAATTATTCATAGATGGGATAATCATTCCCTGAGATACAAGGAGTAAAAATGCTGTATTTTTTTAATGATTTCATTCATCATGTCTCTTAAAACCCAGGTACACCTACCCAAGGAGAAACTTAGGAAAACTAGAAATCATATCATCATAGAAGTAACCCAAGTTCTAGGACCAGCTCTTCCAAAAATTGTCTGTGTGTCTTTGACCATTCAGTTTATTTCTCTGAGCCTCCATTTCCATAAAATGAAGGACTACGTCCAGGTAATTTCTAGAGTTTCTTCCAGTGCCAGTATCCCAGGGTTGCAACATTCTGTGGACAAACATACAAAACAGTCTTTAATTATAAGTTTGCGAAGTCATCTAGGGGGTCAGTTCAATATTCTCCTGGAGTCTTAAACCTTTATTAATTATTTGTTTCCCAAGGCCAGTTCTGTTAGTGGGAGGGGGAAGAGAAGCAGAGAAACCCCTTGGACCATAAGCCTTCCACTTCTGGTTTCTTACCACAAAATATTCCCCAGGACATGGGAGCCAGATGGCAACACTTTTGAAGATGCACTAAGGATTTGAATTCTGGTTCATATTAAATATCACATGTAAATTATTAATCTGTAGCAGATGTTAATGTATATTATTACACTGTATTAAATATTAATGTTGCAAAGACCATTCTGTGGACCACATGGAGATGTAGGGAAACCACCACTGATCCTCCATTTTTAAATGCCAGATTTAGAATCCAGGTAGCTTAGTTGAAAGTCTTTAAAAGGAATATTTCTTACTAGCATTATATACAAAAATATAAGCCGTGTTCCAAAATAAATGATAATAACAGCATTTAGTACATTTTATTATGGGCCAAGTACTCTTCTAAGTGGTTTACACATACTGATAAATTTAATCTTCCTAACAACTCTATGAGGAAAGCATTACTACTTATAATTGTTAGGAAACAAACAACCTTCTTTGAGCACCAACTATGTACCAGAGATTGTTCTAGGCAATGGAGATAAGGAAACAAGATAAAACATTGTCGTGATTTTTATGGAATCTACTTTCTGTTGAAATGTAACAGACAATATGTTTTAGACAATATGCCCCAAACAAATAAATTCACAAAATAATTTGAGAGAGAGATAAGGGCCATAAAGTAGATTCAAAGGTTATGTGAATGAGGACTGGAAAGGGGTTGTTACAGAGTGGCCAACCTGAGGAATCTTCTTGGAGGAAGAGTCACTGGACTAAGTCTTCTAGGTCAATTCACATAACAGCAATTTCCTAAAAACAACTTGACAAATATCAATTGTTTAAATGACCAAAGTATTGATACATCAATTTGTCAAAAACTTGTTTTAATCAACTGTCTATAGTTTTATAGTATTTCGTGTTTCTCCAAGATCACCTAATGTGCAATATGTTTTTAGAATGACAATTTTCTGAATATTGTGACTCTTAGCTGTTATGCATGCCACCAATGTCATGAATATTATAAATAGTTGGGTGGGTTTCTGGTTTCCAAAGCATTTTCTATCCAGTCTACAGCTTCCTCCCTCTTCTTTCAGTTTACATCTTTGCATTATTCAATTTTTCTATTTTGCTTCAGCTTATCTATGGACGGTTTGAAATAATTTGTGGAGATGCAAGCTAGGCAGCTCCGGTGTAAAATGAATATAAATTAAGCAGAATAGATACACTGCCTAGAAGTAGCTGCTGTCACTCCATCTTTTCTTCAAGTCAGTTCAACCCCTCTTCTCCCAGGCAGGCTGCAACCAGGAGAATGACCTTGTTAGTTTTTCTTGAATAGTACCATCTTTAATCTCTCTCTCTCTCTCCTCTTTCTGGGGACCTTTTCCTTGCATCCACTTCCACCTATCTTAGAAACCAGTCAAGCCCCTATTCCAGGTATCCTAAATTTTTATCTCTCTTTATTTGATAACTACTCAAGATCGAGGGCTGTGTGTTTGTTGCTTCAACACTCATTCCAATCCACATGGAAGTTGCTTTCCTTTATTATAGAGACTGGAAGGCTAAAACTGACATTGCTCTAACTGCTTTGTAGCTAGGGTACAGATACATGATCTAGGATCTGCCTATCAGAAGACTTTGGAGGTGAAGATAAACAAAGGAGTAGTATGCCATGGAGATACTGACATTTCTAGCAAGAGTAGTGGGGATGGTGTCTAAGGCAGCCATGGTGGTATTGCTAGCATCTGGTACAGGGTGTTACACATGCGGTACTAGCAATGATGGTTCCTCTAGGATGGTTCCATGGTAGACTTGAATGTATCTTCTGGGTGCATTTTTTACCTAGCTCAATCTATCCTGGATTGTGTACCATAAATGTGGTAATTTGGGCTTCACAGAGATTCTATAAGTCATACGTATATTTTACTAAATTAATTTATGCTTAGGCTAACTGGAAGACCCAGCTATTTGGGACGCCAAGGTGGGAGAATTGCTTGAGCCTGGGAGATCAAGGCTGCAGTGAGCCATGTTTGTGCCCCTGCACTCCAGCCTGGGATACAGAGTGAGACCCTGTCTCCAAACAAACAAACAGATAAATAAATATTGTCTAGCATTTTTATTAGTGTCATGAGGGAGGAATTTTGTCTAGGACAGCACTGGAGAAGTTGATATCTTCAGTCTAGGAAAAAGGAACAGGGATAGGAAATGACATCTCCCAGAATCAGGTGTGTAAAAGAGCACAACGTGTTTAGGGAGACAAAAGGGGTTCTGTGTGTCTGGATTTCAGTTAGGTAGAGTGGGGACCAATGAAGGGGTACAGCTAGGATAAATGTGGGACTAGAGAGTAAGGTGGGGGCTGGGTCACAAAAAAATTATAAGCCCCCTTTATAATGAGGCAGCCTTGGTCTCACCTCCCTCATTCCAGCTGAGGTAAAAGGACTTGCCTTCCTCCTTCTCTAACTTACTTAGACACCTTCAATTTTCTGTCACGTGCATAATACCCTGTTAGGTACCTGGGGGTAGGATACTGATCTAGTGATCTAATTCTTTTCTCCAAAACACTGATGAGATTGTGCTAAATGTGTGCTAAGCTTATGACAGAGACAGAATTATTTTAAAAACTCTTTGGAAAATGAAATTCTGGTTCACTTGACCCAAGGGATTGGGTCACTTGAGTTCCGTGTGTATATACACTCAGTAAAACATGTCAGTATACTTTGTTCAAAAACAAAACTGAATCTTTCTCATGCTGGAGCCTGAAGAACCAATATTCTACTCAATAATGCACTGATTTTTGATGTAATAGTTCTAAAATTTCTTCTCTGCTTCCACTTCCTTTTCCTTTGTTTTTTTCTGTCTTTCTTCTTCCATTTTTGTCTTTTCATTAAATCCATGTTGTCTAATGAGGTTTGGAATTGAAATATCGATGTTTAACCCAGAATTATCCCCGTTGGTTTCTGGAAATAGTCTTTATTTCAGCTGATTTACAAGGAACTGTTGACTTCATGGGTTTGTTCAAAACTGACACTTGCTTTGCCTGCCAACTCCTTGCAACTGCTCAAGCACTGTTAGCATAAAGAATGATTATTTTATGTAAAATAATCAGAATATCTTTAACAGTCATAGGTCAATGACAGGAAAAATGGTAATTTTGGGGAATGGGGCTGGGGCAATCCAGCAATGATTTTTATTTTATTTTGTTTTAAAAAAAGTGTTAAAACTGAAAACATATTTTGCCAACCACCTCCTCCCTTGCCTTTTTGAAAGTCCATATGTTCTTTAGGGAAAAATTGAATTCAGCTTCATTTGAGTCTTTGCAAAATTTTAAAAGTGTTATTTGATGTGCAAGATTTCTAGGTCTTCAGAAATCAGACCTAAAGTCAATTGTTTGGATGAAGTTCAAACTGCATTTTCTCAACACTTTGAAAAAAAAATTTGAGTAAGATTCAAAAGTTCAATCTTTTTCTACTGCTAGTTGGCAGCAGATTGACACACTGGGAGAGTGTATTTACACATTGCTTATTTTCTGGTAGATGTTAGGAGGTCATAAATTTTGTTCAAAACCATTTTTATTCAGTATTTAATAAACAAGTTTTGCTTTGAACCAGCAGTGGCATGTTGTAGCTTTTGTGATTCCTCTTTCTCACGGGTGGAGTGGGTTCATTTTCTTAGTGGGAAAATACATTGCTCTATGTATGTTAAGCAACTTTGAGAGAAAATAGCCAATTGAAGGTTGTCAAGTAGAAATGAGCCTCGGAAAATCTATTTATACTTGTTTTGAATTCGGCAAGAACCTGATTATCTCAGTGGTTGAGTCCAAATTAGGATCCAGTTGAACAGGATAAGGCAAGTTTGCTGAACAGGAGGATGGGGGACGTTGGAATCTAATCCTTTCCCTTTTCACTATCTTACTCTGTGACCCTCATGAAGGCATTTCTTTTTTCCTCCTTGGGCCAGAGTTCTCTCATTTGAAACAGAAGAAAATAGACCATAGCAGTGTTTTCAAGCTGAGTTCTTCAGAGCCCTGTGGTTCCAAAAATTGCTGTCTCCAGAGTTCCCCAGCTTTTATAGGTTTTATATGTAAAAGGTTTGCACACACAAAAAAACTTAGATTAAAACGATTTGGTGACTACAAAGAAAGATAGAACAACCTTTAATAAACTGTACTGTTTTAGATTTAAAAAATTTTTTTAAACTTATATAATTACTAATTCTCATCATGGGTTTTAAATGACCTAAAGGAAATAATACCTGGACTTGAGCTTTGGAAATAGAAGTTTGATTTTACTTGTTGACACTGATCTGTTGCATCCCAGGGATACTGGCCTTAAGTTGCTCCTCTGCTGTTTAAAACATACTGCTGGGTTTTAAAAGTGGCCTATACAATAAGCATCTTGGTAAAATCAGGTGGCAATATCTCCTACAGCTGAAAATGTGAATAACTTAGGACTAGTAATTCCACACTTAGATAAATGCCCAACAGAAATGCATATATATGTACATCAAAAGATACACACAAGAATGTTTATAGCAGCATTATTTGTAATAACTCTCAATTGGATAATACCTACATTGCCACCAATAGTAGAATGAATAAATAAATTTGTGTTGCATTCTCACCGTGGAAAATTATTCAGCAATGAGGATGTTGGATCTGCAACTACCCACAGCAAAGAGAAAAGAATACATCCTTATGAATTTAGAAAATGCAAAAACAGGAAAAACTAGTCTGTATTATTGGAAGTCACGATTATGGATACTGCTGTGGGAGGAGATGAAAAAGTGGGAAAGGTTAATGAATGGGGGCTTCTGGGATGCACATAACGTACTGTTTCTCAACCTGGTGCTGGCAACATGTGTGGTCAGTGTTTGGAAATATATTAAGCTGTACAAATGTGATGTGCACCTTTCTGTATGCAGATTATATTTATTAAAATTTAAAAAATTCCTCTAGATTGTCTACTAAAGTCTGCTTCCCAAAATTAGCTAATTCAAAAGAAAATATTGTTATCAGTCTTGGTAGTACTTTATTTTTATATCATGGGCAAAAGGGCATGAGTTAAATATTAAGGTATTAAATTGAAATAATATTGGGCTAAAGGTGTTTACCTAATCATGTAAATGATTACCTGCCACCTTTGGTCACAGTGTTTCAGCCAGTTGTAAGCTTGGAAGGTGCTGGTTGATACTCTTACATCACTTGATATATTTTCCTTTCTTCTTATTGACTGTTTAGAACTCAACTCCTAGAGTTTTCTGTTTCTCCTCATGAAGGATAAACTGCTACAGAAATTTCCCTCATGCCATAACCAGATGTAACTGAGAAAAGTATATGAACTAATAATTGCCAGGCATTGGACAATAGGCAATACAAGACTGTGATGCATAGGAGAAGGGAAATAGACATGGTAAGCCCTATGATTGTCTCAGTTTACTCTTTAAAAGGAAAAATTGAAACAGGATCAGTGGCCTTACTGAGTTGAGGAGACAAAGGTTGTTGTTCAGAGTTAAAGAGGTAGCTAGAATTTGAGGGGCAGAGTACTGGAGAGGAGGGAGGGAGGGTAGGGTGTAGAGAGAAAGAGAGAGAGAACCCGAGACCTACAAAGTGGCTCCTCTAGTTTGACTGAGTACTAATATCTGCATGTGTGGGAGGAAAATGCCTGAGACAAAAAAAAAAAAATGAACCACTGGAAACTGATTGGCTGAAAAATTTCTGAAAGTCATACGGGGATGAGAGTAATTTGTATTTCCACAAGTCATAACTTATTATTCTAGGGCATGTGGTAGAGTCTTCAGAAAGGTCATACCTTAATAGTGTAGTTAAGTTAGCCCCAGAATAAAGGCTGGTCTGGACCTGACATAACAAAACTTAAAGGCAAGCATTGTATGATTAAATTTCCTCTTCAAGTTACTTAGGTTGGGTGATGTGGTAGGTTGAATAAAGGCTCCCAAATTTATCCATATCCTGATCTTTGGAAACTGAATATTACTTTATGTTAAAGAAGAGACTTTGAAGATGTGATTATGTAAAGGAATGTGAGATAGGAAAATTATTCTGGATTATTTGGGTGATGCCTAAGAGGAATATTTTACTGTAGAAGAGGAGAAGGCAACATACTGATGAAGTAGAGATTGTACTGATGTGGCCAAAAGCCAAGGAATTCTGGCAGCCATCAGAGGCTAGAAGAGGTAAGGAATGAACTCTCATCTGGTTTCTCCAGAAGGAACCAGGCTTGCTGACATCTTGACTTTAGCCTTGTAAGACTTATTTTGTACTTTGACCTCCAGGACCATGAAAGAATAACATTTTATTGTTTTAGCCATAAAATTTGTGGTGATTTGATACAGCACCAATAGAAAACTAATACAAAGACCAAAAGAAAATTCAGCAGTGTTTAAAGGAATAGTAATTAAAAAAAAAAACCCAGAACTCAACGTTGTAAGTCACAATGTCTAGCATCCAATTAAAAATTACTAGGTATAAAGAAACATAAATATATGACCAATAGCCAGGAAAAAGTAAATCAATCAATAGAACATATCCCCCAAATCAGGGGATGATGAAATTAGTAGACAACAGCCATTATAAATCTTCTAAATATGTTCAATAATATAAAATTTTTGAAAGCTTGAATATGGTGAGGAGTAAAAGAGAGAAAATAGACACAAATGGAACTTTTAGAGATCAAAAATATATCTATAATGAAATACTCACTACATGGGACAAACAGCAGATTAGATATTACAGAAGAAAATATCAGTGAATTTGAAGACATGAAAATAGAAACTACC
The DNA here is from genome assembly GCF_028858775.2 of Pan troglodytes. NCBI lineage: Eukaryota > Metazoa > Chordata > Mammalia > Primates > Hominidae > Pan > Pan troglodytes. The sequence continues at coordinate 18,874,474 of NC_072401.2, forward strand.
TAAATTGAAGCAGAATGAGAAAAATAGGGAAAAAAGCTGTCCCACAGTGAGCTGTGGAAAAATATCAGGTGAATTAACGTACATGTAATTGGAGTCTCAGAAGAAAAGGAGGTCAGAAAAAATATTTGCAGAAATAGCAAAATGTTTTCCAAATTTGATTAAAACTATAAACCCATAGATCCAAGAAGCTCAAAAAACCCCAAGCAGAAAAAATATACTAAGAACCACACCAAGTTATATCAAAATGAAACTGCAGAAAATCATCAAGAAAGAGAAGAATCTTAAAGGCAGATAAGAAAAGATGACATATTACACCCAGAAGGACAAAGATAGGAATGACAGAACACTTCTTGTCAGAAATCATGCAGTGCTGAAAGAAAAAACTGTCAACTAGAATTCTATGCTTAGTGATAGCATCTTGAAAAATGAAGGCAAAATAATGACTATTTTCTGAACCTCAAAACCTGAGAAATAATTTATCACCAGCAGATCTGCACTATAAGAAATGTTAAAGAAATTCCTCAGGCAGAAGAAAAATGAATACAAATTGAAGTCTGTATCTACAGGAAGGAATAAAGAGTGCCAGAAATGGCAAATATGTGGGTAAATAGAAAATATCTTTTTTTGTTCTAGAATCTTTTAAAAAGATAATTAGCTATTTAAGAGAAACAAACAACCAACCAACCAAATTCCAACTTGAGCTACTTGGACATACACTATGAACACATTTCTGCAAAAGAAGGTGTTCCGGCTACCTTGGTTGAGAAGATGGATCCAGCTTGGTAAGTACTGTGTAGAGCTGCTGTGTGAATTGCATGTGAGGAAATTAGCTCCTGTGCTTCCCAGATCCTCTGGATATTGGTGCCACACAATGGAGCCATCAGTGCCCAGAATATCTGGGCCAGGCTTCTCACTAAAAAGCTACTATCTATTACTGTTCAGTCTTGTTTCTGGACAAACAGTGTCCAGGGGGCATGGCTGGGACCCTATCTGTGGCAGGCATGGAGATAGTCATCAGGTTGAGAGAGAATAATGAGAAGTGATGCCCCAGTGGAGACCAGGCCTTTGTAGCTTGTCTAAAATGAAGTCACCAAAAGCCACACATGGCCAAGGCAGAGAGGAGCTGATAAGAGAAAAGGTTCAAAATACTTGTTAAATATTGAGAGGGCTTGGAATTACTTCTGTTTGGAAGAGTAGGTAGCTATGGTGACTTTTTATTTGGTTTCTGTGGTTGCAACTTGGTGTCAGGAGAATTTAAAAGTATACCTTCTATTCTACAAAAAGTAAATGAATGTATGGTGATGGAAAGAAAATCAGTGGTTGCCTGGGGATGGTAGTAGGTGGGCAGGGAAGGATCAGAGCAAGTCACTTCAAAGAGGTATGAGAAAACTAATTTTGGGGGAATAGACATGTTCATTATTATCCTGATTGTGGTGATCATTTCACAGATGTATACTGATATCAATACTTATCAAGTTGTATACTTTAAACATATGCAGTTTGTTGTTATTAATTATATCCCAATAAAGCTGTTTGCTTTCTTATTCAATTTACTTAAGTAATTAATATTCTATCCAGAGTTGGCTGTTTATGCTTTCATTTCACCTTCATGCAGGGTCCACTGTTCTGGAATTACACTTGGTATCATACTGAAAGTTGCAAGCATTCCAGATGGTGTAACTGACATGAGAGACAAATCAGTCATTCAATTTAGGGATGCCAGTGAGTTCCAAAAGGTGAGGGGAAGTTTGTTTTTCATTGCTTACATGTGGAAAGGCAGCATCTCAAGTCCAATTTTCTGGTCAGGTCTCTATCCAGAACTCTTTGGGTACTCACATCCTCATGTTCTCAGCATCCAGCTGGCCAGATCTCACCTCCCAGTCTCTACTCTTCATTGACCTAGAATGCTATATGCAAATCACATGCAAATGAAGAACATTTACACATTTAATTATTTTCCAGTTGAAGATGGAGCTGTTTAATTTTTGTTTGTTTGTTTTTTGTTTTTTGTTTGAGGCCGGATCTGTCTCTGTTGCACAGGCTGGAGGGTAGTGGTGCAATCTTGGCTCACTGTAACCTCTGTCTCCCAGGCTCAAGCTATCCTCCCACTTCAGCCTCCCTAGTATCTGGGACTACAGGCATGCACCACCATGTCAGGCTAATATATATTTATATATATATTTTTGTATTTTTTTGTAGAGATGGGGTTTTGCCATGTTTCACAGGCTGATTTCGAACTCCTGAGCTCAATCAGTCCGCCCGCCTCTGCTTCCCAAAGTGCTGGGGTTACAGGCATAAGCCAACATGCCTAGTCCTGTTTAATTTTTGACAAGATATTGCAATAATATAAAATTTCCGAGTTGAACTTAAAATTCATTTGCCAGAATAATATCTTATTATTCAAGCATTCATTCTAACAAGGATAGGGTTTTTTTTTTCTTTTTAATCCATATTGCTTAGTCCCTGCAGAATGTGAAACATTGAAAAAAGGTGGGGGCTTTTAAATCAGATAGGCTAAATTCAAATCTTTCACGGGCAAAATCTGTAATGGGGCATAAACTATTGAAATTTTCTTCCCTGTAGTTTCCTTAAGTGTGAAATTAGATAATGATAGCTTTCTTGTAGGTGTTTTTGTTTGTTTTTGTTGAAGATTAGAGATAATATGTGTAAAGTGTCCAGCACAATGTCTGAATGGACGCAATAAACAATAGTGGACTGTTTGTAAACACAAGCACATTTCATGGCTTTTTGAAAATTAATTTTTAAAGGTAAAATTAGACTAGGAAATTTGATTCCTGTTTTTCCTCCTGCCCCCAACTCATTCCTAAATTCATACCTATTACAATTTCCTTAATTCTTTGTTGCTTGATGAGTGAAACATTAATTTTAGCTTTCCTGAAGTTAGATTTTTCAGAGGGCGAATTCTTCCTCTGTTCTCCTCCTCCACTCCAAAGGTCTCATTTTCTTTTCCTTTGTTTCCAAGCTAAGACAAAAATCTTGGCTATGGGAAGTATTTATTGGGTGCCATTTAGACAAATATAAGAATGTGATTGAATACTCTCCATGACTGTCGGTTGAAACTAAACACAGAGTTGCCATGGATACTGGTTGCTTGGCCTCTGCTCCAACACATTAGAGCCTTTTTAGTTCAACAATGTGAAAACCACAGATGTTGCCATGCATTGTATTCATAATCAGCTTGGATCTCTTAGCAGAAGAATATCTTGGGTTTGTTTTAACAGACAGGATCCACATTCTCAGATGGAAAACAAAATGCCCTGAGCCCTGCATGGTGTCTCCAGGTATAGGTGGCAACTTCTGCAGGCAGTTTTCATCTCTCCCTCTGCTTCATTTAACCTAGATATTCTTGTTTTGATATTTATTTGGAAGAAGAATCTCTATTGCACATTTTATAAGACACTACTAGGGCATCTGCTAGAACAATTATACATAGCTTTGGGTACAGAATTTAAAAGAAAGCATGTTCAAAGAAGAAAGACTGCAAGAAAATCCCAGGTTCCGTTTGAGAGCTGGAGTGGAGTCACAGCAGAGAGATCCCAGGTTGACACAGAAAGTTCTGTCTTTGCCACTCATTAGCTGTGTGTCCTTGGGCAAATTAAATAGCGTAAGCCATCGTTTCTTCATTCTACTGGCTCTTCTACTGGTAAGGACCCTTGCAATTACATTGAGCCCACCTGGATAATACAAGGTAATCTCTCTAAGGCCAGTTGATTAGCAAGTTTAATTCCATCTATAATGGTAATTCCTCTTTTCCATGTAACATACTCACATCTTCTGGGGATCTAAAGATGTATATGGACATCTCTGGGAGGGAAGAATTACTCTACAGTGCAAAGATGCAAAAGAAGTTTTGCTTTTTCTTGCTGCCCACAAATGCCTATATCTCGTTCATTAGTTCCTTTCCCACTGTTAGCAAAAGGGGCAATTCTAATGACCTATTTTAGATTTTCTCAGTCTCTTTTGATAAATGTTCAGTTGAATCCCACCCAGGGCTTCTTTTCTTCCTTCAGAGATTGATTCCTTTCTTTTCTTACTCTTGTTTGATATCTGAGCATTTAAAAGCTTGAGTGACTTCATGATGGCATGGGCATGAGAACGGTTGTATGCCTCTCAGGCAGACAGTGCTGAAGGATGTTGAAGAGCCCTTTCTTCCACCCTTTCTCTGTGCAAACACTCAACCCTGCTATATTTATTCTGCCCAGGCTGCCTAGCCTTACTGCAACTGTGAAGCGTTCTTCTCTCTTCTAATGCATACAATGTGTTAAAATAAATTCATACTATTAAGCATCAACCTGTAAAATATGCTTCCAGAAATAATATGGTCTTATCAGGAAGACATTGAACCTAGAAATATTTTTTGCAAGAAATATTTTCCTTGCTCACTGCCATCCAGTTAGAGCTTGATGCCTAGAGTCCACAATTATAATCTTTTTTCTTTAAGCCTTCTCTAAAACACTGGATATTTCATGGGTAAAACAATGATAAGATTTTTTGCCTTGTTGCTGCAGTAGAAAATTATGGAAAACTGGACAGTATTTACAGGAAAAATTGCTTATTCTCCTAAATAAATATTTGAGGTTATTATAAAGAGAAGGGATATCTAATTCTTTCATTGAACTTAAGTGATCACAAACCTACTGGAAATAATATAACCCAAACATCTCTTTCCACACATTTTTGGTTGCCAAGAACAATTATAAGTAAGGGAGTTGCCTCAGTAGTATTGTGGAGCAATCTTATTTGATTTTTATTCCCTGTTTAGCTGCTTCACTGTGAACAAGGCATCATTTATTGTTAGCTATAGGCATAACTCACTGTTGGAGGAGAGGTGAACATGAATATATTTGTAAGCCAGCCCTGGGTAAAATATGTGGTGAACAAAGCTTTCTGATTAGTGGCTCAGGTTCTTCTCTGGTCCCCACCTAGTGAAGAGACAATGGTAACATTTGAAGAAGAAAATGTTATTGTTGATTTCAGCACTGGGACAAAGAGGCAGTGATGGTGGTGGAGGTAGAGAGGGGAGGATGAAAACTAACCTTTCCTGAAGCATAATAGTATGATGTGTTAGGCTCTCTCACAAGTAGGCTTAGTTTATCCTCCCTACAACTCGGTGACGGTAGTAGTGCTATTATGGACATGGTGATAGTGACTGGCTGATTCTCTTTTTTATACACCCAACATTCAATCCCTCGCAAGTTCTTATGATTTCTGTGCATTTCTAAATACACCCCTATAGTCAAAGTCACTATCAACTCTCACCTGGACCCCTGTGACAACTCTTCTAACAGCTCTCTCTGTCCCTCTGCTTCTATTCTTTACCCTTTCAATTTATTTACACATATTTAGAGACATTAGTTATATCATATCATGCCTTTAATTAAATTCCCCCAATGTCTTTTTAGAGAACTAAGAATAAAATATAACTCATCAGTCAGGAGAAGTTAAGTTCTTTAAAAACGTTTATCTTTCTCTTATGCTGCACATCAATTGTGGGTCTACTTGGGGGCTCTGATCATCATTGACACTCAGGGACCTCAACTGATGGAGGCTCCATTTTGGCCTGGACTGCTGTGATCACTGAGGCAAAGCAAATAGATGAGGTGAATTCCATGCTGGCTATTTAAAAGCTTCTGCCTGGAAGTGACTCATTTCTTTGGTATCTCAACTTTGATTGGTCGAAGCAAGTAACATGACCTCACTTGCATTCAGCTGGGTACAGACAGCTATCATGTCACATTTCACTGAAAGAGAGAACTAAAAAATTGTGGACAGTCTCAATGACCACCACAGATATCCATTATCATAATTGACAAGGTTTTGTTTTGCTTTGGTGCTCTCCATTTTTTGGATTTCAGCTCCTTTCATCATCCTTGCGATTATGGGTTGAGGTATTTTCACTAGCTGTTCCCTCTGCCTGGAATGCTCTTTCCTGCAGTTCTTGGCTTGACTAGCCAGACACAAAAGGCTATGTATTGTAGGAGTCCACCCATGTGAAATGTCCTGAAAAGGCAAATTTGTAGAAACAGAAAATACATGAATAGTTGCCAGGAATTGAGGTTAGGAGAGAATATGGAATGACTGCTAATGGGCACAAGGTTTCATTTTGGTATAATGACAAGGTTTTGGGATTAGACAGTGGTGATGGTTGCACAATTCATGAAAATACTAAAAACCACGGAATTGTACATTTTTTAAGGGTGAGTTTTTTTTAAGGTCCAGTGAATACTTTTATTGTATGCTTGGGAATTACAATGATCAAATCAAACAATGTGAAATTGTGTGCTCCTTTTGGTCTTTTCATTAAAAGGACTTGAAAAAATAATGATGCATCAGCACTTGTGTTATATATAATACAAATATTAAAAGTCCATTCAATGATTTTGTAAATTAAAGCCAGAAGATGCTTACTTTACATTTTTAATAACCCCCACACATCTAATACCTCAAACCAAAACTAATTTGCAACAATGAAAATGGAATGTTTTCCTATCTAAACATGAAGAGTAATAATCATGCTATATTGGCATCCAGGTGAGATCTTTCCCTTATAAGGTGTCTGAAATAAGTACTTTTTTTTCTTTTCTTTTTTTTTTTTTTAAGACAGAGGTTTGCTCTTGTTGCCCATGCTGCTCACTGCAACCTCCGCCCCCCAGGTTCAAGTGATTCTCCTGCCTCAGCCTCCTGAGTAGCTGGGATTCCAGGCGCCTGCTACCATGCCCAGCTAATTTTTTGTATTTTCGGTAGAGATGGGGTTTTTCCAAGTTGGGCAGGCTGGTCTCAAACTCCTGACCTCAGGTGATCCACCTGCCTCAGCGTCCCAAAGTGCTGGGATTACAGGGGTGAGCCACCATGCCCAGCCATAAGTACTTTTTATTATGAAACTGTTGGCAGTGTTTGAATGAGTCTGGTGGGTTTCTATGTTCATGATTTTTACTTTTCCAAATTGTCATGAGGTCCCCTTCTGCTTGTCTCTAACCTCAGCCCCTATCAAGTATCCCTTCCTGCTCTGTGCTCCTGCGACCCTAGACTGTCAGTCCCTTTGATCTCCCAGCAGGTCTCTTGGGCAAGGCTTTTCAGAAGACTTTGCCTCCAGGCCCCTCATGACATGCAACTTCTTGTCTTTCAAAATCTAGTCCCCATGTCACCTCCTCAGTGAGGTCTTCGAAACTATACACAGTAATTGTTGTCCTCCCCTACCTCTGCTTCCTTGTCTCATTTTTTTTTTCTTTCTTTCTTTATACCACGTATCACCATCTGCAGTGATCTTGCTCATTAGTTCATGGACTGATTTTCCATCTGCTCTCAACAGAATGTTTGAGAAGGCCAGAAGTTTTGCCTTTCTTACTCCTGTATCTCTGGAAGCTTGAACTCCATCCAGCACTTCAGAGGTCTCGATAGATGTCTGTGGATAAAGTTATTGAATAAGTACACTTAACAGCATACACTTTGTAAAATAGTTAGATAGACATGGGTTCAATCTCCAACTCTACCACTTATTAAGATGAGACCCTCACCTTCAGCCAATAACTTTACTTCTCTGTGACGCTTTCCTATATTTAAAAAGGGCATGAGAACAGTGCTATTGTGCAATTTAAAAGCAACAGTGACTATAAAGTAGTTGGTAGTGCACCTATCAAATAGTGAGCCTTCAATAAATGTTATCTATATGGCAAATCATATTATTAGTTTTACATCATTTCCTTATAACTCTTAGCTCTGACTAATGGGACAACTTGCTCAGCTTTGCAAACAGCCTAGATCATATATAATGTATAATTTTGCCACATGTCTATTTGGAGCTTAGAAATGTAATTAGAAAGTTACCTTTTTAATATTCCCTCAAGTTAGAAACAGTTTTGCTTTAGTTCAAGTAGAGTTATTCAATTTGATTTCTATTTTGATTAAATCAAAAACATATTAAGAATGCTAGATATACATGCTTACTAATTGGCTTCATCAAAGGTTTTTTTTAAACACCTAAAATTTTTCAGCTTGAAATAACTCTAAGTTCAGACCCATGCCAAGATAGTGATAAATACCTTTTAACATATGGATGTCTAGTTGTACATATTTTTAATACTCAAAACATTCCTTGGAAGGAATTATGAGATGTGAGATATTTTGAAGGAAATAGAAATTAAGATTAGCACTTGTATTAATCATTTCCCTCTAAATAAATAATAGATAGGTGGTAATATATGCCCAAAGAAGAGCCAAGTCATTGTGAATCAATGGAAGAAAATGGAAGAGAGGAAAAGTGACACCTGAGTACTCAGGGGATATGTCTGGATAGAAACATTCAAGTACAGCATTACAAAGACCTAGAAGATGCTCAGAGAAGAATAGACAGGGAATCAGAGGACTTGAATCTAGCTCAATTTGGCCACTAGCTGGCTTGTGATCTTGAGCAGCTCTAAATAACCTCACTGCCATAGTTTTTCTATATATTAAGTAGGTTTAATTCCATCTACTTTGTCTTCTTCACAGGGTTGTGATGATAAAGTAAAATAACAATTGAAGAATTTGGGAAAAGAAAGTCCACTCTATGGACACAAAATGCGTCTACTACATGTTGTAATATGTATTTGGAATAAAAGTAACATTTATTGATTCAGTGTTGATTTATGCTAATTGAATCTCTATACAATCCTGAGAGAGGTATCCCCTTTTATGGATGGCAAAACTGAGGCTGAGGAAGGAAAAGCAATTGTAGCAGCTACTAAAAGGCTGAGTCAGGATTCAAGCCTTTAGGCCTGATATGGTTTGGCTGTGTCCACACCCAAATCTCATCTTGAATTGTAGCTCTCATAATCCCCACATGTCATGGGAGGGACCCTGTGGGAGGTCATTGAATCATGGGGATGGATTTTCCCGTGCTGTTCTCATGATAGTGAATAAGCCTCACAAGATCTGATGGTTTTATAAAGGGCAGTTCCCCTGCACATGCTCTCTTGCCTGCCACCATGTAAAACGTGCCTTGCTCCTCCTTTGCCTTCTGCCATGATTGTGAGCCCTCCCTAGCCATGTGGAACTGTACGTCCATTAAACCTCTTTTTCTTTATAATTTACCCAGTCTCAGGTATTTCTTCATAACAGTATGAATGGACTAATAATACAAGGACTAATAATACAAGGTCTGTCTGATCTTAAGATCCATGCAACTTTCCAAGACATCAGTCTCATAAAATAAAACAGTGATGGAGTGGAGCTGTTACCATCTGTATCAGAGTGCCAGTCCTTCCTGTGTGGGCACCACTGCTGTATTCTGAGGGAGTATTTTAAGGAAAATGTACATCTCATTATGAATTTATTTTTCACACATATTAAAAAATTAGAATCAATAATTTAAAACTTTTTTTTTTTTACAGCTTAATAAAATCACCTTATAGTTTTCTTATGGCTCATACCGAGAATGAGCATATCTACCAAGGGCAGATATTATTTCACTCCATTTATTTCTAAACCCTTTCTAATGCTGCCTAGAATTTGCCAATCTTTTGGGGCTTTGTTGATTATTGGATTTTTTTGTTTTTACATGAAGACGTATATATCCTCAATTTCTCATGTGTTGTTTTTGTATCTGTTCCTTGATCTTCCTTCCCTAAGTTACTTCATGAATCTGAGTTTTGGTTCTGCTTTGTACTTGGGTAAAGAATGCGGTAGTGAGTGACAGTACCCCTCAGGCAAGGAAGTCCTACTTCACCTTGCAGTGAGTGAATGTTAAGAATGCATTTACAAGGTCACACAAAAATGTGAATTTGGGAAATTCTAGAAAGCAGACATGGGGAAACATATTCTTAGCAGAACACTAAGGGAAAGGAGAGATGCTGGAGATGTACCCAGCCAAAGGGGCCTCACAATGGGAGATAACACTTAACATTCAGAGATTACAAACCTATTGGGCCAATAATAGAATTTATTACCTCTTTCCTAATCATAATGAATGCAAAAATAAATATGAATCAGCAAGGTAGTATGTGTGCAAAGGCCAGTGAGAAGTGGGCTAGGAAGTATAAGGTTTAGAGATATAATAGAAAACATCCTGTATTTAGAATCGAAAGGCTGGGTTTAAGTCTTTGTTGTAGCCTGTGATCCTGCCTGTGATTTTGGAGAAACTTAATTTCTCCAAGTTCTCCTTTGTAAAATGGGGATAATAATAACTCTCCTTTATTTAATATTTACTAAATGCCAGGTACTCACAGAGTTCCTGCACAGGTATGTGCAGAGTTCTCACAATAACCCTATGAATTCAGTATTATTATCTCCATTTTACAGATGGAGAAACTGAGGCTCAGAGAGGTGAAGTAACTTACTTCAAGGTAATCAGTTAATAGCTAGCTGAGCAAAGATCCTAGTCCAGCTTTTATTTTGAAACTTTATACTTTACTGTTCTATCCTGCCCAGAGAGTTGAAGGAAAACAATATTTATAATTGTGTATGAAAAGTTTTCAGACATGAAATTCGAACTATTATTATTCACTCCATTGTCCAGTCTCATATGAATAAAAATGGTTAAGATATTAGGAAATAAAACACACAGCCAGTAATTTCCATTGTTGTTTTTAATGTCATCAGTTTACCAGGGAAGATAAAATCTCTAGGGTGGGGACTGATCTTTTTCTGATCGACATCATCTTTGGGTTAAGTCATTGGTGCTTGGAAAAATAGAAATCATAAATATTCATGGCGTAGGGAGCATCAGCATTTCCGGGGCAGCCAAGTTCACACAGCACAGCAGTAGCTTCCTGATGGAAGGATGGGATCCAACTTCTGCTCCAGTGGATGGTGAAGCCACCAGAGTGTGCAAGGCATGGACAGTAGCATTGTTACCCACGTACCTCCTCTACACCCTCCTGTGTGAGGTGTAGACCAGCAGAGGAGACACCAGGCCTTGTATTCACAGAGGAAAAGGGAGACTGATTTTATTTCTCATCACTCTCTTCTCCTGTCATGTTGATTCACAAGGTTCTTTTCTGATTTGCTATTTCTTTCAGCCCTGAGTCCAAAGCTTAAAGCAATTTACATGCAAGTAAGCCAGCTGGATAGGACAGACCTGGCATCACGTACTAGATGCACAATTCTTGAAAATGCATGAATGTTACCTGAGCCCTGGTTTTCTCATCTGCACTATGGGCATGATAACATCTTCCCAAGTGCTTGGGAGGATTTGGTGAAACAAAATGTGAAAAGGGTCTGGCATGTAGGCCACACCCAATAGTCACCAGCGACAGCTGCCATTTTTGGCTGCTTGGCATCTATCTTTCTATTTTGGGAAACATCCCACCTGCCCCATCTCCATTCTTAAAAACTAGAGTAAAAACCATACATCCTTCCACTACCCGTTAGCAAGAGTTTGCACAGATAACCTAGGCTGAGCCAATCTGATGCTTCCATTCAGGACTACGAATTGGAAACAAGTTCCGCAAAGACCAGGAGAGTTTGGGAGACATCCAAAGTGGGATGGTGGTGTCTGTAATGGGTGAATAGACAATTCTTGCTAACAAAATGGTCATCGTCATTTGTGTTCTTGGCCCTGCGCAGGCCCCTCCTTTCCTGCCACTTTTGAAGTCTGTTTTTTTTTTTCTTTTTTTAAAAAAAAGCCTGTTAAGGATTCTGTGTTCCCTTGCTAAACTTCTAATACCTATTTTTCCTTTGAAGATAGCCAATTGCTTTCTGTTACTTGCAGCCAAGAATACTGATAAACACACTCTACCCTCAGTAGTGTTAATATACATACCAAATGCACCTCAACTAATGGGGATATTTAATGAATCAAAATTGCCTTTTCTCCACCCTGTAGTCTGTTTTATTTTGGAAAAATTTTGACCAATGACATAAATATTTTATTCCACTGTTTTATTTAATTATAACTATTCTTTTTTTTTTTTTTTTTTTTGAGACAGAGTCTCCCTCTGTCACCAGGCTGGAGTGCAGTGGCGCGATCTCTGCTTACTGCAACCTCCATCTCCCAGGTTGAAGTGATTCTCCTGCCTCAGCCTCCCAAGTAGCTGGGACTACAGGTGAGTGCCACCACACCCAGCTAACTTTAAATGAGCTACCAACAGGAAAATCTTGGTTTGAGTATCCATTCAGTTGCATTTCTCTTCTCTTGACAGTAATAACTGTGAGCATTTGCATTTTGCTAGGTATTTTCCAGTATGTTTGGAAATACACTGCTAAGGCTGATACTTAATTCTATGAGATGAGTATTCTCCTGATTATCCCAATTTTAGAGATGCGGTTCCTGAGCTCCGGTGACTGGCACAGGGTCATGCAGTTTGTGGTGGAGCCAGGACTCAAGCCCAGGTTTCCTGATGACAAGCCCCAACTCTTCTAGTAATATTATATTTTTAATGACAGCTATGAGACTTTGCAAAACTAAGACCATAGCCTGAAATTTAATTTAATCAGGGGTGCTCATTCTGCTCAGCAAGCTGGTTCATAGCCAAGGAAAACCATCTACCCAGGAGTGTGTGTCTAAGGCATTGTGGAGATTGTGCTCAGATAACCTACGATTGGAGTGTGGATGCCGTCCTTGTCCTACACTGCATGCCTCTTGTCAGTGTAGACAAAATGAATTAGACTGGTGAAATGCTTGCTAAAACTAATACTTGACTGATGGCTGCCTCTCCCCTCCCCCAACCGTTAACCCTGCCTAAGGGAATTTGCTCATGGAGCTACAAATTAGTGACTGGCAGGCTGGGGAATAAAATGGAGACATCCACAGAACTGGGCATCACTAGGTAATTTTTCTCATCATGACATGACTTGTGACAGGTGCAGGGTGGATGTGTTTTTATCTCAGTAATTTCCTGGTGACATTCTGCTCTGCAGAGGGAAAATGCCTGAAGTACACACTGCTGTGGCATGCATACAGGGTTGCTGAACCAGGTTAACTGTTTCCTAAGATTTCTGTATGGGGGTAACTGCTGTTTGAGTTGATCTGGGAAGAAATCCCTAGCGATGCTCTCGTTAATTCCAGCTAATCATTCTTCAACAGGAGTACCGAAGGCAGGTTTGTTCCCTTGGTGGGACTTAGATCTTTAAATGCTTGTGACTTCAAGTACTAATGAGCTAAAGGAAAGCTGCCCTACACAGTTTAACCTACTGCTTCTTAAATGACAATCCTCGGGGTCTTTCCTTCACATTCAATCTCTGATAAGCTATTTTATAATTTCCTGATGACAGTTAAATTGAGTCTCCTCATTGGCACAGTTACCCAATTTGCTTCTGACAATTCTGCCTTAAGAAACTTTTGATGAGGACATTGCAAGGTGGCACCTCCAGCAATCCCCATGGTGGGACATCATGAAAATGAAATAGCTGGTTTTTAAAACAAAAAGGAAAGAAATAGGGGAAATCATTTTTTTTTAAAGCTTGTCTCTAAATGCAGGGATGGTTTCCCAGAATTCTATATGGTTAATGAAAAGTCAGACAGCAGATGACATTTACCCTGCTAAATGTTGATGATTAAGAAGGAAAAGGTTATATCCTGCTTTTTTTTTTTTTTTTTTCCACTTCTGGAGCTTCTGCACAAGGGGGTCAACTGGAATGTCTGCATAAAAGGAATTGCCTGTTTGCGAACAACCGCAGACCAACTCCAGTATTGTTACAATTGCTGTTGATGATGGTAATTACTTTGTGTCCCCCCCTGGGGATTCAGCCTCCCAGTCCCTGATAGCCAGCTCCCTCCTGGACACATGCCAGCAGCCCGTAATTAAAGTGTTTTCTGAAGGGAGCATCTCTGTGTACTACCCATTGTGAATGATGTCCTTGGAGTCTGGCTGTAGTAATTGAAAAGAAATGAGACCTTTCCAGTTTGTCCCTCTTTCTGCAGCCCCTGCCCCGCCCCTTTCCCAAGACAAAAACGCTGTGAAATGCCACACAAGAAGGAAGGATTCATTTTTGTGAATTTGAAAGCTGAAGCACAATACACTCCCATCCCCCACCCCGAGGAGCTGATGTTTCAAGTGTAACCTTCCTATTACAATTATTCTTGCATGATTAAATAGAGACTGTCCTCCTATTATGCTCTTTGTTGATAGATTAAATGTTCCAATGAGACATTAGACTGTGTTGTAATGAAGCATTTCTGGAGAGTCAAATTGTAAATTAGGTACGTCTTTGAGGATTACCTTCAATGAAATTTGATTATGTGACTGTTAATTCTAAATAAACATTATCAACATTTTCATATATATAATCTCATTCGATCTTGATAATAATTTTATAGGGTAGTTAGCACTGGAATTGTAAATCCAGTATTTTAATTCTGAGAAAACTTCAACTCAGAGAAGTTAAATAGCTTTCTCTAAATCCTCCAGTTAGTAAATGGAAGTGAACCATGAATCCAGATTTCTTGATTTCCAAAGTGGGGTTCTTTTCATGGCATCATAAGATAATTTATAAAGACAATGTACAGAATGTATATTTTGATTTTCACAAAATTCTGCAAATGTATCTCCAAATGCTAAGGCAATAATATTGAAAAATTATAATGGTTTTCAGAAGAGAGAGGTTTGATTGAGTCGTGCTGTCTTCTACCAGTTGGCCCAAATGCACAGAGTGAGAACAATTATATTACCAAACTCCATTCTCAACAATGTAATTCATATACAAAACTTGGAAGGAAATTAAAGAGGCTTGTTGGCTTCTGTTCCACAACAAACATGGGAAAAGAGATCTGTGTTTGCTTAATGGAAACCTTAATTCAAATTTCTAATTGGGTATAATGAACAAAGGAGAATGTCCCAAATGCTTGAAAACTGTAAACAGTACAGTGTTCTCTTAATGATCAAATACTGATTATCTTAGTGAATCTAAATGACATGGGTCTGAGTGCTGCCCGGGAATGCATAATTCCTTTTTTTGTGTTTCCAGTAAACTCTGAGCTGTCTTGGTCAGGGAGCCTAGGGGTGGGGCACAGCCGGGTGGGTTCTTGCTAGCAGGCTGATAGAGTTGCCCGCCATGAGGACAACCACTTTTCAAAGATTTGTAATAAAGAAAAACCTGAAATACGACTTTGATTTAAGGATGTTGACTTTTAAAACTTATATAGAGAAAAAATGATAGTTTATGTTTAATGGTCTTCGGAGACTAAGCCACGAATTTTACAGATGCTGAAGATTATTTTTGGAACCTATATGAGGGGTTGACCTTAGAGTTTATATTGATTTCTTTTAACTTCTTCAGCAGTTGCAAATGTTTGTCTAGCTTGATTTTGGGAAAAAAATTAATGCTGTTTGAAATCATATCAGGTTTGGTGAATTAAATAAGGGAGTGGTTGAGGGGGCCAAGCCCACTTGGGGTCAAGATGAAGCATAACAATGTATGAAGAATCATTTTCTTGTGTGCTTTGTTTACTACTCCTGAGGGAAATTCTAGAGGAGACATTGGAAGTACTTTTGGTGGTGGAAGCATCATTGAAATAATGCCATTCAGTAGATTTTTTTAAAATAGTTTTTTTCGGCCAGGCATGGTGGCCCACACCTGTAATCCCAGCACTTTGGGAGGCCGAGACGGGCGGGTCATCTGAGGTCAGGAGTTTGAGACCAGCCTCGCCAACATGATGAAACCCTGTCTCTACTTAAAATACAAAAAATTAGCTGGGTGTGGTGGTACGCACCTGTAATCCCAGATACTCAGTAGGCTGAGGCAGGAGAATCGCTTGAACCTAGGAAGTGGAGGTTGCAGTGAGCCGAGATCACGCTATTGCACTCCTGACTGGGGGACAAAAGCGAGACTTCGTCTCAAAAAAAATAGTTTTTTTTCTCATTATAAAATTTATATATATACTCATACATATATATATGCATATATATCTAATATCTGTCTATCTATCTATCTATCTATCTCTCTATCTATCTATCTACATATGTTCGTTTTTGGGTAGAAAATTTAGAAAGTGTAGGTATGTGGAAAGAAGAAAACAATCACCAGGATTGTCAAGTAGCCACTACTCACCTAGTCTGTTCTCATTGTTTTCACAGATATACATATACATGTTAGAGAGGAAGTAGAATATCGTGTTTATGAGTTTAGGTGGAAGAGTTCAAATCCCAGCTTCACAACTTCCTAGCTTTGTGATTCTAGCCAAATTACTTAAACTCTCTAAACTTCCCTTTTCTCATCTATAAAATGGAGTTAAGAGTTGTACTAAACTTGCTGGGTTGTTGATCATTAATTTTTATGTATTTATTCATGCATTCAGCAAATGTTTATCAAGCACCCATTCTGTACCTGGCTCTGTTTTAATCCTAGGACCAAAACAGGAATAAAAACAGTAGGAGTCCTGAACTCAGTGGATGTACTAGAAAGGGGATGTGGACAAAAACCTTATAAATAAATTGAAACATGTTATTACAGTGCTTGCACCAATCCTTGATTACCGCTGGCAATGCCAGTAAGGCCAGAAAGTGCCTGCACGTGCAGTGGCTTGCATTACAGGAGAAGAATCATGAGTTTAGGGAATTCTAATCTTTCATAATGGACAGGAAACCCGCCTGACCTTTGTTCTAGACAGAGACATTATTATCTTTATTATATAGGACAGCAAATACACCCACCTTTTATTATCTTCTGAGTAGTAAAATATCCTTGTATTTAAGTATAAATACATCCTTGAAAAGTAGTCCACAAAAAAAGGAAGATAGTGCCTCTGCTTGCAAGATGTGCAGAAATACAAGAGACTCATAGAAAATTGTCCCAAAACAAGTGTTTGAAATGAAAAGTTTTCGGCCCCATCTAGACCTATGGGGACTGAAACTCTGTGGGTGTGAAACTCTCAGCAATTTGTGTTTTATCAGGCATTGAAGTGATTTTAATGCAGCTAAAGTTGGAGGTCCACTGCCTGGGGAATGGACTAAGGTCTCACTAAGGAAGTTGGGTAGAAGTGGATGGCAGCTCAGTAGGGCTCTCTCCTGGTGCAGTGTCAGCAGTAGACAGACCAGCATGTACCTGGGTTCCTGATCACGGTAATGTCACAAGGCACAGAGGGTGTGGGTAGGACTTAGAGAGACAATATCAATTTATAAACATGAACTAACCTAGAAATCAAGATACCAGGTTTTAGCCATAACCTTAGCCTTGTGAACTTGAAAAAATAATCCCATTTTAAAGACTTACAATATTTTTTAAAAAGTTTGAACAGTCATCTAGTCCTGGGATACCAAATAGGGATTTTTCTCTTTGACAACTCCAATCCCCTGATATGCAGGCTTTTGAGGGATTTGCAGGTGTCTGCCATGGATGAGGGAGGGATGTGACTATACTCTTACAGTTAACATATTTAATCCATCCAAATGCCTTATTTTTCTTTAGGACAAGAAAGGACAAGCTGTCTATCATTTGTTAGTTGTTAGTTTTCTGTTCTCCATCTTTTTATCAGGGACCACTTCAGGACCAGCTTTCTTTCATAAGTCTAATTTCTGTTATAACTTTGAACTGTTTGGGTGAGCTATCATTAAAAAAGTATAGGACATTTGTATTTTTAGGCTATGATTTTGTATTATAATTCAGTCCAGATCAACAAATTTTGAGGCAAAAGTCTTTGTCAGGTTACTTTCTCTGAAGTCTTGCTTGTTCCCAAACCAAATGGATTTCTTAGTGCATTTGCAATCAGCAATAACTAGAGAGAAGAAAAATACGCATTTTGAAATAGTTTCCTGAATATCAGTTCAAAGGTTTCAGCAAGTTGGATATATTATTAATTGTCACATAAAGTCTTAAAACAGCTTTGGAACTCTTAGAATCTTATCTATTTTTACATTTTTAAATTAAACATTTTTAGTCAGCCAAGCACATCGGACAAAGTACAATTTTGATTCAAATTGAAGAAATTTCTTTAAGGTGAATCTTTAATTTTAAGTGGGGCTAACACTTCAAGTGAAATTAAACATTAGTAGATAATGATTTTGATCTGTTTCCAAGAAAAAATAATTTATAGCAACAGATTTGTTATGGTACTAATTAGTTATTGCACCAGTAATTGCAATATTCAGAAAGATGAGAAAAAAATACCAAATAGTAGTACAAGTAGTGCAGAGAACAAGAGAGAGGAGTAGATAGGAGAGAGGAAGAAGTATGGAGAGAAAAATGAAAGAGAGAGAGAGAGAGAGAGAATATTTGAAAAGCAGTTGTCAGCCTCTTCTGCCTTGACTCCACCCTTGCTAAAACTGTGTAATTTCCAAGGGGCGAGAAGCTACTTTTCAGTTTTAAGCTAATGCTTTCCCAGAAAATGTTTTCTTTGCTCCCTAAATTATTGATTGGGCTATTAAGGGTCTAAAATGAAACTTTAACTCATTGTTTTAATCTTCCCAGAGTGACCTCCTAGAACATACTGACTGAGTTGCTACACTGCCTAATTGAGAAAAGTCTGAAAGCAGAAAGTAAACGCCCATAGACAGCAGTGGCCTGACCACTCAGCACCTCCTTTTGCACGCCTTACCAGAAAAGATACTACAGAATAATTCCCAACCTCCCTATGCCCATGAGGCGTAGGGAGGTTGGGAATTATTCTGTAGTATCTTTTCTGGTAAGGGGTACAGAGTCCTTGCCATTACAACTTTAGCAGGGTTGGAAATTGTCACTGGCCTCTGCTTAGGGGTCAAGAGCACCTACTTCAACTCATCGTCACATCTACTCACTAAGAAACTGGTGTCCTAGAGGCAGAGGGTACTGAGTTATGAACCTGTCAGCCATGGAAAAGTTCTGAAAGTATGGGAGGTGGGTGATTTCTGTAGCTGTAAAAAAGACAGTCTTTGATACCAGACTCTAAAATTTCAGATTTAAATCTTTTATTTCCCTCTTAATGGCAGTAGTCTTGGAAAAGGTAATTAATGTATCTGCTTCTCAATGTTATTGTTTGTAAAACGGAGAGGATGATAAAACAGCAGAGCCAGTATGTGGAGAAGAAGATACAATGTAAATAAAGTGCTTAGTTACTTGCCTGGTAAGCACTTCAACTGATTTAAATGTCATCATTTAAAAAATTATTTACATTGTCATCATTGTCAGGGACAGGACTGTAAGATCCAGCTATTAGTTCACCATATCAGGAGCAAGTCAAAGGATTTGGGAACAAGGATGTGTAGAGGGAGATAAATTAACCAAGTCTTGGGGAAAAGATAGGCAGAGTATAGAGACCAGAACATTAAGCTGACATTTAATTATCACCAATACCAGTACGTATCATTTATTGCTAATTTGTCAGGTGCTACTCTCTTCTATTTTGCTATTGTTTCCAATCCTCATGTCTA